>NC_133548.1:18542500-19252500 GCF_048773025.1 Camelus bactrianus
CCTCAGAGTCATAGAAATTGTGAAGTATCTGCTAGAGCTCAGAAATAGCCAGGAATGCTTCCATTTTCACATAATTGCTGCACCCACCCAGGGACCCTTTCTTAAACCAATTTGGAACTCCCAAGTTAGCAGGGAATGCCCACATTTCCCGGCATTTCGTCTCCTTAATACCTGTCACCTTTTCCTGCTTCTGTAATAGACAGATCAAGAACACGGCTGGAGCTTGAGGGGCCCCGAGAAGCCACTTTCTCCTTGACCCGCACACTGCTTGATCTCTTGGAAATTGTCAACCCTGGAGAGAAGCATTTTTGACTTCCCTTCCGGCCTGGACAAAACACAAAGGGAACTTAAGGTGAGAAATATTTTAATGTTTTTTTCTACTTTCGTTCAGTCTCCATGATAGCCATCTAATGCACAGACTGAGGGCTAATGCACATGGAAGGGGAGAGAAATCATCTCAGCATGGGTGCTCCACTGACATTTTGATAAGAGCGCAGAGATGGGAAAACAGCACATCTCCTAAACTCCCTTTCTTAAGGCGTACCTTTGCAGTGCTTCTCAGAAAGCTCAGTGGCCCCCCTTTTAGTCTACCGAGAAGGTTAACAAAGGATTTTAAGAATAATCAGACCCACAGAAACACACTTGTCAGCTGTGACTACAAATGTCTCTATAATTGAGCATATTCTTACATTTTACTTTCAAATAATTCTGTCCACTTCCTTATAAAGAGAACGCCGTTTTTGCTTTAAATTCTTGTTTGGATTTTATTAGAGGATGTTTATCTTGGTTTATTGGCTTATTTATAGAATTAGAATTATTGATAGAATATGAATTGAAAAGGACTAAGATGTTTAGTATTATTACTTTGTCCTTAATATTGACATTATTAACATTTTTAGCAGAAACTTTTCTTCAAATAAACCTTATTCAAACCTCAACATGTAAAAATTATCAACGGACATGGTTGGAAGGTCTGGCTTCTTCCCCATCTCCTCAGTTCTTTGGAAACCTGAGAAGATACTCTATAAAGCTCACTTTGAATTCTGATGAATTTCTCCAAACTGCTCTGGAGCAAGACACAGGGGAGTGAAGTGGTTCATCAGATCATGTCCCTGGTTGGTGGCAGAGCTGACTCTAAAGTGTAGACTCTTGATTCTCATTCCTGTCTTTGAAGTTGGGTCTATCTTTGGGGTCCAGGGGAACGAAAAACGTTACCTAATATGGAAAATGTTGAAAAGGAAACAAAAAGAATCATTTTCCCAATGGCTGGGCTAGAAACAATTATCTTGTGGCAGAAAAGGCTTCTCACTCATAAATAGGAATGTATTAAACCATAGTGGAAACGGCACGCCAACGACAGGCATTTGTCTTGCTTCAGAAAATTTGTTTCTGACTTCTAAGTTCTTCCTGACCTGGTGAATGCACCTTTCATCTGTCCTGAGAGTCTCCTGAAATGTCTGAGATGGTCAAGGTGGTGACCACTTAAACTGCAGCTGCCCCAACTGGCGCTTCTCCCACTGGTCATTCCTGAGGACCAACCAAAGAACCCCAGGCACATGCACACAGGGGAAGGTTGGCATGTGCACAGGAAGACAAAGCAGTCCTCCACGAGACAAACGAGACCTACTTGCTATAATCCAGATGTGCTCTCCGGTACTGAGCTGGGCACCCTGACCAGACACGAGGAAGCACTCTTGTGCATTATAGAGGAGATGCAAGACAGTAACTTCCGTTTGTCTAGGAAAATGAATGTTTTTTTACAACATCCTCTTTGTCTTCCTTCCATCAGTGTCTCTAAATCTATGTTTCTTCTGCTCAAAACCACTGCTCTTTTTCCTTTTTAAAAATCTAAGTTCCTCTTGTCTTTCTTACTTGCCCCCAGTCTCCTCCTCCTTATTCTCTTGTTCTTTCATTCTTTTTTTCGCTTAACTTCTTTCCTTCCTTTCCATTTTTTTCTATCTTCCCCTCTAGCTTTCTTTTCCTCTCTCTTCTTTCTTTTTCTCTTTTTCTTTGTTTTCTCCTTTCCTTCAATTTTTCTCTTCCCTCTTTCCTTCCCTCGCTTGTTTTTTTTTTAAATTTCTCCCTTCAGCTCTTTTTCTGTTTCTTTATGTATACTCTTTCTGTTTTTCATTCTTCTTCTTCTGTCTCACATTGTACTTCTTCATAGTTCCTTCCTTCCTTCCTGTCACTCAGAGTCATCCACTGAGGGGTTAGGAAATTGGTTTTCTTTCTTCACAACTATGAATTACTCAGTGAGAGTCCCTCTTGGGGATTGAACTCTCTTGACCTTCCAAACTGCCCAGTTTAGAGGACAAACACTCCTATGTCCAAAAATGCCCTCAGACAGAGAGACATGGAGAAGCCATCAGCCTGGACATGAACTGTCTGCATGGACCATTGATAGGAATGAGTACTTTCAGGGTTGGAGATGCCCTTTCCTTCCATCATTCTTTTTTTTTTTTCTTTTCTTCCCTTCTTCATTAAACAACTAGGAGTATTCACAATATGCCAAGTCCTAAGCTAAGCACTGGGAACAGGCAAGGAGGCATGACCCCGGCTTTCTCACAGATTACACTCTAGTTTATTCCAATTGAGGAAAGTAACTATTGATCAAATAGTCACAAAACATCAATACTGCTTAAGCCTTTCCACTTATATTGCCCTTAAAAGTTGGAGAGAGGGAGGAGGTATCATTGGTTATCTGAACATCAATAGTTGGAAATTCTTTTGACGTTCCTTCTTATGTTTTATTTTTAAATCATAAAAACTTAATGCACTATACATTTAAATAGACTGAATTAATTTATACCCACCTTTCTAATGATTTGAATATGAGATGACACTTGGTTTTGAAATGTTGATACACATAAAGTCTCAAGCAACACAACTGGTGGCTGTTTGATTAGTATGAATACTCGTTAAAAGCTCAAGCCTTAAAGAAAGTTGAGAAGTCAGGATCAAGTACAAGATTTTATCTCAGTTGAATGGCCTTGTGCAGCTTTATTAAACTTTCTGTGACCTGGTATCCTCATCAACATTACTTAACTCACAGAGATGTTGTTAGAATTTAACTGAAGAGTGCAGCATTTCACATAGATCCACAAAGTAAACATCCTATACATGAAACTGACTATTATAATTATGATATTGTTTTTATTATTATTGGATGAGCCATTATTGTTGTGATTTTTATTATTGTATTTAATTTGAGCTATAACCATGTCAGGGAGCATCAACTTACAAATGTTGGAGTCTGAGTAAGAGCATGCTAGCAGATCAATGTGGGAATGAGGGCTCGACTCTCCGAGAGCTCAAGTTCATATACAAGTAGATATCCTAACATTGTTTCCATCCCAGTGTCTAATGGGCCTGGACATACATTGCCTTAGGGTCCAACCGTGCTCAAACCCAGCAAAGCTGGTGCTGAGCAGACAGCGGGACAAATTGCCTCAGGCACAGCATGCTTTAATAGAGAGCACTGGTGGGTCAAGAGAAGGAGGGAGCAGAGCGAGGGTGTATTAATGACAAACCTCCAGAAAGAAGGGGAGAGATTAGCCAAACTGCTGATTGTGCATGAGGAGGCCAGCTGTGAGAGGTTAATGGAACATTAGGAGACAAGAGAAATCCAAGGACAGCTGGCTGCTACCTGGGATGGTGGCTTTGAGTCATCAGATTCCAAGCCATCACACAACAGACAGCCACAGCTGGAGGTGGAGTTACGACCTCAGCCTTGCAGGGTCTGCTGAGAGAGCAGTTAACACAGGCATGAGGGGATGGAATGAGGCTCCAAGAGACAATGTGCTTTTGCCTTTTTCCTTTTCCTGAGTGACAGGCATCCTGGATGGAAAACGGTCCAGAGGACTTCCAAAAAAGAAAAGGTTTTCAGCTGTTTTGCCCAATCTAGTCATATTCTCCATGCCAAGACTTAAAGTCTTCAATGCTGATCCAGAAGGAAAATGAGGAAATTGATAGGCTGAAATTGATAGGCTTTTCAATAATTTAAAGAAGCAATTGTCAAACTTTTGCTTGCCTCTTTGCAACTGACTGGTCAGATACCTCTACCCGAGGCATGACAACCTTCATCAGACAGAGTAAGTGGACCTTTACTGCCTATTGGCTGACAGCATCCATGTCTTCCTTTATGAGACCATAACACCTTTTGAAGAAATAGCTATTTTCTATTGGGTCTAGTTCATGGAGACCATATTCAATTGCCTGGCCCTCACCTGGGTGAGGAACACTCAGTGATCAAAGGCAGGCTATGTCAGGTGATTACTCCCTGGAAATTAAAACTGATGTAGACAGGCAAAAATACTCAGAACGTTTGAGATTCCATTATGTCCTTGTGGAGACCACGCTTCACCTACTAACAGACCACAGTTGGATTTTTTTGCTTCATATTCTTTTTAGTTGCCTCTGTTTCTACAAATTTTAAGGTCTGATTCTCCAGTCTCTCAAGAAATTGTGAGCTATCAGTATCCTTCCAAGGATATTTTGGCTTTTAGCCAAAAACAAAACAAAACAAAAAACTCCTAGGATAATGAATAATTCTCAAGACACAAGATAAAATTCCACATTGCTTTCTCACCTCTAAGAAAGTATATCAAAATTCAAGTGAGTGAGAAACATTTTTCAGGAATAACTTTGAATCCATTGTTACTCACTTTTAAAAATAAGACTTTCCTAAGCTTCTTACTTGATTATCAGGACAAAAGTAGATTTTAAAAAACAGCTCACAATTGATTATAATAAATCTGAGGTAGACTGTTTTCAAAGAGGGTTTCAATAATTCTTCCCAGCCTTGTATGCATATACCTTTGTAACTTGGCTTTGACACATTTCCCATCAAGAGAAGAAATATATCTCTCCAACCTTTGCATCTGTGCTGAATTTGGCCAATGAAATTTTAGCAAATGCTATAGAAGCAGAGGTTATACAGGTCTTTGCACACTGGGGCTTAGCCTCTTTTGTTGGTAGTTGGAACACTAACACCAAGATGGCAATGATCCTGACTTGTTCACCTGGAAATGATGAGCACAGAGATGCCCTAGGTAACAGTTTGATAAAGACCAGGCACATGTGTGTGGCAATTGTAGATCATGTGATCACACTCGTGTCAGCACAGTACAGCCTCGTAAATTATCCCAGGTAAAACCAGCCAAAAAGCCACCTGGCCCAACTGCTAACCCAGAGAATCATAAGCAAACATAATAGTTATTGTTTACCTTTTGCTTCTGGGGTGGTTTTTCATGTAGCAATAAGTAATTGATATAGAAATTAGTAGCAGAACTTTCATGGTAGATAACCAAAACTTAAAATATGTTCCATTGGCTTTAAGACTAATTGGAAAGAAGAGGCTGGAAGGAGACTGTTAGCAAAGGCTGGAAATATTTCAAACTGCTATTGAAGGCTGCAAAACTGGTGATCCAGGCTTTGTGTCTGTGAACCAATTTGTTAAACTGTTGCCTATGGGCATCTTGGGTCTGGCTGTGCTAGATTGTTTGCAAACATGGCCTCCATTCATTCCACTCATCTCTTACACCTATGGTCAACTTTGCATCAAAAATTGGAGTCTTAACTCCCTTCCCCTTGAATTTTTTAGCTCTTTATGTCAAACTCTAGGAAGAGAGAAATAAGATAAAGAAAATACCATTTGGTACACAAGCAGAACTTGGAGAAAAAGTGAGAAGCCAGCACTTGTTGAGTTGGAAAGTTATTCACAAATCCATTCTCCCCAGCTAGAAAAAGATTCCAAGAGTAAGACATCATCTAAAGATGAAAGACCAAATCAGTGCTGTGGCTGTGAAACCTTTTCACTGTAATACGTACACTTGATTCAGGTAAGTATTATCATTCCCAATATGGAGCTAATGAAACTCAAATTCTAACAGACAAAATCAGTGGTTTTCAACCTTTGTTCCACAGAGCTTTGTTTTCCTAGGCCAGGTGGGATACAGAGTGATGAGTGAGGCATGTTAAAGTGGGAAAACCAAGTGGGCTGAAATCTGGGTCTTTCATTCTGCTCCCAAAAGAAGAGTTCTGTCTTTATCTGTTATATATATTTGGTTTCCATATAAAGTTTTGATTAAACAGTGCTTTCCAAAGGCAACAAGAATCATGGAAGACCCCTTGGAAAACCTCTCATAAAGAACATAATGAGGATTTGAACATAGGACCCTTAGATTCCAGAAGTCATACTCTTTGTTTTGTGTCATGTTGCTTAAAGCCACTAGGGATGAGTGGTGGGTCTTGAAGTTACAGAGTTTTCTTTATCAGTTTTATGAAGTTTGTCCACCGTGTTGATATTTCTCAAGCCAGAAACTGAGCTATATTTTCTGACATTTGCTGTTATAGTAAATGTCAGAAGATTAAAAATCTGGACTGTTTTGGAAGATTTTAGTTGTCATATCTGATCCTTAGAAATAATAACAAAAGATCATATGGTCTGAGTGCGACTGTTAAGAAGAGACTTCAGGACTTTTGGAATCAATTGATTGACTGATTGATTGATTTGTTAAAATTAAGGTCTGGTGCTAATAACTGGAGAAAGGGGGTAAAGCAAACAGCCAAACAGCCAAACCTAGTCTTTGGCTCCCAGGAGCTCACAGTTTAGAAGGAAAGCAGATTAAGTTCATTCCCATGCAAAACGACATCTAAAAGGAACAGTCTGAACAGAAAACTTAGTCTTCTAAAAAGGCAGAGCCCATGTTTCTCTGAACCAAGTTATCTCTCAACCAACTGGGATTCCTAATTGCAGGGACTATAAGATAAATAATGCTGTATCTATTCCATTTTTCATTTTATCATGAAAAAGTGATGTCTCTTCCTTCAGCTCTTGAGAAAGAAAAGAAAATGACCTATTTGTGAGCTTTCAAGACCCCAAGTGATTTTCATTGCTATTATCTTTCCAGGTGTGAGGGAGACAATGGACATTTCTCCTACCCCAGGTATCCCAACTCATGATTCAGTCATTGGTTTAACTTGGTAAAGTATCTAAAAGATGAACTAAATTAAAGGTGTTAAAGCCATGTTATATGACACTGAAGCCCTAGAGTGGATCCCAGAACATAGATGTTGAAAGCACATCTTAGCTTTCCTTCCTTCCATCCAACCTTCCATATTACTTCCAGCCTTACAAGTAAGGGCAAATACTGAGTTTTTCAAAATGAGTATCTTTATTGTTAGCGAAGTTTGGGTGTTTTCCAGAAAGACAGCCACAAAAGGCCACTCTGTCTATTGCTGTGTTTGTGAATGCATCCAGGGCACATGTTTTTGGCTGAGAACAAGTAGACTTGGTTTTAAAATCAAGCATATGGGATACCAGACAGGTTCACCGAATGTTACCCACAAAACAGCTCAACCACATTCATATTCACAATTATAAGGGTGAGTACTGTTTCATAAAAAGGGGTAGCTGATGAGTTTCATCATTCTTAAAATAATGTGGCTGTCATGAACATGGTGTGGATTCTCTGGAGTCGGGAATGGAAGGAGCAGACATCTTTACAGATGTGTATGTCTTTATAGACAAGGAGATGATAAATATGTTCTTGCTCTCCATTTTGTTTCTTAGAACTGACTTCTTCATAGTCATATCCAGGAAATTGATTGCATTTATATGATTGCTCATAGGAAGCAATTTAAGAGGACGCATTTCATCAGAAATCAATTGCTAATGATGACAACAGAGAGGCAAACATTGATGGGTAGTTATTCTATGCAAGTATTGTTCTATGAACTTTGTAAATACTCATTTAAATGTTCCAAACATTATATAAACTAGTACTACTATGATCCCTATTTTATGATTGGAAAACCAAATTTTAAAAAGATTAAACACTCCGGTTAAGATCACACAGTGAGAGAGAACTTGAAACCCAGACTCCCTGGCAATACTGTTTATTGATGTGGTCATCATGTAAGTCATCTTTTAAAAAAAGTTTTACCATCCTCAAGGGAAAACAAAGGAAAAACAAATGGTTCATTCCCTCATTAAGGTTGATAACATCCATGGCAAAAATTCCCATGTATCTTCAAATCTTCATTTCAAAAAAAGGAAGCACTTTTAGTGTGTGACACTATAGTATGACTTAAGAAATTCATGTAAAAGGAACCACAAAAGGTGGATTTGTGCTACAATCTGCTCATCTGTTAAATAAATATATAAAATGGGGCTTAAAATATGAGCCTAAAGTCAAATACCTTATGTTGCAAACAAACACGTCGCGTCAGTGAAAACGCCCAGCTGTTCTCCCTTTTTTCACATCTGACGCCCCGACCCGTCTGTTCCTTACAGCCTGGCCCTTTCATCTTGCTGTCTTAGGGAGTGTTTCTTCACGACCTGCAGGACCAAGAAACCAAAGTCTGGCCAATGATGGAAGAAAGAGCTCTTTTGATCTTTAGAAGATGTTTTTGTTTTTTGTCTCCATTCTCTTACCCTTCATCTTCCACCTCCTACTCAATATTCAACTGTTTCCTTTTACCCCAATTGGGTGGACAAACTACATTTAATAATAGTGAAAACTCTATTTAGGATTTGCTTCTGTTTTAAGTACTGTCTCTGCTTTAATGAATTGAATTCTTACAAAACCTTAGGAAGTACATAATATTATCATATCCTCGTGATTCTTTTATAGATGATAACATTGACATGAAGAGAAGTTAAGTTTATGAGCAACAGGGATTGGAAGGTGGGTAGTCAGACTCCAGCTTCCGTATTCTGACCCACTCTGCAATACTGCAGTACTGCTTCAAGGACCAGCAAATCTCTGAGTAGGAAGAATTACCTATGGAGTCACTTTTTTTCTTTAATTTGTTTTTTATTTTTCTTTTTTTAATTGAAATAGAGTCAGTTTACAATATGTCAATTTCTGGTGTACAGCATAATGTTTCAGTCATACATGTACATACATATATTCCTTTTCATACTCTTTTTCATTATAGGTTACTATAAGATACTGAATATAGTTCCCTGTGCTATACAGAAGAAGCTTGTTGTTTATCTATTTTATATATAGTAGTTAGTATCTGGGAATCTTGAACTCCCAATTTATCCCTTCCCACCTCACTGCACCCTCCACCCCCAATAACCAAAAATTTGTTTTCTATGTCTGTGAGTCTGTTTGAGTCACTTTTAAAGCCTGTAAAAGATGAACATTGTTTTAATGATATGGAAATGGCATTGGGGCCATGGATTCTCAGGAATTTTGTTTACATACAGAAAAAGCGATTTGGGAAGGTATCTTGTGCTTATTTGGTGCAAGGAAAGAGTTTTATTTGAATCTAAATTTTATTGTCTCCATAGCATTTCCTCTCTTGTGTAATGCAATTCTCAGTGAAGGCTGGCTATGGTAAGTTAGTTAGCAGCCTGTGCTACATATAGTCCCTCCAATGCCCAGATTCAGCTGCAGATCTTGACTTCAAATATTCTGCCCAGTTATACCTAAAGGGCACTTATGCAGTTCAGACCAGTGTTTGACATAAAACAGGTTCACTACATATATATTTCTCATATATTTGATGCTTCATTACAATGGTCTTCAATTTTTCTTTTAGAAGTAAAAATTATTTTAGCCAAAACTTACACGTGTGACATGCATTTTCATTTGTAATAAATTACTTTACTTCAGGCAAAAATTAAAATTATGATTATAACATCATCAGGAAATGTATTCTACCCAGTTAGGCTTGGGCAGCGAGCCTGTGTCACATTCTGAAGTTGTGTTAGATACTCAGTAATGTTTGCTCATTAATTGACTAATTATATTATGATAAGATAGCATCTGATTTACTGTGCAAAACAGTAAATTTACATCCATTGCCTATCTCAAAAAGAGACAAAACATATGTGAGATAAAACATATTTCTGTCTTATCACTCAGCGATAGGGCTTGAGTAATTGAGGGTGTTCAGGAACACTGATTATATACACGACAGTAATTACGATGTGGGCTCTAATTATATAGGTAACATGTGGCATTGGATTCATGGGAGTTACTGAGTTGCCTCCCCATCAAAACCCAGATGCTTGGGGAGGATTAAAAAAAAAAAAAGCCAAGAATGAAGAACATAAGTGAGAAAGAAATATTTTAGGAAAAAATTACCCACCGTCTCACTTTGACTATGGAATGCTTGTTTTTTTATGTTTTCTATTTCCCTCCCTTCCTCTTTCCTTCTGTTTTGAAAAATGGAAAATGAAGCAAAAGCAGGAAGGGAAGAACAACTTAAAAGGGTCTTCATTTCCTTGTTTAATTTTTTAGCTGTTTTTGCTTGTTTTGTTTGTTTGCATGTTTGATTGTTTACTTGGACTCATTATTCCAGGACTGTTCTTGTTGTCACGTCCTTTCCTCAGACTTTACAAACATTAAATGGTTATATCATATATAAAAGGAAATACACTTTTTTTCATTACCAGGAATTAATGTATCAGTTTAGTTTTTCTGTTCCTTTGTAAGATGGAAAACAGGAACTTGACAAGGTGGAAAAAAGAACAGGCTAATTTAGAACGGAGGTGGGGACTGAAAGAATATATTTGAAGCATCAAAGAAAGGAGAGGGACGGCCCAGTCCCTTTCCTTCCGAAAAGACTCTTGACATTTTTCCAAAAATGAAAAAAATGTATATATCATATATTACATTTAAAATAATGATATAGTGTAATTACTCAGAATTTAAAAATTAAATAACAAATTGGAAATTATTGTCTGTTTTGGAAATAGTTTTGTGTTTACTCTTGCATTAAATTACAGCATGTAAACAATATCTTTCCCTCTTAAAAACTGAATGTTTTTTAGTTCCTAGAATTTTTTTTGTCCCGAACTTTTTGTATTCTGATATTTCCATCATTTCACCATAAATGTTAAAATAAAAAAGGGCTTCACTGAAACCACAATAAACATTTTTTTAATCAATTTTGTAATTTTCCTATTTATTCTTTGGGTCTACTTGCAAACTAGACTGTCTACATACTGCCCATAACTTTGATAGTTTTCATTTGCAAAAAGAATTTTGGGGGCACAGTCTGAATTATGTGATTTGGTATTTCTGAGTTATAATATATAACATGGGTCTGCTATTGTTGCAAAAGGCACATGGGAAAAATGAGGAGGTAACAATTACATTTTGCTGTGTCGTGCAATCAATAGGAAACTGGGCTCAGGAGACAGACTGGGTTCCAATCCAGGCTATAATATTTAGTAGTGAAAAAAAAAAAAAAAAACGAGCAAATAGCATCAATTCTCTGTGTCTGCCTTGTCTCACCTCTAAAAAGAGGTTTATTATAATAATAATAATACCTATCCAGTTAGGCTAGGTTGGGAACGTTAAATTTGTTGATATACGTAAATTGATGACAGCAATTCTGGCACAAGAAAACACTCAAGAAAGGTTAGCTATTATTATTATCTTGCCTCTGGGTTATAATTAATAGTGATTAGATTTTGTTAACAGTGATATGAATTATGGCAAAGACCAGAAGCAACTCGTAATCATTGGCTTATTCAGATAGCAGTTTAGTCTTTTTGAATAGTGAAGCCAAAATGATTCTTCTAGAAAGTCTTTCTTGTTAAATAGCCGTGTTTGAAGCTGGCATTTTACAAGGTCACCAGAGGCAGTAATAGGAATTTATACCTGATTGGGACCTGGTGATTATTTTACTGCCCAGATGAGGAAAGTATTTAGCATTAGTAGAGGCTGCTCGGAAATCAGTATCTTCTAATTTCCTGATTAAGAATCTTTTTCAGTGTTTTGCAAAAACTAAGCGAGCCTGATACATCTTTGAATAGTGAGAATTCTCCTAGCTTGGAAAAAAATGTTTAGGCTGAATAAACAGGATCAAGTTGATTAGGTATGGCTTAGAAAGCAGTATTTTTTGATTAAACAAAGAGAAGAAATTCATGCTGTTTTGAAACATATGTTCATACTTTTAGGCTTAGCCAGCCCACCCCCTGATCAGAGCACCCACCATCTTCAAAACAAGTTGCTTTCACTAGCTTTTCTCTGTTGAATTAATAGCCTCCTTGAGCTATATGGGCAGGGGAGGGCCCCAGTGGCCTTAAGAATTGCACAACTAAACTATGGAGCCACCCACCAAATAATCCTCATGATATTCAGTAAGCAAACCAGGTGGTTTCATTTGTATTAATTATGCCTAATTCTCATACCAAATTTTGCTATATGCATGTATAAATGGAGAAATTTATGCATCTAAGATTAACTAACTTACCCAAGACTAAGCAGCTAATAATATAAGACATGTGGCCAGGATTTAAAACCAATGTTTCTGATTCCAAAGACAGACCTCTTTGAAATAGATCACGTACAGCCCAATTTCCATTGGTTAGTGACCACTGGAATTGATGATCTTTTGACCTCAGAATTGCAAATAGCAGTTTTCCTAGCTCCAAATGTGACTGAGCAGGACCTTTTGGGAGCCTTCCCAGAATACAACTACCCCCAACCATGACCTCTGGTTGCCTCTTACCTGTAGAAAAGCTCTAGCCTCTTAGGTCTTCCCTGAGTTCCAAAGAGAAAATTTAAACAGAGAAGTGAGAAAAAGCAAAACGAAAGGAAAACAGTCAAGCAAGACAAAATAATAATAGTTTAGCCATGAAACAAAGTCAAGGACCTTTAGTTCCTCCTCAAGGGCCTATACATAATATTCTGAGCCATATCCTTTGAGCTGTTTTATAGATACTGAAATCCCCAACAGGTGGAAGAAGTTAACTGTATGCTGCCCACAAACATGTAGACCCCAGAAGGGTTGGAACCAGAAGGCTGATGATGTTGACTCCTGATTACCTCACCACCAACCAACTGGGAGAATGTCCACAAGTTGATCACACACCCCACAACCTCTGTCCCACATTCTGTCTTTAAAAATCTTTCCCTGAAAAACTTTGGGGAGTTTGAGATTTTAAGCATTAGCTACTGGACTTGCTTGGTGCCCTGCAATAAAGGCTACACTTTTCTTCACAATAACCTTGTGTCAATAGGTTGAGTTTACTGGGCGCGGACAAGTGGACCCACATTTGGTTCAGTAACACAAGTTCTATTCATGATAACAGCAATGGCCCTGGATACCGAAAAGGGAACGGGAGCATGTGAGGGAGAGAGTGATTTACCTGACCATTTGATTAGCACAGACCACCTGTGCTCAGCCATAAACTTTCATTTCACAGCCCTTAATACATTATTTCTAACAGATCATAAATGTGGCAATGTTTTCTCAGCAATATTAAGACAAATAAGAGCATATTCATTTTATTGATATCTCATGGGATTCAGAGTCACCATGGCTCTGTATACAAAAATTTCCTGAAGCCCTGACTCCACCATCATCACTTTGTTGCAAGGATTGGCTTGAGAATTTCTGAACCGTCTCATATTGCTTCGGATATCAGTTTTAGGGTCTGGTCTTTTTTTGGTGACCCTTCCTATTTTATTTTATTATTTTATTTTATTTTATTTTTATTGAGATATAATTGACATGTAACCTTACATTAGTTTCAGGTATACAACATAGTCATTTGATATCTGTATATATGATAAAAGGATCACTACAGTAAGACCAGTCAATAATCTGTCACCACACACAGTTATAATTTTTTTTCCCCTGTGATAAGAACTTTAAAGATCTACTCTCTTAGCAACTTTCAAGTATACAACACAGTATTAACCACAGTCACCAAACCTTGCTTCTCCAGGACTTACTTATTTTATAACTGGAAGTCTATACCTTTTGACCACATTGTTCATCCCCTACTCACTGCCTCTGGCAACCACCAATTCTCTGTATTTGTGAGTCTGCTTGTTTGTTGACTCCTTTTTTTAATGATTCCACTTATAAATGAGATCACAGAGATTTGGCTTTCTCTGTTTGACTCATTTCACTTAGCATAACGTTCTCAGGGTCCATCCATGTTGTCACATGTGACAAAATTTCCTTCTTTTCAATGGCTGAATAATATCCCATTATATAGCTCACATTCTCTCAGCCATTCATCCACTGATGGACACCAAAGTGGCTTCCATGTCTTGGCTATTGTAAATAATGCTGCCATGGTCATGGAGGGGCATATATTGTTTTAAACTGGTGTTCCTCGTATTTTAAAAGGATAAAGACCTTTCACTAAGTGTTTATGAAAAATTTCAAGGCTTATGTGTGTATACATACACACACACACACACATATATGTATATATATAAAATACATATGTAATTTTACAAATATGTGTAGAATCTATCTTGGTGATGCCTAGTATATACTGTAGATGCCACTCAAATATGATTTTTCACACTTGTCTAAATGTTGAAAATTGAGGTTTTAGGAATCCAAAGGCATAATGATTATAACAAGATCACAAGAATATTTAGAATATTTGTTTCTCTCTTTAGTATCACATAGCCTCTCTCAGTTTAATCTAATGTCATACTGGCTGCCACACACTCAAAGTGTGGCACTTATCCTCTCTACCTGAGACTAGTTTATAATATTATTGCATTGCTGGGGCACAGGACAGCAACACGATGCCATAAATTCACAGCAGAATCATTCGGAGGAGCTAGTACTTTCCATAGACTCTCTAAGGCAGGGAAGAAAGACATAGTATTACTCTGTTCCATGGCTTTGATGCTATATTACCTGAAATAAGAGGCAGTCTACCCTGCAGCTACTCATGGTTACATCACTAAAAAAGTAGATTAATCATTTGCAGTTGAAACTCAGAAGGCTTCTGAGAATCACTAGGTGTGTTCCCCTTTCTGTGAGAAAAGACATTGCATCTCTCACTCGTATGATACTGGATTCATTTGCCCATTAAAAACCATCAGGATTTTAGGGGTTGATGGATCAGGTTCTCATTTCTCTGATGACATACATTATTGTTGAGGTCTCTCTATGGTTTTAAGAAACAGAAAACCCCAATCCAGACTAGCAGCAGCAAGGGGGATTTATTGGCTCACAAAACCGAAACAGTTTAGAGATAGGGCTGGTCCCTACTGAGGCCTGTAGGTGCCACTCAATAACATCCTCTTGTCAGGATCTGTTTCATTTCCAGGCTCCAGAATGTTTCCCACACCCGCCCATATAGCTCTAAGGAAGGAGACAAGAGAGCCCAGCAGGCTGATGCTCAAATGTTCAGATTCAGTCTCTTTCATTGGCCCAAACTGGAGCCTGCATCCATTCCTGAACCAATGACTGTAGCTGGAGGGGAGGGAGCATGAGGATTAGCTTACACCAATCAGAGCTCACCCCTGAAGCTAGAAATGGGATTGGTCCCACCAGATGTAAGGCTGTAACACAATGGTAGAGAAGTAATTTACCAAAAAGAAATTCAACTGCTGCTAGCAGGAAAAAGAGGGAAATGGAAGTTGAGGAGGCAGCCGAAATGCAATCCCAGACTTCCTGCAAGAAGTTGAAGTGTTCACCCAGCAATGGAACATGGACAGCATCCCCTTGGAGCAATCACTCTGAAAACCTTGAGACTGCAGACTGGGCACCAGAATGCCAAAAAATTCAAGATCCAGATCAGAGGAGGAGAAAGAGTGTCGATATTTTCTGCCCAATAGAACCCTCAGCACTATCAAAGCGCTTTGAAGATGGGAACTGTTGTGTTATTTTTATCATAAACCCACGATGGATTTCTGCTTTTCCCAAAAGGGTTCTTTTGAGCAGAGAAGGTCAGTGAAGCTCCAATTATTGCACTTTGTGTCATCTTCTGACCCCCCATTTTGGCTTTCCTCGGAGCCAGAGACTTGCAGGGAAACCAAGGCAATGGATAGGTCTTCTTCTCATTATTCTAAATATAGAACAACCCTAGATTCTGAATATAGTGACTATGCTGGGGGCAAACTGAACCTCAGAGCAAATATTAAGACAATGGGGCAGTGTTGTAAAATAGAAAGACCAGGCTTCGAGGTTAGACAGATTTGAATTCTAATATTAGTCCCATCCGTAATTAAGGCATGGCTTTCTTCAGGCTCAATTTCCTCATCTATAAATGGGAATCATATTACATGCATCGTGGAGGTGGAGGATTAAATGTGATACAGATCAATCGATCGATCAATCGATTGATAGAGGTAATATCCGTTATATATGAGCACTACTCATTTCTTAATCTTCCTTTGTTCTTTCTTTGTTGGTTCCTAGAAAATGTTTTGAGACTATCCTCATGGGCCACCTCTGACTTAACTACTAACAATAAAAATAATGCCTAATATGTAATTAAACACAGTCAGTACAATGGTTAAGAATACAGACTTCAAAGCCAGATGCCTGGGTTTGAATGCAAACTCTGTGGACTCACTGGTGACACTGAGCAAATTACTTGACTTGCCTGTGCTTCATTCAGTTTTCTCATCTATAAAATGATGATAGAAAAAAATCTGGCATTTATAGAAATGCAAGGCATTTTTCTAAACCTGGTTACGTATGAACTCAGTTATCTTCACAGTAACCCAAGGTAGCGGTTATGACTACTAATAATAGTGGGACAATTACTATGCTATCTTACAGATGAGGAATTTGAAGCACAAAAAGGTTCAGAAACAGACCCAAGTGATGATGCTGAGCTAAGAATCCAGACAGTGAGACTCTGAAGTCACTTTGTGAATCAATAACTCGATCATTATATATCTTCTCCTCAAAACCCTTCTCGTGTAATCATCTCATTAATTCACTCAAAACTCAGACAACTTATGACATTGCTTCTATAGTTCTCAGTTTCAGAGAAAGACCAAGAAACGATGAGCTGAAATAAACAGCTCAGGTTCACAAAGCTGGTATGTGTTACTGCCTGGGTTTCAAAATCTATCTTAAAATCTAAACCACATAGCCTCCATTTTAACCTGGAGACTGAGAATTTTGCCCAAATACACACAGTCCCCTGGTCTAATTGGAGCATTTGGAGCTCAGCAGAATTCCTTTGTCTCCCACACAACTCCCGTGACACTCTATTAGCTACTATGTATTTGGGCTTTTGTGACTGGATTCTCCCTTCACACCCCCACGTCTTCTCTGTTGCTGGACCTCATGTCCAAAGGGCTTTTTGTGCAGCCTGAGTGGAGTGATTGGCAAAGGGTAGGTTGTCACTGATAACTCCCAAAGTTTTTCTGTGCCAAGACTTGCCTGGCAGCAAAGAGTTTTAAGGGGTTGCAAGAGGAAAATGATATATAGCTTTTTTTTTCCTTTTTATCTTATATCTGAACTATACCTTTTGCAGTCACCCATTCACTTTTTTATAACACTTTTTTTCATTGCCTTTAAAATTGATACACATCAAAAAAAAAAAAGAAATTAAAAAACCTATGTGTGTATATGTCCATGAATGACTGAAAAATTGTGCTGAACACTGGAATTTGACACAACATTGTAAAATGATTATAAATCAATAAAAAATGTTAAAAAAAAAGAAATAAAAAATTGATACACATCCATCATGGAAGGTTGGAACACCCAGAAAATTACATGGAAGACATTAAATAATACTTAGGGATCTTATCACCTACAGATAGTTGTGACTAACATTCAGTATTGGTTATAGTTTGTCTAAGCTCTTTGACGTTTGCATTCACGCATGATGTATATAAAATGATGTATCCTGTGGTCTGAATCAGTTCAGAAACAAACATGAATTGCTGGATTTTTATTGCGTGTTTGAGTGTTTATCTCAATTTCATTATTTCAATTCTTTTTTTTTTTTTTTTTTTTTTGGTCCCTAGGAGATAGTACACCCCTTAATAGCACCTTGGGCAATATTCAAATTTGAAATATCTAACAAAAAGTCTATTTAGTTTAAAAATTCTAATCTCACATTCAAAGGCTTTCCTCTTCCTCATGGAGGCCAGGAAGGAAAGAACCAGGAGAGGGTAAAAGATAAAAATCTCTGAATCACATGGTGTTGTAGTTCTCCCAACATCAACTGCTGACAGTTTTTTGTTTATGAAGGATTTTAATCACTTGCTAAGTAAAATACACACACCTTTTTCCGTTTTTCATTTGCCTTTTAAAGTTAATATCACTATTTTATAACATTTGAAGTACTTTTAAAATGTTACATGGAACCAAATCTAGCAAAAATTTCCCATGAATTTTTCCTTCCCCATCCTAAAATGAGAAAACATGGCTCTGAAGTCACATCCTTAGCCACTAACTCCATCGTTATGTGTCTGGACTTCTAAGTCCTTTCCATATATCATCTCATTTAATCCACTCAAATTAAAACAATGCCTTAAAGTCTATTCATATAGTTTGGAATTAAAGCCCCAGATGATGCAGTTTTGTTTTGTTTTGGTCTGGTTTGGTTTCCTTTGGCATGTTTTCTTGCTAAAGATTTTTGGATTCTGTATGTGTCTAAAAGTTATATGTTTATTTGGCATAGCAGTCACCATTGGTGCCCCACCACCAAACTCACAAGATCTTGTTTCATCTTCTCTGATGGTCTCAAGTAGCTCTTCGAATCAGTGTTTCCAGAAGTGCCTATGAGCAGTACTTTTCTGAGCTCTTGTACAACCAAGAACATCTTTATAAATGAACTTCCACCCGATGTAGAATCTGTTTTGAACTCCATGTCTCTTGAAACCATGTGCACATGCCCCACTCCCTTTGTGCACTGAAATTGACTGTTGTTCTGTTCAAGAGAAATATGTGACCAGCCTGGTTTGGTTCTTTTGTTAATAAAACTGTCTCTCTTCTTTAATACGTGGAGAATGTTTTATTCAACCATAGGGCTGGATTATTGGCTCTCTGACAGGAGACTACTTACTGGGTAGGCTGATCCAATTCACTAAGGTGAGCATAAGATGCTTTTGGTAGACTCAGAACTCATTAACTTCATATCACTTACTTATGAAATTTTGCTAAATCTTACCATAAAGCAAATTGTAAAGAAGTATGTTAGAAAGCCAAGGAAAGTAATAAAAACTAAGGCACTCACTTCCAGCAAACACCCCTAGACAAATATAAAATAAAGATAAAAAGAGACAAAATTTAAAAAGTAGGTTCAACTCTTTGGAAGTCAAGTGGGTGAACTTCCTGAAATGCAAAGTAATAGAAGAAGAAAGTGGAAGGCTAGAGACACTTGCCACTACTTATGAAAGAGATGTAGCAAAAGCACATGCTGCTCAGTGTCTGCAGCATTCAAGAGTGGAGGAATGACAGTCTCAGAGGAGCATAAGCAGACACACTGATGCTCAGGATGGCTTTAGTTTCTCATGCATTACTAGCAGCTGGGAAATTCCCTAGGAAACATTACTTACACATTAGCAGTTATACCAAGAGGCACAAACTGCTGGCACAGGTATAAAATGCCCACTCACTAGAGAATCTGCAGATGGTTTTACCAGGTAGGGCTTCCTGCAGTTCACTGTGAAGGTGCCAGAGATATGGGGACCAAAGGAAAAATGAAAACCAAGAGATTTTTAATACTCTGGATGAAAATAGGTGATCGCTTTATACGTGGCTGCCCCTTTTGCAAATTTTAAGGTTTAACAAAGTACAATTATCTTGAAGGTCACTTTGCTTGAAGAGATACTAAACATAGCTGTAATTTTCCTGCAGACAAATAGTAAAACAAATGGAAAATAACCCACTGATGGAAGATTTCTCCCAGTTAATGGTAATCTCAGAGGTGGTGGTCTCCAGGGAGACCTAAGTTTAGTGGCATTCTGGAAAAGCTAATACAAGGAAGGGTTTCTCTGTGTGTCACCTCTCAGACATCATTGATTCCTTGCAATAGACCTTGGTGACATCAGATGCTTAATTTCAGGAATAGAGATTCCTGGATAAACTATTGTAGGTGCTGAGGATTGACTTTTTAAAAAATTTTCTGGGTCTTGGAACAGAGCTTTAATGATCTTGTTTTTCCTAGAATCACTCTGGACCCTTGAGAGAATTGGCATGGAATTAATTACACTTCTGAGATTCTGAAAGATCGCATTGTTGTGGGCTGCATTGTGTTCCCTCAAAATTGACGTGTTGAAGTCCTAACCTCCAGTACCGCCAAGTGTATGCATTTGGAAATGAGGTCTGAAAGAGATGATGAAGTTAAATTAAGGTCTTTTAAATTGGGATGGGACCTAATCCAAAATGACTGGTGTCCTTATAAGAAGAGGAAATTTGGACACATAGAGTGACACCCAGCACGTGCACAGACAAAGGAGCAACGATGTGAGGACACAACGGGAAGGAAACTGGCCTCAGAAGAAACTAAAACTGCCAACACCCTAATCTTGAATTTCCAGCCTCCAGAATTGTGAGAAAATAAATTTCTGTGGTTTAAACCATCCGGTTTGTGTTATTTTATTATGACAGCCCTGGCAAACTAATACATATAACTATTCCAGTGGAAGACACTGAAAAGAGCAATGATGGTCAAACTTCAGCTCCACCCGGGCATGAGGAAGCCAGCTAGCTAAGAGAAAGCAAGGGGGAGAGGGGAAGGCAAGGGTTTTAATTTCTTTGGACAACCTAAGAATGTTGAAATTATTTTTGTGCTTTAACATGTAAGAACAAGATAATTTTCTTTGGGCTTGAATTTACAACAGCAAAGGGATTTAATCTTTAATTTGTTTATTCTCAGTAGTTTGATTTGAGAAACAGATTAAATTTCTATGTTGGGGCATTTTATAATGAGTATCTTCCCTTATCAATCTTATTGTAGAACTTCTGAGGGCCTTTAAGATGAATGTGGCTGGATTTAATTTGAGATAGGAATTAAATAGGGTATCAATTTTTATTTTTGAGTTTAGTGTGGGTTAAATTTATATATATATTTATAATTTATATATATAAATACATTTATTACATTATTAAACTACATTAATTATTAATTACATGTAATAATTAATAATTACATTATTAAATATATATATAAAATGTTCCATTCAATTCTGGAGGCAAAATGTACTATGCACACCAGAGGAATTCCCAAAGGGACAGTGGTCAAATACATACACACACACAGACATAAATACTAGAAATATAACAATATGGACCTCTCAAATGGTTGAAAGTACTATGGAAGTACTATTTTGGTAAGTTACTTTTTTGGGAGGACGGTTGGTGACACCCTGAGTTGTAAACTGAGAGTAAAGACTGTTAACTTTTCTTCTGAGGAGACTACATGTGGTTAGCTATAGGGTTTTTGATTGGGTGATGAGTTTGCAGCTTTGGAATCTGGGCTGAATCTCTCAATATCCTAAAAGAGAGCCTGAAAGCTGTAAGTGCTGATCCTCTTTTTCCACCATCTGCCTTGATTCTACACAGCTTTTATCTTTTTCTCCAAATAAGTGTTAAATATATTAATGGAATAGAAGTTGAAAGGGGTACTAGCCTGCATGCAGTATCCATATGAACTGGGTCCTCCCTGACTCTGAGGCTGCTTCAGATGGAGACCCCTGAGGTTGGTCTTTAGATATTAAAGGACAGTTTTTCTTTAAACACATATAGCACGAACCTAAACACGAGTTATGCAGACTATATAATCTGACAAAGTAGGGACGGGAGTAGGAGGCTATTATTTGTTGAGTTTGAATCCTGAGTGCAAGAATTTTTCTTTTTTAATTAATTTCCAAGCAAGGAATCAAATATAACACAGTCTAGGGCTCTAAGGGAGGATATATGGAGATGGGAGAATGGGGCATGTAGTTTAAAATCAAGAAACCCAGACCATCTCTGACAGTGTAGAAAACCTAATAGTGCTAATGTTAGATTGGTGACCTCCGGTCTTATCAAAGAGATAAGCCCTGGACTGCATGGAGGCAGACCTTCAAGCAGAAGACCCCATCTCACTCACCTGGGATTTATGATGTCCAGCTCCCAGTAGGTCATATCTGAATATCTCCATTCAGGATTCAAATCTGCATTGTAAGTCAGGCTGAACTAGATGGCCAAGTTAGGGTTTAAATAACTGCTATGCTGAGACCCTGCTTTGTTGGTCATTGTATCAACACTGTGAGATGAGTTAATTCAGCATCCCTTATTATAAATGAGAAACTTGTGCCTAAGGAAGTTGACAACATATCTAAATTCATGCAAGTGATAAGGAGCTTAGCTTGCAACCGAAACTTGTCTCATCCTAAAGTGTGTCACTTACCAAGACACTACTGAGCCTTCCAATAAAAGAATTTAGAAAAAGCATGCTTGCATTGAACATTAGCTGATCTGAAAGGCTAGATTACAAATGTCAAAAAAAATTAATGAATCAGAAATTTAATATTCTCTAAGAAAGAAGACCCAGAGAGGTAAAGGAAATATAATGCTCAGGTAAGAATATAGTCTTATACTCCACTTGGGAATGAACCACATTGATTCAGGATTGATCTTGAGAAAGTCTTATTCAGTTAGAGTTTGAGGGCACAACCTCTAGCCGCTCACTGCAGCAGTATTTATTTAGCATATCCGTTGAGTTTCTCTCTTGCTTTTCCTGTGAAAACCTCAAGGTGCAGTTAAAAGATCTCTTTTCTTTTTCTTAAACAGAAACTATGCCTCAAACATTATAATGAAGAGAAAAAGCCAGGAGAACAGCAAACTAAGTAATATAGGAAGATGGCCAAGGGGGTTAGAAGAGGCCGTTTTGATTGAGAAGGCTACACTCCAGTGAGATGATAAATACTGCAATTTATGCCTTTAGATGCAATCTGACGTCAAGACCACACATTAATTGGGGATTTTAGTTTCAGTTTGTGCTGTGTCCTATACTGTTTTAAATCATCCCTCCGACTTCTTTTTCCTTTTCTCTTGCCTTCTCTTTTTCTTCCTTATTTCTCTCTTCCCAGGGCCAACCAATGTTACCTGTCAGAAAGGTGTGAGATTGCCTCCCAGCCATACTTGATTTTCACACCTCCAAGGTAACCTCTTCACTTGATACCTGGACCTGCACACTGAGAGCTACACCTTTAAAGCCTATAATCCCTTTTCTAGCACTTTAACTGTTCTTCAGTAATTTATTACAGTATGAATTAATCTCAGATCCTTCTGTAAGAGCAAGTTTTAGCAAAGAATGACCAGTCAAATGCTGGCATCATCTCAAGTTCTTAGACAACGCTTCACTCTGGGACAGAAGCAGCCAGTTACAAATAAAAATGTTGGTCGTTCCCAAAATCAGGATGCAGTTTTTTTTTTTCCCCCTTTGAAGGACTGGTTTTAATATGCCTAGAATGGGCTAATTCATCTTGGCATCTCTGGGGATCTTGCTGTTAATAGTTGATAAAATACAACTGCGTCTCACAAACATATATAATATTCAGCTTCTGTATCAAGTACAGAATGAAAAAAATGAGAGCTTAAAATCCTCTACTATGAGAGGGAATAAAAGGAGAGTGAGGGTGAGAGCAAGAACAAGAGAGTGAGAGAGGCGGGAAAGATTAATGAACGGGAGGAAGTAAAAAGGGGGAGAATGAGAGAGAGAGAGAGAGAGAGCAACAGAGACATAGAGACAAAAAGCAGAGACAGAGGAAGAGACAGATGGGGAGTGGGGCACAGGTGTGGAGATGGTTTACATTAGCAGAGCAGTGAATGGGTGAGCCCAATGCTCTGGTTTTCTTTTTTTCAAAAGGCTTTTGAAATTATGCCCTAAAATCTGTGGACCGAGCTTTGTAAAATATTCTGTAATACTCATTCTGCTTATATTTCATTAATAACACTGAATGATCATACAGGCTGATCTCAGGTGTATAATATTCCTTAGAAAGTTCTTTTATGTTCTATTTCTTGTCTATTTTTCTGCCTTAAAGGAAGAGTGGGGGGAAAAAAAAAAACCTCAGAGCACTTCTCCCTGCTTTTCCCTTCTGCATCTTATAGGGCAAGTTACATTACTGGCATAATAATAGGTTGCAAACTATTAAAGTTTGAAAATGTCAAAGTGCAATCTTAAGTAATAGCTGTAAATGATAGAAAATCTCTTTCTGTAACATTGTTACCACCTCAGATGACAAAAAATGGGATATTTTGCATTTGCGTAGTTTGATTTCCTGGTGCCATTTTTTGTACTATGTTCTACTCAAATGTATTTATGGAGCAAGATGCAAGACATCAAGGACAGGAAGAGAGATGTATAAGGAGAGACAGAGATAGAGAAGGAAGAGAGGAAGAGAGAGAGAGAGAGATGGGAAAAGCAGAAAAAGCAAGAACTCAATTTTTATTATCATTGGTTTTATCTGTTTAGAAACAAACATCTGTTTTTAGCAAGACTGAAGTCTATAAATAATTTTCCTGGCCTCAGCTGTCTCATTTAAAAGATAAAGGGTCAGAATTGATGATCTCAAGCCCAGAAATCTCATTCAAATGAGCTTTATGTCTGGATGTCAGGTTTCTGCCATAATGGATTTTGTGTAGCAGCTATCCTTACAGAGAGAGTATTGTTAATACATCAAATGACATGGTTGAACTTGACCACAAGATAAATTAGGCTCCTGGTTTCATGTTCCTATAGCTGTTTTGATGTTCTTGGTAGGTGTTAGATGTTCTGAAAGAATCTAATGAGTCTAGTTTAAATAAGTAAGTTGCTTTTGTAATGTCAATAGGCTAAAAGGTGTTGAGTTACTATTTGTTCATTATTTAGATTTCACTGTGTCATTTCTATATAAATTTTATTTTAGAAAAATAAACGCAATGCTTTTCTTTATGCTTCTGTCAATATCATCACTAAGTTGATAAGAGATCTCTACATGTGACAATCAGTAAGTCTTCTAGAACAATAGCCATGAAGTACCATTGATGCCCTTGTCATGTGTAAGTCACTTTGCAGGTGTTCAGTGAGCTTCACCATCAGTATTTAATGAGAGCTTAGAATTATGTCATTTTCCCCTTGAGAAATGGGAATCTAGAAGGAAATATGTCCCATAACTCAGGAAGGCACTCATGTGTACTGAGCTACAGTTCTTTGTGGTCCACATATGGATAATGATGGTGGAGCCTAGCACAGTGTCTGGTACATAATGGACAATTTGTCATCAAGCAAATGCATGATAATTGTTGTAAGGGTTTATAAATATTTGTTGACAAACAAATGCATGACCTTTCCACATCCTCTCTGAATTTTCTTGGAGTGCACATATACTTAAAAAAAATAGCAACAATACTCATGCAATCCCTATTCTAAAGACTAAAAACTGCAATCAGAACTTAACTCAGATCGGTTCAATCAGTAATTGGTCTTGGGCTCTTTTTGATATTACATTGCTCTGTCTGGAAGTCACTGCTGGAGGAAACAGATATCTTACTGTACTATTGGATAAAATCTTACTTTTCCAAAAGAAACTGCAGATTCATGAGAAAAGTCGAGCACTTTGAGGGGTTTTCTCCAGTGATGCCATCCATCACTGAGGCTGCAACGGAACTGCTTTGCCAGAGCACATCATTAGCAGCCTCGTCCAGCTCTCCGTATCTTATGCTTCCACGGCGCTCAGCTGTTGTTCCCACCTGGCACCAGAAATGCAACTCAAGGAAAGAAGAAAACATGAAGTAGAAGCTGGGATTGAAGCTTGATGAAGTGAAATGAGCATAGGGTCTGGGAGAAATAGAATCTAAATTCTGATTTACTCATTGCCACCACCCCTCTCTGAGAGTACTGGTCCCATCTCTTCCATCATTCTCCTGCCTCTAGAAAGCTTTCTAGGATGGAGAAAAATAGAGAAAAGGAGAGATGACGTGAGTGCTACAGAAATATCAATCAGGCCCAATGTTGAATTAAAAGGAAACCCAATCAACATCAGGAAGAGATTTTGAAGAGGTGAAAAAGCATCCTACCCTGCAATAGACCTCAACAGCAACCCTGCCCATTCCCCTCTTGCTGAGTGAGGGAGTCTGATTGGGAGATAGAACTGCAGAGTTTAAAGGGGATGAGGAAATTCAGGAGCTTTCTGATCTCAAGCCTCGTTTCAAAGCTTTAGGTGTCCGAGATCCTCTAAGGTTTCTGTGACTCTGGAACTTACACATTTAATTATTTAGAGCTAGATAGACTAGCCTGAGCCAAGCAAAGCAGAAGGGAAAGCCAGTTAGCATAAGATTTGCTCCTGATATGTAAGGACAAAGGAGAAAAGGTATCAAGTATCACTGAGATACACCAGTGCAGGTCAAAAAAGAGCGAAAGTGGTGAGGACTTAGGGCAGACTCATGATGTGACTACCATGGCATATTAGAAATGATCATTATCTGTATTTGTGATGATAGTTTTATAGGAATCTATTTATCTACATGGCTAATAATATTTTCTCTATTATAATACGTAGAAAATATATATTCAACAAAGCTGTATATATACTATATACACATATAGACTACATATACTATATATATTCAAAACTGTTAAAAATTGTACACTTTAATGTAAGTGCATGTTATTAATACAATTCATATACAGAGCAAAATAAAGGAAAAAACATAACTGTACACAGGAATGAAACATTTAGAAACTGTTTTTAATCAACGTTATTTAGATATAATCTACATACAATAAAATTCACACAACTTAAATATATAGGTCAATGACTTTTGAATATATGAAATACCTGCATAACCAGCACCCTAATCAAGATATAAAGCATCTTCATCTTCTGGAAAGTTGTCCTTCACCCCTTTCCAGTCAGTCTTTGTCATGCTACTTCCTGACCCAGAGAGTTTTGATCATTATAAATTTTTTTCCTGGTTTCTTGTCACCAGCTTCTTTATATCAGCAAAATATCTGATATTCATCTATGTTGTTTTGTTTATAGTACTTTATTCATTTTTATTTCTGCATAATTTTTCATTGTATGGATATATCGCAATTTGCTTGATGGGCGTTTAAAGTCCTGCAAAATCTCAAGAAAAAAGTATGTGTATAAAACACAAAGTTTCAGGGTGTAGTAACAGAGGAGACAAAAACACTTCTTATGGTGATGCTGAAGTAAAAAATAACCTGGAGAGAATACAGGGCTTCAGGAGAGATTCTAAAACAAATAAAATAAAAGTGTATCTTTTCTCCTTCAATTGCCTTAGTATCTTTATTGGAAAATAAGTTGAATTTAATATGTGTGGGTCTATTTCTGGGCTCTCTTCTCTGAGACATACCTACAGTATGAACTAGGTGTGTAGACAGGGAGGAACCTAGAAAAGCCTGGTTGTCAAAATTCCTCCCCATGTCCCATTGTCTCTGCATGGTCCAACAAGCATTTATTTACCAAACATGGGCTTACCAAACGTTCGTTTTTCCATCTCCATGTAAATTGCTTTCTTCCCCTTTGAAGTCCCAAACCTCTACCCACAACATCCGCTTTTGTCTTTAGCTGAAGATGATGTTTAAGGGAGGGCTTTGGCCGTTTTGTTGAGTAACTTGGTTTTCCTGGGTCCCTCCCATGTATACGCATTACTAAACTTTCGTTTGATTTTCTCCTGTTAATTTGGTTCATACCAATTTAATTTTTAGACAAGGCAGAGGAATCCAAAAGTGTAGAGGAAAATTTCTTCCTCCCGCACAGCAAGAAAGGCAAATTACAGCCCCTTCTTACATATTTCATTTGAAAACATTTGAAAATAATGGCAAGAAAAGTGAGAGATTAGCTGGATCAAATTGAGTACACATTTCCAAAAGTAGGTGCACAGCTACCTGCTTAGATAGCAAAGAACAGCCCCTTATCTGCTACTTATTTCCCATCATAAATTAGTTTCCCCTCACCTATTTGCTGTTTGTGTACCCTGCCTTTTACGCTGCTTAGTCAATATGTGTCTGTCATTCTAAGAGTTCTGCTACAAAAAGACTTCCTCGTCTTTTCCAGTGCTTTCCTCAACACCCTTTCCTTATTCCACCCATCTTCACAGTTTATGTTTGTGGATTTTTTTTTTCTTTTACATCTTATTTGAGCTTCTTAATTTTCAACAGCTACAGCCCACACAAACTCTGATTCTCATTCTTATCTGTGTTGCCAGAATTTTACTGAGCTTGTGAGTCAATGTTTAAAATAACCTGCACAAATTGGGCTGTAGGAATATTAGAGTATTTCACTCTTAAGAGAGGGTTGCTGATTTCTAAGGTGGAAGATGTACCTAACTCATGCACATCAATCAGCTCTAATTCCCCAAAGCAAATCTGTTTGCATTGTGGTGTATTTTCAAGAAGGTTGCAAATGAGCCTACCTCAAGGAAATCCCAGAATGCAATGCTTAGCATAAATGGTTAAATTCTCATGAGTGAAATGAAATCAGTATTTGAGATACGTGGATCATGCAGATTTACAGGAAGTTAAAAACAAGATGGTCTGACCTAGTTAGGAAAGGCTTCTTGAATGAGAGAAGTTAACATTTAAACTGAAACTGTAAAAAATGTGTTATAATCAAGTACCACGGTAAGGATAATGACATATGTGAGAGTAGATAGTCTTCAGGACTCATCAAGAACAGTGAAGGCATAATATTCTATTAGAGAAATTTAATTAGTGTTTAGCCCTTCTGCTTCACTCATTCATTCATTCATTCATTATTTTATTCATCCAACTTCCACTTCATGATCAATCCAAGTATTCTGTAAATCAACAGGGATTTAAGGATAAAGAATTTGTGGAGTTCAAAGCCCAGTGTGGCCAACAAGCATATATATATCTGTGTGTGTGTGTAATTTATATACATACACTTATGCAGTATATGTATATTCATATATAGTAACTGCATAATCATTTACCAAACATCCCATTGTATCAGTTGCCTAATATTCTTTTCTTACAAACTAGCAAATTTGGTATTCATGTAACTACAGAGGTTCGTAGAGGTTAATCAAATTGCTCAAGGACTCATGGCTTGTAAGTCGTAGAGCTGGTTACTCAATCCAAGGTTGTCTTCAGAACAAACTGTATATTCGCTTCCCCATGTCATGTTGCCTCTCTGGGAGATGTGAAAATTGCAACCGCAGAAACATATTCGAGGAAGTGAATTGGCCTGGGGGAAGAAGTGACTAGCAAGAGGTGTTGTAAGAGTCAGTGATTTTTAGAAACAGCAAGAGCTCACAGTTCTTTCTGTTGGACAGAAAAACACCTTGTGCATGAATTAGTTAAAGAATGAGCCTTTCTTTCATTGTAGGATATTTCACAGCTGAAATCTAGAATTAGGAGCTTTTCAAGTAAATGCTCATTCCACTCATTTTTAGTCCCTGTTTCGTTTGTTTGTTTGTTTGTTTTTAAACCATCTAATTGCAAGTCTGACCAGAGCCATCTCTGGCCCAATTCCCTCATACCTTAGCTCAGGGTTAATATGGACTAACTGAATTTGTCTATATTAAACTGAAAGGGTCCAGGATGATTTACATTTGAATCTTTTCCAATATGAATGCCAGGCAAGCACTAAGATTTCCTCTTGTTCTCTTCAAGGAGTTCTGCTGCACAAGTAGTAAAAGTCTGCTGAGAATAAATTCAGAATCAAAATGAGTTGGAGTTAGCGATTTAGGTGAATGCTGGCATTTTTCTTTGTGAGCCAAAGCCCTGACTAATGAACTACACTGTATGTTGCAATACTTTTTTTTAATGATAGTTCCATTCTTAGCAACTACGATGTGTCCCATTTTTGAGGAGTCCACACAACAGCCTGAGCCAATGAATCTCAAAGTTTAACATGCATACAAATCACCTGGGGAGGCTTGAAAAATGCTGAATCAGGTTCAGTAAGTCTGGAGTGGGAAGTAAGTCTGCAGTTCTAACCAGTGCTCAGGTGATTACCATGATCATTTAACTAGCAAGATGTGAGGATGTTGGAATGACAATTTAAATGTGAATTATACTTTGTTTTCTAGCCATCTCACTTCCTACTTGTCTTGGGATATGAATTATTTAGGGTTTTCCAAAGAAATAGAATTAATTATCTATATTATTAATAACATATTAGTAATAATTAATAGAAGTAACAGAAATATATATATATATATATATATATATATATATATATACACATACAGAAAGTGAGAGAGTCTTATTATGATGAATTGGCTTATGTGATAATGGATGCTAAGTCCCACAATCTACTTGAGAAATAAGGGAGCTGATGGTATAAATCTCACTCCAAGGGCAGAAACAGATTGAAGTTCTAGCTCAAGCAGGGAGGCAGGGAGGGAAGGAATCCTCCCTTCTTTCACTTTTTGTTCTATTCAGCCCCTGAATGGATCAGATGATGCCTACCCACATTGGGTGAGGGTGATTTATTTCAGTGAGCCCATCAATTCAAATGCTAATCTAGAGAAACACTCTTAAAGACACACCCAGAAGTAATGCTTAATCTGGGCACCCCACGGTCCAGTCTATTTGACATGTGAAATTAACCACCACAGGATACATAGGAGATAAAGTAAAGATTATATAACACATGGGAAAAAATCAAGGGCGAGTGGCAAATAGTAGGTTTTCCAAAATCGATCTTATTATACGTATTTCAAGGTACAGTGAGGGAGCACAAAGCTGATTAAGAAATACTTCGTATTCTTGGTCGTGCTTTCCCACTATCCGTGGTGAGGACCTGTTTTTCTGCCACTCCCTCTCAGCCCATTAGTTTATAAAAATACAATAAAAATGAATTACTAAAAAATAACACGAAAGAGAAGTTGAAAATATAAGAATTTAAAAACTTTTAGATTCAAGTGATGTAAAATTTCTATTACCTTCATATAAAAGGTCCCAGTGTTAACTCTCAGTTCCTATGGTTATCTCCTGACTGACATCTGCCACAACACGCAGACCCCGCTTTGAGCAGCGTGACTCTAGCCGTGAATGGTTTAGCAGGATACACAATAAATGCATTCACCACAGGGTGGTACACGATGAAACACAGCGCTCTGCACGTCATAAACACTCACTAACAGCCTGTTAACTGCTCCACGACGATTCTGGATCTTTTTCATATGAGTCATAGTGAAACGTTATTTTCATATTCTGCATTTCCTTCCTATGTAGATTCCTCCAGTTTGCTCCCTCTGGCCTTTCGCTTAAAAAAAAAAAAAAAAAAAAAAAAGGCATCCAAGCAGCCTCACTGTTACTGAATGCAGGAAGAAATGTAAGATGAGGTGTGTTTGAGGTGGCTACAGAAAAAGGGACCATTATTTTAATAGGATTTGGCAGCTTCAGAGAAGAGTTGACCAACAGTGAGTGAGATAGGAAATTTTTTTTTCCCTAATCATAAACTGAGATAAATACGCTTTATTTCTTTTTTTTTCTTATATATACTTTTTTTTTTTTTTCTGGCAGGGGGAGGGAGGTAATTAGGTTTATTTATTTATTTAGTTTTAGAGGAGTTACTGGAAACTGAACCCAGGAACTTGTGCATGCTAAGCATGAGCTCTACCACTTGAGCTATACCCTACCTTTGAGATAAATATTTTAAAGTAACGTGGGAGCAGGAATATGACTTCAATGACTCCGGGAGATTGCTGAAATACTGTGAAAATAATTAGTCATAAGAGCACATGTGCCATGCTTTCCAATGTTGGAGGAGTAAAAGACCAAAAGCATACAGCTAGTGCAATGTGAATTCAAGATGGGAGCACATTTTCATCTAGACTGGACAGGGGAGATTAAAATGCCATTGTTGATGGTATTAATTTATCTGTTGTAAGAGACGTGTAAGAGTGGTGGAGAAATGGGATGTGTCTCCTAACACAGCACGGATATTGTATTTAAGCCCGTATTAAAATGAGAAGAAGGTAGCAAATAAGAGCTTTAGACTGTAGCCAGTTCACGAGAGGTCATCTTTATAAAACGTGTTCAGTAGAAAATGCGTAACGCACCTGCTGGTTTGGACATTTGCCTCCAACATTTGCCAATCCACTCCGTGTGCCAGCATACAGAACTTTCTTATTGGGGGAACATTCTGCTCAGCTGAAATACAGTCTGAAATACTTGGCTTCCTGATAATGCTAATTATTGTGCAATTGGCTGTTTTTAACTGACTCAACTGCAGTATTAGTACAATCTGGGAATAAAGAAACTGTTCCTTTGCACAACATGGATGGACCTAAAGATGATCATACAAAGTGAAGCAAGTCAGAGAAAGACAAATATCACATGGAATCACTTATATGTGGAATCTAAAATAAATGATACAAATAAACTTATTTACAAAACAGAAACAGACTCACTGACATAGATAACAAATTTATGGTACCAAAGGAGAAAGGCTCAGTCGGGGCAATAAATTAGGAGTTTGGGATTAACAGATACACACTACTATATATGAAATAAATAAATGACAAGGACCTACTGTTTAGCACAGGGAACTATATTCAATATCTTGTAATAACCTATAGTGGAAGATAATCTGGAAAAGAATGTATATATATACATAGCTAAATGAATCACTTTGCTGTACACCTAAAACTAACACAACATTATAAATCAAGCATACGTCACTAAAAAAAAAAAAAAAAAAGATATTGGGAAAAGGAAAAAAAAAAGCCAAAGCCAAAAAACTATTCTTCCTCTTCTGCTGCAGAGTTTTTGTCCAAAGAGGTAATTGGAATTTATCAGAGATTGTTTCTTGTTTTTCCCCACAATACTCTGTTTCACTTTATTTTTAATTTTGAGAAAAGTGAATGTATCAAAATTTAGACAATTGAATAACACATTATAAAATGATAACTCCCTAAGTGGTTATGCTAAGAAGATTCCTCAGTTAATATCCAAGACATAAAGGACTAAGAAGTCATCTAGGCATGTGGACTAGCTTTGGGTATTCTGGTTTTATTAACAAATGTGACATTTTCATTCAGATTTCTTGGTCTTGAGATCTTACAATGATGTCTACAGGTGCTCCCTTTTAAACAACCTTAAGTAAATCTCCTTGTTATTGTTTAGATGTTAAATATGATCTATTTACTCTAGTTAATTCACTAGATAAAATTTCGTTAGACAACTAATAGGGATTTCCATTTCTCATTAGCGTGTTTCTCTGCGGCCAGGTAAGGGCTGCCTGAGCACCAAGACGTGGGCTGCAAAGTTGGGAGTAGCTGTTTTCTCTAATATTTTTCCTTAACAATTCCTATTTTGGGTTCATAAGCTATGCTAATTTATGAGATGAAAATTTGAGAATGAAACATACTTTTTAGAATGACCTATGTATTATCTATGGGTAGAAAATTTATATACACACACACACACATACGTATGTACACCTTGTCCTGAGTAAATGTCAGGTTAAAAGCATTGGAGTCAGTCGAATTCTGGCTCTACTCTTCACCAGCTGTGAGACCTTAGAAATGCTGCTTCACATCTCTGAGCTCTAGTTTTCTCATCTTCAAAGTGGTTATAATGAGTGAATTGACCTCAGAGTTTTCCTGAGCATCAAGTGTGATAGTGCTTGTTAAATTCTTAGCATGAATTCTGGAATATAATAAATACTATGAATGAACAGCCAGATGAAGAGATGCCCAAGGCAAGGGCCAGGAGGGTCCTGAGAACGGTTGCTCCTGTCCCCGTGGAGTTGGGGCATGCCATTCCCTCAGCACGTAGATGTGTTCCTCAACCCGGAAGCTTTTCCTGGAGTAATGATACCTAAAAATCAGGATAATATGAGAGACCCCAAGGGGACCTGAGAGTGCGCATCCACAGTCTTTCCACAGTCATCTCCTACGACTAGGTTGTCAGCAGCAATTAGAAATAACCATGTAGCAGCTGAAAGTCCAGCGGTGGTATAGGGCAGTAGGACTAAAACTTAAATGTCCAGAGAAGCTTTGAATGTGAAAATCAAGATTAGAGCAGAGGCAGGAAGTGCTCTGGTTTTTAATAACCAGAAATAAACTTTAGTCTGAGTGGAAGGACACTTGCTCAGTCAGGACCAGAGTAAAGCAATCCAGGTAGCCCCAAACCAAAGCAATAGAAAACGTAAAATGCCTCCTCAACTTCCTTCTAGATCAGGTTTATTTGGCAGATGCCTACCCTTTTATAATTTCTCTTGGATTTGGACAGTGGTGGGTTGGCTCTTGAAGATATAAAAAGGTCACTTTGCTGCTGTCAACCCAGAATAGTGCAAAGTTCTATATGGTAGCACGAGAAATGGGGGTATGTGATTATAAATTTAACAAACTGATAGATGCTGGGACATAATAAGTTGTCTTTCCCATCTCAACACCACCAACTCACCAAGGAGACTCGGATAGTTTTTATAAGCTCAGTGGTCCCCGTTGCCCTTCTTTATAGCAACTAGTATATACCTTTCTCAAATCTCCCTGAATGATGCCCATTTTTGGTACCTACTGGAAGTCGACATTGTTCCAAACAGCAATTCTTAGAAATTAGGTGCACAGTCTCTATTTCATATTCTATGAGTTCAATATAGACTCCACAACCTATAACTCTGATCATGAGCAAATTATATAACCATGTTCATTTTCATACATGTAAACTGGGAATCGTAAGACTACCAGCAGATGACTATTGTAAGAAGATGAAATGAAGTAAGCACATACAGTGTTCACAACGCTGATTGCATCATTAAAATTATGGGGGAATAATAAAGTATTCAAAAAAGATGAGGACATTAGGAATGGGCACAGAAGTCAGGAGCTGGACAGTCTGAGCTGTTTGTCTTCTGAGAATTACATGAGACAGTGCAGAACTCTCTGATGTCCAAGGCAATGTCACATGAAATGGGTGAATGGTATACAATGATTCCCTCTTGAAAATAAATTTATCCTGAGAAAGACACTAAGTTGTAAAAAAAAAAAATCACAAGCACTCATTTTTTTTTTTAAATTTGTCCAAAGTGAGAAATTGGCCAGATTCTGAAGCCGAGCATCCAAAGGAGGAGAGATAATGGCTTTTGCCTGGAAATAAGCAAAGAGCCAGTTTGAAATTTTTGCTAAAATACTCTAATGAAACCACCTCATTGTCTCTGAATAATCATCTTTTTGGATCATCCTTGAAAATCAAATTCTTTGGAGTTTAAGAAATAACAATGTTTTTTTGAAAGGAAGTTTTATAACTTTAATAAACCTATATGTGTAGTCGTTGTGAAAAAATGTTGTCCTGCTCAAATAATATTTCCAACAAACTTCATTTGGGAAATCTAATCTACAGAAATAAGAGCGCTAGTACATCAGGATTTAAGTATAAAATTTGTTTATTTCAGTATTTTTATGGCAGCAAAATAAAGATTATGCAATAATAGGAAACGTTGGATAGATTATATATAGCAACTGATAATATTAAAAGTACTATGCAGCTATTGAAAACAATAGGTTAGGTCAATACACATTGATAAGGAAAGGAAGAAAGGATGGTAGAAGGGAAAGAGAGAGAGGTGAAGAAACGGTAGCCCGGAATTTCTAAATTTGACAAATCAGGAAACTCATTTCAACAAATTAGGGAAATCATGTAAATTTTCTCATGGTTTTATGAAAACTACTTTGGGGTATTTGTCTCTTAGAACTCATAATGTGATTTAAAGCTGCAGTACTTATTTGATTTCCTGTCCATTTTATACTGAGTGATTATTGAATGAGAAGAAACAAACTTACCCAGATACTTGTGGAACTTCTCATTTCTGTATCAACATTTCTCTCAATTTATGCATAGTCTCCATCTTTAGATCTGTAATCCTTAGAGTTTTGAAGTGCAAAGACCTCACTGGAGAATACCAAGAAAACAAAGAACACGGCACATACGCACAAGGGTAACACTGAGTCTGTCTGAGAATGAGGCCAACACACAAAGTAGAGCTGAGAAATGAGCCCTGATGGTATTGTTGTAGAGGTCTGCGATGCAAGTCAGCTCGATGCGCAGATGTTCAGATAAAGAAGCCAATGTATTTTACTTTGAGCAAGTTTGAGTTGGGTTTCTGAGACTTTAGATAGACACCTTTTGTATGTACTAGAAAATGAAACAGAGAAGGTGGGTGAAGATTTGATTAGATATAGCAGTGGCAGAAAGTTGAAATAATACCAATCTTGTAACATCAGTGTTCTCCATTGAAATAAAGTGATTTCTGAAAGAAGACAGAGCTGCAGGGTATCAGACAAGCATAGAAAATATGAAAAGAGTGTGAGTGTCAACTGGACTGTATACGGAAACACAGTGTAATGTCCTGGTTCAATTAATTTCTCAGACTCTAATATCAAAGGGTACATGTCTTATCAGGATGGAAGAGTGCATGAGGAGGGCTTCTGGGGTATGGATAATTAATGTTCTGTTTCTTGATTTGATGTCAGTTATAAGGGTATGTTGATAATGTAAAATTCACCAAGCTGTACACTTAGAATATTGGTACTTTTCTATATGCATGTAATAATTCAACAAAATTTCAAAAACAAAAAAGAGTACATTTATTTTATTCAAAAATATATAAAAGTTAACACTTAACAACAATTTTTATAACGTTTTTCTTTTTCTTAATTGTTTTTGTTTTTTTTAAATTATTTGCATTTTTTTTAATTTAAGTCCCCTCACGATGTTGTGTTAACCTAACAATGATTTTTTAAAAAAAGAAAGTTTGAAATATGCAAAATCCTACAAACTTAGGGTATTTCCCGTTTGGGATGTTATGGTTCAGTCTCTTCCCACATGGAAAATTATTATGTGTTGTGAAGACTATGTCATTTTGTGATCTTTTATTTCACTTAACTAGAACTTGTGTTGCACATTTATTTATTGTCCTTATAGGTAAAAAAAAGTTTTAAATAAAATAAAAACACATGGTTCCTTTGTTTTAATTACTACAAAAAGATGAGTAATATTTTCTTGTGTTTATTATTATAATTTTCTAAATACTTTATTATATATTTTACTTTTATAGTAGATAATGCAACAGTGAGCATTTGCATTTACAATGGTAAATGAAGAAGTAATTTCAGTTGTTTTATTAAGCTCTTAGTTACTCCAAAAACATTTTCTATATATTTAGACATTTTCTTCTGAGACTACTTCTTCAGAAGATGCCACCAACAGCTTGGATTCTATTTCCTAGTTACATGAATCATTGTTACTTGTGCCATCATATTATGATGATGAAAAGACATTTGACAAGAAGAAAAGTAAGTACATTTTTTAAAACCAGGTTCCCAAAACTTTACTTATGAAACTACACTTAGCTTAAAATATATATGGTATTTTTATAAAGTTTTCCTAGGCTTTTGTTTGAAAAATACTGTAAAAATGTTTATCAGTAACCAACGCAAAACAATTGGGGTTTTTAACACTGAGGTCCATTTATAAATACTACCGCAAATATTGCTACCTACTGAGGCATTTTATCCATAACCTCTAAATGTGATCTATTAATTGGTCTTGACTTTTATGGGAAAAATGATAACAAGCATTTGTAGAGCCCATTATAATCTGTAATGTACCTTAAACCTCCATTTTCTGTGTTCTTCCCTACAACCGTACTGGGAAGCAGATATGACTATTGACCCACTTCTTCAGATGTGAAAACTGAGGCTCAAAGAATTTAGTTGATATCTCCAAGATGACACAGCTAGGAAGCAACTGATTCCAAATCCTACCCTTTCTATTATACTATATTACTGAGAACTAGTGAGACAGATAATTCATACTCTTGCTCCAACTCTTATTATCTGTGACTCTGAACAAATTAGCATCTTTAGGCTGCTGTCTGAAATTTTAGATAACATTATCTACACCACAGGTTTGTAAGGATTTTATATCAACACTCCACTGAAATCTTTTGATATAAAGTTAACCACCATGTTATTGACAATTTTAATGAGTGCTTTTCAACCTTCCTGCTATATTTGTTATTTTTTCTTCTGAAGTGTTCTGTTCCTTTGATTTTTGTGAGGCCAGTTTCTCATGCTCATTTTGTCTCCATCTCCTTAAATTTGCTATTTACCTCAAGGTTCCATTTTTCACTCTGTTCCTGAATAATCCATACACACTCCCTGCATAATCTCAACCCTTGCGTGCCCTGTCATCTATATGTTGATATTCCACTGTAGTTGGTTGGTTTATACAGTCCCAAAAGATATATCTGAGTCCTAATCCTAAGTACTTGTGATTGTGACCTTAATTGGAAATAAGGTCTTTGCAGATATAATTAAGTTATGAATCTGGAGATAAGATTACCCTAAATTTAGGGCAGGCCTTAAATACAAGGACTTGTGTCCTTGCAGGAGTGGGAGAGGACACAGAAACACAGAGAAGGCAGTGTGAATATGGGGTAGAGATTAAAGTGATGTACCTACAAGCCAAGGAACACTAAGGAATGCCAGCAATCACCAAAAGCAAGGAAAGAGGCATGAAGCAAATTCTCTCTCAGAGCCTCCAAAAGGAGTCTACCTTGTTACAACCTGATTTCAGACTGCTGGCCTCCAAAGCTGTGAGAGAATAGATTTCCATTGTTTTAAGCCACCTCGCCTGTGGTGATTGTTATGGCATCTCTAGGAAACTAGTATGTTCCCAAGCCTGCCCATCTCTTGGCTATATCAACTTGAGTGTCCCCAGACGTGTAAATCTCAGTTTGTCTAAGCTAAAACTTTCAAGTGACATCCCCTGCTCTGTTCCCTATTGTCAGAAAATGGCAAGCCCATCTGTAGCCAGAGCAATGCTCTCTAGTTAAGTAAGGCGTTCTCTTCCTAAGGCTTCCTAAGTATATGCAAATGATTTTCATGTATATGCATACAATCCTGATCTGCGTGCTTAACTCCAAACCAGGAAACCCTCCTGCCTACTCAACATCTTTACTTGGTATTTGAAGGACAACTTATATTTCACACGTTGAAAGAAATTGTGAGTGTGTCCTTCACCCCAGTCTTGGTCTTCTTACGAGGTTCTCTGTATTGACCTTTCCTGTGACTATTTCTACCTTATATGAATTTGACAAGCCAGAAACCTAGGAGTCATTTTTGATGCTTAATTCTCCCTAAGCCTTTCCTAAAATATAGCCAATACATCACCAGTCCCACTTACATCAATAACTCTTAAATGTGTTAGCCTCTCTCCATCACTTTTACCACCTTTTCAGGACAAATTTCTATCATTTCTTCCTTGGGTGCTTGGAATACCCTCTGTATTCATCAGGTTCTCCAGAAAAACTGAAAAAAATGGAGATAGGTAGTTAGCCAAATAGATAGATAGGTAGATAGGTAGATAGACAGACAGACAGACACATTAAAAAGATTTATTATAAGGTATTGGCTCACATAATCATGGAGGCGGAGAAGTCTCCCAGTTTGGTGATGGCCACTGGATACCCAGTAAAGCCAGTGGTGTAGGTCTGAAGACCTGAGAACCAGGAGATCCAAGGGCAGGAGAAGATCAGTGTGTTTGATCTCAGCTCAAGCAGCCAGGCAGAAAATTCATCCTTCCTCTTTTTGCTCTATTTAGGCCTTCAGCAGATTGGAGGATACCCGCCCACATTGGAAAGGGCCATCTGGTTTTCTTAGTCAACTAGTTCCGATGCTATTCTGTTCCAGAAACATCGTCACAGACACAACCAGAAATAATGTTTAACCAGTCATCCGGGCATCTTATGGCCCTCTCAAGTTGACACATACATTAAACATCACAACTTCTTGCTTGGCAAACCACAGTGTTTTCTTCTTTTAGCCCCAAATCCAAATAAAAACTGGATTGGTCTTTTTGATCACAGTCGGATCACGTCTCATCCACACACACTTACTTCTACTATTTAAAATACTTGAAAGGGTTCCTAGTACTCTTATCTAAAACCCGAACATAGCCCCGAAACCCTGCTGAGTCTGGATCCTTGCTCCGTCCTTAGCCCCACATCCCACTCCTTTTCTCAACCCACAGTGAACCACTGCCAGCTACCAAAACACATCGTGCTCACTTCTGAATCACATCGTGCTCACTTCTGAATCACATCTGTCTGAAATGTTCTTTTTCCCCTTAGACTGAGAATGTCTACTATCTTTTATATCTCAGCTTAAAAGTTATTTTCTTAGGAGAGACCTTCATGTCCCATCCCCTAGACTAGGTCTCCACCTTTTGTATGTTCTCCTCACGTTATTTCTCTTTATGTTGTATGTCTTACAGAACTCTACATTTATTTGTGTGACTATTGGATCAATACCAGTATCATTCTCCAGACCATGGGAATGTGCCCGTCTCAGGGTGTAGCACCAAGACTGGCAAAAGGAGAAGCTAAATAATTGTTCAATAAATGCTGCTGAATGAATGTGGCAAATGTGCCGTCTGGTGCGTGTACATAACCATGAACGCATCAATCACCGTCTCTGCCATCACAGAGCCTTGGTCTACAGGGATTCTTGGAAACATCAACTTCTATTTCAGAGCTGGAAATTAAGAATTGATTCAGACAAAAAAAAAAAAAAAAAAAAAGCTTGGTGCAGGGTAGCGGAATGAGGCAAGCAGCCAGAGCTCTAGGTAACTGTCTGCTATTCAGCCCCAGTCTGTTTCACTGCAGGGAAGGGGGCTGGGAACCTGTCTCTCCACGGCAATACTACTGATTTATGGAAATGTTCAAGAACCAGGACTACTTGTGTATTTCTACCAAAGAGATATTTATTACTGTCAGTGCAGGGAAATGCATCAAAAACTATTATTCAAAACCCACTTCCCTGGCCTGTTCTGTGTTACATGCTGCTGCTGCTCGTGTCATAGACATTTGCGTTTTAAATAAGAGCCTGTTTACTCTTAATACCTTTTGCTGCTGCTCCATAATATCAAAGCTGGGAAAACCATGGTTACCTCGCTGTATGTCTTCTTGGGAACTTTTATTTCCAGTGTGTTAGAGAACCACTTGTTCATGAAGCCAAGTTCCATACTTCCCTTGATACTATATTCTCTTTCAGAACAAAAAGTCTTCTTCAATTTTGAGCAAAAGTGAAGCTGAGCATCTGGTTAAAATGGGTGATAAAATGCACCTTCCTGGGGAAGGGATTCTATGATTAAATTCGGCCTGAGAATGAGTGAGCTGATTTCTTCATCTGGTTTTACTGGGTTATCATTATAAACAGAATTCAAATCTTGGCCCTGTCAGTTGTCAAGTCTTGCCTACCTTGACTTTTTTCTGGGCTTCTTTTGTCTTAGATCTTTCACTTCACAATAACCCCAGTTCTCTCCCAGTTCTCTCAAGGGGGTTAGGATCTCTAATTTGACAATAAATTTGAAGATACAGTGTAAATTATGAAACAGGATACATGTCAGCAGTCAGGTCTTCATACTGTTATGAAATCTAGGTAAAACTCACCCTTTTATCTGCCTTATTTCTACGCATACAGTAAGTATCCCTTAAATGTTACTTTTGGGGGGATGTTTTCCTTCATGCTGATCCATCTTTAACCACATCCATGGCATCCTATACTTTAACATAGAATCACAATTCTCACAGCAATTTCCTCACTGTCTTCTCACTAGGCAGGAAACACCCTAAGGACAAGGACCTTCCTATTTACACACCTCACTGCCGTCAATGGCTAGCAGAATATCTAGTATATATCAAGCACTCAATACACATTTGGGGATGAATGCATAAATAGGTAGAATAGAAAATACACACGTGAAAAGGACACTGTCTAAATAGAATAACATGAAATAGTGTGGCCAGGAGAGTTATATTTCATGTTCAATGTTTTAAACTGGGCAAGCCATTAGCATCGATTAATGGGTCTCAACCTTACATGGCTACCCCTATAGAGCTATTTACCTGTTAGTATCAAATCAGTCCTCTTTCCTTATTTCTATTAACTCATATGCTGTTTCCTTAAATACAACCATTTTCACCGGAGGGATTCAGGAAATGTAGCACTGTTTAACTGTGACACTGTTTATTTGTAGTCACATTTAGCATAGCCTCAGGGAGCACTCTCTTGCAAGTTCCAGATCTTACGCCAGCTCCCTCTGAAGTCTTGTAAGTGGGTGTATTGGTATTGCTTCTTCACTTCAGTTTCTCTTTCCTAAAATGTGGATAAGCAGGCTTTTCCCACAGTGCCTTTCTAAGGACAAATTAGTGGATGTTTGCAGAGTGCCTTCAAGATGTTAAGTACTTTGGCAATGCTAAGTGCCCTTACGCTTGAAGCAATGGCTGTGGGTTCCTCTGGGATGAAAGCTGCTTGAGAAATGGATTGCAGAACAATGCAGAGGTGGGCGGAGCAATGCTTCTCCCCAGAATGCAGTCGCTTACTCCAGGGAGACAAAGCTGTGTGAAAACAGTCTAAAATAACTTTCTTTGAAGCAGGTAAAACTTTGAGAGTGGCCATGGCTAAATAAAACGTTCAAGGTCACTCTGAGACAGGAACACAGCTTCCTTCTTCTGTTCGTTTCCCTAGGGAATTAGGGGAAAATAAGCACGGCCATAGCAGAGCTTTGGACTTTTTAAGACCAAGGGTGTTGCCGATAGATCAGCCCCCGTCCCTGACGAGCTGAATAACTCAGAGACAGGGTCTTGGACCTTAGAAGAAAAGAGACAGCTTTTTTACTTTTTCGGGCAAAGGGGACTCACAGCAGGCTAGTGCCTTCAAAACTGTGAACCCCTCTTGGGGGTGGAGTGGGGTGATTATACAGCCATAGCTCAAACAATAAAGCATAGATAACAATCAACAGAATTACTTTCTCATCAGAAGACTTAGAATCGCGTCATGATATTTCCAAGTGACCAATTTTGTAGAGGCTAGCTGTTGTCACTTTTTTGATCTGTTTATCATGTAAGCACCCAAGGCATGGTCTTCTTCTTATTTAGCCTACTTCGTAAGGTTACAGTTCTGTGACCTCCCTGGAGAACAACTCAGAAACCAAGTATGATTATTGCTTTCGATCACTGGACTAAAGCAGAAACAGTAAAATTAATAGCTTTAGTTTTAACAGTGGGCCTGGAAATGGGAGTAGCAACCAGTCAGATTAGTCGACTGTTTTAAGGGCAAATAGAAGAATAAGCAATCTGTTAGCCTAAATGTGGCCATTTTATTAATCTTCCTTCAAGGGGATTTCATTTCCCTCTCTGGATGAAGGCTTGGCCTCATTGCCCAGGTGAGACCTCTCTGCCCTGACCTCACCCATCCTCACTTGGTGTAACTGACATACGTCTTCCTGGAGCTGTGATGAAACAACGAAATAAACGAGCAGGCACGAGTGCCTATGTGCTCCCTTGCCTCCTTCCTTCCTGAGTTTCTGTATTCTGTCTTTTTTCCAAAGACACTACTGAGTTCCTACACTCATCAGGCACTGTCTGAAGTAGACACTTGAGAGGAAACATAGAAAGAAAGGGGCTCTTTTCCTCTCGGCTATCCACACACACATCTCGATGTCCAGTTCTCTTCAAAGTGTATGGGCTTCTTCTTGGGTCGAATCATTTTATTCATCTGGCAAAATCTATCTTTCCACCTATTTTTTTTTCCACTTACAAACATACTTGGAGAAAAACATAACTTTGCCCTGTCGTCTTAGAATTTATGACCATAAGCTGCAAGTGAGATCTCAGAACTTCCTGGGAATCTTACTAGCTAATTTCCTTCTCATTTTCTTCTCCTGGTTGGTGCATCTTACCTCTTGTTGCCCTGAGAAAACAGAAACAATCATAAGTGAACTATTTTTCCAGCCATTACCAATCTACCACTGATTCTGCATTGGTACCAATACATTTGTTTTCCCTTCTGTTACAGTGAATGAACTCTATATTCTTATCAGGGGTGTTTCTATACTTGTTCACTGGATTGTACATTGTCACTTATGCAAAACCTTCGCTTCTGAAAGTAAGTATCCCCCTTCCTGTGTCATCACAGAATTCTCTGCTGGGTTATGCCCTTCACAATGCAAGCTGACCATGATATGTCCCGTCGAAAATCAAACAAAACACCTAGAACCACTGTTCCAAGATGCATTGGCAATTATCTGATCACTTCTCTTCTCCATTTTACAGCAAAACTTCTCAAGTGTAGTCTCTGCTAATTGTCTTCTTCACCTCACATTTTCTCCTGAAACTGCCCTCTGTAGGGTTTCCTCCCCTACAACTTCACTGACATGACTTTTAAGAGACCACCATCTTGCCGAGGTCAAATATCAAATCTTAGCCTTTGTTGACCTCTCGATGGCATTTTACACAATGAAGGTCCTTCTTGAAACATTTTCTTCATTTCGCTTCTGGGACACAGAAAGCTCCTGATTTTCTTTCTACCTTATACACAGTTTCTTCTCATTATCCTTAGCTAAGGTTACTTCCTTTTCCTGAATGATAAAGGGTAGATGTTCCAGGATCCAGTCTTGGAATCCATCTTTCCTTTATCTTCAGTACTCCCCGAGGTGACCTCACCTAATTTCATGGTGTTAAATATCGTCCAAATGCTGAACACACAGCTCCAGTTGCACACCCTCCTCCCTCAAGCTTCATCTCAAGTGTATCACTTCCAATGCAGGGCTCTTGATTTCTACCCCGTGTTTCTCATTCTCAATCTTTCTTATTTCCATCAAGGACACTACCAAGTACTCAGCTACGTGGGGCAAAATCCTTAGTGCCGTTTTAAATTTTTGTCATTTCTTAACTACGTTCCTTTTCCAGTCAATCTGAAAATCGTGTCAGCTTTCTCTTCAAAATACATCTTGAATCTATTTTTTCCCACTATAATCAAAGCCACCTTTATCTGTCACTGATACTTGGATGAAGGCCTCGGAACTGACTTACCCTTCTGTTTCCTATGGTCAATGACCCTCAAAGCAACCAGAGTGAAAGTTTACAATCTGTGGTAGTTCATGCCACTCCTCTCCTACAAACTCTGCAGTGGCTCTCCAGACTGCCTTGAAAATTAGATATATATGTTTGAAAGTTCCCGTATCATCTGGTTCTGGGTATGTCTCCAAGTTTATCTCCTACTGCTTTAGACCTTTGGCACTTCATGTTGTTCTTTCAACACACCACACTTATTCTTGCCTCTAAGGTTTGGCATTGTCATTTCACCCGCCTCCAATATTCTTTACTAGGCCAGTATTCATATGCCTCTTTCCCTTGCTTCACTAAGTCTTTTCTCAAAAGTCACCTCTTTTGGAAACTCTATGATGATTACATTATCTAAAAACATAACCCTATCATCAATTCTCCATTGTCTCATGAGGCTATATTTTTATTCATGGCTTTTATTATAATCCATCATTATATTATAAACCTATCTGTTAATAATACCTTCCTCATAAGAAGTAAGGTCCATGATGAAGGAACTTATTTATTTGTAATTTTACATTCATTTATACAGCCATCCAGAATGGCACCTGGAAAGTTGTATGCTCTCAACTAATCCATGAATCTTAGCACTTAGTCTCTCTGTTAAGTCAGTCTGAGAATAACGTCTACGGATAAGCACAGATCAAACTGAATGATCAGACTACACACTCTGCTTGGTCCTTTCAATTTTTTTTTTTAACTGAAGTAGTTAATTATAATGTGTCAATTTCTGGTGTACAGCACAATGTCCCAGTCATGCATATACATACATATATTCATTTTCATATTTTTTTATTAAAGGTTATTACATGATATTGAACACAGTTCCCTGTGCTATACAGAAGAACTTTTTTTAAAACTATTTTTATATGTAGTGGCTAACATTTGTAAATCTCAAACTCCCAAATTTATCCCTTCCCGCTCCCTTTCCCCAGGAACCATAAGATTGTTTACTGTGTCTGCAAGTCTGTTTCCATTTTGTAGATGAGTTCATAGTATGCTTTTTTTTTTTTTTTTTTTTTTAAGATTCCACATATAAGCAATATCATATGGTATTTTTCTTTCTCTTTCTGGTTTACTTCACTTCGAATGACAATCTGTAGGTCCATCCATGTTGCTGCAAATCGCATTATTTTATTATTTTTTATTTTTTAAAGCAGTTTTTCCAGTATCTTAAGTTTTTAAATTATGTGTTACTACCCACTTAGAGGGTCATAAAATCAATTTGGTGACTATGACAAGTATTTCTGAAAAATGAAATAGAACAGCAAATATTGAGATATCACACATAGTAAAGTCTCACAAAATGTTTCATTCGTTTTATATACTATTTGTTTCAGTTATATACATGTGAATAGGTATATTAAATAATGATGATGTAAAAATATTTTTATTGGGGGTTGCACTCAAAAAGAGTTTGAGTTTATTTATAACAAGTTTCCACTGGAGCAGGAGATACATTTTTTTTTTCTCTTTTCCAAGGTTACAATGAACACAAGCAGCAAGGAGACTCAGATTTTATGAATGCAGTGTGGTGGTCAATAGCAGAGATTCTGATGTCAAATGACTTTTTAAATTGCTTCCTCTATTTTTTTTTCTGTTCAAAGACAAAAAAGTCTTTGAATTCTCGCTGAACTTGTCCTAAGGTTCCTGTGTGTCATCTTTATACCTTCCTCACATCAACTTTTAAATCCACCTTTTACTCAGAAGGAAATGAAAGTCTCTCAAATCACCTTTCCCACCATTCTACCTGTGTTTTGGGAACTGGGTACCTAGGAGCCTGCTCTTGTCCATTTGTATCTTTCTCAGTAAGTGTCCGCTGAGGTCTCATGAAAGAGACACAACAACCATGGCTTCCACAGTGCAGTTCTTACGTGGAAAACAAAATTGCTCTACCTGCCAAAAAAAAAAAAAAAAAATTCACTTTCTTTTTGGTGCTTTTCTTTGTTTCTCAGAAATTTGCAGAAGTGAACTCCCTTTCCACATTTCTCAATCAACTCTCTCCAGAGTGTCTTTAAGTATTAGCTTCAAATAGAAAGGACAGGAAAGGAAGATAACAAAGCAAGTTTATGTGGGAACTCAGACCTCTAGGGGACCTCTCCAAGATAAATAACTGTATTTCCAATAATGTCACAAAATTTTACTATTGCCTGAGAGGAAAGGAACACTAACATTTGTTAAACAACCATTCTGCAATAGAACTTCATAATACAATGTAAATTAACCTTGTTTTATTTTACCTGCAGAGGTTTGTCTTATAATGTTTTAAATCAATTGGATTTAGTTGCCAAGATTTAAAAATCAGCAGAATTTACACACAGTCCAGATTGCTGACTTCTCTGAAGCAATCTGAAGATGTAGTTAGGTAAGACACAATAGTCTTACATTAGTTTGCTAGACACCTGCCATAACAAGATAGCACAGACTGGATGGCTTAAATAACAGAAATTTACTTTCTCACAGTTCTGAAGGCTAGAAGTCCAAGATCAAGATGTGGGCAGGTTTGGTTTCTTCTGAGGCCTCTCTCCTTGGCTTACAATTGGTCACTTTCTCACTGTGTCCCCACATGGTCCTCTCTCTGTCTGTGTATGTGTGTCCTAATCTCTCTTCTCATAAGGACACCAGTTGTATTGGCCTAAATTCACCATATGACCTAATTTAATCTTAATTACCCTTTAGAAGATTCTATCTCTAAATACAGTCACATTCTGAGGTCCTGGGGGTTAGAAGTCCAGCATATAAATTTGGGGGGGGGGGCACAGTTCAGTCTATAATAATCCTCATGGTAACAATTTACACAGTCTGAGTCATAGAAATCTGATTGAAAAGTCACTGTAATCTCCACTGCTCCCTATTGTCTCCCTGAACCTGGGTCTGAGTTCTAGTAGCCATTTATCATTTGCATGACTTCTTTTGAGTAGATTAAATGCATTTCTTTAAAAATTATTTGAATTTTCCAACCCAGTTTTAGAATCCCACTGGCCTCCTTTTGAATTCCAGCTTTATCCCTTCTTAGGTAGCTTTGAGAGTGTTGCTTAAATATCTGAGCCTAAATCTGCATACCTTCAACACAGGACAAAAATACCCATTATTGTGAAAACAAAGTGACTCAGAGCAAAATCTTAATATAAATATATAATCTTCCTTTCTTTTCCTTGCTTCTATTATTTTAATATGCTTATCAGAATGGTTTGGAATAATTTCCTAGAATAGTAAGATCCCCTGAACAGCAACAGCAGCATCACCTGGGAATTTTCTAGAAATTTAAATTCTAAGATCCCATCTCAGACCTACTGAATCAGAAACTGACATGGGGCCCTTCTATAGCCTTCTAGGTGATTCTAGGCATACCAGATTCTGAGAACTATTGATTTAGAATGTGAATTCCTGTAGTGAAGTCCCTATGACTTCTCACTGGCTTCTACATTTTTTAATAATAAAAAAAAAGATAACACCCAGAAATTCTACTTCCACATCTGCAAAATGTTTGCCATGTAAGAACCTATATCATAAATTTTTTTCTAAATGTTAATCATCATATTTATTTTGTTGGTATTAATAATCATTAATTGAAATTAGTGATAAAAGACAACACAAATGAACACTGTAATGAAAATAATTACTTACATAGTTTAAGACTGGAAAGAAAAGAACATTTAATCACTTTACTTGGCTTTCCTTGTTAAATGATTCATCAAGTCTCCAAATAGCTGTCATACCTTGAAGAGAGAGAGAGAGAGAGCGACTTAACATATAAGTGACTTATCAAAATTGACAGCAAATGGCATTTTCATTTACATTTGAAAACAGAATAATTCCAGGAGCCCAGACAAATTTAATCCCTGTCCAATACTGGAGCAGAGGGGAGAAATTTTTAACAAGGGATAATGAAATGCTCTTAGTGATTTGGAAATTTCAGTGGATAGAGACAAATCCTTGTTCTGAAGGGTCACACTAGTGCCAAGTACAAGGAATGCTGGTCTGAGCTCACCTTCTGTTGCAAAAAAAAAAAAAAAAAAAAAAGGACGAATCTGACAAGGGGAAAAGACATAGGCCAGAATTCTGTCACTTTACATAATGCCCAGCCATTCAGCCTTAGGAGGCAACTCAGTGTCCAGAATAAGGGCTTCAAGCAACTGCTCCCCAACTCCACATGCCATCCAGCTCCATGGGATTGGAAGGCATTAAGGATTTGCTGATTACATCTTAGAGGAGTGTTCTGAAAGCTCCCTTCTCTCTTTTCTGAGAAGTTTTAATTTAGAAGAAAAAAGACCAAAAAAGGCACATGGATAGCACAGTACTTGAAGGTAACTCAAAAACAAATTTACTAATAAATTTACTTTACAAAAAGAATTATAATTCCTCAACTGATTGGATCTTTACCTCCAGAAAGGACATAAAGTAATTTTTATAACTTTTTTAATTCTTAAAAGTATCCTTTGATGAGCTTTTATAGATAATGAAACTGAAGTTGAGGGAGGTTACCTAATGGATTCATAAGTCAACTCAGGCTCTTCTGATTCCAAACGCATATTTCTGAAAACCGTGCCCCATGGAGTTAACAGTCGCTGCTAACTAACAGAAAATTCTTGAACTTATCTTGCTGGACAACAGGTAAGGGAACTGCTTATTAAAACTCCGTTCCTTGTAAACTGCCTTCATCGATTTTTCACTTAGATTTTTTTTTCTTTTTCCCTCTTTAATTGTAAACCTTCAAGGAGAGCAACCGATTTTTTCAGGAACTTGGTGTCAGCTCCCACGCAGCGCAGAAGCCTGCCGGGTCAAAGTTGGGATTACCAAACCTAATACTGGGCCTGTGCAGAGAGCCTCAAACTGGGCCTGCGCAGAGACACTCAAACCAGGCCTGCGCAGATGTCGGATGACTGACGTACTGACGTTCTGACGTCACAGGGCCGGGAAACCCCAGCCTCAGATGCGCTACGGCGTCCATTTTGAATACGCTGACACACGTAACCCAGATACCCAGATGCACCGCAGCGGAACGGCAATTACTTCAGCGTTGTCCTAGCCCCAATTCCCTTCCCTCACGCCGGAGACCACCCTGCTTATCCCATAAATATCCCAACCCTCCTCACCTTCAGGGAGGTGGGCCTGAGAATGGTGCTCCCTTTCCTCGCCCCGACGGCTCGTAATAAGCTTCCTGGGCCATGAATCTCGGCGTGTCTGCATTGGGCTCACTGAGCCTCAGGCGAATGGACCTGGTTCCGCCATAGCCGTCTCGCCACATGCTCAGAGTTTCGTAATTTATAAGGTAACTTCCCCATATTACCTCGCCTAACTCTATGTAAGATTTATAAATACATACATGTATCTTACATAAAATACAGTTGTATCTATACCTTTTATGTAATGCCGTTTTAGTGAAATAGTATGTATGTGTACACTGTCCCTTAATCACACTTCATAGGGTCTGTTTACTAAAGAAACTGTCGTAAAGAAGGTAAGTAGATTTCCCAGGGTCATCCAGCTAGGAAATTGTGAAACTAAGACTTAACCTAAATTTGTCTAAGTACAGGCATCACGGCTCCCAGTTCACTAAGGGGAAATTAAAGAAAGTTCTCTGGATTGTAAAAAATTCTTATGAGGTTGGTTTTTATCAATTAGGCTCCAAAATGGAGCCAGTTCAAAATATGAAGGCAGGTAGTAGGTGATGTGTATTAAAGCACAGGAGAGGAATGGACTCATAATTGGGACAGGAGAGTCTTAGGTATCTACTGGTGGCAGGAAGATCACGTGTGAATAGTTGTCTGGCTTATTGCTCCACCTGAGCAAATGGAACCCTGGATCAGCGTCTTAGTCAGATGCTGACATTTGTAGAGCTGTCAGATATCAACCTTAAGAATATGAATATCTGAAACTGCCTGATGGGGAAATAAAGAGTTGTACATACGTTTACAGACATAAGATGCTTTTGCTATGGACCACATGGAAATAACAGCTGCCTTGAGAGATGAGACACGTCTGGTTTTCAAGAGACCTAGGTTCAAGTTTGGACGCTACCTAATGGTAAGTTTCTTTTTCAGTGCCTCATTTTGGGTATCTATAAAAGTATGTTTAAAATAATAATAATTACTACTTCCACATATACAGTGCTTAAAATTGGGCAGACACTGTGCTACGTATTTTACACATCTGTTACCTAGATATTAGTGTGGTCATTTTATACAGGAGAAAACAAGGCTTAGTGAGATCAGCTGCTTTGGTCATAAGTCACACAGATATAAAGGGGCAGTTAGGGATTTGGACAAATTATAATTAAGTCCAAAAATTGTCCTTTTAACTACAGGAAAGTTTACCATCCTTGGCAAGAAACAGAATGAGATGCTGTATCAGGCCTTTGGAGTCAGACAGCTCTTGGCTAAAACCCTTTCTCTTCGATTTGTTAGTTAACCTGTCTGTGCCTCAGCTTCCTTTTCTGTAAAATGGGGACACATACAGCACTTTTGACAGGATTATTGAGAGGATGAGATCATTTCTGTGTCTTAAGTTTTTCATCCCAGTTCCTGTATTCCATAGATATTGCTATGGCTCTTTTGTTGTTATTAAAGTTAATGAATTTTCATCCAGCCTTGAAAATCTATGATAAGAAGAAGAAAGGGAAGCTTACGGGAATGACCCTGAAGAGTGTGTTTTTAACAATACCTTGATGAGCTATCTAACAGTATCTTAGGTCACAAAATACGGAATTGAAAAAAAATCTTTGCAGTAGCGTCTCAGCTACAAAGATGGAAATTAAATCCATGAAGTCAAAGACTGTGTCTTAACCATCTCTATAACCACAGAATCTTGCAGAGATTCTATTTTGTAGTGGTCACTTAAAAAATCATTTAAATTGAATTTGAGGCTTAACTGCAAAGAAATGACTGGATTTTACAGAAATTTTGAACATGCATTTTTGGATTAAAAATGCAGCTCTCTAATATGAGAGCATTTGGCCTTAAACAAACAAACAAAAACAAAAAAGAAAGAAAACCACTTCTAGACAACAGCTATATTTAGAGATCATTCAGCATAGGACTTTTTTCTCTCTTTTCTAAAATACCATCTGCCTTCATTAATATTCAAATGTAGATAAAAACTGTTTTTCATAGACTCCTTGTAATCTCAAGTATCAATAACCACTCAAGCAGAGGGATCAAAAGCAAATTCTCTAATTTTGAAGTGTTGGCTTTTTTAATATTTCATGTAAATGTTTTCAGTGGACTAAATCTAAAAAGTGATTTAAATAATGTTAAGAATCTATGGTTTTTCAGTTGATGCCAAATTTTGCTTGTCTTCAGATACCCACCCTGTTTGTACAAGAATTCTTTATGTATCTAAGCTATCTTCCGCAGTAATTAGAAGAGTGGAAACAACAGATCAAATATGAGTCTTTACCCTGTCATCACTCAAACCTTAAAGCAAACTTGGGGCTTTTAAGATGTCAAGAAAAGTTCAGCAATATTATTTCACAAGAAAAAAGAGAATCACAATCTTAAGATTCGGGTCTCTTCTAAATGTCCTTCCTTATTTTAGATATCAAATTACATTTCTTATATTATCTAACACGAAATCATTTTATTTTATAATTACAAAGTTATATGTCTATTATAAAAAAAGTAAAATCTACAAATGAATGGTTTAAAAAGTAAAAGTTCCATATAGTTATACTCCCATAGATGCTGTTAATGGTTGAGAATATATTCTTAAAGTTCTTAACTTCCTGAATATTTGTGTTTTTCTATTTATTAACTTTTACAGATATAGTTATATTTTAATTGTGTGTATTTACACATATATAATATAGTCAACTGTTTCCATATTTTCTTTGAGTATTTTATTTTGTTATTTCAGAATTATTCTTCCCAAATGTGAAAAATATTCTCCCTTTTACAGTGAGTTTTCTATGATTTGATCAATTTTATTAATTCTTTTATCCATTCTAATTTTATTTGGGTATGATAAATGTTTACATTTTCCCTAATTGCTACCCATTTATATAGTTCCATGAATTATTAAATGATTTTTTAAAATTATTCTTTCAAAATTTGATTTATAACATATATACAGCTTATCAAAGGCCATCTAATTCTGAACACAAAAGAGAAAAAAATCATGGATGACCTTTCTAAATGATACTTTTGGGGGTAAATGTCAAAAGTAGCACCTCTTAATAAGACAAAATATTATTTCTATTAATAACATCACATCATTTCCTGATTTTTTTTTTCTTCAGACAACACAGAGGCACATATTAATTAAACTAGAAGCCAGGCAGTTTAGTTAGGAAGTACAAGCAAGTTTTTGGATGGGCCTTGTATGGCTTAGGGAGACAAATAATGAATACACCAACTCCATATGTAATCTTCTCTGTATTAAAGCTGTCACCACAAAGCAGTTAATGATTTACAGAAGAAAAATAAAAAGAAACATGACCCACTTAAGTGATGAAATTTAGGCCATAGTTCCAAGAGAACTTTTCTATGAAAAATATGAAAAGCATAAAGACTGCAAAATATCTTAGACTGTAAAGTCATTTTAAAGCAGCAGTCCAACAATTTTAGGTGAATTCTGAGTCCCTTTTACCAGACAGACTTTGAAGTCTTGGCATTCTGACAATCTAGAATTTGCCACAATGCTGTCCATACCTATTCATGGCTCCTGTGATTTTAGAAGGATCTTAGTTCTCAGCCCACATTTGCTGGCTTTCTGTGGTGCAAAGCACTGGGCAGATGATGGTTACTCACTGCCTTTTCCTCTAACTTTGGAGATTTGGCAAGGAGCAGGTATGAACAGAGAGGCACAGTCTGACTGGAAAGTAACCAAAAATAAAACTAATAAGCTTCCTCTACTGTCTGAATAGACTTCCCCAGTTCTTCTTGACTTTAACAATGCTTTTACAGGTAATTATCCCATTAATCCTTGCCCAGTTTCTACCACATTGGTGACTTGAACTAAGCAAGAGACACAAATATAACATTACATCTATTAGGGAATCAGACTTTTCGATTTCTTTGCCCGTGTGTAGAGAGGTGACTGTTTATTTGGCATTCTGGGCAGATAAAGATGCTCGAGAATAGATTTGAGGAAATTTCAGAAAACATTTAAGCCTTTTTTATGTGACTGACTTAGAATAATGTCTCCACTTTCAATGCATTTCATTATCTTTAAAAAAAACATTTTATTAAATCATGATTGGCATTAAAAGAAAAAACGACATTTTTAATGTATACTTGGTAAGTTCGGAGATAAGAATACCTCCACAAAACTACTGTCTGTTGGGGATACCCAAGGTGTATATAAAAAGTGCAAACATTCGGAATCTTGTCTCTTCACAATCTAAGCACTGACACAGTTTCCATTGTTTCCATTTTTATAGGTTTTTTTTTTAACATTTTTTATTGATTTATAATCATTTTACAATGTAGGTTTTTTTTTTTTAATGTTTCATGTGTGAATCGGGACAGGAGTGTGTTTTTGTTTGTCTTCAAATCTGTTCCTAATTCCTATTTTGCCAAGACCATAGAGAAGTTTTCAAACAGAGTCCCTTTGCGTATGTTGTTTTTGGATAAATAGCAATGAGCAAACCTGGTTTATAGTAAATTAACATTGATTATAGTGATCACAGATGTGCAATTAACAGTTGGTCTCTACCTTTGCCCAAGAATGCAAGGAATTTTAAGTCACTAAGGAATTCATGCTTTTTTTTTTTTGGGTGTTCATTTTTTGGGGGAGTGGTTTAGTGATAAGAATTTGAAATCGACTTCTGGCCTTTACATAAATATTAATATTTTGATTTCATAATTATCACTTTTTAAATCTATGGCTGGTAAATAATTTCATAATCTTACCTACGTGGTGAGGGAAGCTTGTGTTGAGAAATACCAGGAGGTATTTTGGGGCCCATACTGATGTTTCTTCAAGATAAATGTGAGGCCTAGGACAAGACTCTGTGGACAAATCCTTATTCGCATTCTTTTATTTAATTGTTAGAAATTCTGTGAGGTTTGTTATTCTATTTATAAATAAGGAAACGGGTCCAGAAGGATTAAATAAGTTTTCTTAGGCTACTAGCAAATGGCAGTCAGAACTTGAACTTCAAAGCTCAAAATGGCCTCATTGCGTCTTGGAACATTTTTCTAAGCTTCTATAAAGGAATTGAGGAGTTGGCTGGGAATTGGGTCCTGTGCACCCCTAGTAGTCTCCTGCCTGAATATCCCTAAACTTACTGGATAGAGTTGGATCCCACGTAGGGTGGCTTCCAGGGAGGGAACATGGCTTGTATTTTCCTGTTGAGACCTCACTATACAGGCCATCTTGTCTATTCTCCATGAGCCATCAAATCTGAGTCAAATCTTATCCCTCCTGGTGTGAAAGTCCCTAACAGTTTCAAATGACAAACAGAAAAGCATCTTAGGGCCTGAAAGTTAACTATATTATGAGAACCACATCTGCTTCTCCAGCCTCTTTCCCTTATCTTCTTTCATCAGTGATTTCTTATCACACTACCTTCTTCTCCTGCAGACTTGCCAGCATCATTCATACTCCAGAGCCTTGGCACATGCCCTTCCCTTCTACTTGGAACCATCTTTCTCCATATCTGTGTGGGACTCCTTCCATCTCATCATCAAGTTTTCAGCTTATATGTCACCACCTCTGAAAAGCCTTCCCTGACCACCTTAGCTAAAGTGCCCCTCCATTGCCATATCACAAACCATTATCTTCCTAATTGTTTTTATTTTCCTACCACTACCTAAAATTATCATTTCTATTTATATTTATCACTGTTTTCTTCCCACATTAGAATGTAGACAGGGAAATTGTCCTGTTCATTAAGTTATTCCCACTTCTTGAACAGTACCATGACCATAGTGGAGAGTCAATAAATATTTGTCAAACAAATTATACATGAATGAATGAATTAAGTACCTGATACATAATAAGTGCTCAGTAAACACTACTTCTATTTATTTAAAAGCAATATACCTCTCTAGAAAGCAGTTAGTTCCTTGTAAAACTAAACACACAATTACCGTTCAGCCTAGCAACTGCAGCTTGGGGCATTTATCCCAGAGAAATGAAAATTTGTTTACAAAAATCCTATACACAAATTTACATAGGAGCTTTATTTATAATAGCCCAAACTAGAAGTAATCCAGGTGTCCTGAAATGGGTTAATAGTTAAAAGGACTGTAGTGTATCCCTGCCGTAGAGTACTGTTCAACAGTAAAAAGAAACTACTGAGTACACTCATCCACTTGGGTGAATCTCCAGGAAATTATGCTGAGTGAAGAAAGCCAGTCACAGAGGTTACATACTGAATAGTTTTATTTACATAACATTCTTGAAAAGGCAAAATTGTAGAGATGGAGAACGGATCAGTGGTTATACTGGTTAGGAACAAGGAGGTAGTAAGAAGGAGGAAGTTGTGATTATAAAAGGACCAAAAGAGGGATCCTTGTGGTGATGGAACTTCTGTGTCTTGACTATGGTGGTAGAGACATGAATCTGTACATGTGGTATATAGAACGAAATACACCCCCTCACACACACACATACACACACATACATAAATGAGTACAAGTAAAACGGGAGAAATCTGAATAAGATTGTTGAATTGTATAAATGTCAATATACTGGGTATGTCATTGAACTATAATTTTGTAAGATATTACCTTAGAAGAAACTGGGTAAAGAGTATGCAGAATCCTTCTGTATTTCTTAAAACTGCATGTGAATCTACAGTTATCTCAAAATGTAAAATTTAATGTTAAAAAAGCAATATAATCTTAAAACATGAATAATTGTGTAAGAATCTTGTTTTAAAAATGAATAAACTGCTGCCCACAAACAGTACTGAGAGAAGTTGTGTTAAATAATTCGAACTTATACTGACACTGTAACTGATGATCCTATTGAAAGAATGACTTTTTTTTCTGCATCTTTCTCTTTAGACTATCTTCATTTTTTTTTCTTTTTCTTAAATTCAGAATCAAGCTTTCTCATTTAGTTGGAATGTGTATTTGTTCAGAGGCACTGGAAAAGGCTAATTGTATCTGTGCAAGAATCACTGGACATGGTAAACCTGGGAAGTAAAGCCAAATTCCCAGATATACACCATTAGAACCTGTAGTGAATGTAGTAATGGATGCATTTCTCCTTAGTTAATTAAATTCACAATTTGGCAAGTGCTGCTGTGGTGGTCTTAGGTGATCATGTGCATGTGTGTTTTAGCATGGCTGGCTCACACCTAAGCATGGGACACTGGTTTGCTAGCCGAGTTCTCTGAGGAAATAGAATATAGAATGTTTTGATTCTGACATATTTATTTAATCAAGATCTGAAATATCCACTTTGGGTCCATGAAATTGTCAAGTTTAATTATGTGCCAAATTTTACATTTTCCTAAGAGGTAAGATTTTTATTCTTTTGAAAAGATCATGGCTTTAAAGTTAAATAGAATTGAATTTGAAGCCTAGTTTTGTCAATTGTTAACTCACTATAAAACATAAGTAAGTCAGTAACTGTGCCTGTCATGCCTTTGCTCTCCTCTCCACCAGTGATCCTATTCCCTTATGTCAGTCACTCACTTGCATGGTCATAACCTAAAATTTGTCATGATGTAGCCCTTTTATAGGTTCAGTTGTATGCATCCCATCCTCTGACCACATCTATCTTCTTTCTATTGACAGAGTTTCTATTACCAGACTCCAGTGATCTTTGACCCCAGTGAGACCTCCTTCCTTATCCCAAAGCCATGAAGAATATTATTCTAAATTATTTTCTGTAAATTTACTCTAGAAAAATTTTTAGTCTTTTAGTGTTTTATTTTGTGTAGTTTCTAGTCTTTTAACTGTGCTTTATTTTGTATAGTTTCTATTGGCTATGGCTTCAGATTTTTCTTCTGCAGTAGCCAATCTGCCATTAATAGCCTTAGTGTATTTTTCATTTCAGATTACTCAATTTTGTAAATTTCATTCGAGTCTCTTTTTGCATCTTCCATGCTCTCATCATCAATTTAATAATTTCTTCTTGAACATATACAGTATATTTATAACAGCCATATAAACATGCTTGTCTAAAACTTCACCATCGTTATCCCTTCTTGGCTGTTTCTGTTGATTGAATTTCTCATGGTTAAAGCTTGAATTTTCCTGCTTATTTGGATACTTGGTCACTTTTTCTTGGATTACAGACATTGTGAATGTATGCATGCATATCTAAAATCTAACTGGATATTTGTAGGAGGGATTTTTAAAACATTTTAAAAAATTTTATACATTTTAAAGGTTATTTCCATTTACAATTATTACAAAATATTGACTATATTCCCTGTATTGTAAAATACATCCTTGAGCCTATCTTACACACAATAGTTTGTATCTCCCATTTCTCCACCTCTGTATTGCCCCTCCCCTCTCATTGGCAACCACTCGTTTGTTCTCTGTATCTGTGAGTCTGCTTCTTTTTTGTTATAGTCACTAGTTTGCTGTATTCTTTAGATTCCACATATAGGTAATATCATACAGTATTTGTCTTTCTCTGTCTAACTTATTTCACTTAGCATGATGCCCTCCAAATCATCCATATTGCTACAGATGGCAAAATTTCATTCTTTTTTAATGGCTGAGTAGTATTCCATTGCACATGTACACCACATCTTCTTTCTCCAATCATCTGTTGATGGACATTTAGGTTGTTTCTGTATCTTGGCAAATGTAAATAATGCTGCTATGAACATTGAGTGCATGTATCTTTTCTTTTCAAATTAGTGTTTTATTAGGAAATGAAAGCAAAAATAAACAAGTGAGACCTAATTAAGCTTAAAAGCTTTTGCATGGCAAAGGAAACCATTGACAAAATGAAAAGACAACCTATTGAATGGGAGAAAATATTTGTAAATGGTATGACCAATAAGGGGTTAATATCAAACATATATAAACAGCTCAGAGAACTCAACATCAAAAAAAAAAAAAAAAACAGTTAAAAATGGGCAAAATAACTAGATAGACATTTATCCAAAGAGGAAATGCAGATGGCCAATAGGCACATGAAAAGATGCTCAACATCTCTAACCATTAGGGAAATGCAAATCAAAACCACAGTGGGTTATCACCTTACACCAGTTAAGAATGGCCATCATCAAAAAGTCTACAAATAATAAATGCTGGAGAGGGTATGGAGAAAAGGGAACCCTCCTACGCTGTTGGTAGGAATGTAAATTGGTGCAGCCACTGTGGAAAACACTATGGAGGTTTCTCAATAAACTAAAAATAGCACTATGACCCAGCAGTTCCAGTCCTGGGTGTATATCTGAAAAAAACAAAAATACTAATGGGAGAATGGGAGCGATTGTTTTATTCTGTTTTTCCATGTGAATATCCAGTTGTCACTGTATAATTTATTGAGATGACATTTATTTCTCCCACGGTTCTATAGTTCTTTGTCATAATTCAAATACCCTTACGTGTATATTGTTTCTGATCTCTCTTCTATTCCATTGATTTGCTTTCCTTTTTTCCCAATACCATGTAATCTTAATTACTGTAGCTTTACTTAATCTTTAATTTAGCTTTATTTACTATATAAGACTTTTTACACAAAGTGTTATAACCAATAGCTTTATACTAACCCAGTCAAATATTTCATTCAAGAATGCTGTATTCAAAAGTATATCTACCTAATAATCCAAGATGGTACTCACTCTGGACCCAGTTTCAATATAATGAAAGAGCAGTATGTATGACTACAAGTATATGCATACAAATGGACACAAATAAAACTGTGTTTCCTGATGCCTAGGACTACTTTCATGACATACGTTAAAATGTTTGTGGCAGACAGACATGTCCTCAAAGTCCTTTCTTTTAGAGAGGCATTGAATCACTACGTAAGCATGTTTTGCATCATTGTACAAATTTTTAAATATTCCTATTGTTACGGAAATGACAGGCCAGTCAAGAAACAAGCACCACTCGGAGGGTTGGAGTACTCAGATGTATTACGCCGGCGGGCTCAGAGGGGCTTCTGCTCCGAAGCTCTGAGCACCTCCAAGACGTGCACATGAGGTTTTATAGGGTAAAGTACAAGCTTGGGGTATTCGGCCAATAGGCATGGAACAGCTTTAGCAACATCATCATCACAAAAGTGGAGGTGGGGAGGCAGCAAACCAACATTCCAAAGCCAGATATGTATCTTTGAAAATCCAGCTGGCTAGCAAAAAACATAAACAGCAAACCAACACTAATTAACTTAGATTTACAAGTTAGTCCAGCAGAACTCAGATCAGTATTCCAATACTTGGACTTGTTAGCCCAGCCCAGCCTCTCCTTCACATTCCTAGACTTACGAGTTATCTTGTCAGACCAGTCCGGTTTTTCCTTCACACTATCACAGGTCACATAAATGTAATTTAATGATTCGCAGAATTGTGTAGAAATTGTTTAAAATTTTTTGTACTTTAATTTTCCATTTTTAAATGTGCAACCTTTAACAATATTAATTACTAACTGCTTTTTGACTTCATCATCCAGCCCCATGTGGGAGCCCATGATTGGGTTAACAAATTGTAACAGACCCCAGCCGCTTGTCTCCTTAAAGAAGAGCAAATGTGCTTAGTAACTGCCTTGCTTGCATAGTTGAGGTTTTAGATAGCACTCTGCTCCTTGCAAAGCAACGACCCAGGCCCTTGGCTATAAACGCTAGGCGTGCCTGCTGTTAAATAGTCTTCTATCCCCAAAGCAAGGAACTGGCTAGGCTGGTGGTCTGCTTTAACATATCTATAAGAATGTATCTTGCTCCCCTCTTCCCATGACTTCCCTAAAGGTAAACTGTAGGCCCCCAAAGGAATGAGCCTTGGGCTGGAATGGTAAACAAGTTATAAAAAGCTGCAGACTCAGAGGTGAGAAGGCTGGTTAGCCACTGACGGGTAAGACCTCCAGAGGGGGGCAACCTAAGACAGGCACAGCCGCCTTGAGTCCAAGAAAAATGTTAAGCAGCAGCTTCTCAGATGTTCCGCCCTGATAAGCTGTAAGGCTTGCTGATGTCATCAGAAACATGACTTAACCAAAACATAAAGGGTCTTCTGACCTTAGCCAGACTCTACAGTCTAGATCCCACCCTGTCTTTCCCTAAATTCCTGCATTCCATCACACAACTGTCAGTGATTTCTCCTTTGATTGTACACAATAAATGTGGGGGCATTTGAGAGGCTCGTGGAGATGGCTCCCAACTCCCTCTCGCTCTCTTGACTTTTCCACAGAATCTTGAGTAATTCATTCCGTTTCGGTGGGACTTCTGCTGGCCAGAAGCCACAACTGGTGACGAACCCACAACCCCAAGAGAATTTGATTTGGTTTCAGGAATTGTGTCCTTTTACCAAAGTCTGAACTTAGAAATGCAACAGCACAAGTGCAAAAGCTACTGTGCAGCCTGAAGCTGCAAACCCTACGCCAGTAGCTCTCTACCAGATGAGTCTTGTTTCTAGCCTACAGCTGGCTAGCGTCAGCATCACCTCAGAGTGCAGAGTTAGAGAGAAGAACCTGGAAGGTTGCTGCTCTACCAGCACAGACGGGCGGTCTTAGACTTTTATATCAACTTCTTGCCTTGTTAAGTGGGCAAAGGGATTTTCACCTGTGTAAATATGCATGTGTTCCTTTTAAACTGTCAGCATCAGAAAAGTCTTGTAGCACATTTTGCAGGCACTCTTCTGAGCTCCCTCTGCGACTAAGACGTTGACCCCTGATAAGGCCTTCTTGCACTTTGACAGAACACCAACAGATGCCCTCATTGTAGGTGGAACGCCAGCATGGCACGGATGACCATGTTCTAATGAGGATGTGACCCCATTCATCATCACCAGTAAGCAGCAGAGTTTTTAGGATCTGTGAGTTCCTGACAGTTCTTACAAATAGCATTGAGGTGATACTGTAAAATGTTACTGGCTCCTCCCTCCTCTTCAGGAATCCATCCTTAACCCTGGGGACGGAATAGTGGAGATTTAAACCAGACCAAGAGAAACAGAACCCAGACAGTTCATGGCGGCCCACCATTTCTTTCATAGGCCTAACAGAATGGAATCTGTAAGTTCATTGGACAGGTTTTCCATGTGAGATCCAGGGGCATGTGAATACCAATCTGTAGGCCCAGCCTCTCGATTCAGGAAACAAATTGCCTGACACTCCCATCTGAAGTCACTAGTGATGCTGTCGGTGGTACATTATTGTCACTATTCTGATCTATGCTAAAATTACTCCTTCTGCTCTTTTAAAGTAATTTGAAATGCTAAAAGTAGGCTTCTGTTCTAGGTTATAGTCTAGGTTATTCTAACATATGAGTGTGATCTACCCAGCCGCTGCTAGGCTGGAGAACTGAAGAACTCTGAGGTCTTTCTTCTCAGCAGTGACAACCATTCCTCCCACCTTCCCGGATTCCCTGCCTTCAGCTGCGAGCCCTCATAATTCACTTTCTCCTGTGGTTCAGGGAGCCCAGGGTTAACGATTTAGACACCATTCTCATGTGCTTTTTCTCAAAGAGGCCAACTTCAGGATTTTGACAATGAAAACCACTGTTCTCAGCTGCAGCTTCCTGCTCAAAACTTATTTCAACTTGTGATGCCATTGGCAACTATGCTCTATTAACAGTATGGTATGAGCTGGGCACCTAGACAAATCTTGAGTGCTGAAAGACCGGTCAAACATGACAATACTATCTTCCTGGTTTTTGGTCATGTCATCTGATTGAGGGTTGTCCATTTTCTGCCCTGGGTTGTTTTCACTATGTTCATATAGCTTGTGTTTCATTAACCTTCTTGTCTTTGTGGTTTGTGCTTTTATGAAATTTGGGGAGGTTTTTAATCATTATTTATTCAAATATTTTTTCCTGGTCTTCTTTCTCTTTTCTGGGACCCCAATTCCACATATTTAACCACTTGATATTATACCAGAGGTAGATTTTTATTTTGTTTCAACCAGAATTAGATTTTAATTTTGTTTCAGTCTTTTATTTTTAACTCTATGCTCTATTTTTAATTGTTTTCATAGCTATATGTTTTCTTCTACAGCATTGAAATTTGTCATTACCTCTCCTTCAGTGCATTTTTCATATCAGATATTTATTTCTCAGTTTCAGAAATTTATTTCTCAGTGTGGTTTTTTGTTAACTTTTTCATTTCTTTCATTGTCATTTTTATATTTTACTGAACATATGCAGATATTTATAATAGCTGTTTTGACACATTTGCCTGCAAATTCTATCATATCTATACTTTCTAGATATATTTTGATTGATTTTCTTCTGGTTAAGTTTCAGATTTTTCTGTTCATTTGGATGCCTGATTATTTTTAATTGGATGCCAAACATTAAAAATTTTATGTTACTGAGTGCTAGATTTTGCTGTATTTCTTTAAATAATGGTGGGCCTTTTGAGGACACACAATTAAGTTATTTGGAATCAGTTTTATCTTTTTGAGTCTTGCTTTTAAAATTTGTTAGAACAAGTGCAGAGCAAGCTTTTTTCTAAGATTAATTTAGCCTCATTATGAAACTGTTACACATCTGAAGTCTACCCCCTGCCTCATGAACTGCAGAGTTTTCCCACAAGGCTGGAAGAAACATGACCTATTCATAGCTATGTTAGCATTTGAAATTTTTTGGTCTACTGCTCCCTGGTTTTCCTTTCACTGTATTGGGTAGTTTCTCTCATGCATATACAAATCAGTACTCAGCCAGAGATTAAGGGGCCCTCCAGGAGGCTCTCCAACCATCCCCCTCTGTCTCTTCCTCATGTACAATACTCTGCCCCCCAAATTCTAGCCGTCTTATCCTCTGAGCACTCTACCCTCTGAATCCTCAGGTCTGTTTGAAGTCTTCATCTCTTCACTGTGATCTGGAAACTGTTTCTGTACATTTAGTTTGGGAAAACATGGGCTAACCTTGTTTGGTTTTCTCTCAGTTATCACAGTTTTGTTCTGCCTGTTGTCCAATGTCTGAAAACTCTTGATTTCATATATTTTGCCTGCTTTTCTGTTTTTTGTTTTTATTTAAGCAGGAAACTAAATCCAGTCTCTGTTACTCCGTTATGGCCTGAAGTGGAAATCTCTAATTTACTTATTTATTTTCTGTTTTGTTTATCTTACCTATAATGAAATGAAAGCTTTATAAGGGAACAGGTATTTGTGACTGATTTATTCATTGAGGTATGTATGCCAACTACCTAGAATAGTTCCTCGCACATGGTAAATACTAAAAAGTTATTTGTTGAATGAATGAGTAAATAAGTAAATAAGTAAAACAATATAACTTCATAGTCTGTGTTCTCATCCTTTAGCGTACATTGTTTTTGTTTTTCAGAGGAAGCCTCCATCCTACTGAAAGTTTTTGACTGCTTGACCAGTTTCCTTATTACATGTTACAGTCACTATTTAGCAAAATCATTTAATTATGCCCTGGAGTTTCTAAAAATTGTTTGACTTAGATGATGGTATTTATGATGAACTGGAAGAAAGGAAATACTCCAAAAACTTTCAGTGTTTCATAAGGCCTACAATTAGGTAATGTAATATCCAAGGTCAGCTTTCTAGTAAGAGATAGACTTGAATATTTATGCTCAATTTTGGAAGCTCCCTCTTTCACTCCTGTTCCCCTAATCCAGTTATGGTAGGTATTGTGCAGTCAGGAATCTCTATTAATATGAAAGCTCTGCTGGAAGAAAGTTAATCAGTCAATCAGTTTTTTAAATTAAAAAAATAATAAAACACCTCTAGTCTTAAAAATTACCATCATTAATCAGCACTAGGAACAGCAGCAAATAATAAATGAACCCAGAACACCAATGGCAAAGAAAGAAGTTTATAACCCTGTTCAGGAAGGTTTGTCTTGGAAAGGCCTCAGCTAACAGAGGAAGAATGTGCCATTTGCCTCAGGACTTGAAAAGAAAAGAAAAAAAAAAAAAAGCAACAGAGAGCATTAAGGGGAAAAATTACCATCTTAAATACATTCCTACACATGTTAGAAATGAACTGACTTTTGAAAGCTATTACCTGTTAATTGGAAAATCACAGAGCAGATGGAACCAATTAATCTACAATTGCAGAATTACTACAATCCAAACAAAAATAATTAACTCATTTGCAAGATATAATTTTTTTAAAGAAACTTTCCTCTAAATATCTGTAAAATTGGGCAAGAGGCACAGCATTTCATTGTCATAGGGGAGTTTAAACCATTCGTGGGGGCTTAATTTCCCTTCAGGATAAAGAGGAGCTGGTCTTATTGTGAAATGTTCAGCCCTAACTTCCAAAAAGAGAATACAGATGTAAAAGCATGTTAAGCCAATTCATTTAAGACTGTTATTTATATCTACTACACATGAAGAACTGTATTAGTTGCGGATTATAAAATGGTGACTGATAATAGGTAAGAATTTTGCAGTCATGGAGTTTAGAGTCTAGTGTGTGGCAAATACCAAATCAATGCCCAAATAAATGCCAAATTGCAATCTTAATTCATGCTGTGAAGAAGGGCTACATGGTATAATGTGTGCTATAGGATGAATGTTTGGATTCTCCCCCGAGTCATATGTTGAAACCTAGTCTTCAGTGTGATGATATTTGAAGGTGATGACTTCAAGAGTGATTAGTTCATGAGGGTAAAAACCTCATAAATGGGATTAGTGTCCATATAAAAAGGGCCCCATGGAGCTCCCTTACTCCTGCCATGTGAGGAATAAGTTTCTGTGGTTTATAAGCCACCTAGTCTATGTTACTTTGTTACAGCAGCCTGAGCAGACTAAGACACCTAACTGTTGTCCCAATTTATTATTGTACTGTCTTCAGAAAGTTTACAGGCTGGGTTGCAAGGAGGGAAATTCAGGAAGAAAAGCAGGTAGATTCTCTGAAGAGACGGAATCAGGGTTCAGAGAGACAGAGGGAGAAAGCTATAGCTCACAGAACATAGTCCTACACTAAAGAGAACTCCAAAAAGAGAGAATTTCAGGTATTACTGTTAGATCCTTCTCAGATACTCATCTGAGTTCTGATTCACACATGCATTTGATGAATTATCGAAGAGTGAGAAAGACTTTCTGAGAGTTAGAGGCAGTACTTACCTGTGCACAAAAAAGGCTGGTAACAGTGCTTGTTCCCTTTAGAAAAACAAACAAAAAAACACGTCATGCTCAGTGGCGCATCAGGTAGAGTCCTAAGAAGGTCCTTACCCCATTAGTGGAGTATGATTAGTTCTAGACCAGCACTGCTTTCGTCCCACTCAACAAATCTTAAAACAAACATAAAAAGATCAAATTGTATGTGAGTAACTTAATCATGTCACAGAACAAAGTTTAGAAATATTTGCAGGAATATAGACACTTAGCACCCAAAAAGGTAAAATTCACCATGTTTGGCAGTTGATTAAAGAATACTAGATAGGTATAGGGAAAGACAAACCATAAGAAGAAGAATTATAATTAAAAAATGACTCAGAAATAACATAGATGTTAGGGTTGGCAGACATGGATAGTAAAACAGGTAATAATTTCCAGCTGTGCAAAAAGTTAAGTAGAGATATGGAAGATATAAAAAAGAATCAAAAAGACCTTCTAGAGATGAAAATTAAAATGTCTGAGGTGAGAACTACAGTGGATGAGATTAATAGCTAATTAGTTTGTAGAAAAATATCCATGAACTTGAAGGCATGACAAAAGAAACCATTAAAGATGGAACATAGAGGGAAAAAACTGAAAAAAAATGATACCATCAGTGAGCTATGAAAGAACTTCAAGCAACTTCATATATATGTAATTGGAGTCCCCAAGGGAGAGGGGAGACGGGGACAAAATAAACATTTGAGAAATCATGACCAGAAATGTTTTAATTTGGTGAACACTGTAACTCACAAATCTAAGAAAACCAAAGTACTTCAAGTACCAGAAACATGAATAAAACTACTTGAAAGATGCAGTATAATCAAATGGCTCACAACCAGTAATAAAGAGAATATTTTAAAAGCAGCCGGAGCAAAAAGACAGGAACACAGGTGATGATGACTGAGTCTCAGCAGAAAGCATGCAAGTGGGAAGACAGCAGAGCAACATCTTCAAATTCTGAAAGGAAATAAAACCTGTTAACCTAGAATTCTGTACCTAGAGAAAGTAGTTTTTAAAAATGAAGGTGAAAAATGACTTTCTCAGACATACAGAAGACTTCAGCAGCAGTAAACCTGCATGTCATAAAATTTTAAAAGAAGTCTTTAGGTGAGAGGAAAATAGTAATAGATGGAACTATGGAGCATCACAAATGAGTAAAGAATGCCAGAAGTGTTAACTATGTAGGTAAATATATTATTTTTTAATTACAATTGAAATCTCTTTAAAAATAAGTGACTTTTAAAACAAATAAGGTAAAAATACAGTGTGAGGTTTGTAACATGTATTAAGTAAAATGTCTTTTTAAAAAACCATGCAAGTTAGGAGGGGAGAAATTAAATTGTACAAAATTTAATGTTTATTCCCTTGCATAAAGTGGTATAACATTGCTTGAAGTAAGTGTACTGAGATAAAGATGTATACTATAAATCTTAGAATAACACTAATACAAAAACTACAAGGTTGTAAATAATAAGCCAACAAAAGAGATAAAATGGAATCATAAAATAGAAAAGGGGTATTAAGAACAGTAGGGGGAAATAGAAAGCAAATAGCAAGATAATAGACTTAAAACTAATCACATCAATAGTTGCCTTGTATATAAATGATCTCAGCACATCAATTAGAAGACAGAGATTGCCAGGTTATATATAAAATCAAGACTCAAGCGTGTGCTGCTTGTAACAAACACATTTTAAATAATTGTCATAAATTAATTTATTTGGAAAGGAAAAAATATAGCATGCTATCACTCGTTCAAGAAAGCTGAATCAACTACATTTATACCAAACTACATTTCAGAGAAAATAATATAAAGAAGGATCTCCCCTTTTAATGAAAACCTAGAAGCTAGATGTCAGTTTTATGTATTTCAGCAAATAATTAAATTATTTATCTCAGAGCGTAGAGTTATGTTATAAGCATCATTGTCCTATTGGCCTGGACTGTAAAAAATTAGACCACACAAAGGATGCATGCAGCAAGAATAATGCTATAGTTCTAGAGAGAGATACCAAATTAATTCTTTCTAAACATTTGCTTGTGGTGTATAGATGCTAACACAGAAAAACAAAGAAGCAGGATTCAGGTTAATTCTTATTTCTTTAGTACATTAGAGGCCATAGACATGAGCACAGAAGCTTACAGGACTGTCAATAATTCAAAAAATTGTCTTTCCCCTTCTAGTCCTACAAATCCTAGAAATGGACTTTAATTGAAGCTGGCAGATACTGGACATAGACAAAACAATTGCCAATATCTACCCAGAAATATTATCCAAAAGTGTAACGGTATTATTTCTGAAGGTTGATAAATCAAATACGGGGTTAGATCCCTGCCTATGCTTTGAGGCTCTTACACGTGAGATCTCCTGGCCGATACATCGTTTCTGTTCTGTTCTTACAAGCCAGATCCTCTCACTCGTTGAAACCCTTATTCAAGAAGTAGGTCAAGAAGCACAGTCCTCACGAAATCTTGTTACTCTGCACCAGAGTCTCTGGTTCCCCTCACCCTCAGCCCTGCACCAGTTTTAAAAATCTAACTGCTGTAATCAAACTTCAAAACATATGTATAACTTTTTTTGTCTGTCTGCCATGGATTTCATTTTAGTATTCACATATTTTTTTTCCCCAGACAATTTCTAATGAATCCTGCAAGTCTCACATTTGGAGGAAACACATTTTGAAAGGTCAAGTAATTTGCCCAATGAAACACAGTAGGCATTTATTTACTCAACAGAAATTTATTGAATGCCTAGTACATTCCAATCACTGTTCTTGGCTTTAAGAGTGCCTTGGTAAATAAAATAGAAAAGACAAAAATAAGTCCCACCCTTTGGAGCTCAGATCTGTCTGATGGAGAACACATGATTTTGTTACTATCTCCTATGACTTCTCTACCAAACAGCATCGAAACTTTCCCTTTCTAATTTCCCACCTAAGATGCCACCAAGAAGGTATTTGAAATATTCCTCAAACAGAAACATTCTAATGAATGTGATAATGAACAATATTTTAAGAAAATTTGCTGGAATAGAGAAGAGGCATGAAGTGACAGGACGAGGTGGGGCCTGATCTGCCGGCCCAGTGACTAGCTGTATGCCTTGCTGTGCCCAACATTTTGGTTGGGAAATGCGTGCCTGAAATTCTACCACAAAGCAAATGAAGTATTCATTTTTTCTCCATTGATTTTTTCCTTTTGAGTGATAATCCTACATCTTTGGTACAATATGATAAGGAATTCATAGCTAAATGAAAAATGAGAAAAAGGATCTCAGAAGAGAGATATTAATTGTACAGAGAAATACTGAATCTGTGTATTAGGTGAACATAGAAATCCAATGCAAACTACCTCAGAAAGGAAAAAATTTCATTTCAGGTGACGCTTGTTTCACGTACTTTTACAATGTCAATTAAGTACTGTTCACCATGTCCTGGGTGAGCTTTCTCCTCTCTGTCTTTATGCTGCATACGGCTCTCTCCATTGAATGAGAAATATGCCCAGTTGCAAATCTAGGATTATGTAGCAGTTACAGCTCTTATTCTCAGAGGGAGAGCGTGCTAAAATTTAAATTTTATAAAGGATTACTTAAACTGAATATAATTATGTATTTTGGTATTACTGTTAATATTTAAGAGAGTCCAAAATCTTGTACCTTTTTTTAAATGAAGTAGTTTTTCAAGAGATTTTTTTTCTCATTTTTACTATCATTTGATTTAATTATTCTTTCTGTTTATTGATTTATTTGCTCACATAGCACTAGGGTATTACAGGAAGCAATGCTTATTGGTTTTTCCTATATGTAAGGAACTAAAATAGGCATTTACCTTCATTAATCACATTGCATTGTCACAACAGCCCTGTAAGGGAAGGCCTATTATTACAATCATTTAAAATGTAAGGAAATTGAGTCTTAAAAGATTGTGCAAGTGTATATATCTAATAAACAGCTAAGCCAAGATGCGAACCCGGAAACTGAGCTTCTCTTAGGCAGAATGCTACTTTGCCTCTCTGACAGTACAGTAGGGAAAAATTAAATAATATTACAGTGTTTCCTCAAAATTAAATCCTTAAATCTTTATTCTTACTAAAGACTGTATTTTAAAAAAAGACATGCTGTAATAAGAGATATCAAACCCTAGTAGTAACATATGAATTCAAATCCCAACTGCACCACCGACTAGCTATGAACATTTAGGCACTCAGCTCAAATTGTACATACAAGAGTTTCATCAAATGTTAAAATAGATTGTCTACATCAGTTTATTTTGTGAAGATTAAGTTAAATAATCTATTGCTTGTATAGTAGGCAGATTGTACTATAGCCAATAAAAACATGAAAGCCAGGTAAAATATAAAAATTGTTTATGTAAAGATATAGAGGGCAAGAACTTTTGCATTCTACTTGACTGTAAAATGACATAACCACTTTGGAAAACTCTTTGGTGATTTCTCAAAAACAAATATGTATCTATCACAACCCAGAGATTCTACTTCTAAGTATTTATTGAAAAAAATGAACATATGTTCACACAGAGTTGTGCAAGAATGTTTACAGAAACTTGTCCAGGATAGACCCAAATTGGAAACAACCAGAATTCCTATTAGCAGGTGAATGAATTTTTTAAAAAATTGTATTAATTCCATACAGTGGAATAATGCACATAGATATAAACTACCTGATACACACAACAGGGATGAATCTCAAAATCATTACTCTGAGTGAAAGAAGCTGAGTACATAGAGGTACATACAGTGTGTTTCTACGCATTTAATAGTGTGGTAAATGCACAGTAATTTCTGGTTACAAGAAATTGATCAGTTGTTGCCTGAAGAAGGGAGCAGAGGGAGGAACAGACTGCAAAGGAATGTGAGGGTCTTTGGAAGGGAATAGAGATTTTATGTATCTTGATTGTGGTGGTAGCTTCATGGGTATATACATTTCTGTCAAACTTAGCTGTACACTTTAAATGGATGCACTTTATTGTATGTAAATATTTATGCCACAGTTAACTTCAAAAATGGAGAGACATTCCACATATACAGATTGGAGGACTCAAAATTTCATGTGGGTGTGTATGTATATGTATATGTATGTGTGTGTGTGTGTGTGTGTGTGTGTGTATGTATATATACACTTCCCAAACTGACCCATAGATTAAATGCATTTAAAATAAAAATTACCTGTAGGATTGTGTGTGTGCATGGCTGTCCATATGTGTGCAAGCAAGCATGTGTGGGTGAAAATTAAGAAACTGAATCTAAAATTTACAGAGAAATGCAAAGAACACATAATAACTAATGTAAAAATCAAAGAATAATAAAGAAGCTAGATTAATATCATATTGAGGCCTGTGGTACATAACACTATTGTAATTAAGACTGTGGAATTGGCATAGAGATAGATATATTGACCAATGGAACTATAGAGAAAATCCAGGAATAGACTCACTTACATTTCTGTGGTTACCTAATTTTTACAAAGGAAACACTGCCCTTCAGTGGGAAAAGAACAGTCTTTTTGATAAATAGTGTGGGGTTGACTGTATATTCATACAGAAATAATAAATAGTATCCTGTTCCTTGAACTATATGTAAGAACCAAGACTAAATGTAAATGTGTAAGAAAAACAATACAACTTCTAGAAAAATTATGAAAATACCTTTATTACCTTAAAGATGTCAAAGATTTCTTAAACAAGAACAGAAGTTATTCATACTAAGAGAAAACTTGATAACTTACATTGAAATTCGAAAACATGATTAAGAGTGTGAAATGTAGACTCAAATGGTATAAAATATTTTTATGCATATGTCTGTCAAAAATATTTAGAATATATAAAAAACTTTAGGTAAGATAAACAATAGAAAAATAGATTTTTTTGTTTTTTTAATTTTATTTTGGTAAGAACTGAATGCATTTTCAACACATTTGTAAGTGTACAACACAGTATTGTTGGTTATAGGTGTGATGATTTATAGCAGATCTCTAGAACTTACTCATCATGCTAATTGAAATTATGCCCATTAATTAGTAACTCCCCACTTACCCTTCCCCCTAACTCCTGGCAGCTACCATTCTACTCTCTAATTGTGTGAATTTGACTATTTTAGATTTCTCATGTAAGTGGAATCATGCAGTATTTGTCTTCCTGTGACTGACTTATATCACTTAGCATTAAGTCCTCAAGATTGTCCCATGCTGCAGAATTTCATTCTTTTTTTTAAGGCTAAACACTATACCATTGTATCTGTTGATGGACATTAAGTTTGTTTCTACATCTAGGCTATTGTGAATAGTACTATAATAAACATGGGAGTGCTAATATCTAATTTCAATTATTTTGCATAAATACCCAGATGTGAGATTGCTGGGTCATATGGTAGTGCTGCTTTTAATTTTTTGAGGAAACTTCGTATTGTTTCCATAGCAGCTGTGCTACTTTGCATTCCCACCAAAAGTGCACAAAGATTTGAACAGACATTTCCTTTAAAAATATCCAAATGGCCAATAAACTTAGGAAAATGTGCTAAACTTTATATGCCATCATGGAAATGCAAATTGAAACCACCAGAATGACTAAAATGAATAAAATAGTTTGACAATTCCAAATGTTAAGTAATGATGTGAAGCAAATGGAATCTTCATACTTTTCTGGTGAGAGTATAAATTGAGACAGCCACTTTAGAAAATGCTTTGTCAGTATACACTAAAACTCAACTAGCTCATAACTTAGGATGCAGCAGTTCCATTTCCTAGCATATACCCAACAGAACTGCATAGTTATGTTTGCCAAAAATACTGTACAAGGATGTTTATGGCAGCATTGCTTGTAATAGGTTGATAACGGAAACAACCATCAATAATAGAAAAGATAAATACAATGAAATATTATACAATAATGAGAGCAAATGAACTGCACCTACATGCAGCAGAACAGATGAATGTCATAAACAATATGTTGAGGGAAAAAGCCAGACACAAGAGTAGTACATATACGTGATTCCATTCACATACAACTGAAAAAGGCGGCACATTATTTATTCCCCTTTGAAGTCAAGATAGCAGTTGCTCATGTGGTTAGTAACAGGGAGATGGGGCGTGAGGGTGACTTTTAGGATGCAGATGATGTTCTGTTTCTTGATTCAGGTTCTGATTATAGAAATGTGTTTTACTTTGTGAAAATTCATTGTGTTGCACACTTAGGATATGCATCCTTTTCATTATGTATGTTATACTTCAATAAAAAGGAAAAAAGTAACATTCATACCGAATAAATTCCACTTTATTAAAAAAATCACATACCATTTCATGAATTAAGCTCTGTGTGACGGAGAATCCACAGGGGGATCTCTATTTTGTATTTGCGTATTTTAGCATAGATAAGTCAAGACACTGAGAATAAAGGAGGAAGTCAAGGAATGGGTAGAATTAAATATCTACATATAATGAAGACACATTTCTGCCACCAAAGTCTTTAGAAATTGTTTATTACTAAATTAGTGCCATAATAGAGAATGATATCAACATATCATTTTCTATCTTGAAGAAAGATAAATTGGGATCAAAAAAGTGAAGTGCAGATTTTTAATTTTGTGGCAATATGTATATATTCACACGTGTCCTTAAACGTGCTTTCACATTCTTTTTCTTTGCCTTTCTCCCTACCCCCCGTCTCTCTTCCTTCCTCCCTCCCTTCCTCTCTTTATCTTTTTTCCTCTCTCTTTTTTTTTGGGGGGGGGATTATACAAATTAAGCAACACAATAATTGAGTGCCTGTATATTTTGTCATTATCTATTAGCTATCAACCTAGATTCCTACAAGTTAGGGAAATTTTATTTTTGCTTTGGTTGGTTGTTGATTAAGTGTTGACAGCTGTAGTCTGTCATCGTGGGATCTTACCATCCCCATAATATTAGCCATACTGGTTACATGGCAGCATCTCTCACTGTCAACCACAGCCTTCAGAGGATAGCCAGCACCAGGCTTCTCACATGTGCTGGTTTCCCCTGCACACTGTATTTCACAGCGTTAGGCCCTTGATACTAGAAGTGTGGTGTCCACACAGCAGAACAATCTCATGCTTGACCCAGATATATTGACTGAGAATTTGCATTGTAACAAAATTCCAGGGTTTTTTGGATGCACATTGAAGTTTGAGAGCCTCTACTCTCGGCATTCTCTGGATAAAATGTTTAAGTAACAGATTCTTTAGTCTTACATAGTAAACCATTTCTAACAGCCCCACTACCATACTTTGCCAGAGGAGTTTGGAACATTCACCACGACTAAGCCATTGTCCTATTTAAGTTTTAAAGAACTATACTGATTAACATTAGAAGCCTCTCTGGTTGTTCTTGACATAATACTAAATCCTAAATCATAACTGGTTTAAATGGTATCAGTAAATTCTTCCCTGTCCATAACATAGCCCCACCAGTTCAGCACCATCTGCATGTCACCTTGGTTCATGCTGGTACGTGTTTCTCAGGTCCTGTAACTCCTTCAATAAGCTGTTTCTTCCTGGGGCAAAGTTCACATCTCCCTGCTTTAGGTTATATTAAAACTGACTCAGGTTTTGGTTCTAGAGGCAGTGAGGAATACTGAAGGAAGAACTTGAAGAAGACAAACATTATTTTGAGATGCAACTATTCCAAACATAGATTGCCAGATAAAATACAGGCCACCTAGTTAAAACTGAAATATAAATAAATGACAAAAAATTGTTTTAGTGTAAATATGCCCTAAATATTGCAAAGGCAAATTTATACTAAAAAGCACTTGTTTATCCCAATTCAAATTTAACTGACTGTCCTTTAAAAAAAATAAATAACTTTTTAAAAATTTTAGAATAATTTAGATTTACAGAAAAACTGCAAAGATAATGTGGAGAGTTTCCATATACTCTAAACACATTTTTCCCTATTGTTATCATCTTGTATTAGTACGGCACATTTGCTACAATTAGTGAACCAGTGTTGATACATCATTATTAGCTGAGGTCTACACTTTATTCAGATTTTCTTAGTTTTTGCCTTCTGTTCCAGCATTCTGTCTAGGATACCATGTTACACTTGTCATGTTTCCTTAGGCTTATCTTAGCTGTGACAGTTTCTAAGACTTTCCTTGTGTTTGATGACCTTCAGAGTTTGAGGAGTGCTGGTCATGTATTTACTAGACTCCTCTCAGTGCTCAGTAGGATTTGTCTGATGTCTTTACCATGATTATATTAGGGTCATGTGTTTTTGAGAGGAAGACCACAGAACTAAAGTGCCATTTTAATCACATCATATCAAAGGTATGTATTATCAGCATGGCTTCACTTTGAACTTTGTGTTTTAACGTGTATATTTAGTCACTGCTTCCTGAAAATACAAATAAATAAATAAATAAATAAATAAATAAATAAGCCCTTTGATCTCATCCCATTAGACCTTGAAGCATCTTACTCATCTAAGTTTTCCCCAGAACCTTACATTTCATAGGTACATGTGGTCTGTTTGGGAAATGAACCATCCCCTAGTTATACTATAGAAAGTACCACATCTGAGAATGTATTATTTAAGCAGCTTAATATTCATTAATATTTCATCCAGTGGAAACACCCAAAAGGTGAAAATTTTCTATGAGCTTTCTATCTATGAATTTATCTGAGTGTTAAGACAGTTTTTTTACTTTCTTTTTTTGATAGCTGAGGAATGAAACAGGAACAGTTAGCTCTGGATATTGACTGGTAGATGTTCCACATAAACTCAAGTAATGAACACCCGTAAAACCTAGTTTACAGAGATTATCCATAGTGAGTTTCCCAGAGTGAATTGACTTTATCTAGTTTGTAGTCATCAGGGTCAACAGCCTACAAGAGTCTCCAGGGGGTTTGGGAAATGACTGGGTCTGGGGAGCTATCTGGAATGCTAACATTGCCATTCCCTCTTTCTAGTTCACTATACAGATGAGTACAGCTGTATCCTTTATTAGTTAAGCAAGTATTTATTTTCCTAAGTATCTTTGTTTGAATGTTCTTATTCCAGAGCACAAACTCCATAACCCTCTTGGTATCTGCTCTAGTAGTTTGTGTATAATTTAAAAAAAAAAAAGCACGTTTCTCAATTAAAAAATAAAGAAATCTCTCTATACTTTATAGTATCTTCTAATTACATGTCCATTTTTCTACTTTCCTTCACAGAAAAATTCCTCAGAGGAGTTTTCTACTCATTGTCTCAAATTTCTCCTTTCTCATCCTTTCTTAAATTCACTTCAGCCAGGTTGAAGCCCTAAACAGTCTTCCAAAATGGCTCTTGTTAAGGTAATGGCTGACAAATATCTTTCTAAAGACACAGGGACAAATCCCAGTCCTCATCCATATTTGATATGTCACCAGCAGTTAGGACATGATGACCAGTCTTTCCTCCATGACACCATTTCTTCACTTATATTTCAGGGCCCTACATTTTAGTGATTACCTCTTGCTTTGTTGAAGGCAGTCTTCTCAATCTTATTTGCTGGCTTCTCTTTATCTCTGTGTCTTAATAAGGGATTGCCTAAGGAATCAGTCTTTAAACCTCTCTTGGATTCATCTACACTCCCTCCCATGGTGGTTTCATCCATTCCTGTGCCTTAAATACCACCTATATGCTCATCAGTCTTAAGTTTTAATATGCTAAGCCCAGATCTGACTGCTGGACTTTTGAGTCATATATCAACTAAAAAGTCAATATATTTGCTTGTATTTCAAAGAGAAATCTCAAACTTAAAAATTAGATTCTAATCTCTCAACCTAAAACCTGCCCCTCTTCCAGTCTTCCCTATTTCAATTAATTATAGAATCGTCATTTTATCTACATGATTCTTAAACTCTGGGGTCATACTTAACTCCTGTCTCTTATATTCTTATGCCACATATTCCATCAATTAGCAAAGTCTGTTGACTCTACCCTAAAAACATATCCAGAATCTGGCCAATTCTAGTTATGTCCCCTGCTCTCACTGTGGACAAACCTACTATCATCATCATCTCTTGTACAAATTACTGTAATTGCCTTCTACCTAGTCACTATGTTTCTATTCTTTGCCCTATTTTGTCTTCTAAACTGAACAGCTAGAATGATCTTAAGAAAAGTAAGATGGAGTTATGTTTGTAGGGAAAGTTCTTCAATGGTGTCTCATTACCCTAGAAATAAAGACAGAGATCTTAAACCTGTGAGACCCTACACAGTCCAACCCTCTGCTGACTCTTTGTTCTAATTTCTTGATTTTCTTTTTCTTTGATTCTGCTTCAGTCACAGTGGTCATCTTGCTGGGAAATTTTTCTCTTTTTTTTTTTTTTGGCTTTTTAAAACTAGGCCCTTTCTCAATATGGGAGTTCTTGGTACAAACAAAATAAGCTGCCAGGACCTAATTAATTAACTAAAATAGGGGCTTCTATTCTGGTTGGTATCTAAATTGTTAAGGATCTAGGAAGGGAGTACCTGTAAGCCTATGCTTTGTTGCATAAAGTAGACCAATCCAAAAGAGGACTGGTTAATGGACATAAAAATTCCCATGATCCCTTCCACTTCCTTGCTACTGCATCTACAGAAGCAGGACAGGATCCTTTTGAGCTGACAGATCTGAAATTGATGATTTATTGGTATCTCGCTTAAGACAGATTCAGGAATTCAGAAGTGCTCAGCTGGTAGGTAGAAGTTATTATATAATGTGTTTTGGAAAATATTGATTCTCTCCCTTGCTCCAATCTTACTGAATAAGAAAGTCTGTGTGGCGGAGCTAGTGAATCAATGTTTTAAAGACATTATTGTACAATTTCTATACTTATCAAGGTGTAGTCATAGCTGCAAAAAGAAATTCCCTGGCGATCCTTAAAAAAGTGCTAATAGGCTTAAGAAATCTGTTTTAATAGGCAGCAGGATTGAGAATCCATGGTCAAACAGAGTTAGAGATCAGTATTTGTGGAATGAATAAAATGAGTAACAACTGATTTAAGTGTGAATTATTACATACTTAGACTCCTCGACAATTCAGTTATGTTCCCATTCTCCTTTGTGCTCTTTAGTTCCTCACTGTGAAGGAAAGAATGAAAATTAAATTCCTTACTTCACATTCAGGTTGGGAAAGTCCTCATTACCTCTTGTCTGCAATTTCTGCCCATTTTTTGCTATTCCCTTTTTACTAAGGCCAGAGTTACCTTCTAGAACTCAACCAATCATATGTGCATATTTTAACACTTACATTTCTCTTTATTAATATAGAACCTTTTGGTTGTAAGTGAGAGAAACTCAACCCAAAATCAGATTAAATGAAAAAAATACATATTTTTAAAATTGGACAGTGTAACAGATCTGAATCTAGGATTCCATAGGATTCTATTTATTTCCAGTTTTTAGCCTAATTTCTTACTTTTGCTTAATTCTTTCTTGCAGTCCCAGGTCTGCTTTTTAGCAATTTAGCATCTGTGGTAACCTAAGCAAAATTTCCAAGATTAACCCAGATACTCAGCTTGAATCATGAGTTTGTCCCTCAGCCAGACTGGAGCCAGAAGGATGAGACAATTTGACTGGTCAAACACGTACCTCTTATGATTGTGCATTCTTCTGTTTTTGAGAGTATTCATATAAGTCTGCATCACCCAAAACATGTACATTGAGATTGGCAAGGGAATGGTTCCCCAAAGGAAAGAAAAAAGAGGGCTTTTATCAGGAGAAAGAAGGAAAATTGAGAGCAGACCAAATGGCACAGCAGGATATATTCAGGATGATTTAATTAAAGTGTTATGCTAGTCTAAAAACCAATACTGCTTGTGCCCTATTTACCTCTGTGTCCCTGAAGGTCATTACTTCTCCTTCTGTACCCAGTATTTCAGTCACACTGGGCTACTTGTTACTGGAACATGCCATACTCATTTATGTCCCTTTGCACATGGTATTTCTTATATCAGGAATACCTGCCAAATTTCTATTCATTTTTTGAGGTATATCTTTCAATTATCTATTGCTGTATAGCAAACAAGTTGTGAAGGGTTAACTTAGCAAACAGATTTCTCTATTGCGGGAATTCTTAACTTTTGCAATTTGCTTATGTGCATTGTAAACCTCTGGTGATAAGACTAAGGAAGTTGGGTAGAGGATGGGGAAGGTTATGTAATAGAGCATTTCCTGATGTACTTGTCTTTAAACTTTTTAGGGAGCAACTTTGAGGATAAATATTCCATAGTATATGCTTTTTAAAACCTTGCCTAAACATTTTTTTTATAAACCTCCAACAGTTCACTTTGATTGTCAATTGATATATTGTACTGTGAGCTCTCCAATCATGGGAATTTGGGGTTATTTTGTCATTTTATGCTCAACCATCACAGGGCCTAACACATAGTAGTCTTTTAGTAAATATTTCAGGAAGAAAGAGATAAAAAAAAAAAAAAGAGACAGTAGGGAGGAAACAGTTTTAAAATCTTCATAATGTAAGCCCAGCCTCATTATATCCAGTCTGACCATTTATACAATGCCCAATGTATTTGTTAGAATCCAGTTGTTCTGTGCAGATGCTACAGGGGGATTTTATCATGATTTCAGATAAGCTAGAACCACATAGCTCCTGCGTATTTCCATTGTAATGGAAAGAACAATAGCCCCTGAATGGTGTCCATGCCGTAATCTGGAACCGGTAATAGTTAGTTTACCCAGCAAATGGAATTAAAGTTGCAGGTGAAATTAAGGTTGCTGACCTAAAAATAAGGAGATTATTTTGGATTATCTGGGTGAACCCAGTGTAATCACAAGAGTTCTTAAAAGTGCAAAAAGGAGGCAGAAAAGAGAACCAGAGCAATGAATGTGGGAAGCACTCAGCCATATGTTGCTGTCTTTGAAAGTGGAGAAAGGAGGCAATGAGCTAAGGATGTGGATGACCTCTAGGAGCTGGAAAAAGCAAGGAAAGGAATTCTCCCCTAGAGTCTCCAGAAGGAACACAGCTCTACTGGTACCTTGATGTAAACCTTGAGACTCATTTTGGATTTCTGACCATCAGAATTATAGGATAATAAATTTGTATTGCTTTAAACTATCAAGTTTCGGGTAATTTGTTACAGCAGCATAGAAAACTAATAAACTCATGGATGATTGCCATATTTTCTGCTTGACTAGTGAATAAAAAGAAATTATGTAGACGCAAGAATGGTGCAGCCCAGGCTTCACTCAATTTATTTTAATAGATTCAGTTTTAATTACCTTGATGCTACCCTGTAGTATGTTAGCAAATACACCGTAGTCCATTTGTAAAACTGACCAATCTACATTAATGATGCTCTCAGTATGGTATTTGGTTCTGGGCTAATTCCACTATAGGAAAGCATGCATGAATATTTGTGGGATATGGAAATGGTTATTCTTTAGGTTATATAATTCTGAGAAACATTGTGCTTTGAAGATGATTTGCAGCTTACAGAAGCAGAGCACTGTTTTATAAGAAAAAAAGCATCACAAAATATGAGAATTTTAATAAAATATAAATAATTCATCCAAAGACTGTTCAGTTATTTAAACTTTCTTTCCTCAAGTAGATAATAAGCATCTCTGCATCTGTCATGGTCTCAGGTAGTGGGGCTACACTGGTGAGTTAAGCATGGTCACTTAAGGTCCATCTCTATTACTGGAAGAAAATGACAAATAAAAAATTAATATTGAATCAATATGAATGATGTTCTAATAATATTTACAAAGTATTGTAGATCAGATGAGAGTTTATCTCACTTTTAAGAAAAAAACTTTTAAGATGCCAGTAGTATTACACTGTACCTTTAAAATATTCAAATTAATAAGTTAGAAAAGTAGAATCCAGGAGGGGGAGAAGACATGTGAAAATATTTATATCTCAAAAAATCCAGCTGGTTGAGAAGTGCAAACGAATTTGTGGCATTGGGATAGAGGCTATGCATGGAGGATGAAGCACAGTGGAAAGGAAGGAGCATATTGAAAGATTTCCCTTGAAAACCACGCAGGAACTAAGAATGTGAAGGTCCTTGTAAACATCCCAAGAATGTTGGATTTCATCCTAAAGGATGTGGGAAGCACAGAGTTTCTAAGCAAACCCATAATAGCAAATTTTCTTCAAAGAAATCTAAAGATGTGTGGATGATGAATTGGAGAGACGTTATTAAAATCAGAACAACATAATGGAAGTTGAAAATAGGAAGGTGGTGATTGGTTGAGGTTGTGTGGAGATTAGAAAATTGGGTGACGCTTAATGGGCAGGTTCTGTAATTTTGGTGATTGAGGAAAAGTGGAATAAAATCCTAATTCTAATAGTAATGGTTTAGGCAACTAATGAAAATAGCCTTCCTTATTCAGATATCATAATAAGAAAACTATGTATATCACTTATCATGGTTAGGATTATTTCTGCTGACACTAATAGAAACTAAAAGTTGTTCTCAGAAATAAGGAAAAGTATAAAGTCTCACATACCTAAAGTTGCAATAAAACTTTGAAGAGGCTTGATGTGGTAAGTCAAATAATATGATTCCAAAACAGTTTATATCTCCCTTCAACACTGCTTACATTGTCTTTTTGCTTATATTCATTCAGAGCACTGCCTTCAACGAATATTTTTACAAGGCAGTACTTCTTAGAAATGTGTCTTAAGGATTGTTCTGAATATTTCACCAAATTTAGATATTAAAATTATGTTCTTTTCAATTCCATTCCTTCACAGAGTAAAATACAATTGATAAAAATTAAAAGATCTCCATGAACATATGCTTTCCAAAGTTTAAATATTATAAAGCTATAGAATTTTAATATTAAATCCTGTATCCTACTTGAACTCTCACAATTAATTTACTCAAATCCACTGTTACTTTTATAGGAATAAATTTCGAGATTTCCCTGTCAAGCTTTGTTTTGAGTAATTGCAGTTCATTAAATATTAAGAAGGTGAAAGTTTCTTCTCTTTCATATCTGGAATAAATTGATTAAAGATTTTTATGATTTTGAATAGAATGCAACCAAAATTTAAAGACCTTGGTTATTAGAAGAGTTCAATATCATTGTAGAACACTTAAATTGATTTTCAAGTAATTCCTGAAATGTTTAAACATTGCTAAAATCCAATTGATGATGTCAGAAAAGAGGAAGCACAAATAAATTCATGTTGAATTGTGTTTTAATGCAACATCAACTTCATAATATACACACAAAGATTATAGTTAAGTTTTTCTATCTCTGTACATATTTACAAATTCTGACTACAGTTTATTTCAGAGAAATTATTAAATTTGTGTGCCACAAGAAATTCTAAGTACATTTCTTGGTCAATAGGTTTTTTACTAGAAGATTGTTGTTTTTACCATAACACTGTAACAAAATTAGTATTTCATATTTTTATCATTGCAAAACCAAAATATTTTATCTCCAATGTTGAATATTTTAACAGAATTCACACTGCTGCTTTCTTGAAAATGAACTTGTAAAACTACTTTGATTCTATGAATTGGATGAAAAAAAGTCAAACCGTTATTGAAATTAACTGATTTTCCACTTGAAAGATGTGCTAACACTGATAAAACACTTTCATCGTTCAGCTGTTTGTGAAGTTCTTCTGTTAATGAAATGAACACTGTCATCTATTCCTTCACTTTTCCTACCTACCCAAGAAAATTTGGATATATATTCACTTAGAAAAAGTCAATAGATCTATTTGAAACGTCATATTTTGTAGTATGATATATTAATGCCCCTTGGGAAGGTGAATACGTTTTTTATTTCTAGTATAGTCCAGTTTATTTTTTTATTCTTATACACTCTTTTATTTTTAATTTTATTTTATTTTTATCTATCAATATTTTTTAAGTGAAGTATAGTCAGTTTACAACGTTGTATCAATTTTTGATGTACAGCATAATAGTTCAGTCTTACAGATATATACATATATTTGTTTTCATATTCTTTTTCATTATAGGTTACTATATTCTTTTTTTTTTTAACATTTTTTATTGATTTATAATCATTTTACAATGTTGTGTCAAATTCCAGTGTTCAGCACAATTTTTCAGTCATTCATGGACATATACACACTCATTGTCACATTTTTTTCTCTGTGAGTTATCATAACATTTTGTGTATATTTCCCTGTGCTATACAGTGTAATCTTGTTTATCTATTCTACAATTTTGAAATCCCAGTCTATCCCTTCCCACCCTCCACCCCCCTGGTAACCACAAGTCTGTATTCTCTGTCTGTGAGTCTATTTCTGTCCTGTATTTATGCTTTGTTTTTGTTTGTTTGTTTGTTTTTGTTTTTTAGATTCCACATATGAGTGATCTCATATGGTACTTTTCTTTCTCTTTCTGGCTTACTTCACTTAGAATGACATTCTCCAGGAGATCCATGTTGCTGCAAATGGCATTATGTTGTTGGTTTTTATGGCTGAGTAGTATTCCATTGTATAAATATACCACCTCTTCTTTATCCAGTCACCTGTTGATGGACACTTAGGCTGTTTCCATGTTTTGGCTATTGTAAATAGTGCTGCTATGAACATTGGGGTGCAGGTGTCATCCTGAAGTAGATTTCCTTCTGGATACAAGCCCAGGAGTGGGATTCCTGGGTCATACAGTAAGTCTATTCCTAGTCTTTTGAGGAATCTCCACACTGTTTTCCATAGTGGCTACACCAAACTGCATTCCCACCAGCAGTGTAGGAGGGTTCCCCTTTCTCCACAGCCTCTCCAGCATTTGTCATTTGTGGATTTTTGAATGACGGCCATTCTGACTGGTGTGAGGTGATACCTCATTGTAGTTTTGATTTGCATTTCTCTGATAATTAGTGATATTGAGCATTTTTTCATGTGTCTATTGATCATTTGTATGTCTTCCTTGGAGAATTGCTTGTTTAGGTCTTCTGCCCATTTTTGGATTGGGTTGTTTATTTTTTTCTTATTGAGTCATATGAGCTGCTTATATATTCTGGAGATCAAGCCTTTGTCGGTTTCACTTGCAAAAATTTTCTCCCATTCTGTAGGTTTTCTTCTTGTTTTACTTCTGGTTTCCTTTGCTGTGCAGAAGCTTGTAAGTTTCATTAGGTCCCATTTGTTTATTCTTGCTTTTATTTCTTCTAGGAGAAAATTTTTGAAATGTATGTCAGATAATGTTTTGCCTATGTTTTCCTCTAGGAGGTTTATTGTATCTTGTCTTATGTTTAAGTCTTTAATCCATTTTGAGTTGATTTTTGTATATGGTGTAAGGGAGTGTTCTAGCTTCATTGTTTACTATATTCTTTAAATAAATACTGATGCATCTTCTGCAGATCTGTGTCCTCTAGCTTTTCTCTCCTGAGAGTAGATGGTAACATCAATTAATTTTTTATTCAAGTTAAACTTTTATCAGCTTTTTAAGAAATGAAACCCTGGAAGTAAATTTTTAAAAGTATTCATGTCAAATGATTTATTGCAAAAATAAAGTACTTCCAAACAATAAATTAGATAAATATAGATACACAACATTCAATAAATATCAAAGTCACTTTACCAGGACACTGAGAATACAGTTTTTGATAGGACTATACAGCTACTACTTTGTGTACATTTTTCAAGTACACAGCAACCTATAATTTCACAGTAACCTGAGTAACTGGAGGTTTTATGGATTCAGGATCTCAAAGGTCATGGCACAAATCCTGACATAAATGGCTAATATTCCAAGTGGCCAGCAGGGGCAACTGAGTCAAAGACTTCTACTACTGCTTTAGACCTGGAAAATGTACCTATTTTTCTACATGTTCTCTTATAATCATTTTTTATCAGAAAATATTTTGGATTCTGCTCTCAAAAGGGAGATGTTATATCTGGAAAAGAAGACTGAAAAAAAGACTGTCTTCCAGATGGCCATGTATTAAAGTTAGAACTCTGTTCATTGCACATGAGTTTCATCCGTTATTATACAAGATCATGGCAGGAGCTGAAAGTAAAATTTTAATGCAACTATTGTTAATAATGCATTGCTAAAAAATGAAAAACCTAGGAAAAATGTGAACAGAACAGGACTCGAGACAATAGGCATATATTTCACACAAACTTGGATATATGTTCACCCATACATTATGACATTGCTGTGAACAGCAATTCAGATTATGTATGGAAAACACATTGCAAAGGTTAAACAATAAAAACAAAACAAACACTAAACTTCATATTTATGTTGAAAATGGGTACTTTTGCTGTTTCCATTGTGCTAATATGATTCAGATCTCAAACTTCCTGATCAGTTCACACAGTGTACAGGCAAGAAAGAGCATGTTAAGGGAGTTTTATAGGATGGAATCAAAATCTGACTCTGCCAACTACTAGTTCTGTGACCGTCAACACGTAAACTAGTTTTCTGAAATTCAGTATATTTTCTCATAATAATGAGATGATGTTACTTCCATTGTAAGTGTTCTTTATGAGGATAATGCGAGTTCACAATAGCAAAATGCTAGTATTGTTGTAGGAGCTCAATTTAGTTTCCTTCTGCATGTCCCTCTTCCTTCACTTCACTTTTATATCAAGAATCTGATATTTCCCACCCACCTACCCACCCACCCACATTTAAAAGGCTAAATTAGGGATAGTAACTATCTAAAGTCTCCTTTCTCTAATTTTTACTGGAATGGGGACCCATGTGGGTGCTGGCAAAAGGATTTATAGTCAGTTAGTACTGAACATAACACTTGGTGGATCTGAGGAAGAAATGAAACTATTTAAAGGTCTTATGGTACATTTTAGATTCTGGGACTCCCAATGTGAGTATTGGCAATGTCAGGGAGTTTTTTTTTCCCCAATTGTGGGCATGAGGAGGTAGGATATCAGTTTAAAGAAAGAAAATATTGTGTGTTCAAATATCATAAAGTGACCCTTTTAAGAAACAGTCAGGAAAGAGCCAGTAAGTTCCTTTATGTTTCTCCAAAGACTGATTTTTGTTGAATCTAAATGACTTTGTAACATATATAACAAGTTGCCACATACATATGAATAGCTCATAAAAAATGTTACGTAGAATAACTTAAATAAAAAAACAAGGGTTATGAATAGGTCATTAATAGAAGAGGAACCTGGAAATGTTAAACATGAAAAAATTTTCAACTCACTGATCTAGGAATTGCAAACATGAGGCAAAAATGAAATACACAAATATGACACACCATTTCATACCCATCAGATAAGCAAAAATTAAGTTTCACTATAGCAAGTGCTGACAAAGATATGGGAAAATGGAATCACAAAATGATGTTAACACTTTGGAGAGCAATTTGACAATGCTTCTTAATAAAATTGTCAATGTGCAACCCTATGACTAACAGTTGTACTTCTGGAATTATATCCTATAGAAATACTCGAAAATGTGCAATAGGAGACTTGTGCAAGGATATTTATGGCACCACTGTTAATAATAGCAAAACACTACAAATGATCAAAATATAATACTGGAAAAATGAAATACAATATATTTTTCAATTCAACACTTGACATCAATTAAAAGGAATGAACTAGACTTCTTTATAACATAGATCATCTCAAAAACATTAATTTTGAGAAGAGGCAATTTGAAGAATGATACATGGAATAAATATATATGCAAATTTAAAACTATAGATAATACTATAAATGGATCTATATAAATGAATGTTGTCTATGTACCCATCTATATCAGGAATTGTTATACATTCATGAATTTATCCATCTTTCTATCAATCCATTAATATATCCATCTGTATTTTTAAATGTACTAGAATAATACATATCAAATTTATAAACATGGTTGCCTGGGGATAGGAAGGAAGTTTGCTGGAATGGAATGGTAGATAAAGCAAAGTACATTTTAATTTCATTTATAATGAGTATCTTTTCATAATTTAAGAAAAGAAATGAAGCAAATTTTATAAAATATAATTATTGTCTATTTCAGGTGGTATGTATAGTTATACCCTTCTTACATTTTGTTTTAATCTTCTTTAATATTTGTCCAATAATAATGTTCTAGATGAAAGAATTAAATATGTGTAATTGTAGATTTTTAGCCCTTGAAATCTGAATGTGTTTTTATTGACTAGAAAAAGCAAATATGGTCATTTGTTTGTAACATCTGTAGTGGGCTGTGAAACAATTCATAAAGGAATGAAATTTGGCATTTGTCTAGAGGACCCAGATCTACACAAGCCTTGCCCTGTTAATTATGTCTTCAGGGAGAGAAGTGGCTCTGAGATATGAAGTAATTATGGAAGATCAGAGGTAGAGGAGAACTCAAGAAACAATCCAGGAAGGTCCTGTCATTTGAGTGAGGAAGAGACTGAGGTCCATGCAGGGGCAGCAACTTGGCAAAAATTACATATTCTCATTAGTGGCAGTCAATTCTCTGAATTTCTAGTTGAGCACACCACAGAGTTACAGGTGCTCCTTCTGGGAACCCAAATTACTTTTTCCTGTTCCAGTCACTTTTGCTTCTGGGCAAAGGCGATGAAATCAGAAGCAATGCCAATTAAGCCATTTCTGCATTCTGCCCTGAGCCAAATAGCAGGGGTAGGGATCTACCTCAGGGTCTGGACTTCCATCTGTAAGTTGCTAGGTCAGCTCATGGGACACACCCTGCTCCCCCTTGTCCCTACATCACCACACCAGCTGTACTTCCTTGGCTTCGGCTTCCAGCTCATTGATTTCAGGAAAATCTAGGGGGCAAATTTCCTTCTTGAGAGATGCAATTTTGCAAGGCTTTGAAGGCTTGTAAGGGCCTTATTAATAAAGGCTGGAATTAATTAAAAGAGAAGGTCAAGGCAGCTTAACCACCTATTGCTCTGGAAGGACAATGTGGCACCAAATGAGTGATTGTTATTGATTAAGCATTTTGATTGCCTGCTTGGACAGTCAATCAATACTAAAGAGTCAGTTTCTTCAAAATATTAAACAAAATGAAGACAAAGATTTTAGCTTGGAGCCTGCATTCCTAATGTTTTGCTAAAAGTTAGCTAGAAAACTCTTTGCATCCAGGTGAATTGCAGGAGAGTAAGTGAAGGAGGAGTGATGGATTATTGAGCTGCTTGAAAAGCAATAGTTGCTGCCTGTGGCTCTTGTAATTCACTCTGGAAACATGTATCCTGAGGCTTGTGGTTAGAGTAGATCAGATGTAATGGGTATTTTTTCATAATTGGAACGTAAGGGATATTTTTCTTCCAATTAAGGACAGAAAAGCAACTCCCTATTGAAGAATCCATTTCAAACGTTAAAGGAACATAGTGTTTTTCTCATTTTATGATTGAAAATAGTCCAGCAGTTCTAAAAACAGTGCATCCAAGGTATAAGAGAGAGGCCGAGGTAGAACTGAAGGATTATGTTAATTTCTGCCCTGAAAAGCAAGAGCTAGCATTTATATGGTGCTTAGTAGGGGTCAGGCAGTGTTGACTCATTTAATTCTCACAATAAATCTCTGAGGCAAGTGTTACTATTATCCTCCTTTTATAGATAAGGAAGCGATGATTTGCCCGATGTTACTCAGCTAATAGAGCTATGATTTGAACTGAGGAAGTCTGTTCCTAACCACTAGGCTAGTAGTTTTCTGATTTTAACACACATCAGAGTCATCTGGAGGGCTTGTTAAACCACAGAATGCTGGTCTTCAACCCCAGAGTTTCTGATTTAGTAGGTCTAGGGTGGGACCCAAGAATATGAATTTCTAAACAAGATTCAAATTAATGCTATTACTCCTAATCTAGGATTCAGGCTTTGAGAACCACTGTACTCAGCTATAGAACTTGAAATGTTACTACTTCCCTACCTAAGATTGGTATACATGTGTGACTCTTAAGACTGTTAGTTCCTTTCAGATGTGGGGTCATAGTTAATCACCCAAGCATATCACCATGGATACTTAAAACTATTTTTTAAAAAATGATTGAATCTATGTTTGTATTTTTATTAAAGTTTATACAAACCTATTCAGAGTCTACGCTTCCTCCTACCCCCTACCCCTGGCAACTACCAAGCTGTTCTCTGTATCTATAAGCCATTTTTTTTCTATTTTAGATTCCACATATAAGAGAGATCATAACAGTATTGCCTTTCTCTGTCTGACTTATTTCACATAGTGTATTGCCCTTAAGCTCCATCCATGGGGTCACAAATGGCATGATTTCATTCTTTTTTATGGCTGAGTAATATTCCATTGTGTAAATATTGTAGAGGCAGAAAAATTTTTCCTTCTTTTCTTGTAGGTTCTTTGTAGGCTGGTCTAATAGTCAAATTAACATCAGACAGACTAACAGGAGAAAAACAAGTTTGATTTTATACATATAGGAGACCCCAAAATATGAGCCTCAAGGGCAGTTGAGTTTCATTTGCCATCCTGAGCTAAGGAATGGGATAGAAGCCTGGGGCTACAAAGGGGAGGAGAGTAATTCACTGAATGACAAGAAGAGCAGATGTTTGGTAATTAGAGGTTTGCTCTGCCTTGCAGATAGATTATTCAGAGAAAAAATGCATCTCTTAGAAGAAAAAATAGCTCTTCTTCTGGTACAGGCCCTCTCTCTAAATTCTTTTAGGTAAGGGAGAGGTAAAGTTTTTCCCAAGTCTGATGGGTCTTGATTGTCTTTAGCTCAAAATAATCCATATGCCAGAGGGGCATATTTTAGGTGGCATATTCTGTTTCCCTTTGATATACCACAATTTCTTTATTCATCCATTGATGGACACTGAGGTTGTTTTCATATCTTGACTATTGTGTACAATGCTGCAGTGAACATAAGAATGCATATATATTTTTGAGTTAGTGATTTCATTTTCTTCAGATATATACCCAGAAGTGGAATTGCTGGATCACATGGTTGTTCTGTTTTTTATTTTTTAAGGAATCTCCATACTGTTTTCCATAGTGGCTGCATCAATTTACATTCCCACATAAAAGGCTTCCCTTTTATGTGTCTCAGGTTTTATGGTTTTGGTCTTCTGATTTCTGGTTTTAGGTTTTCAAGTCTTTAATCCTTTTTGAGTTCATTTTTATGAAAAATGTAAGACAGTGATTGAGTGGATACTTAAAATTTTTGATAAGTAGAGTAAGTCAAAAAGAAATACAAAAACACCAGAAGTTAAGTGTACCATATATCTTATCATATTTGAGGTCTAGATACATCATGACTAAAGCATGTCATTTGTGAATTGATTCATGAATATATTTGAGTGCCATTTTCCATCATTTAATGGTAGTTGCTCTATACTGAGGCATTTGTTGATCATTCACAATGTATATTTTCATACCCCTAGGCTGTTTCCTTTGTCTGGCATGCTCCCTCACTGCTTACTGACAAATAGACATTTTACTCGCCTTGCAAGGCCCCTGTCAGTTCCCTTGTAAGGTGTGAAGTTCCCCATAGTTGAAAGGGATCTGAAATGGTAAGATAACCATTCTCTAGACTAGTTTGTGGCAAAGACAAGTTGCGCTACAAGTCAGCAGCTTGAGATCATCAGAACATGAGATTTGTTCATTCTTCTTGGCTCCCACATCAAGATGTCCTTATCTCTACTCTTGGCCTTTCCCACTTCTTACTTCTTTTTGGCCTTACACAATGAGTGACTTGAGTTCAGGTTCTAGAAGAATGCAAAGAAACCATGACTGATGTCTTGACTTTGTTCAATTTTGTCCTTTGTGGTTGTGAGGTCCCAGGAAACAGACAGGCTATATCAGTTCATCAAACAACTCTAAATTGCCATGAATGTCTCCAGAAAGTTCAACTAATAAAGGGAGTTCTCAATTACATTCAAAGTTCAAAAACCTTCAAATCTCTAAGAAAATCAAAGCCATTGAAATGCATAGTACCCCCTAACAGAGCTGGCCTTATTCTTGAATCCTCCATGGCCCCATGTGTATGGCATTGCAGAAAACACCAGCTAGCTATGGAAGTTGATATAAAATGAGCATGAAGACAACTCCTAAATCTGCAACCCCCCCCAAAAAAAACCCCAAAAAACGAAGGTTGGCAATGCTGCTGCTTGACTCTGATTCAGCCATGGGCAGGGAGGAGTGAACACCTTGACATCTACCTCCCTCCTTTCTAAGATGCCTATGCTGCTTTGAAGTTGATGAACCTTAGGATCAAAATGAGAAAGAGATTAGCCACCTCCAAATCCTCTGGATGGAAGCAGGCTTCCTTGTATTCTATAGGTAATTAGGGAATTCATAATAGACTACCGTAGAAGCCAGATGGCAGGAAGCTCCATAGAGGGAAAAACTGTCCTCATAAGTATCAACAATGGCAAACCCTAAATGTAGGCTTTACAGATAAGAAAACTGAGGCTTCAAGCAGCTGAGAAGAGAAGTGGCAGACCAGGATTCCAAGGTAGGAGCCTCCGATCCGAGACTCTATGCCTGCAGCCTCTGTTTGAAAACAAACCAACAAACATATAGCGCCTACAGTACAGACTGTCCTGGAGCACTGCATTAGACTCAGAGCATTACTGCAAGGTGGTTCTTGTATTTAGATAATTCTGTGGAAAAATTATGTAAACCCTGCTAATTCATTTAAGAAATTAATTTAATAATTCCTCTTTCAGAACCCTCCTACACTGCTGGGATTGTAAACTGGTGTAGCCATTATGGAGAGCAGTATGGAGGTTCCTCAAAAAACGAAAAATAGAGTTATCATATGATCCATCAATCCCACTTCTGAACATATATCTGGAAAAGACGAAAGCCCTAATTCGACAAGCCCTAATTCAATAAGATACATGCACCTCAGTGTTCCTAATGGCACTATTTAGAATAGCTAAGATATGGAAGCAACCTAAGTGTCCATCAACAGATGAAATAAGATGTGGTATGTATTATGGATATGTCTCTCTCTCTCTCTACACACACACACACAATGGATATTACTCAGCCATTAAAAAGAATGAAATCATGCTATTTGAAGCAATGTGGATGAACCTACAGATTATCATACTGTCAGACAGAGAAAGACAAATATTATATGATATCACTTATATGTGGAATCTAAAAAGTAGTACAGATGAACTTATTTACAAAATAGAAACAGACTCACAGACATAGAAAACAAACTTATGGTTATGAAGGGGGAAGAGGGGCGATGAGGGATAAATTGGGAGTGTGGGATTAACAGATGCACACTACCATATATAAAATAAAGTCATACTGTGTAGCACAGGAAACTATATTCAGTGTGTTGTAACAAACTATATGAAAAGCAATCCAAAAAAGAATAGAGATATATACATATGAAAAAAAGTATTCCCCTTTCACTCTGACCTGATGGACATCTATGGTGTGCCTTCTATAGGTATGGTCACAGGTTTAGAAAGGTATAGAGTGAAAATAACAAGGACTGTGAGGCCACACAGCCCTGGGTTTCAGTTCTACGCCTGCCCCTTTGAGTAGCCTTGTGCAAGTTACTTCCCTCTGAGTATTAGTTTCCCCCATGGATATTGTGAGGTTGAAATGAGATAATGTGTATGAAAATGTTTCATAAATTCTTAAAAAAAACCAAACTCTGGATTCTACTTTATAGAGGCAACTGCTATTGCTATCCTTAATAAAAAGAGAGAAACCTCTTTTACATAAGCATTGTGTTTGAGAATGTAAATAGAGTATTAACATAGGAGGAAATGAGTAACTGCTTTAGGCCAGCTCCCTAGAGGCAGCAATTACCAAGAACAATTACGCAGAGCTTTTACCCTGAAGGCCGGAGAGCTCTGACTCACAGCTGCTCACTGTCTCTGACGAGGATTCCGCTGACAGGCTTTGGAGAGAGGAGGATTACCTGGCAGTCTTCACCATGGACTGGGATATCAAAGGCTGCAGCTTTTGCCGTTGTGCTATTAAAACCCTGAGCCTCAGCTCTCTCTGGCTGGTGCTGAGCTCTGACAGTTGGCTGTGTTTGCTTCTCATGAATCATGGGACTGCGTATTTTGGGCCTCAGTAGCATCTTTAGTGAACTTAGATACTTTTAACACCCCAATTATTGGGTAGACAGCCAGAGTAGCCCAGGTCCCAAAAACAGCTCCCAGGAGCTGAGTGCCTACTGTGTGTCGGGCATGACATCCCACACATGACTTCTGGAATTTTCTGTCCTCTTACGGTTACAGTGCATAAATGACTTATTTGGAGGGGTCTTCCCAATGTGAGAGACTTGCTAAAACCATAGTCCACTGCTGAAGAGTTAGAGAGGCCCAAATACTCCTTTCCCACATCCTCTGTAGGTACAGTGCAGCCACATGAGCTAGGCCTGGCTGACTGGATATTTCTCCCTGTCACTTTGAGGTGGAGCCAGTAATTACCATGAAACATGCTCAGTGCTAGAAGCAAAGGTGGATCCAGCATCCATGGTGCCTGTGGCATCTGGGCTGGGGGTGGCCCCCAGTATTAGCCATGCTGTTTCCATGCTCGTGTGACCATGCTGTAGGACTAATCCCTTTAGTTTGCTCTACAATCTGCCCATTCTTGGCTGTGTCAACTGGGGAGCTTTCTGTCATTCCTGACAATTCTTCATTTTATGAACCCATTATACTTCCAACAGATTACCTCTCTGGTACAGCAAGCAGATCTGTTCTCTGTCACTTGCAACCAAGATGAATACAAATATAGTGATACTGATACTAGTAGTCCCAATTTACAAAATTTTTAAATGACAATGTGAAGAGACATTAAGAAATGTTCCCATGAATATAAGCCTGACAAATGAAATATACAGGTGCTTTCTCTTCTTCCCTCTATTAGATTTTATATTTTCAACAAAAAAATACCTACAGGTTTATAGAATTTATGAAGCAGAAAGGACCTTAAGGGCTGTTTTGTCCAAACTGTCCATTTTAAGGGAAGGATGTTTCACCCTAGACAGAATGACTACAGCAAATCTGCGGCAAAGACAACTCTAATTGTGGACTTTTTCAAAATGCAGTTTAACAGTTAACGCTACTACAGGCAACAGTGGGCCACACAGGCAAGAGGTGCCTGTGTGAGTGCCTGGGGGAACGTGCAGGGTCTTTTATTGGAGGGGAGAGGGCTTTGCACACAAGGATTAGGGGCTGCATGATCAGTTCATGCACAGGTACCTGACTGGTTGTAAGATCTGTCAGGGACTTCTACAGCTTTGATAAGGGCAGGATGTGAGACCTGTCTGCCTAGGGTATGGAGAGAGGGGCTATTTCCTGGGGCAATTAGTTTTGTTAGGGTAAACACACATCATGCTGTGTTTTTTTTTTTTTATCCTGGAGAAGTGCAGGTATGCAGAGTGGTCCTGTAGTGGAGAGTGGAGGTTGAGGTGTCAATGGCTCCAGGCACACAGAGAGCCCAGGAGTGGGTGTTTTATGACTTCAGAGAGTACCAGCCTGCTCCACATTCCCCCTTGACAAATTGGCAGTGACAGATCTTTGGAACATGGGCGGAGGTCTTTTTCCTTCTGGAACTACTTCCTGCTGGACATGGACGTTCTGCTGTCCCTACCCATCATGCCAATCTCTCTGGGGTGTGGGGGCCAACCTGGCGTTCCCCAAGAATCTGACTGCCTAAGGGGCAGCCTGGAAGTAACCTCCTTTGACATCCAAGGGCTGCATCACTGTCATGTTGGTAAGGGCCATGGCGTCTCTGGTTGGCAGGGGATGTCTGTTTTTGTTTCTTTGGAGCTTGGACCTCAAAGAGAGAGACAGTTGTTTTTGTAAGAGAGGGATACAACGTAAAAATAAATGTATACCGAGATAAATAGCTAATTCCAATAAAAGGACGAAGAGGAGAAATTAAAAATGCCTGTGAAAAAGGAACCCATTCCCTCTGGAATCCAAGAAAAAAGAAAAAAAAATATTATCAGAGAACCAGTTAGAAACCCGTTTGTTAATCTCTTTACTGTAACCTCTTTGTTGTAAGCATCGTCATGCCCAACCCATTGGGGATATAAGTAGAGCACTCAGTACACTGCCCTCTTGGAAGTTACATAGTGTCACTTTCACCACGGTCTCTTGGTTACAAGGAGTGAGGATTAGACACCACCTCTTTTTGGAGGTACACCCTGCTTAAGGCTTAAGATTAAAGACCAGTGCTGTGTACTGACATCTGGTAAAACCAGAGCCTAGCCTTGAATGGCTCATCTGAAAGTTTCCTTCCCTACTCTGCTTTCACAGATAAGGTGCACTAACCAAACAACCCTCCTTATTAAGAGTACTTATTTTAGAGTAGTTTGTTTCAATTTCCTTACAGCTTGCAGAACTATTTAAACAAGCCAGTTACACTTCACAGCAAGAACCAGGAGTCACATCACCCTGTTGAGCTATGTATTGAGCCTGCCTCTCCTGGCCTCCCCACCACCCGCATCTCCTCAATTTTCACTCTGTTTCCAAGTGCAACCTCCAGGTGGCAGTGTATGGCATTTAGTGTCCTTCGGCGCTGGGGCTATGAATATATGTGACTAATAACCTACTATTGATCTCATCTGTCCAGTGTTGAGTATTGTGTATTCAGCCATCTCCAGTAATTCTAGGGTGGGAATCCTTCTCTAAACAGTGGGATGAATAGAATGCAATTAAAATGGTATGGCAAAGTCACACTGTAGAAGACCATATTAGATGTAGAATGTAATATATTATTGTGGTCATCTATGGAAAATGTCATCCCCACTGCATCTCATCTTCCCTGCTTTCCTCGATGAACTAGGAGAACTCTTAAATATGCCCCAATAAATTTAGATGCCACAAAGAAAATTGTGTGATTCAGGATTAATTCGTATCACTGTCTTTATCACTAAACTGTTTGAGATGGAAAATCTTTATCCCAAAGCAGTTTTCTGGCACTATGGAACCCCTCTTGAAACATGCTGAAGTGTTATTTTTAGTCTAGGTATGCTATCTACTCATGGGGCATTCGGAAATGGGTAGAGTCTGAAACTATACCCAGGTAATTCACAGGTTAATACATTACAGGTGCTGTCCCTACATGTATCAAAGGTTGGTTTTCAGTGGTAAGTTGTCACTTAGGCCCATTCTGTCTGAATTACAGATTTTGGAGCCTTTTCTGCTGAAGCATCTTAACTGCTTCAGATGTATTTGGAGTGTTAATAAGTGTTCTGAGCTATTGAAAGGGGCGTGTTCTGCAGATCAGTCTGGAAAGAAATCACTAAAGGCTTAGGATACACATGGATATCATTTCTACTGAAAAAGCCATGGCCGTCTTGCAAACAGCTATAGAGAGAAGACAGTGGCATTCAAAGAGCTAACATGGCAGCATGTGTTTATTTAAATTATAGCCATTGTATTAGTCAGGGTTCTCTAGAGAAACAGAACCAATAAGAGATTATATATAGGATCATGCAATTATGGAGACTGAGACCTGTCTGCAAGCTGGAGACCCAAAAAAGGCAGCGCTGTAATTTTGTCTGAACCTGAAGGCCTGAGAACCAGGAGTGCCAAGGGCAGGAGAAGATGGATGTCTCAGCTCAAGTAATCAGGCAGGAAAGAACAAATGCCTCTTTCTTCCACATTTGTTATATTCAGATCCTCAGTGGGTTAGGTGATGCCTGCCCACATTGGGGAGGTCACCAGTTCAAATCTCATCCAGAAACACACTCACAGGCACATTCAGAAATAATGTTTAATCTGATAACCCCATGGTCAGTCAAGTTGATATATAAAATTAACTGTCATAGCCATTGATCGACAAATATGCAACTTTCTGATCACAGTGATAATGGCTGGCTATCTCTCAATCCTGACTCTTCCCCTTTATGTGGCCCCTTCCAACCTCCAGGCCCATTCTCATTGTCCTAGGTATCCAGGATCATGCCTCTTCCTATTCCAGTCTTCTGCCCCTTCCCAGTCTTGTTGATCCTCATTTACTTTCCTTTGGACATAATTCTTTATTTTATTTGTCAGTTTATTGTTAAGGCATCTACTCTGTATCTTGCTTATAGGGATTTCCTTTTTGTTTTTCAGTAGACTTCTCAGAACCACCAGCTTCATGCAAATCAAATATGTTGACTTTTAAAGCTATAGTTTCTAATAGACCTTTTGAGAGCTTATATTAAAAATTGAAAACTGAATATATTTCCCTTTGAATTAGTGACATAGTAATCTAATTCTTCTTGAGTTTTGTCACAGTGTCTAGTATATAAATAAATACTCAGTAAGTGTTAGCTATTATGAACTACTGCCACTATTTTTCTTATTAGTATTACTACTACTGATGCAAAAGACCTAACAGGTATTTAAGAATAGAGGTAGGGCATAAACTCAGATGTATGGGTTCTAAGTCTAGCAATCACTTAAAAAGAAAAAGCTTATTTTAAAAGGATTAATTTGTCAGATGTCTGCTACATGGCCTAGAGGAAATAGCGAATGGAGGAACCATCTTCACATGGTTCCCTGACTGAGGGACGCTCAGTAATGTGGAATGAATTAGTGAATTTGTGTTAATAGAAGGGGAATACTAAAATAAATGTCAGGTGCAGTGAGTAGATGTAGAAATGGGATGAGTATAAATTTAGACTAATATGAGAGAAAAAACAAGTTTCAGTTGTAGGTTATCACAGGTGTAGACACTAACACACATACATACTTACACACAAACATTAGAAAAAGGCTTTATTACAGGCACTTCAGCTATTATGCCCATAAATGTAAATTAAAAAATGAAGAAAGAGAAATGAAACACAAATGAGAAAAAAAAAGATGAGTGGAAGAATTGAGAGAAGACAAAAGTAAAAGAGAGAAAGTAATGAGATTAAGTGATTGCTTAGGAAGGTCTCTCAAAAACAAAATCTCAGTTCTGAATGTTAGAACTTTCTAAATTATATTCATTAGCTATTTTTTGAGTGTCTTCTCTTCTCTACTAGACTACAATCTCCTTAAAGCAAGCAGTAGCCTTGCTATGTTGATCTTTGTAACTTTCTTCATGTGTTGTGTAGACAATGTACTTAATAAGCTGAATGAGAGAATGAATAAGGGTATAAGGGGATACTTGATTAATAAATGCACACACAAAAAGAAACAACAAATTAGAAAATATAAGGAGCCAATTTTCCGAAAAGAAATGATTACCAAGCAGAGAGAGCCACAGGAGTTGGGCCAGAGGCCTTTTAGGTATGATCTGACTGCCTTCTGCAAAGTTCTGCAGCTCAAAAAATAACTACTCCATTGCCTATCAAAAAGCCCAAAGTTCTCTATTAGAATTCATTGCTTTGGCCTCAAGGGTTTTTCTGCCTTTAAGGGTTGTCTGTTAAATTACAGATATCTCTGGGATATATAAAATGTGAAGCTATTATCAGCTTGAACCTCAGAGGGGATTCGTTGATGGCTGGTTGTTGGGAAGGTATATGCCAAGGAAGAAAAAGAAAAGAGAAGAGGAAGGGAACTAGACTGACTGAAAGTTTAATATATCAGATGTTTTACATATATTATGTCCTTTAATCCTAAAACCAAACCAAACCAAACCACTGCATAGTAGCTATTATTATACTCACTTTTACAGAGAGGAGTCAAGTTTCTAGGTTACATCACCAGCCTGAGATAACTCTGCTGGTAAGAAGCGGTGTCGGAATCTGAATGGAGATTTGTCAGGCTCCTACTCTCACTAGGCAGAGCCCACTGCCAGGAGGAAACCCCTGGTTCTGAAAAGCAATAATTGTGTTCGGTGCTGAAATATTATGACATTTCCCAGGTTTCTTTTCTGAAAGGCCACTAACCATTTGCGTTAGCTTCTTAGGGCTGCTGTGTAACAAAATACCACTAACTAGGAAGCTTAAAACAACATAAATGTATTGGTTCATGATTCTGGAGGCCAGAAGTCCCAAAACAAGGTATTGGCAGAAACATGCTCCCTCTGGCCTCTAGGGAAGGCTCCTTCCTTGCATCTTTTAGCTTCTAGTAGCCCCGTGGGGTCCTTGATTTGTGGCAGCATAGCTCCAGTCTCAGCCTCCATCTTTACATGGCCATCGTCTCTCTCTGTTTTCCCTTGTCTTCACGTGGTGTCCTCTTCCCTGTATCTCTGTCCTCTCTTCTCACAAAATCAGTCATATTAGATTAAAACTCACCATATCAAATATGACCTCATTTTCACCAGATTACATCTGCAAAGAACCTATTTCACACTCACAGGTGTGGAGTTTACAGTTTCAACACATCTTTTTTCGGGAGGCTACACAATTCAACCCACACATCATTTATTTCACTTCATATATGTGTGTGTGTGTGTGTGTGTGTGTGTGTGTGTGTGTATATACACACACATACACACCCTTTCACCAAGTGAATCTGTTTCAATGGAAAGCAGAGAAAGGGGAAAAACAAAGAAAGAAGTGTTAGGGTTTGTTTCTTTAAAGAAGGTGACTTTGTTGTCACTCGGGAGACAAGGGTCTCCTGCATTTGCATTAATTCCAGGCAAAGAGCTCCAGAGGGATTCATGCCTTAGGAAAGCTTGGCTTTGTTTACTGTAGGAATAAAGTGTTGAACAAAGCCTTTCTTAACCATGTTTCTAAGCAAAGCAACTCTATATATTGCCATTTTGGGGATGAGAATGCTTCAAATGAGGTTACCACTGCACTGAATCTGGGTGAGTTGTGATTGGAGGTGATTTATCCTTTCAAATGACCAGCATATTTGCAAGACCCTCTAGAGTGACGGTCTGTTGCCCGTTTGCTGTTTTCTCATTTATGGTGGGGAAAGACTAACGATCTGACCTGGAGCAAAAGCGCTTTCAGCTCTGCATTCAAAAAGTGGTTTTAAGGAGGCCTGAGACTCCTTGAATTATTTTGTTGTTTATTTTTGCATTTGTGGTGCAGAGATTTCAGAGGCTCCAACCATCAGTTCTGTCTTTATTATTCCGGGGGCAAATCATTTATACTCAGTATCTTGAGGGTGGAAACTTGAGGGGACAGGTAATGTAGGAGTTGTTTGTAAAGCGGTCCTTTAGATAGTTACTTAGTCACAGCAAATAGCGGAGCGGAGCCTCAGGGATCATCCTGTGGGCTCAGCACAAGTCTAGGCCCTGTCGCACCTTTCCCTGCACGGACTGGACTCCCAGACTGACGTTTGGGAAGACGGTGGAGAGTCTGTATTCCTATCAAAATGCACTCTTGGTTTTTCCATCCAGAGTTCCTTGCTTTACCGCCTCTTTTTGACAGAGCCTTGCCGTGAGAAAGTGGCGAGAAAATGGCATCCACTTCCAGAGAAATGTCAGCAAAACGGGCAATTAATACGAGTTGTCAGCACATCTTGGGGTCAGAAGATTAGAGTGAGTTCTTCGAGCATGATTAGAATTCTGTCTCTAACTCTGTGCACGATAGAGGGCAACTGAGCTTCCTAAGAGACAGTAATAGGATGAACTCAGAGACAGTCCTTCCATCAATGTACACACGTGCACACCTGCACAACTATTATTGCCTAGTATTTACACTGATTCAATACATACTTTACAATTACCATTTAATTACAATGCTCCAGGTAGGAGATATAAATCACCCCAAGGCAGATTTCAGGCCCTGGGAAAACTCACAGTGAGATAAATGGAATGTGACAGACACAAAAAGGGCTCTGAAAAGGATAGAGCCCTAACCAAGATGGCCTTCACCTTCCCCTCGGCTTGACTGAACTTGAGATCAGCTTCTCCCTGGCTCTAGGTCCCTGACCTCCCTCTTACCCTGGCCCTTACAGAATCCAGATGGCCTAAACTCCTCTCTTTTCTTGGAGCATTTACTTTAGAAAACTTGTTAATTATTTTTCAATCTTTCAGAGATGTAAAACTTTCCAAAAGGTTCTGGCTAAAAAGTCTCTGCTTAGATGTAAAATGGACACAGAAAATTTGAATCATACTCAAAATATTGACTTTATATATATGTATGCTGTGTATATATAGAAATACACATCTATATGTTTATATATATATATATATGCTACTGTATATGACATAGGTATGTTCTATATAATACATATAAAAACACTGATGCATACAAAAAAAAGCCAAAGCTCAGAGGTGACAGGTGAATGTCCCTCTGACTGGCCTCAAAGGAGGCAGTGTGCCGTGGGTGGGATGAGGCCAGCCTCAGTTTCCTCATCACCTGGGCTGCTGCAGATGCAGGTGGGGCTAAGGCACTGGCAGGCACTGAGGCCACAGTGCTGCTGTCAGCACCCATGCAGGCTGGGGCTCAGGAGGGGCGGGAGGTGGATGCAGGCAAGAAATGGTGAAGCTCCACCTCCCTGCCCAGAGGAGCAAAGAACCAACTCCGGTTCCTCAGCCAAGGCCTGAGCCAGGGTCTCCAAGCTTGGGTGTAAGGGGTCCTCCTCAGTGAATGACACTTCCTTTGCTCCACCCACTGAAAAAATAAAAAGGGTTATGTAACTCATGACTGCCTTTTTCAAGGACTTAGGAGCCATCCCTTTGAAATGCTGTCATTTAGAAGATAATACCCTTATCTCCCAATCTCTGTGGGAGATACGAGCCTCATCTCCTACTCCAAGGTTTCACCCCTATCATGAAGACAAAAGTCTGCTTTTCCTCTGGGAAGGCCAGTTAACAAACACAAGTGATCTATGATCTGCTCCTTCTACTCCGGCTCTTAGGAAGTTCTCCCATCCTTTGATTCAGCGGAGTTGAGTTCAGACTGCATTCTGGTTTCTTTGTCCTATTGCAATAGCCTTCTATTACATTTTCCTACCTGATTTTGCCCACTGCCATTTTTGTTTTGATAGCACTCAGGCACATGCTCTGGAAAGTCAGAAGAATGTGTATCTTGGGAAGTTTCAAAACACTGGAGGAACTTGTGCCAAGTCTTTGGATTTTAATGAGTAGTGTTTTCAGAAGAAGAAGTAGAGAAAGCATAAGATGAAGCAAAATGAGCAGACTTATTGAAAAGAATTCATCCACTGGTCAAACAGCAATTCAACAAATGGTTTTTACCAAGTGAAAAAAATGTATTAAAATTAAGTTTGAGTTTCTGGCCATTCACAGTGGATAGGTGTTTGAATGGAGGCTGTGGCTACCACAATTCCATTGCTATGAGGCTTTTGGGTTCTCCTGGCCTCCTCATGACTCCTCACTATCTTTTGCTTCTCTGGCTTTATTCTACCCTTTCCCACATCTCAATCTCTCTACATCTAGTGTCTTCCTTTGCAGCCCCCAGTCCCTCCCCACCCTCCTCACTGTGTCTCCTCCTGCAAGAAAAGGGAGCTGGAGCAGAGAGAGGAAGATGAGCTCATAGTCAAATCTCAGCCACTGCATCCCCGAAAGGGTGGAAAATACTGAGCAGAGAAGAAGCAGGAGACTGAGGGACACTGAGTAAGGAATACTAAAGGACAATATTCAGTAAAAAACAAATATGACACCTCCAAATTAGGGTAATTAAAAAAGGCTTATGAAAAAGGATTATTTAAAAGGTGTACCATAGAGTGTTGGGAAACCACAAAAAACAGTGTAGTGGGCCAAGACTAGTACCCCAAGAGTAGTCTGCCACCCCTACACTTGAAAGTTTAAGGTGGGGGAGAAGTTTCTAGAATATGTGGATGGATGAGCTGTGTGGGGAGAGCTATCTGATAGGAGCTGTGACTTTTAGTCTCCGTGGACAGTGCCAACCTTGGCTACCACATAGGAATGAAAATCCCAGCCTCTTCTTTGCTACTGTTTCCCATTGGCTGAATCCTTCTGAAAGCCAGAGGGCAAGAGAGCCCACTAACGCCACCCACACAGGTCAGTCTCAGGGCAGAGAGGAGAATGGGGAAGAGAAAACCTGACCTGAAGGGGCAAATGGAAGATGTTTGGCATAGATCAAAGGTAAGAACACAGGCAGAGAGAAAGAAGGCCAAGGGATTGAAAACCCATACAGGACTGAAACCCCAAAGAGGGCAGGAAACACCAGGGATTTATAAAAAATGGAATAAAGAACAGAGAGAAGGAAAACTAAAGCATTGAACTAAGAAAAACAAAGGGATAAGGAATCTGAAAATGGAATTGTAACTCTGTGGCCATCCTGGAATCTGTCGAACCCCTAAATAAAAATTCTCATAACTGTCATTAATAGAGACAAAGAAGAAAGAAGTCTTTAGGAAGTCAGTATCTTTGGTGAATTTGGCATATTATTACTGACAAATTGATATTTTGGCAAATGGAACAGGCTTTCAGTAAATTGATTTTCTTCACATTGGACTGCTTCCAAGCAAAATTGTATAATTAGAGAAGTTTGGAGAACAGTAGGTTTGGTTTGGCTGAATATTTAGCACCTGGTAGGAAATGTTGATGTGTTATAGAGAGAGACTGGGGCCCATGCCAATCAATAGGCTGTCAAATTCTAACCCATTCCTCAACCTCACCATCTTGGTCACAGCTGATTGGACCGAAGGTAACCAGACAATTTTAATAATAGTGGCTAATATGTATTGAGTATGTGCTATGTGCCAGGCAGTACACTGAGTGTTTTACATAGATTTCTTTTTCATTTAACCCAGACAGTAATCTGTGCTTTTCATTTTCAGTTGGCCTCCCTCAGCCAGATTCATCCTCCACTCTGCTCTGTTACCCAGGTGATTGACCTCCACAGAGTTCATCCCTTGTTCTAACTTCTGGTTGGGTTTGATCGGTGAGAACCATTGGTAAGAGATGGAAGAGTGAGAGGAGTAGAATTCGGAGATGTAGGCTCACCTCCATGGGCCCTGCTCCCTGCTGGCATCACCACCTTTCTGGCTGTGGCTGAGCTCTGTCAGTTCTTATAATAAGGTCCACTCTTCCAAACCTACATATTCTCAACCCAGATCTGCTTACCTATTCTCTTAAGGTCAGAACAGGAAATGAAATGGTAAAATGAAGTCTTGTCATTGTTCTAGCCCCTGAGTGCTTCAGTATTCTCTGTTGATTCCCTTAACCTCACCCACTCCTTCTGTAACTAGTCACTTTATTAACCTTCCTTCAAGTGTACAAGTCACTTCCTGCCAAGACCTTGAAAGTTACATAATCCAATAAGGAAGATATTACACAGATCTTTTTAAAAAATATATAAAGAAATCAATAGTTAGAAGTACAAAATGTTGGGAATTTTTTCCCCCAAGACTACACTGGAGTAAGTGACAGGGCTAAAATGTAATGGCAAGTAAGCTTTCAGAATCTCTTACAATAATCACTATCCTACATTTCTTCTCAACAGACAGGTTTTGAAGTATGGTCTATACCACAATTTCACCTGGTTCTCAACTGTCATCTAAAGCTGCACTGTCTAAGGTAGTAGCCACCAGCCACATGTAGCTAGTAAGCACCTCGTGTCACATGTTGAAATGATAATACTTTAGACATAATATTATATTTATTTCTTTTCCCTTTTAAAAAAATGAGGCTACTACTAATTTTTTAAAAATTATGTACATGGCTTGCATTATATTTCTATTGGACAACATTGAAGGGCTGCCTACTGTCCTTTGAGGTGGTTTGGAATAGTGACCATTCTCTCCAGTGTGAATAATTCAAACTAGGGAGAAATTTTTTCCATTAGATCCTGTCTCAGAGAGTTTTGTGTGTATGACATATAGAGCATAACAGAATTAAGCAACAGAAGTGAAATTCAAAAGACACACAAAGAGAAGACATTAAACAAAAGTGAGAGTAGTTGTGAATTACCACATACCTGAACAGTCATCATCCATGTAGTAAAGACAGTAAAGAAAACTTAGTTGCTGGAGTATGACTAGTAGAAACAGACATGGAGATGAGTTATTCAACATATTAATGAAACAATATTGGAATGGAATGATGATGAATTTCTTCTTGCCATATAAGAGAAAAGATAATGTCTTGTTAATCAAGTCAACTCCATTTTTTTTTTCTCAATCATATTCCGATTCTCTGTACAGGCTGGCTTTTCAGGAAGTCAACACTGTTTTCTCATTTTTACCTCTCATATGTTCTCATGATCAAGCCCCAGTGATTGAGGGGCCCTCATTATCTGCCTTTCTATTTTGGGAGAGTCTAAAATAACCTAGAACCATATGATGGAGGGACTTGAGTACAATACCTATCATTGAGGGACGTCAGCTCAAGTCAAGCGGGAACGTCAGTGCAAGTTCAAGCGTCCCTAAGATCACCTTCACTTCTGACACTATTGCCAGTTCAGGGCTCCCCAAGACCACCCTCAGGACTGATAACTTTTTAGAAGGGCTCTCAGAACTCACTGTAAACTTATACTGATGGTTACAGTTTACTACAATGAAAAGATACAGATTCAAATCAGGCAAAAGGAAAAGAACATAGGGCAGGGTCCTAGAGAGTTCTGCGCATGGAATTTCCAATTGTCCTATTCCAATGGAGTTGTATAGACAGTGCTTTCTTCTCCCAACAATATGTGAAACAATTTGCATGGAATATTGGCAACAGGGAAGTTCACCCAAGTATTTGTGTTTAGAGATTTTATTGGGGCTTATTCCCATGGACATAGTTGGCTGCACACATGACTGACTTTAGGGGGCCTCCAGCCCCTCCAGATATTGAGCTGAGAAGTATAGTCCAACCTCCCTGCTACCTGCCACCATCAATCACATGTTTGTTAGCACAGACTACTTGATGTGGCTCAAGGTCCTCAAGTAAACAAAGACCCACCTTTCAGGCAGGGCATACTAAGGGCTTAGAAGTTATACCTCTTAGGAGCCAAGGCAAAGAGCCAAACATTTCTCAGGAATAAGTTAATTCTTTAGTGCACAGAGGACCTTGAATACCATGACCTATGATACAGAGACTTGACTTTAATGATACCTCTCTGCACTTATTGAGGGAGGTGATAGGGGATCCCTTGAATAAACATTTTTTTCCTTGGTGCCAATATTGATATGAAAAGAAAATAAAGCATTTAACCTGCTGTGTTTTCTTCTACATATTCTCTTTTCCCTTCTATTTTACCACTATTTTAATTGCCCCTCCTCTTATTGCTATTTCCCTTTTGTCAATAGCGCATCCCTTCAGTAACCTTGAACTCTTTGTGGTGACCCAGTAATTTATGCAGAAAAGAGACTAAGCTTCATTTTCCTTACAGAACCTTAGAAAATGCTTTTATCTTGTGCTTTGACCAATATTATAGGGAGAAAGAATACAGCCTTTCAGATGCAGCTCAAAGACATAAATTTTCTCATTTATATTGGTCAATTCCTTTTCTAGTAATAGCGATTTCTCTCACCTAAAGATTCATAACACATAAAGAGATGGACAAATACTTCTATTTCCATAATATTTCATCAAGGAAATCATCCAAAGATTATATGGCACTTTGATATAAAACAGTCAATGAACATAACATCATCTTTTAATCAGAGTCTGTTTGATTTTGTGGTTTGAGTCTGAGGTATCCCTCCACCCCAAATTTCAGAGGTAATTGAGAGGATGACTTTAGAGTTTCATGTATCCTATACTGCAAATAAAAGGAAGTAAAAATAATCAGCTGTATCTATTACCTATGGAGCCCTAAGATATTCTAAGATAAAAGGTAATGTAGACTGTCACTGGGAATTTTAGATAATGAAAAAGAGAAATAAGCAAAAACAAAGGGGTCTAGAATAACAGGAGCCCTACAGTAAGGCAGACTGAGATACCCTCTGCCTGCTAAGCCTCATTCCATTGGAGGGTCCCTTTTTGACATCTTCTTACCTCTTTAGGCTTCCTTCCTTCCTCTTGAAGTTATAAACCTCATGCAATGAGGTTATTAATGCTGTTTATTAACCATTTCTCCCTGCCACTTTACAGCCACTGGAGTGGATTCTATTTCTTGGACTCCCTTGTTTGGGTGGAGCAAGTGACAGTTGTAGCCAATGAGTAATAAGCAAAAGTAATATGTATCACTTCCACCAGGAGAATTTAATTGACTATGCAAAGACCCTCCAGAGCTTTCTTTTTCTGTGTTACAACAACTTTTGATTTCCTGACACTGATTTCTACATTAGCATGTAATGCGCTGACAGTGAGCAGAGTGAGTGCCCAACCAATCAGAGACTGACAGATAGTATAAGTGAGGCATATACCACTGCCTACTGTTGTTTTAAGTCAATGATATTTGGGTTTTTACAGCAGCATAATCTAGCCTATCCTCATTGATATACACAGCCATGAGAAATAATAGGCTCAGTGAGCCTAGAAATCATTATAAATAATATTTACTCTTTTCCCTAAGTGTTAACCCCCAAAATGGTATATGAAGCTGGACGCAGTCTGTATTACACATTTAGACCTCTGGAAATGATGATTCAAATTATGTTGATTATACTGTATAATGAAGAAATATGACTCTCACCTCATTTAAGTGGACCCCAGAAGTTACCATGGCTCAAAATAGAACTACCTCATTCTGTACATTGCTAAGGATTATTGAAAGGTGTGGAGATATGATCAAAATACCTTTCTGAAGCTTTCAGGCATCCAGGGAGAGAAGGTTATTTAGAGTGAATGAAGTGTTATTGGATGTTTGTTTATTTGCAGAATGGGTGTGGATTGGTTTCTAGGGTAACCTGTCTTCCATCAGCTCTGCTTCTGAATACCATCTTAGGACCTTACTTAACATTTATTGTTTTCATTAATTTCCCTGAAGTATAATTTTTCAATGTATTTAAACTAGTCTGGCATTTAACTTGTTTTTTTACCTTTAACTTGTTACAGATAATGAGTTAAAGTGGCAGAAAAAATCAACTTGCTAGAAGCTATTCTTTTATTTACTCAGTTGTTGGTCTTTGATGGGAGGATCGTTTCCTAGAGAGACAGTTTTAAAAGCTGAGATATAAACCTAGGGAGGTAGACCAAAAGGATGGCAGTATGACTGGTAAAGGTACACAGCTCTTAATTCTAGAAATGTTACGAGTACCGTCACAGCTTTGTGCAGGAGGGAGTATGTGTACACAGAGATGTGGATAGATCCCAGGGCCTTTAAAATGAATCGATCAATAAGACAGAATGTATGAATCTCCTGTGCTGTTTGACCTCAGATAATGGGAGTTCCCTTTTACCCTCTACAGTCATCTAATAAAAATATTGAATAGCTATATATTTTTGTTGTCAAATTTAGAAGGCATCTGTTACCACAGTTACTCTGTTTGTAGACGCCAAGGGGAAAATCTCCATATGCATTATTGCTGAACCAGGTCTCTTTTAAGGCTCCCAGGGTTTCAATATTATGACCCAAATTAGGCAAATAAATGAGTAATAATGACAAGCTGTAGATATAATAGGTGAGCTTTGGAAACTGCTACCTGATTAATGACAGGATTCCTGGGATTGGTGGAAAATGTCATCATTAAGGGACTATCAAACAGCCCAGAGATCAGACCATATGCATATTATCCTGCCTGTTTACAACACCATCAGAAACCTATCTTGCAGAGTTGAAGCAATTGTTAGAAGTAAATGAGCAACAAAACCATAGACTCATTATTATGATGAGTTTTCCCATCAGAGACAGAGGTCCCTATCTCAGCAATGCCATGTTCTATTAAGGCAGGGTACCAGTTCATTCCTATAACAAGTATTTATTAGGTGCCTGCTGAGTATCAAACTTTCTTTTTTTAACAAGGCACTAACTTTGTGGAACCAAGCAGACAAATAAGCAAGAGGCATTGCCCCTGCCCTCACTGAGCTTACAGATTAATAAAGAGGAGGCAACATGAATCAGAAAGTCAAGAAGTAAATGGACTGTGATAGTCATTGTGAAGGACAGTACATTGTGGGAATCACTGACCTAGATAGACTCTTCTCTGTACTGATGCCTGTCTCCCAGGATTACTCTGGAGATTAAAAGAGTGAATACATATTAACAGCTGACACAAAATAAGGACAGCATACATTTTCTCCTTTCTATTTTCTTTATTCCTCTAAATGCAAGCCATTAATTTCCAGATATTTTTTCTGCTTACTGCTGGATTCTGGTGTTATGAATGGCCTTTATTAGAAAGAAAATGCTAATGGTCATATTTGATCTACCTAGTACACTCCTCACTGGTAACAGTCTTGGCAGTTGCAGCCTCCTTTCTCACTCTAGCCCCCCAAATGTATTTTTTGAGAAGGCTCCCATTTGGCAAATTTATTTTCCCAAACGTGTAAGATGAAAGAAACTTTCAGTGAAAGTTGTCACAACTGCATTTTGCAAATACAGTATCCAAGATGATTCAGGAACTTTATAGTAAATCTCAGTGTAGAAAGAGGGAAATTGCAATGGTGTGGAAAATATAAGAATGCAATTATGGAAGACATTGAAACTCAGTAGTAGAAACAGAATTCTCCATTAGGCCTCATCTAGTTCTTTTTGAGATGAATGAACAATGAAACACAAGCAAATGAAATTTAATAACTCACTTTTTAAGAATAATTCACAGATGCTTTTTGGGGAAGGCTACCAGAATTAAAAGACTTGCCTCGTTATAGACATCACCTTTAATCTACTTTTAGTTCTGAAATAGGGTAGGACGCATATCCTGTTGGTCTAACAGTTACAATATGAAAAGGCAGCTAAGATGCTGATGGGTGGGAGCAATGTGTGGAAAGATAATGCAACTGAGTGCCCTTTGGTCTGTAAGAACTGAGGATTAAATCATGCTCTTTGTTACTGACCCTTATGTTTAGGAACTGTGCTGTGCTTCATAGCTTCTATTTTCAATGGAGGTGTGTCATAGGAAGGAGCATGCATTTAGAAGGTAGTGGGCTGAGGAGGAGAAGGCAACACTGTTTCTACACATCAGAAACTCCTGCCTCTTATAGAGGATTAGAATATAGGAATCCAACCTGCAACCTAGATGTCTTAACATCATCTATGTCTGTATCTGTATCTATATCTATATATTTCTATATATGACATCATCTATGACATCATCTGTATATGCGATGATGTCTATATATATGTATATCACCTGTATATATGATGATTACCGTGGACATAGGAATTGAACCTGCAGTCAAGACCTCATCCCTATCCATGGCTTGCTCAGGCTAAGTGAACTAAGTAGATTATAAAGCCTGAGGCCTAAGGAAAAATATGGTAAACTTCTGGTCAAGTGAAGTACTTGAGAAGTAGGTGAGCCTTACGGGGATGTCTCTTTTTCTGCAAGTGGGAGAACATAGCAGCAAACCCAAAAGAGCTGTAGGTAAAGGTTTTCATTTTTTATAGCAGTGCTCCCAAAGTGTGGTATGCCTTAGGGAAAGGATATGAAACATAAAGCAGGAGAGAAAGAGGCTTTTTACGACTATATGGTTTAAAATACTTGGGCTCCTAAGGGAATCTCACTGTTGGCATACAGGAAAAACTTGGAGAGAAAGCAGTATAAGTTTAAGTTTCACTTGCTCCCATCTACTCATTTCTGTCTATTCTTCATAGTAGGAAAGGATTTTCTAGGATGAGAGAAAAATGAGAGTCAGGGGAAAAAATGAGGCAGAATTGAGGCTAAATCTCAGAGGAAGGGGCCCTGTGCCCATATCCTGCACAGGTTCTAGGAGGTGGTGAACCATCAGATACATTTATAGGGCTGGAAAACAGAGAGGCTGTGCCCTGCAGTGGGGTTACAAAGTAGTTGAGGGAAGGAGGAGGCCAGGTCTGTCCTGGGCACAGGCAGTAAAGGCATGCATTGTCTGACAAGAATTGAACAATGGCAATAAAACCAACTAGAAGTCTGCTTTTTATTATCACCGTGTGCAGGTTATTCTAAACAATGTCAGTAATAAAATGCTTCTCCCAGAAAAGAACAAAACAAAACTTTTTTTCTAAATAATTGCTATACTTCATGTTGAGTTTTAATAATACATACCTAAGCTTACAATTAGTTCATACTTTTTAAAAAAGTTGTTATTTAATAAATACTGTGTTCTACGTAGAAGTTGTTCAGAGAACTCCCTGTTATTCCGTTGGCCTCTGTAGTGGCTTATTGGCGTCCCCTGAAAAGTTATGTGCATATCTTAATTCCCAGAACCTGTGTGAATTTTGAAACGTGGTCTCTGCAGATGTAATTAAATTTCTTGAGATGAGACCATCTGGATTATTGAGGAAAGAGGATCCCAAATCCAATGACAGGTACGCTTTTGGGAGACACATAGGAGAGAAATACATGGAGAAGAGGATAGTCTGTATGAAGACACTGGTAGAGATGCAGACACGAGCCCAGGAATGCTGACAGTTACCAGAAGCTAGACGACACTAGGGGCTGAATCTTCCTTAGAGTCTGTGGGGGAGTGTGGCCCTGCCAACACCTTGGTTTTGGATTTCTGGTATTCAGAACTATGAGAAAGTGAATTTCAATTATTTTAAACCATCAAGTAATTTTGTACAGCAGTCCTAGGAAACTAATAGAACCCCCAGCCCACATGCCCAGCTGTAAGCAGTCATTCCTAGAGTAACTCTGTGAAGGTTTAGACTCATTCCAACTCCCTTCTGCAGAGGTTAACTCCATATACTTTGTTTAAAGAGAATATTCAAAATAAACAGTAATAGCATGGTTATAATAAAGACTAGGAAACAGAACTTCAACTATTTTACTTTTGCCATAGGGTGTGACTAATGAAATTTTTATTTGTGTTTAAAATTTAAAAGAATTCAATAGAGCATGAACTGTGAGGTATATTTTTGTTGGTTGGGTGTACAGTTTAGTTCATGCATGAAATATATTTTACTGAATTTAAATATCTTTGACATAGAGATTTTTCATCTCTTTATTGTAATTATTGAATTATGATAGTTTTATCACAGCAGTAGAGCACTATTTATTTTAAATTTTCTCCAAAGAAACATTAGTGTAATTAGGAAGTATAAATTTATTACTCTTTTTCTTTCTTTGTATTGTTATACTTATTATTTATTTCTTTACTGATAACGGTCATGTATACAAAGTTTAATAAAAGAAAATTTTCACTGAATGCATTTTTTCTGACCTTTTTTTAATTGAAGTATAGTTAATTTACAATGTGTTAATTTCAAGTGTACAGCAAAGTGATTCAGTCATACATAGATTCTTTTCCATTATAGGTTATTATAAGATATTGAATAGAGTTCCCTGTGACATACAGGTCCTTGTTGTTTACCTATGACCATTATTATTATTCATGTCATTTCATTATTACTTGACAATAATTTTGATGTATAAAGGATGAGTCTTCAAAACAAGCTCTCTGGGACGCAAATATGCTGTGCATGTCCTACTGCTAGCCCATTGGCCAGTTAGAGCCCAGTGACAGGGCAAGACCCTACAGGAGAAACGGCAAGTGCTCTACTGGGTAGTTGAGGTTGTAGTGTCACTGACGACCTCCTGTCCCAGCATGTTTGGAATCAGGAGAAAGATTTCCATGTGCCCCACAGTGGTAATAATACAGTTAAGAAAGTCACTGAACCTGTAGTGGGCTCTATGGTCACTTTCATGAACTAAAGTCTAAACAACACAAAATGATACTGACCTTAGTGGATGTTGGTCCGGATAGTTATTTAGAACCACTCCTCTTCACAGTTCACCATAAACACCTTTGTAAGCCTTCTCAAATTCCATAATGAAGGAAGTAGGGTAGGACATCCAACTGACTGAGGTATATTTATGCCTCCTTTGCAGAGTGAAAGCTTATAGAAATTTAGCTAAGTTAGATAAAGTTACTTTCCTTGCTCACCTTGCAGTTGACTAGAATTCATATAGTATACATTTCCCAGGAAAGTAAACTGAGATTTAGATTAGGTGACTTGTCTAAGGTCTCACACATAATTGAAGAGAGAACTAAGGTTCTAAAGCAGGTCCTTCTCATTCTAAGAACCCCATTTTTTATACTACATTAGGCTGTCACTCCAGAAACTACCAAGACTTCTGATTCATGGAAAAAGGATAAACTGGGACTATTCCGGAGGTGGGACAAAGTGTCTTCCCTAGAAGAATTTAGAATGATCTCCTCCTAAAGTTTTGGTTATTTTTATCTTTGGCCTTGGAGGAGCAGGATTGCTGAGTGGCAAGATGGATTCAAACACAGATGGTTTTCAAATCACAGCTTTACCTCTCATCAGCTGTGTGATCTTGGGGACATTTCTCTACCTCTCAGTATATTTTATTCTCATCTCTTTTATGAAGAGGGAAATAACCCAGAGAAATGCAGAGATTAGAAATTGCAAATATAAAGCATCTGGAACCTGGTAGGGCATTACAAACTGGAGGTATTTTATATAATCTTTATGAAAACATAATATTCCTGATTCATTGCAAATGTCACCATCATTCCATACACAGCCCCGATAACTAGTATTTGAAAAGGTGTCGTGACTGAAGATTACTATTTTATTTATCCCTTAATTTATTGTTTATTTTTGCTGACAGTGTTGAGTATCTAGGCCTGTCTGGTGGATACAGAGAAAGGTTCATACTAGATAGGGTATTAATTCCCTTGAAATTCTCTTTCTGTTATAACTTGCTGATCCTCTCAGCATGAAATTGATTAAGAAATTCACATCACTTAATTCCTTTCATAATCACCTAGTGTGAAACTAGCAAGGAAGAACTTTTTTTAAAAATGGGTAATGAGCCAAGTGAGGCATGCAGGGGGCGGATAGAGTTGGCTATTCGAGTGCAAGTTTCTTCCCTCTTATGAAATGTCCCAGATAAGCAGTATTCCCTGCTGAGCTTCACAGATCAGAATTCTGAAAGTCTGGTGTATTGGTAGAGACAGAAAGTAAAAGGGATAAGAGGTGAGAACAGGAAACAATGGTTGTGGAAAATGTAAGAATGAACAAAACTAAAGGAAGTCACCTTGGCGGTTTCTGGAATGAATCAGTGGAAAGGGAGTAAAAAGTGCATATGAGGGGAGACTATCTATTAAAAAGATGTCCTTTAAAATGTTTCTGCTGGAAAACAAAGGAGAAAAGATTAATGCACTTATCTCTGATAGAAACTTCATACCTCTAAAGATAGTTTCCAAGAATTAGAATAAGATGTGAGGTTTTGGAGATGGACAGACTTGGAGTTGAATCTCTTCCAGATTGTTAGTGCAACATTTGGCTAGTTACTCAACTTCTCTGAATCAGTATCTCCTCCTCAACTGCTGCAAGGTATGTTATGTCTTTACTTATTGATAATTTAGGGTTTAACTTCCCTGCACTCACTATGTTATGCCTTTAATCATTGTATTAGATGTGTTTGGAACTTCATGTCCCTTTGTCTGTTCTGGTTGACTGAGCTCATTGAGGGCCATGGTGATGTCTTTGATCTCTGCTCATTGTCATTGCCATTCCATTCCTGCTAGAAACGAGTTAAATGGTGGACAGCTAATGAATTTTTTTGATTGTTTGCTTAGTGTGTGTAGAAGAGGCAATACTTAGACCTTGACAAGAGGGAACCAAGACTTGCATCCTGCTCTTTAAAGGATCTGCTCTGACTCTCCTCTAGTCATACCTTTTCCCATTAAGCAATAATCTCCTGGAGCCCTAAAAGTGCCCACACTTAGATCATGCCCTCTTCTAGATCATACTGTGGATATCATAACTTAAGACTTCTCTGCCTTCCTTGAACCTGACATAGCTTCCAAGGCTGGCTCTGTCCTCAGGGGTGGAATTTGCAGGTAATACCTTGACGTCTAGGGACTGGATGGATGTCTGAGGTACTCCCCAGATAAGGTAGGACACCCAGATGGCATGGAGCAAGGCGAAAAAAGAATAAAATTGCTAGGCCCAGGCCAGACCTCCCCATGCAGCCAGGTTCTGGCACAGAACTCTGAGGAGTCCGAGAATTCTGAATTCAAACTTGATCTTCCAGGTCATTGTCACGGTCAGAGATAGAACTTTTTTTTTTCCAACAGTAAGCTTGATTTATATCCTTAAATATTTGGACATATGGCAAACATTTGTACTCTTGCCAATGTTAGGGGTGTGCCTGGAGAAATCCATCCCTGCTGTCCTCCTTTTAGTGATGAAAGTAGGAAGCTTCATTCCACAGTATGAACGTTGATTTCCAAATCTCTCTGATACTCCTTTTGGAGGACATCATCTCATTCCAAGGAAGTCCTTCTTCACCTGTGTTTGGCTCACATGTATTTACTTTGGGCCTTTCTTTTAGATTGGCTTTTTACATTTGCCAAGAAAAACCTGACAACACTTTGAAAGATAGTGAAATGCCATGGTCTCATCCTGTCAAAATTTTGTAACCAGCAGGGTGATGCTGAACAAAGTATCAAAGAGGGAAAGAAGGTATGTTAAACCCAGAGATCTCTGTGTCTCCACATCATCTTTCTGTGAATGTTCAATATGAAGAGATTCAGGATTCTGAGCCTCCTAGTGAAAGTCCACAGGTTGGAGAAGAAATTAGCCTAGAGAAAAGAATCCTTCATTGAGAGGCTGGAACCATAGACTGAGAATACTGTTGGTGCAGTTGGGAGGCTGGTGCTAAGGTAGGGAGGGCTTGAGTAGAGGAAGAAAATTTGTTTTCATGTTCTTTAAATTATACCTGGTATGGCACATTAGAAAGAGAGAAAACACTCCTCTGGGAATTTAAGCCTGTGTCAGGTCAAGGTCCAATGCCAAGGACTTGCACTGGGAATAGAACTTGGTCTAAACCTTGCTCAGCAAGGAAGTCTTCCCTTGGAAGACTAGTCGAATGAGAAAATGTGCATTCTGTGTGTTAGCTCTTTCAAATGCGCTTGTTACTTAGAGTCAGTGGACCCGTGACTCCAATGACACGGGCAAATCGTTGTACCTCTCTTAGTCTTAGCTTTTCTACCTCAGGGTTGCTGTGAGAACTGCTCTCAGATAGTACATGGAAGTGGCCTTTATAACCTGAACAGGTTTATTAGTTGGTGGCCATACGAATAACAGAATTGGTTATTAGTTGAAAGTTACTATTAAGAGCGGTCAGTTTAAGAGTTTCAGCTTCTAGACTGGTGATTGTCTATGCACTGGTTAGTATTACTCTAGGGTTTAAATTGTCATTGGTGCAGGTTTGTTGCTATGCTTTTATCATTAAATTCATACTAAGAAAATGAGACATCCTTGATGTTCTTTAACAAAATTCATTTCCTATTCTATACTTGGATTTCTAAAACATTTTAAAACAACTATGAAGAAGGTGAGTACAACCATTACGTATTTTCACTCCTCCCAAATTATTTAGGTATCTTACTTTGGGGTGGGAGGAAGAGTTTTTATTTTTGCTGACTAAATGTAAGAGCAGAGCATGGTCAACAGCTGAGGCAGCAGCTGCACTATGGTGTCAAAGGTTTGATCCTCAAGTCAGAAGGCCAGTAATTCAACCACGGTTCTGGCGTTTGGTAATTGTGGGTCTCCTGAGAAAGCACTAACATTTCTGACCACACATTTCCTTCCTTCAAAAACAGGGATAATGATTCTGCCATATTAATCTACCAGTTGGCTTTGAGAAGTATATAAAATGACCATTCCTGTGCTCTTAAGTCAGGCTATCGGGAGAACCAAATTGAATTAAGGGGGGAAAAAAAGTAGACTAGTTGTAAGCATATTATTACTTAGTAAACATTTGCTAGTTTGCCTGAAGTGTTGTAAATGAAGGAATTTCTGTGGAACATAATCTGCAAAGCAGTGTAAAGATATTCCCATAGGTATATGGAACCAGCAGAGATTCAAGAATATGAGAAAATAAAAAGTGATTCCTCTGATTCAAGAGGTTCCTTCCCACACTACACGCTGTTACCAGAATCATCTTCTGTAAACACGATGGGGAACATGTCACCCCGTCACTGGAAATCTCAGAAGTTTTCGCACTGATAATCAAGTAAATCAAGATTTAGGGGCCTTCATAGAAGAGGTCAAATTCCTTTTCTGGCTTGGGGGAAATAAAAAATATCTGGTAATGAGTCCAGATTTTCTTTTCAGGGTGATGAAATATTCAAAACTGATTGCAGTGATGGCTGAACAACTCTGTAAATATGGTAAAAAAAAAAAAAAAAGTAAAGTGTACATTCTAGATGAGCAAATTCTACATTACCGAATTCTATCTTGGTACAATTGTTATTTTAAAAAGTTTCCCTTTTCTGATATTTTTTTCTTCAAACTTAGGTATTTCTCAGTTCTCCTCCCAGCATATGAAGTCCACTATAAGCGTAGAGAACGTCTTATTCCCTAAAGGTGCCCTTCCCCATGCCCTTATTTGTGGTGTTTACTCTCCTTCCATTGTAACACCTCTGTCTCTTGAATTCCTGTGTCTCTCAAGGCCAGCCTTAAATGCTGCCTTCTTAAAAGCACTTCCTTCACTACCACTTATATTAAATTAATTTCTTCTTCCTTCAGGTAATCATAATACATTTCCCCCCAAGCTTCTTATTTTAAAATTGAGTCTGCTTTCAATTTGTGTTTTATTTTAAAATAAAAGTGAATTTAACCTTAGAAGAATTTCGCAGCGTATCTGTGCTCTGACTCTCTTGATCTTGTCAGAACAAGAAGGCATGGTATTTTATTTGCTTTTGTTTCCCCCAGTATCCATCTAGACCTCTGCTTTTCATGTAACATTCATACAATAGATGCTTATTAAGTTAAATTTCATTGTTGTAATACAGAGAAGTTATCTGAGGAAATATTGTGTTACACTCACTACTGTATTGGCCTGGAAAACATGGATCAGATGCTAAACGTGTTGAATACTCTCTCATAAAGCTTCATTTATGGTCATTGACGCCAGAGGATGACAATCTTACCAAATACTGAAGAATGAAGTTTTAAAACCACATGCTAACATTCAGACTTATCAAGCTTTACTGTTAAACCCCACATTCCTTGTTCTTTCCTGCTGTCTCCAATTAGAGCATTTCTGTTATCCTGTAGGATTTCTGACACATTATCTGGGGCAGATTTTGAATAGTATTCTATATTCATTTAAAAGTAAAGTCACTCTAGGAAGAGAAATAAAAGGGCACATCTTATAATTATTCTTATAGTAGGTTTATTATTCCAAAGCATTTATATGAATGGGCTTAAAATATTGATTTTGTATCATATTGAAACTCGAAAAATGAAGAATTGTTATTTTTCAATTTTCTCTTTTATCACCTTATTTAGCATTATTACTTTCTCACAAATTAAAAGTCCATTACATTTTGTATTTCTATGCAGTGTTCTCTTCCTGTGTTAACAGATTGCTCTCAATGCAAAGATGGAATCTTCACCATTTTGGCTACTGATGTACTTTGTAGAGGCTCTCCTGGGTTGCAGGGAATTGGCTGCCAACAAAATGTTGGAAAAGAGAGGGAAAGGCACTCTGAGGGAAATAGACTTTCTCTAGGAAGTGTGTATTGTGACTTGACACTTGGTTACTCGTTTTTATGTGTGTGTAAATTGACCTAATAGTCACAGTATTCCTATGTCATGTAAAATGGGTATTATTATTATAAATTTAAAGAAAAGAAAATAAGCTTTTAGAAGTAAGATGACTTTCTCGGAGTAACACGGCTAATAAGTATCAGAAGGGGTTAAAAGCCCCAGATATATCTGTTTCCAAACATTATGTCTTCCTAACTTACACAAACCTTCACTTCTCTGCTGGTACACCTTTCCCGATCTCCAAATCTGATTTAGGTTAAACTCTTTCCAGGTATTTATCACTTACACTGCTACAAGCAAATCTAGATTCTTTTTTTTTTCAGGTATCTGTTGTATAATTATTACTACTTTTTGCTAGTTTTCACAGGGTCATTTTGTCAACTTTCTACTTGAGTTAATAAACATAAACTTTGTACCTATACATCAGATTTGTACTTCAGTTACTGTGAATGCTCAAGAATGTTAGTGAAAAGCAAAAAAAAAAAAAAAAAAAAAATATATATATATATACACACACACACACACACACATATATATATATGTATATTTTGTGGAAAATTCCAGGATAATTAAAGTATATTGTTATTTATATGCAATAGCTGGAGGCAAATGCGATATTTGCTGAAATAAAGTCATATTTCTGGGAGGTCAATTCATGGAGTATGCTTTATATTCTCTTTATATATATGTCATATCAGTTATAATTCTGCTAAGTGTTAGAGTGTAGAGATTGTTTCTAAAAAACAAAACAAATAAATGTAGATTTTGAAATATGGCCATAAATTCTGACATATGAATATCAGTTAATTAATGCTTCTTCTTATGTAAGTAGAAGACAAGAAAAATATATGCAATGAATATATGAAGTAATACTTTATTCACCTGTTTTGTAAGTACACCCTGCCCACACATGCTGTCCCGTACCACATTAAGAACTATAGATGAGTTGAAGTTCCAGTTGCTGTAACAGTTTCATAATTCATCTTTATGACTCCAAATAGTAACTTCATTAATTCATGTTCCACATGATTTCCAGTATTTTTTGAAATCCCAGGTCTGACAATGTTTCTCTCATGTTAAAACCTTTCACTGGCTTCCCACTGAATGTATAATACAAACTCTTTCCCTTGGCCCACAACGATCTTTATAATCTAACTCCGTCTATCCCTTCAAATTTGTGTCATTTCTCTCCTCGTCTTGCTCTATTCTCCATTTTATTTGATAAATTAGTAACTTGTCACCAGAATCTCTCTTGCTTCTGGGCTATTCTCCCCTAGTGTGGGTGTCAGAGAATGCTAGTTTTCCAATATCGATTACATTCTTCTTATTGGACACACAGCTGCCCAGCTAGATTTATTTTCTGCTATCTTTGCAATTAGATAAATTCACATGGCCTAGATTTAGCCAATGAAAAGTAAGAAGAAGTGATGTGTGTTGCTTCCAGGATATAGTCTGAAGGTATGCCTCTTTCATATTCTCTTCGCATTTTCCACTGTCTGGAACCCAGATACAGTATGACTAGCTTTGACAAAGATATCAGACAATTATTATGCCTTAGAAGGTTAAAAGGCAAAGACTTGAAAAGAACTCAAGTCCGTAACTGAGAGTGAGAAAAAGAGCCATGTGGCTGACTCAGGCATTCCCATTTGGGCTTTCTACAAGAAAGAAATATACATCTTTGTGTTTTAAGTTATTGTATTGTTAGACCTTTTTGTTACAGCATCTCAGACTTTGCTTAATGAACGATCTTCCTTCTCCTTGCTCTTTGCTTTGCTTAGGCTATTCTTACCTATTTTTCACATCGAAGTTTAGATATCTTGCTTGGCCCACCTCCCACCAAGTCCATGTATGTTCTTCTAGTGATATCTGGTTCTCAAAACTCTTACCTAATTTTTATTGGACATGTGCTATATGTCAGGCACAATTTAAGCATATATATGTTATCCTATTTAATATAATACTCTTATTAAATAGGTATTAATACAATCACCATTTTATAGGTGAAGAAAGAAGATTTACAGAGAAGTTAATTATGGCTAAATTTTCCAAAAGTTAGCTGCAACAATGTTTTTTATCTTATGTCCTCTCTTATAATGTGATGTTAACCCTCTCCCATTGAGAGATGGAGTCTATGTTTCCTCTGTCTGAATCTGGGTGGTTTGTGACTACAGAAGAAGAGACACTCTCTGATTTCTTAAGCTAGATTGGGAGCTGTGTTGATGACTCTCAAATGGTTCTCTTGAGACACTCACTTTTCAACCTCTCAGCAGCCAGATGAAAAATCTGAGGATGTCATGCTGTGAGAAAGCCTAGGTTAAAAGAACTGGTCATGATGTTCTGGCCAACAGCCAGAGCCAAAGTCTAGCCAGCATCTATTGCTAGACATGTGAATGAAGAGGCCTCTTGATTTCAGCCCTGAGCCATCCTCACCTTCAGCTTTACAGATGAAGTGAAGACTTCGAATTAATAAACAATTTTCTCAAGGGCCCATAATTATTAAAAAAAAAAAAGTTTGGATCTGAACTTTATTTGATCCCAGCCTAAGCTGGATAGTCTTCATTTGCCTTTTCCTTCTCTCTGCTCTTCTCCATCCTGCACTCTAAATTGGGAGGCTGTACTCATTGGATTCTATCACCTAGCTTCTTTTTCCATCTGGCTTTTGATTGGAGTTAGCTAGTAGAAGGTACCACCAGGAGATGAGAGCGCAGAAGAGAGAGGTTCCTGATACTCATTTACTCATCACTGTCTGCCAGGCTGTGGGCTGTCACTGCCTGCATTCTTCTTATTAAAGGCTACAACTTCTGGGGAAAGCCTTCTCCTGAGCTGATTTCTCTCCAGGTTCCTTTAACAACCCCCCGCCCTTGCCTTAGGCTTAGGAATGGTCATAGATTCCTGCTGTTGCTGGCAATGGATTTCTCTTAATCATTCTAACACCTTTGTAAATTTTCCTTCATTAAACTCTCTTTACTCATCTCTTTTGAGGAAGTATGTTAAGGATCTGGTAGGGCAGGGGAACACAGAGGCATACATATCATATTTCAAAATATTTAGGAGATGTAAATCATTCTACCAGACTGTTTAAAGAATGTTCCATTCTCCCACCTTGACAAATGTAACATTACAAATGACCTGGAAGACCAGGTTTGTGTAGAAGATTACTGGACTCCTTAAATTCCAAGCTGGGGTGTGAAGACACCTTGGCTTGCCTCTCTCTTCTCTGTTATATAAACACCATCCAGCATCTTGACAGGCCTCGTGTGTTTACGTGGACACTGTAGCTCATATATTCAAGCTCCATCTGCAGACACATAGCCATCTCTTGGACATCCTTTGAGCTTGTGGGTTTGCATCCTGGTGGTGTATTTTACCTTAGGCAAGTTGAATCTTTTGAGGAGGTCCTCACAGAACTTCCAAGTGGATACAGCCTCTTTGGGTAGGAAATTCCAGGGGTACCAGGTACCTGAAACATGGTCTAGAAGAAGGCTATGACCCCTGGAAGACATTACTCCTTAGGTCATAGATTTTTTTTTCCCCATGGGGTGGATGTGGCTGGATGAGGACTAGAGCAAGGTGCTCTAAAACATGGGGCCTCTCTTTAGTATTCTAGGGCAGAATAGGCCATCTCTTTCCCTTCAGGACCATGGCAAACATATCATATCTTACATAATAGGTTTCATAGTACAAGGATGCAATGAATATTTATTGGTGAAGTCAGTGGTTGATATAATATCCAGATCTTTTGGGCAGAAATCTTAGTTTACTTCAAGATTTAAAAATTGGTTGAGAGACAGAATTTTTCTTTTTATCTTCTTTGAGTTTGAAAGTTTAGTTAATAGTTATCACCATAAATGTCTTGGATAATGTACCACTTGCTGCTAAAGTAATTTTGTGCCAGACAGAGAATTCCAATTTATTTCCAAATGAGTAGGCCTCCCTGAGATAGAAAATTTCTGTCAGAAACTTTACCAGAACTTTAGGTGACAAAGAAAGAACACCTACTTAACTGGCTGGTACATTTTCTCTGGTTTTACAGAAACCCTGACAAAAGCAAAATAAGGTTTAGAAGACATCTGCATTGCTATTCCTAAGATATGGAGTTCTGAGATTTTAAATACTGTGTTTTAGAGTCTTTATTAGTAATTCGGAGTATTGGCTGATAACGCCTCCCCTGCCTAAAGAGTTTTGTCTGTGTGTCCACTTACATTTTCCATCTCCTCCCAGCGGAAACGAGACTACCAGCATTTACTCTTGGCTTATCAATCACTACCTTTGACAAGCTGGGAGACATGTCATCTATCACTGCCACTTTCAGATGGAGAGTGTCCACCTGCATAATCACTGTAACTCATAGTAGCTGGGCGGGGAAATATTAAGCTAAGTTGATCAAAGTGGTAGATAGCTTCTCTGAGCTTGCTTTATGGTTGGGGTGCTCTCACTTAAAATGGCCACGATAAGAGTGGAAAGAGGATGGACAACCAGCAGTTACCTTGACTGAACACTGCCCAATGTTCAGGTTACCACATTCTGGGCAAGTAAGAGGTTAAATGGCAAAGCTCTGTCTTACGTTTTTTTTTATTTTTAAAAATTGGTTATTAAGTCCTTTGTCCTGCAAAGAGATCAGTTTAGCTCCAAAATCTCAAAATGACAGAATCACTAAGCTAGGGAAGTGGTAGAGTTCAGTGCTACTCAAAGTGTTTTCCAATGACTGGCACCAGTCAGTGAATTGTAGACCACTGGCCCACAATGACATAAGCATATTTTCTGTTTCACAGAAGATTGAGAAAAATCAACTTGTCTTTTACCATAGAGAATTTGAGGACTGTTCTAGATTATACACATCTGATTTATTTAATCATTTGTTTTTCAAATTTAAAAAAAAAAACACTTTGAATATTCATGACATGTCAGTCATTTTACCAGAGACTAGTGATAGATTGGTGAACAAAGTCAGCCATGATCCGTTGCCCTCAATAAAGCTGTGTCTAATTGAAGGAATAGATATTAATCACATGTTTTTACTTAGGTATAAAGTTGTAATTCTAGAAAGGAGACATGCTGGGTAAGGATTTCCTAAAAAAGGAATCTGAGGATATGTATGAAAAAACTAAAAGAAGGAAAGAAAAAGTATTCTAGACAGAAGAAACAGTATACAAAAAACTCTGGGGCAAGAAGGAACATGACAGACAAGAAGAAGAGAAAATACAATTATTTGATTTAAATATAGAACTGAGAGGTAGTAGGGCATGGTACAGGAGTTATGCTTGGCCAGACTAAGAAGTTCCTTGTGGGTCATGTTAGAGGACTTTTGTTTTTATTCTAAGACTAGTAGAATAGAAGAATAGCATGGAAGGATTTTAAGAAGAGAAATTAGTTTATCTGATTGAACTTTGGAAAGTGGACTCTAGTTACTGAGTGGAAAATGGACTCTTGGGAGAATCAAAGAGACCAGTTTAGATTCTGTCATGGGTTGAATTGTGTCCCCCCATAATATGCTGAAGTCCTAAAATCCAGAATATGTACCTCAGAATGTGATTCTACTTAGATGTAGGGCTTCACAAAGGTAATAAAATCAATATGAGGTCATCAGGGTGGGCCCTAATCCAATATGACTGACATCCTTATAAGAGGGAATTTTAGACACAGAAACAGACATGTACAGAGGAAAGATAATGTGAAGACCCAAGGAGGAGAAAGCCATGTGCCTGGAGTAATGCATCTACAATCCAAGGAAGGCCAAGGATCACCAGCAAATAAGCTGGAAGAAGCTAGAAGAGCAAGGGAGGATTTTCTCCTAGAGCTGTCAGAGAGAACATGGCCCTGCCAACACCTTGATACCAGGCTTCTAGACTCTAGAGTGATGAGACAATACATTTATGTGTTTTAAGCTGCCCAGTGTTTGGTACTTTATTACAGCAGTGCTAGAAAACCAGTACAGGTGCTATGCAGAAGAACATGTAAAAGATGAAGGTAGCTCACACTAGGATGGAAATGCAGAGAGAAATAGTTCCTCACTCTCAGAGTACATTTGTTCCTTAGTGTTCATAGGGAATTGGTCCCAGGACCCCTGCAGATGCCAAAATCTGCAGATACTCAAATCCCTTATATAAAATAGTCTACTACAGATGGCCCTTGTATCCTGTGGATAGGGAGGGCAGACTATGCTGATAGATATTTTAAAGGCAAAATTGACAAGGATAGATGGCTGGATGTGATATGCAGGATAAGGGAAGAAGAAGGTACACAGTGATGACGCCTAGGGTCACTAGTTTGCTCATCTGGGTGAATGGTAGTGTCATTTGCTGACATTGGAAACACTGGGAGGATATCAGGTTTGTGGAGGAAGATCACCTATCCATGTTGAGTTGGTTGTGTCTCTATGAAATCCAAGAAGTGGTGGAATATAAGGTCTAAAGCTCAAATGAAATGTCTGGGCAAGAAATACAAACTAAAGTCATCTTCATAGAGGTAGAATAATGGAGAAGGGAAATACAGAGATGGAAGGAGGAGAGAGTTTAGGACTGAGCCCTTGAGGAATACAAATCACTAACAGTTATGAGCAAAGGTATGTGTTTATCATCTAAGCTCAATCAACTCTTAAGGAAAAAGCTTGCATATTTAACACACATATATTTCAAACTTCAACTACATATATATGTGTATATATATATGTACATGTACACATGTGTGTGTGTGAATTTAGGGATAATCTGTTACTGTGAAAGTTGAAGATTAAGGGATTTTTCCTCTTGCAGGAAGGTGGGTAGAAGGGAACAAATACCAACCAAATGAGAAAAGCAAAGTCTCTTTTTAAGAGCTTGCTATAGCAAGAGTCCACTACTCTCCTGGGCCGTTTGTTACAGAAGCTATTGTTGAGCTTCCTGAATTGTTACCAGAGACACCCATCGGCTCTCTTGAAAGCCTGACTTACAGAAGGCTCACTTCTTAGGCTGTTTATTGTGTAAGGGATTGGTTTCCTGAGCAGATTGCTACAAGCCATGGGGCAGGGTTCTATTTTTATGCATATCTGGCCATTGTCTGTTTGTATAGTCAGTCTCTCAGGTGACATTAAAGGAGCCAGAGCACCTCCTCAGGGCACTGTCTGGAGTAAAAGCCTGAACAGGAAGCTAGCTAGTGTAGACTCATGGAACACACATATATATCCAGGGGAGGAACTGGTGGAATCCCTGCGGGGGCCCAGAGAAGAGCATTTAGGAGTTCACGGAGGATTTCCTATAAAGTCGAGGGGAATTTATTGGGTAGGAATACTGCACTTGATCTGATCCCTAGCCACATCGTTCATTCCCTGTCTTGCTTTCCCTTAGCCAGGTCTAGTCACGAGGGCCTTCTTGCTGCTTCTACCATATGCCAAGTGTGCTCCTCCATTAGAACATTGCAGCTTCTGCCTGGTAACCTCTTTCCCTAGATAGTCACAGGCTGACTCAGAACTCTGCTCAAACGCTACATGATTGGAAAGATATTCCCTACCCACACTACATAAAATAATTTTCTCCCTCCTCATCAGTTTCTGTTCCCATTATCTTGCTCAGGTGTTCGCATGGCACTTATTACCTCCTACCACTGTAGTGTAAATATACTTACTTTCATTGCCTGTCTCCCTCACTAGGGTGCAAGCTCCACCAAGACAAGGCTTTGTTCAAGCAGTCTCTCCAGAGCCTAAAATAATGACTGGTCCTTAGGAGGTGGGAAGCAAATAGTTAATGAATGGATGAGGAATGTGAAAGGTCCAGACATTCTCTCAGCTCTGTAGGTGGGTTTGCGTTCAGAGAAATAGTGTTTTGTTACTATCACTTTGCCGTATTTGCTCTCTGGGCTGATATGTCCTAGGGAAATTTGTGATAGGTTTGTAAATATAATGGTAACCAGGGAAGAGAATAGTAGCCAAAAAGTTAATAGTCTTCTACCCACGGTCATTCCCTGGTTCTAATCCCTGCTGCTATGATTGTGCAAAATGCTGTCATTAGGAGAAGCTGGCTGAGGGAATGCACGAAAACTCTGAACTATTTTTGCAACTTCCCTGTTAGTCTAAAATTAGTTCAAAATAAAATGTTTAAAATAGTTCATTGTGGGTATTTCTGTATAGAAGATCTCATGGGATTTTATTTGTTTATGTGTATTTACTTCTTTGTATTTTTCAAACTTTCTTCAAAGACCATTTAATTCTTTTGAAATAGAAAGAAGCTGTAAGTTAAAATAAGAAATAAATGCCACCCAGACATATGCATCTTGTGGACTCAATCTCTGATTTTCAAAATAATAGCATGGACAAAAGACTGATCAAGTTTGTTTTGAGGCCTATGTTGCAGGAAATACAGATTTAAAATCTTGATTAAATTTAAAATGTGATAATTCTTGAACAAATTAGCATGATATTTCTTGAATAATAATCATAACATTCTCCAAATGATAAAATAAGGTATTTTTATAGAATAACTACCTTGTGATAAACTATAACCCAGGTATCAAACTAGACCATAAATTGAATAACTTACGGATATTAAGAAGTCATAGTAGTTGAACAATTGAAAAAGACACAAAGGCAAAACACTTGACGACTCTGGAATTCAGAAATAGGTATATAGTAAGCAGTAACTCTGAAGTAGCATTGGTTAGGACATTAGTGGAACACTGTACACTATGATAGAAACTGCATTTTGAAAGGAAGTAGTAGAAATTCAACTAGGAATTTTACCAAAAATAAGGTGAATAGGGAAGTATATGGGGATTGATTCAATATGACTTAGAATCTTTCCAGGATGTGCTAATTTTGTGGCATGGGAGACCTAGAGGAAACATAGGCATAATCCCTGACTTCCAAGATTTAACAGATGTGTTAATAAGGCAATATGCCCATAAGCCCAGTGGAGACCCTTGATGAAGAGATAAAGTAAATGTGCTAACACATTCTGTACAATTAACCATGGGCAGTCAATGAAGTGAGCAATCAGAATTGAGCAGACTTACCAGGAAAGGTTTCATAAAGAAGCAGACACCAGAACATCCACACAAATGTCCATTTGTTTTTGCTGTGAAAAGAGGAAGTAGCAGATAGATGTCCAAAAGAAGATCTTAGGCTCTCGGTCTATACCATTTCAGATCAAAATGGTATACAGGAAACTTGAATATTAAGCTAAAAATATTCCAACCTGAATTTCAGAGCATTGGAGTCTCTGTGATACCATATTTAAGATTTTTCCTCTTTTTATAATAATAATAATAATAATAATAATAATAATAATAATAATAATAATAATAATAATAATAATAATAAACATTATGGAATATTATTTTATTGCAAACAGTATGCAATAATGTTATACACATTTTCTCCATCCTGACAGTAGCCATTAATTTTATCTGAGTTTCAAAGAAATTAAATAACTTGCTCAATTCAATCAACTAATCAGTGGTCGGAGTCCATATTTACCTATAACTAACATTTGAACTCTTCTCTGATATTCTATTTTGCCTTTCCACTCTTTTGGGACTGTCACAAGTATGGAGGAATGAATCCAGTCCTATACTAGATCAAGTAGAAATTAAGTGAAGGGTCACCTGATAACATGTATTTTACTTATCTATATCTGGAATCTGATTCTTTAAATCAGCCCGGCTTAATCAGAGGCAAGCTCACCTATAAGGATCAGATTTCTGGGCCAGATACTCTTTGAGGTTATAACTTAAGATCTACTCTCTTGCTATTTTCACATCTTTGAGCCCCTAAGAGGTAGTTCCCATCTAAGCTCTCTATGATATGGAGAACTTGTCTTTATCATGTAGATTTTATTTTGGCTTCTGAAATTCTGTCTAAGAGGAACTGAGTGATACCGTTCAGGTCAGTGGCTATGTTGGAGGGGACAGATGAGGGACCCTACCTTGAATCTGCATTTGTATGCATGTACACCTTTTCAGAATTAAAGTAATCTTAGACTTTTTAAATGCACACTTTGCAGAAAATTTCCATAGATATTCATTGTCCACATCAAAGGTAATTTTCATTATCCTTTCATGTTCAGTCACAATGGAGAAGGCTGATGAATTTTTAATTATACGTTGTCCCTGACAGACTCCATCATTTGACTCTCAACATCCCCTTTCCCTCGGATGAAGACCTGTATCCTTCCTATAATTCCTCAGAATTTAACATAATCCTGGGCCAAGTCTCTTAGCAACAATAAGACCCTCTATTAATCAACAAAGTACTTTAAGCCTCACCAACTGAAAAAGCACTATGTAGAAGGCACTTGTGTGCCAAAAAAAAAATTATTAAGACTATTTGGTTAGGGAAAATTATTAACGAATTCATGAAATCTACACTTCTGTTTAAATACCTATATTTAAATATATTATTTGTTAAAAGTGTTTTCTTTTGTCTATAATAAAACAGAATTTGCTGAACTGGAATCCTTGGTATAGAATGTAAAATCTGTGGAGATGCAAATACATCTTCATTTACTAGTGGCCCTTTGGTGATAAAAGTACCAATGCAGTACCAATTCCTACGCTTACTATATGCTCAGTTGTGGACAGAATACCTATGCCTTCTTTGGCCACATTAAAGCCATATTCTATAACTATTTTTCCTGTTATTAATTAGATGTCAAAAGTATTTTGAATTTATATCAAGTATGTATTAGTAAAACAGACTTTATATTTTATATAAAGATGTGAATTGCAGGGTTTCAGCTCTATCTATATGTTTGTCTTCATTTTAAGGATAAAGTAAGTGGGTAGATGGAAGATATAAGGATAAAGCAATGGTAGATTGATGACAAATAATAGACAAATATAGTTAAACTTTAAAAATAACTTTTCTATAGATTTTTACATTTGCTGTCCATAAAAAAACCCTCTAAAAGTAGTAATTGTCCATTGCAAAAGTAAGAAATCTGTAGTTGAGAGAAATTAGTGGCATGCCACTAGAAACCAAGTCCATTTCTTCTCTCACACTGTTGGCTCCTCTGCTCCATCCTAATACCAGATTTTGTGTCAGAATAAGAGCTAAACTTGACAGTGCAACATGTGAGACAGAGTCAAGCACAGGGTTACATAAGAAAAGGTAAAAGATATGGGGACCTTGCTTTCACAGCTCTGACAGGGGACAGTTTGGAAAGTAAGGGTTACTTATGGGAAAACTGGATCCAAGCAGTATCACGATTACCTAGCAAAGTCTAGGATGAATGCTTATTTGTAACAGTAACAACAAAAAAAAGATGAAATGTGTGTTATATGACATCAAAACACAACATATCCCATTTATACAACGGATAACTATATTATATTACAATCTGGGTTTGCAGAGCTATTGCTTATGGAATGTTTCCCTGCTTCCTCCCACCGTTCGCTCCACTCCCATCCCTAAAACTGCTTCTGCTAAGAACTAGTTTCTCTTTAGTGAGGATTGATGATCATAGCTCTAAAGTGGTCCAAAGCAGATCTCTGGAAGCTCATTTTCCCCGACATACAGAATATGTACATGCCACAAAATCAGCTACCTAGTGAGTTAAAACCCCATAATTGCCATAGTGAAAGGAAAATTACTCAAGCAGATATGGTTAGCCATAGTAACAAGACATAACCTTTCTGAAGGCCTTTGGGCCCTAATTATTCAGCAGCCGCTGCCAGGGCTAAAACTAACCCGTGTCTACAGTAGTGAATTTGCATTTCCCTTCCCCTGAAGCAGGCTGTCTTGTTCGCTGTGGTACCTGACCTATTTTTGAAGACCTCAGCCCCTATCAGTAACAAAACTCTCTCTCTTGTTCTCAAACTTGAAGAAGAAAAATTGTGATGAATAACGTTCAACAAATCCAAAGGCCTTTAAAAAAATAAGATTAACAAGTCACATAGAAGAATAAGCTCTGGCTACTTTCTGGCTGAGTAGTCCAGGCATGATGTCAGCAAGCAATTCCTTAACAGGTCAGGTTTTTAGGAGCTTCTAAAGAAGTCACTGCCATGAGAGGAGCTCCCATGATAAAGGATTCATCAAAGGTGTTTACCCACACTTTTTGATTAAAATCATGACTGTCTGTCAGTTACTTCTTTTCATGGGAATGTCAGAGCTGGGAGTAGTTTCCTGACTTATGTTGTCACCTTGATTAGGCATCAAAGAGTGAAGTTTTGAATCGAGCACTTCTGTAACCATTCTTTTCATTTTCTTGTGGTGGGGGTGTAGTTTGTAGGCTAGATCATTATTCAAACCATTGCACAGATGTTTTCTTGAATGATATAAACTCCTGCCCAAGGTTTAAAAGATTGTTAACTCCCATTGTCCCCAGAACAATGCTCAGTGTATTTTGGACCATAGAGAAGTATCCGTGGTCAGGAGACAATTGGAGTACAAGTATAGTACATCTTTTCCTTCTCAGATGTTCCTCAAAAAACAGATGCTCTGTTTCCACTCAGTAACACCACTTTCTTTCCTTTTTTTTTAATTGACCAGGGAGAAGAAGGGGAAAATAAAAGCTTGTTTTTGTTTCCTTTTGGAGAGATGCAGCAATAAGTATGAGTGTGGATGTATTCACTGATACATATCTGAGTGTATACACACACACGTGTGTGTGTGTGCGTGTATATGTATGTGTATATATATATATAGAGAGAGAGAGAGAGATTATTATTTTCTACATCTGTTGGCAGGACTGGGTGCATAATTTACAAGGCCCAGTGCAAAATTAAAATGTGGGCCCCTTTGATAAAAAAATTATTAAGAATTCAAGAGGTGACAGCAGAGCATTAAACTAAGCATTGGGCCCCCTGTGGCTGCACGGGACACGCATCCGTAGAGCCTGCCCTGTCGATTAGGTTCTCAGCAGATGCTAGTCACGAGACTGGATTGGGTCAACCCCTCTCCCTTCTTTAGCTTGCTGAGATAAATGGTAAAAGTGAGATCTTTTAGCCATCCAGCTCATTACTAATGTTAAAAGAGGGCATTAGGAGAAAGGGAAAAAATAAAGGCTCCTTTCTAATATGCAGTGAGAATCTTTTGTTGGGTGATTGTAAGCTGAATGCAAGAAGAGGGAAAATAAGGCTGGAGTCGCCTTGTCAGTGATTTAATTATTTTCCCATCTACACTTGTTTTTGAAGCTTATCAGAGCAAAGTACTGTGGGCAGCCCAGCTGTCACTGTTATCGTTGTGGCTCCAAGTGTTGTAGTCCTGATTCCCATTGTAATGCAATTAATCTTTCGCTTTGCACTAATGGATGAACAAGCATGTTTACTGCAGCATAAAATCCTAATTATTTTTTGAACAAATGCGTAAAGAGAATGTAAATTAATGGCAAGTGGCAATTGTGATAAATGCATACTATCTCTTTAAATGTCAGGGTTCCTGTGGTGTAAACTGAGCCCATGCTTGGAGGTAAAAGCCCACGCTTGCCCCACACCCCTCAACCTGTGTGAGGAGGCACAGACATTATGCTCAGAATCTATTCTAAGAGGGTGACTTGTGCTTGTAGACCACACTGATCAGGAATCACAGTATGTTGGGAGAGCTGTCCCCAAGATAGTGACATTCTTCACAGGTACTCCTGAGCTATTGCTACCACTACTGTTTTTAAAAAAAATTATTTTATTTATTATTACTTGTTATAACCTAACTCCCTTAACAATAGCAATAAATGTTAATTGAGCATTTCCCTGTATCCATTATTGTCCTGTTCTCACAAAAATTCTCTTATTAAGAACTTTTATAATTGCAACAATATGGAGAAACTTGACAAAAATAATCTGGGCAAAAGAGGCCAAATAAAAAATAGCACACATGTATGATTCCATTGACATGAAATTCAATTACAGTAAGCAATTGTTTATTCTGTGAGAAGTTACTAAAATGGTTTCCTTTGGACTGTGGAGTGTTTAGAGCGGGTGCTTCTGGGCTCCTGGTGATGGTCTCAGGCTGGGCACTAGTTACAGATGTTTTTAATTTGTTGAGTTACGCAGTTGGATAGATTCACTTTTCTTTATGAATATTATACTTCAATACAATTTAAAAGAAAAGCTTTTACTCTTTTCATGTTTAATCAGTGGTATTGACTTTAAAACTGAGATGCAAAGTGGTTAAACAACAGACCAAGGTGGAAAAGATAAAAAAGGGGCAGAACAATCCTTTGAAGCAATGTGTCCTTTCATTTCAAAGAGTGTCTTCCTGCATCAGGTTGCTCTCTCCGCTTTTCTGTCTCTCCACGCACAGTGCCGATCGGTACTGACAGAGTTTAACACAGCATTGTGTATTTCACCATGGAAGAAAATAATGGTGCAGTTATGGGGAAGTTGAATCTACAACTACCCACCACCCGCCACTGCCGCCACCACTTTAAACTTTATCTACAATATTATTTCCAACACAGGAAAAACAAATGGATTTGTGAGGGGGAACCCGCTACTGCTGGCAAGATCATTTTGCTGATTCATCATTACGGGGTGAAATGCTTTCCATCCATTATTGCTCTGTCTTCTAGAGATGGTCGTTTGTGTGCTAAATAGTCATCATGTTACCACTTTTGTGATGCACCAGTAGAGTTGTAAAAGATTTTGTTGGGAGCAACCCAATTACATTGTTATTCCCTTATGTGCATTTTCACTACATCAAACATACCTCAAATTCTGTCTCATACTGATGTGTTCAGATTTCTCCGATGTTTAGTCAACTCATCTCTTTCTTGTTTCTATGCCTCCATTGCCTTTTGATGACTTTTCTGTCAAGGTTTAGTACAGGAGGGATGACAAGGATAACCCATAGATTGTTTGAGGTCTGCTCTTGTTAACCACTTTGTAGTGCCCTGCATTTCATGCCAGAGCCCCACGGGACTGTGAACAGACTGGCCTTGATTAACTGACCCTAAGATTCCAGAAACTCTTCTTGGCTTATCTTCCTTCTAACCTTGTACATCCTCCTCCTGCCCTTTCTGACCTCAGTCCTTGGCACCTTAGTGTCCTATTTTTTCCCTTCCTGTTCTTGATTTGGCTTCACTTGAATTTATTCATTCAGATTTCACACTGTTACCTTGGTGTGAACTCCACTGCCTCTGTAACACCTCACTGCAAATTTGAAAAAAAGACACCTCTCTCCTGCCCCCAAAAGACACAGGAGCAAATGAAATAATACAAATGAGAGCATCTGGCATGAGAAGGAGGACAGATTCTCAGTAAATTTTCCTTCATTTTTGGTGATCTCCTTCAGTTTCAGAAAACCCTCATGTGACAAAGTTGAAATAATGGGCTTTGTCCATGAAAACCCACAGAACTCCAAGGGACATTGGATCCTACTTGGACCTCAGTACTAATGAGAAACTGTTGGAAAATGACTCCTCTTCTGTGTGGATAGCCCTTTCCATTCAGAGAAATGAGCCAGGCAGAGTCAAGTGGTTGCAAAAATGCCTAATAATGCTCTGATAAAATGTGCAAAATAAAGTAGTACACTGAAATGGAAGTCATTTCACACACAAAAAAATTGGCTCCATTGCTTTTCAGGGAGTTCTTGACTTTTCAACCTTTCTGCTAAGAACTCATCAGAGTGAAAATAAATTCTTTCGTCTGCTACCTTTTAAGAACATATCAAATTAATTTAGGACTGCTGAAGAAAAATGAGAAATCCTCTTAGTTGTAAAAATCCTAAACTGCAACTCTTTTTACATTTTCTCTATTGTATCAGTAAAAAGTAAAACTAACATATATACCTTATATTTTATATTCTTTGATATATTTATATGTTGATAGTGATTTGTTTATTTTTTCTTAAAATTACTGGAGTTTAATTTTATTTATTTATTTATTTATTTATTTATTTATTTATTTATTTATTTATTTATTTATAGTGGAGATACTGGGGATTGAACCCAGGACTTCATGCATGGTAAGCATATGCTCTATCACTGAGCTATACCCACCCACCTGGCAATAGGGTGATTTAAAATGCAAAACACTGAAATTCAACACCCATTTATGATAAAAACTCTCACCAAAGTGGGTATAGAGGGAACATATCTCAACATCTTAAAAGCTATATATGACAAACCTACAGCCAGCATAGTACTCAATGGTGAAAAACTCAAAAGCGTCCCACTAAAATCTGGGACAAGACAAGGCTGCCCACTATCACCACTCCTATTCAACATAGTCTTGGAAGTCCTAGCCACAGCAATCAGACAAGAGAGAGAAATAAAAGGGAGCCAAATTGGAAAAGAAGAAGTAAAAGTGTCACTATATGCTGATGACATGTTACTATATATAGAAAACCCTAAAAAGTCCACACAAAAACTGCTAGAGCTGATTGAAGAATTCAGCAAGGTAGCAGGTTACAAAATTAACGTTCAAAAATCAGTTGCATTTCTTTACACTAATGATGAATCAACAGAAAAAGAAAGTAAAGAAACAATCCCCTTTAAAATAGCACCCAAAGTAATAAAATACCTAGGAATAAATCTAACCAAGGAGATGAAAGAATTATACACAGAAAACTATAAACCATAGATGAAGGAAATTAAAGAAGACTTTAAAAAATGGAAAGATATTCCATGCTCTTGGATTGGAAGAATCAATATTGTTAAAATGGTCACACTGCCCAAGGCAATCTACAGATTTCACGCAATCCCTATCAAATTACCCAGGACATATTTCACAGAACTAGAACAAATCATAATAAAATTTATATGGAACAATTAAAGACCTAGAATTGCCAAAGCATTACTGAAGAGAAAGAAAGAGGCTGGAGGAATAACTCTCCCAGACTTCAGACAATACTATAGAGCCACAGTCATCAAGACAGCATGGTATTGGTACAAACAGAAATAGACTCACAGACATAGAATACAAACTTGTGATTGCCAAGGGGGCAGGGGGTGGGAAGAGATAGACTGGGATTTCAAAATTGTAGAATAGATAAACAAGATTATACTGTATAGCACAGGGAAATATATACAAGATGTTATGGTAGATCACAGAGGAAAAAATGTGACAATGAATTATATATATGTTCATGCATAACTGAAAAATTGTGCTCTACACTGGAACTTGCTGCAACGTTGTAAAATGATTATAAATCAATAAAAAAATTAAAAAATGCAAAACACTGACAGTTTAGGTAATATAATTCATATATAACAGTATTATTTAAAATGTTAGAATATTAATATAGTTTTAAATTAGAAAAAGTTATTTAAATATTATTTATAGAGTTTTTAATAACAAGGCAAATGATAAATATAATGTTAAATGTAAAAACATAGGACAAAATGTTGTCTATACAGTTTGAGCATATGTAAAACATATGTACAGTGAAACAGACTGAAAGGAGACCCATCAAATGTTATTATTTTGTGTGGTGTTATTATGGAGTGAGATTGTTTTCCAACTTTGCTTTTCTGTACGCTCCAAACTTCTACAATGAGCATATATTACATCGATAGTAAAAAGAAAAAAGATAACAAGCAAAAATCACTACCTTTAGTGTTTAGGAGTGAAAAATAATTATTGCCAATTCTTAGTGACTGTTACCACAAGAAAAGATCAGACTGTGTTTTGATACTAAACTAGGTAAAGTATTTTAGAATTTTGCAAATAATTTATGGGTACACATGTCAGAGCTAACCCCCTTGTTTGCATTGTCCTTTTTTAAGACAGAAAAAGTAATAAATTAACTCTTCACCAGCCACACCCAGACTCAATCAGTACTCAGCTAGAGAGCCAGAACTCAGCGGGGAAGACAGAGCTTCTCTTATGTAAAGTCACATAAACACTCTATGTATTTTAAAAATGTGTATCACTGTTCTTAGGACTTAAATGCGTGTCAGGCATCTTTAGCTGGAGTCTAACCTGGACCCATTTAAAGAGAAGGAGCTGAGAAATGAATGTCATGTAATTCTGGACAGAAGTAGTTGAATTTCCTGTGTTTCTTAAGGACTTAGTCAAAATAAGTCGTGATGCTTTGATGAAATGGTTATAATTTGGTGTTTACACTTTGATGAATCCTCCTGAGAGCCTCCCCTGAAGGGACCCTGTGCTTTCTAGTTAGGCATCTCCCTGAAACAGATACCTTACATGAATTAGATGTAAGTGGAACTTCAAGGATGGAATTTAGTTCCACATCTAGTGCTGGACCACTTGCCCCTCCACACAAGGGTCTTCCACCAGTGGTTAAGCCCCGATGGTCAAGACGAACTGACCCTTCCACAGGAAGGGGAGGTTCCTGTTCTGTTTATTTCTGTCTGACTGGAATGCTCAGTTTCTGAAAGAAGAGGATAAATATTAGAAAATTCAGTAAGAAAGAATCTCATTGAACAGACATTGTCAGATCATTCTGTTCCCAGTTTTGTTTTGCAGAATGGAGTCCTTTGCTATGGTTAGAATTAATTATTATGTAATGTAGATGTTTATGTCCATGGCTTATAGATTTGGTTATTGCCAGGCTTAATTTGGAGGTCTCAGTGCTTCCTTTTTGGCAATAGATACACTGTGCCTTACACAATAAAAGATGTCTTCTCTTTCCAAGAACTACAGCTGAAATAGTGACTGGGAAGGTACGGTGTGGATGGTGGCCTTCTCACAGCACTTTCTGGTGGGGCTAGGATGTCAGAATGCCTTGACTGCAGAAACTGTCTCTCTGTTGGAGACTGTGTGCTTAGCCATGATAGTCTAATCATTTAGAAATCAAGAGGAGGCTGACTCAGAAATGTTGTCCCCTAGGTAGTTTAAAAGAATGGACAATAAGGCTTATTATTTAATCTGAAGGGATTTATGTATGATTTACAGTAGAGAAGTGAATAGTAAGTGGGGGAAAATACTTTCAATGTGTTTTATGACTGACAGGTAAGTCTAAGAATTAAGTTACTCCCATTACTTGAACTACTAGAATGTGCTGGGTACAGGGACTAGGTAGAGCAGAGCTAAATGCATCAGCTGTGTTGTGGCTGCTCATTTCCTACGTACAGCCTGAGTGAGAGGTTTTCAAGTACATCAACCTTTACTACACAGATACCTAGTTTTCAAAGTCTCCTAAAATCCTCAGAAGTAAAAGAGACTAATTGTTGTCGACCACTGTGATGATTACCAAACATGGCAGATAATTTTCTTCAGAAACATGGAACAGAAAGTAGAGACAAGGCATTCCCTACACACTGAGTAAAAAGATATTTTTATACACGCATTTCCTTAATCTTGCAGATGGCCGCTTGGGCCCATGCCAGATTCAGAGAGCTAGACGGGACCATGCGGTTCAGCTAAGCAGGTCACTTTCATTGAGCCTCAGCTTTCTGCCTGGTTCTAAGTCAGATGCCAGGGATTCCGTTACCAGAGTAAAGCAGGGATCTTGATCTCCAGGAGACTCTAGCCTGGGATGGTGCCAGGACCTATAGTACATTGTGTACCTGATTGTTTCTCACTTGGTCTTAGCTACCTTCTCAAAGTGGTAAACACACAAGGAATGTATTTTAAGCCACTTGTGAGTATTCAGTATACATATTTACAGAAATATCTTCAAATGGGCAGCTATCAATAGATAAGATCATGCTATAATACAAATCATAAAAAGAGTATTTGGTACATTTTAGAATATCTGTTGTATTTTTTACATTTATTCTAGTCAATACTTTCAAGTAGATACAGTGATGATCCACTTTGAGAAAAGATAAACAGTAAGAAAGTTTTGCCTGAGCATACTTTATTATTTGATCGCATTTTCTTGATTACAAAATACAAGCTATGCCCATAGTTTCTGATTGTTAAATGGTAGATAACAGTCTTCATTAATTCTTTTACAAAGTAACCCTCATAATATTAGAAATTTCAGACTAATTTCTCTTTCTTTCTATTTTTCCTACAACTTTAAAAATTCATTATAGAGTGTTATATCTGTCAAACTGGGCCTTTGGGGGGAATGTCATCTTTATCTTATCACATACGATTCATATGTTTCATCTTCATGGAACCCCTTAGGTATCTACCTTATAAAGATTATGGCACTATCAAAACATCTATATTTCACATATCCTGTGAGTTTAAGATTGAGCTTCTGAAGTATAACGTCCAGAGCAGATGTCAAACACCAAGGCCTAACCTCAATTTCATATAATGGAATGACTGTCAATGGGTTTTGTGAGGGAAGGGGAATCTGTCCTTATTTGGGTGATGTTGTGATTTCAGAGGAATCTTTTCCTCTCCTTCTGTAACATTTTGTCATTCAGTGTCTCTCCCTGGAGCTGTGTTTAAGAATCTTGCCTCACAGCTCTTTTTGTTGCCTCATGCTCAGCAATGCTTAATGAACTGACGTGCAAAGAAGAGGTTAAAGAATTTAACTGTAAGATGAGTGTTCACATGGGAGTCTTATAACACTTAAAATAAGTCTTCTAGAAGATTTTTGCTGATGTGAGTTTTGGAGATTTGCGTATGAGTTTGAGACTTGGAAATGAAGCAGTAAGAAATCATTTATGAAGTGTTACTGAGTTACTAAGGGAATAACCATAGGTTTGGCCATTTATGAGATTAGTAAGTAAAGCCCTATTCAAAATCGGCCTCCAAAAGTGGCCCTTCAGATATAGTTTAGTAACACTTACCACATGAAAAAGCTATCTCCATTTATATTCTTGCTGTCTTATAAACTATTACCAATACACAATAAAGTTCTTTAAGGCATTTTGGGAAAAAAACTATATAGGCAATTCATAAACAAGTTCATCATTCGGTTTCTGAAATGGTTCAGGAAAAAAGTTTATGTAGCAAAAGTTATTTTAATATAATTAGAAAAATGTGTAATTCATTAAGTGTTGAGATCCAAAGAGACAAATTTGACATTTCTGGGAAAGCAAATTGGATAGATTTTTCATGTAACAGATGTAACAGGTACATGGAGTCATTCATAATGTGTTGAATTCTATCATCTTTTCATTCATTTTTTATTTCATTCATTTGTTCAACAAGTACTGTGTACTTGAGAACTGTGCTAAGTTCTGGACTATCTGTGAGCCATAAGCCAATACCAACACGGTCCCTGGCTTCATTTATCTTCTAACTTGAACTGTAAGTCTCCACCAAAAACTCAAGAGAGAAAGTCGAATATATGATCTTCGCTGCATAGAAGGGAAAGTGAATATAATAATGATGAGGTGATGTAACGTTAGCAGGACAAAAGAGACAGTATGAGAGTATACTGTAGGGCACTTTCTCAGTTTGGAGATTTCACAGAAGGCTCTCTAGAAGAGGTGATCTGTACCTTAAAAAAATCTTGAGAGAGTATTCCATACACTCACCTTTTCATTAATTTAATAAGCATCAGGTGCTATATTCAAACTATTGTGCTCATCACAGGAGAACCTAGGAAGGAATGAGGCAAAAGCATGTAACCTGAGGAGTTTCATGGTCTAATGTGCCTAGTTTATGGAGAGTCGGGAGAGGAAAGTAAATTACAATAGAAGTACCAGGGGACTCACAGAGAAAGGAGCATCACTATCAAGGGAACTGGAATGGTTGGGAGGATTTACAAAGAAAGGGTCCTACATTCAAGTCTTAAAATAAAAAGAAAACAGAGACTTACCATTATGGAAATACAGAGAGGTAAAGTAAATGTCTTTTTCCATATTTATCCCACTAAGTACTACTGAAAACCCTGGAAATTATATATAAAATGAACAAAATAATATACTAACAGGTGGAGAAAGGAAGACAGACAGGTTAGGGGCCATAGGCTCCAAGAAATGACATGGTATGAAATCATTTAGTTTTCGTTCTAGCTCATATATTCCAGACTTGAAGATGAAGAAGCTGGAAATCCAGAAATGCCAATGGATGCCTACAAATTAAAAAAAAAAAAAGAAAAATGCAACAAATATGCTAATAATACCCAAATCATCTAGACAATAAGTGCTCTTTTCTAGCCAAACACCACAGAGAAAACTGCAGTCTGCCCTCCACTCGCATCAGCAAAGTTTGAGAGGAAAATCAAGAGTTCCCCCCTCACCAGGTTGTAATAAAGTGTGCCAATCCCTGCCCCCCAACCAAGGAGTTGTCAGAGAAGAATGAGTAGAGAGCCAAGAAATCCTATTCTCCCTACTGGATGGTGTCAAAAGAGGGCTGATGTGGATTCAGGACTTTGACGACTGTCCAGCAGTAATAAAGTCCCCTCCACTGTGACAGTGAAGACTGCAGGGACAGCAGTAATGAGGCACACATGCCCCTTTGCAAGCTCTCTCCCCTACACAGAAATCTGATGGGGAGCCATAATGCTGAACTCCACCGAGCAGAAAGGAGGAGCTACCATTCAAGTATCAACAGAAGGTGAGTGGGGACCTTGAATTCTGTCTCCACTTGGCTGTGACTCTTCCTTCCTCTGCCAGAGCAATGATAGAAGAAGCCAGGATACCGTTTCAGGGAGTATGCAAAGTAGGCAGGCTTTAAGTGGCTGAAAATCTGCTTATTTGGGCTCTATTTTAAACAACTGAATATGTAGAAATTTAAGTTTGGTGCTGGCTTTTAAGCAAACAGAACCAAGCCTGCTGTGAAGAAGTAAACAACATAGGGTCAACTTACAGGAGTGATTTTTAAGCCATTTATATAATAAAATGGACCAATGAGCCATAACAAATATGCTTGAAGCAAGTAACAACTAGAAAGTCTCAGCAAAGAAATAGAAAATATAAAGAAGAATGAAATGGAAAATTGAGATTTGAAAAATAATCAATAACCGCATTAATAACTTTATGGATGGAGATGAGAACAGAATGGATGGGACAGGGAAAAAAATTCAGTGAACTTGAAGAGAAAACAATAGAAATCTGCCACCTAAAAATCAGACAGAAAATCAATAGGGGAAAAAAAAAAGAATAGACTGTCAGGAACCTGTAGGACTACAACAAAAATCTAATATTCAAGTCACTGGAATTCTGGAAGGAGATAAAAAGAGAATGAGGCTGAAAAATAACTTGAAATAATGGCTAGAAATTTCCTCAAACAAGGAAGCAAAAGACACAAACCTAAAGAGCCAAGAAGCAAAGCATACTCCAAAGAGGGAATGCGCCCCCTCCCAAAAATCATACTAAGACACAACATAGATCAACTTCTGACCACTAAAACAAAGGAAAAAAAAATCTTGAAAACAATAAGAGAAAAATATCTTACTTACAGGGAAAAAAGCAAAAAACTATCTGAATGAAAATAGACTTCTCACCAAGAACCATGGAGCCAAAAGAAAGCAGCATAATATTTTCAAGTTCCTACTGAAAAGAACTGCAATCTGGAATTCTGCGTCTAGGCGAAATATCCCTCAGAAATGCACAGGAAATTAAGACATTTTCAGATGAAGAAAAACTAAGGGAATTTATCAGGAGCAGGCCTGCACTAAAGAGTAACTGAAGAAAAGTTTCCAAACAGGAAAAATAAAAATATATAAAAGAAGGAAGCTTGGGACATCAAAAAGGAAGAAAGAACAGCTGAAAGAGTGAAAATACGAGGAAGTACATACATCTTCCTTGAGTTCTTTAAGCAAAAATTGTAACACTCTTTTGTGGTTCTCAGTGTATGCCGAGGAAATATTTAAGAAAATTGTATCTTTATCTCTATCTATCTATATTATATATATATATATATATATATATAAAAACAGGTGCTCAAAAACACTATAGAAAACCAATATGAAGTTCTAAAAAATTCTCATTGTGTTCTCTGACCACAAAGGAGTTAAACTTGAAATCAATAACATAAAATAACAAAAATGTTCAATAGTTAGAAGCTAAACAATGCACTTCTAAATAATCCATGGGTCAACACAGAAAGTGTCAAGAAATAATTTTTAAAAATACATTAAAATCAATGCAAATGAAGGTACAACATACCAAAATTTGTGGAGCACAGCGAATCAGGGAAGAGAGGGAAATACACAGCTCTAGATGCTTACATTAAAAGAGAGAAAAAGACTCAAATCAGTAATCTAAGCTTCCATTTCCAGAACCTAGAAAAAGAAGAAGACACAAAGCAAGCAGAAAGAAAGAAGTAATAAAAATAAGAGTATAAATGAAGTAACTGTAAAATTCCAACACAGGCTAAATATGGATGAACCTTGAAGACATTATGCTGAGTGAAAGATGCCAGTCCAAAAAGGGATAACTATTTTCATGTTTCCAGTTACACGAGATATGTAGAGTATAGATGAAATGGAAAGTAATATGATGGTTGCCAGAAGCTGGGGAAGGGGAAATGGGGAGTTACTGTTTAATCACTGTTGAGTTTTAATTTGAGAGGAGGAAAAAGTTCTGGAAATAGATGGTGGTGATGTTACTGTATTTAATGTTACCGGACTGTAATTAAAAATGGTTAAAATGGAAAATTTTATGTATATTTTACCACAATTTTTTAAATCTACAAAAAAATCAAGCAAGCTGAACAAAAAACAGTACAGAAAGTCAATGAAGCAAAATGCTGGTTTACTGGGGAAAAAAAACGAATAAAATGGAAAGACTAACAGGAAAAATAAACAATTGAAAATATAAATTACCAATATCAGGAATGAAACAAACTGTATCAGTATAGACCCTGCAAGCATCAAAAAATAATGAGGGAAAACTACGAACAACTCTATGCACTAAAATTGACAACTTACATGAAACGGGACAATTTATTGAAAGGTACAAACTACCACAACTCACTTAATATGAAGCAGGTGATTCTAAAAGCCTTACAACTATTACAGAAACTATGTAATTAAAAAAAATGCCATAAAAGTAATGTCTAAGCCTTGATCATTCCACTGGAGAATTGTTTAAAACTTAAAAGCATTAACACTGATTCTACACAATATATTTCACAAAAAAAATCAGAAAGGAAGAAATATTTCCCAGTTCATTGTGTAAAGTTGTTAATACTAAATCAGGGCCAAAAAGTGCAAGAAAGAAAAGCTAGAGCCTAATATCATTGCAAATATAGTTGAAAAAAATTTTAACAAAATATTTGCAGTGAATTTATCAATGGAAAAAGAATTATACACCTCGGCCAAGTGGAGTTTATTACAGGGATTCAAGGCTGGCTCAATATTGAAAAATCAGTTAATGTAGTCTATCATATTAGTAGGCTAAAGAAGGAAGATCACACAATTGTATCATTCAATGCAGAAACAATATTTAACAAAATTCAGCACTCATTCATGATAAAAACTCTCAGAAAAATGGAATAGAGGAGAACTTCCACAACTTGTTAAAAAACACCTTAAAACCCTGTACAGAAATTATACCACAATAAAGTTGTTTAAAAAAAAAAAGGACTATAGTTAACATGATAATTAACATAATACTTAATGGCAAAAGATGGAATTCTTTCCCCTAAGATTAGAAACGAAGCAAAGATGTCTGATTTCACTGCTCTTGTTCAACATAGGGCTGGAAGTTCTGGTCAGTGCAATGAAGCAAAAGGAAATCAAAACTGAGTTTAGCAAGACCATCGAATATAAGATAAACATACAGAAAGAAAATGTATTTCTATATACTAGCAACGAGCACATGAACACCCAAATTAAAAACCCGTGCCATTTACAATGAGTGACAAAAATGAAAAACATAGTTATAAACATAAGAAAACATGCGCAGAATTTGTATGCTGCAATGCTGATGAAATGAATTGAGAAGATCTAAAGACATGGAGAGACATACCACATTCATGGGTTGGAAGACTCAACATAGAAAACATGTTGTTCTCCCCAAATTAATATATGGGTTTAACACAATTCTTACCAAAATCCCAGCAAGATACTTTGCAGATGTAGACTAGATTACTGTAAAGTTTATATGAAAAGGCAAAGAGACTAGAATAATGAGGACGATTTTGAAAAAGGATTCTCTGTGTTGCCTGCCTCTTAATAGCAGTAACCACTTCACTCCTTTCTTCCTTATAATATAAGGCAACCCCTCTCATCTGTTTCCCATTTCTACAATTTTGTCATTTCAAGAATGTTATATAATTGGTATCATGTAGTGTGTAACCTTGGAATTAGCTCCCCCCTCCAATAATTTTGAGACTCATACAAGTTGTTACGTGTATTGAGAGTTTGTCCCTATACATTGCTGAGTGTGTATTACTCTGGTGTGGATTACCACAGGTCATTGAGTTCTTTCCCCTAAAGACTTCTGAATTGTTTCCAGTTTGGGGCTATTATGAATAAAGAAGCTATGAACATTTATGTGTAGGTTTTTGTAGAATATAAGTTTTCATGTCTCTGAAATATATGCCCATATGTGTTAACTGTTGGATTTTATGCCAATTGCATGTTTAGTTTTTACAGAAACTGCCAATTGCTTTGCATACTGTCTGAATGTGTCCTCTTAAAATTCGTATGTTGAAACCCTAATCTTCAAAGTGACTGTGTTTGGAGAAAAAGACTATGAAGAGGTGATAAAGGGTAGATGAAGTCATAAGAGTGGAGGCCTAATCCTATGAAGCAGGTGTTCTTAAAAGAAGAGGAAGAGACACAAGAGCTCTCTCTCCACTGAAATGGTGGCTATCTGCAAGCCAACAAAAGAGCTCTCACCAGAAACGGAGTCAGTCAGTACCTTGATCTGCACTTCCCAGCCTCCAGAATTATGAGAAATAAATTTCTGTTCTTTAAACTATCCAGTCTATGATGGCATTCTGTTATGGCAGCCCGAGCTGACTAATACCATTGCTGATGGGATGTTACAGTTTTACATTCCCATCAGCAGTGTATCAGTACCAGTTTCTTTGCATTCTCACTAGCATTTGGTGTTGTATTTTTTTTTAACTTTAGCCATGCTGATACGTATTTGATAATACCTGTTGGGATTTTAATTTGCATTTCCCTAATAGCTGATGATGTTGAGCATTTTTTGCATGTAATTTGTGCCATCTCTACATTCTCTGGTGAGTTGGTGACTTGTATGTCTGTGTCTTTTGCACATTTTCTGATGGGATTGTTTGCTATTTTTTACTCTTAAGTTCTGAGAATTCTTTATGTGGTTTATATTCCAGCTTTTTGTTAGATACGCAGTTTTCAACTATTTTCTCTGTGGCTACAACTTTTCTTTTCATCTTTCATAGGAGTAGGTCACAAAGCAAAGGTTTTAATTTTGATCACCCAATTTATCATTTTTTTCTTTTATGAATTATAGTTTTGGTGTCAAGTCTAAACTATTTTTTTGCTTGGCCCTAGATCCAAATTTTTTTCAGTTTTTTCCGGAAACTTTTAGAATTTTGCACTTTACATTAAATACACTTTCCATTGTGACTAAATTTTTGTAAGTATGATATTTAAGTTGGGTTTTTTGGTTATTGCTGTTGTTTGAAGGAAATATTTTGGCAATGAGTGCTAATTTCTCCTTGATCATTTGTTGAAAAGGCTATTATTCCTCTATCGAATTGGTTTTGCACTTTTGTCAAAAATTAGTTAAGCATACTTGAATGGGTAGATTTTTGACTTTGATATACAACTATATAGAAAGAAAAAGGTTAACTTGAACATGTTAAAAAAAAAAGATAAGAAAAACACGTCTAGCAAGAGTGAATCCAGGTTTATACTGGGAGAATGTGGCATGGCCTCATCTCTGAAATAATGTACCATCTAGCAGTGGACACAGAGTGGCAGAACTAGAAGATTCTCACTTTGATAGCTAAGTCAGTTTTATTTAGAAAATAGAAGTCTGAAAATTAGAATAAAAGTAAAGTGTTCTGGCATTATCTTGATAGCCTTCAAAATGATTAATTTTAGAATGATTGAATATTAGTAAAACTTGCTGTGCTAAAATCAATGCTTAGTCCTCTTTGTTTATTATATAAAGGTATACAAAGTACATAACACTTTGAGATCATTTTGTATCTTTCTGAACCATGAGCTAGAGTCTGAACCAATTATCTAATCTTATACAATTAGTTAAATTAATAGTGCATAAAAAGGATGTACTAATTTATTTACACTAAATTGTGAGAAACAAAGATTTTGACTGATGACTGTTTAAAATGTGCTTTTAAGTACATTTTCTGGCTTTAAGAAGTCCCAAATAAAAATAATGACATTGGCTTTGTCTATATCTAAGCAAAAGCATCAGTCCACCCTTAATGGGCTGAGTTTGCAATCCCAAAATTAGTGTTCCTAAGCTTCATGGTTCCCTACTTCACAGTAAAGCTGGCCAGTAAGGTACCTTTGGTCAAGGTGCAGAGATTCAGCCATCAAAACTGTGCTGACAATTCTAACACAGAATAGAGTTCAGTATAACCAGCCCATTGCTCTTCAGAATTTGCAATGCTAGCAGGAGCACAGTGTATTTTGTAGGTAAAGTCAGCAATTGTAGCACTAAATTGCACTTTGGAATGAATAGGAGAGTGGCACTTTTGAGACTGCAACTGCTGATATAACTTTCTGCTGTCTAAGCGTAGGTCAAGTCTGAGAATCAAAACCAGGGGGAAATATTAGAAGCATCCGTAGTCTCATGCTTATCTGACAATGAACTTTAAATTAAATCTCACTTTATCTATGAAAGAGGAATCTGCATATAACATTTATATATAATTATACATAGCATATGTAATCTATTATCTACAAACATACGTATATAAAATATCTAAGCTTTTAATATGTAAGGGATATGCTCTGCTCATACTTCCATGCCCAATTATACTCATAATGAAGTAGAGTTTAAGAAAGTAATAGTAGAATCATTATTTTCATGGAGTTTTGTGGTATGTAAAATTAAGTGAACTGAATGGTTATTTGCTGTGGGGAACACATAATACATATTATCAGAATGCCTGAGAGTAATTTGTGGATCTTCCTCTTAATATATATTATATTCACACTGTAGTCCTTGGGCCAGTAGCCTCAATATATTTGAAAGTGCATTAGAAATGCATATTCTAAGACCCAATCTCAGACCTGCTGAATCAGAATCTGAATATTAACAAGATCTGCAGGTGGTTTTTTGTGCATTAAGTTTAGAAGCACTGCTCTGAGTTGCATATTCTTGATCCTTATACTGGGGAGAGTGTCTTTATTGCAGGATACCTGTAAGTGACAATATAGTGAAATAGGAGAAAGTGCCTTTTCAAGGAGGGAAATATGTGGGATTGAAATAAGCGATGGAAAGTCTTTACAGGTAATAATAGATAGTAAATACTAGTGACTTAAAGTACACCACCTTCCCTAGTGCTTTTCTGTCCTGTTCTCATTTTCCCTTTCTGTATGGATATAATTGAAAATTCTTCAAATTGCAGATGCCTTCTGCTTCTGGACCACCTGTCTATTATGGTAGGATGCCCCATCCTTGTCATTTACACCTGCCATTTTCAAGTTGTTTATCAGACATGTACAGCCTCATTTGCTTTGGGCACAGCACCTCTTCCATTTAGTAAAGACTCATGGAAGATACTCATTGTTTCTTGTCCCCCCAAATTCTCCCTTGTCTTCTTCCTTAAAACAGTAACCTGATTTTTTTTTTTCTCAGAAGAGGTGGGCTAGGTTATTGATCTAAAGATAGACACATAGCCATTCTAACAAATGAGACACTATAGCTGTCTAATGGGGTTGTCCCTTAGGAAAGACTTTTCCTCAAGAAGGTGAGAAAGAGGTGGCACTCTCTGCATTTTGAAGGCTTCCTTGCTTCCTGTCTTTGAATACAGTATGAGGATGAAAGGTTCAGATGATACTGCTGCAATCATGAGAGGAACTTTGTTGAGGAACTTTACAAGCAATTGTCAACCTCCCAATGTTTTGTTAGATGAGAAGAAACCCCCATTTTTAAAGCCTTCTTAGGTTTTATGCTCTTTGGAGTTAAACCACCTGTTGATTAATGATGAAGTGTGATTATACAGTCATTATACTATTTCCCTACAACCTCCCATGACTCTTGTGATATTTTCCATTTTAGAATTCTCCAGATACAGGTTTCCTGATGGGCTCTGACTGACCATACATTTTAAAATTTAATTAAACAAATGTTTACTATCTCACTTCTGTGTTAAACTGTGAGTTGGACAAGGATAATGTTTTATTTATCTCTGCATGTCTGATATTTTGATGAAACATATAGTAAATACTAAGTAAATTCTTCTTGAATGAATTAATTTATATTTTTCTTACTGTGTGCCAGGCATTGTGTTAAATGTCAGAGATGCAAATATAAATAAAACATGCTGATTTCACTTAATGATGTATTTCATACTTTAGATGACATTTGCACTTTTTTCCTTTCCAAAATACTATAAAATTTTTTGAGGACCAATTCCTTGTCTGCTTCATTTTTATAGATTATAGAATTCATACCTAACATAATGCATTTTATCTCTAAGATCCTAAAAATCCAATGTAATTTAATAAATATGTGTCAAATAAATATATCTATAACTGCCCACCCCATTACTATATCTGAATTATGTGGCAGTTACCTTAGGAAATTGTTGTCCTTATGTTCTGTTTGGTTGAGTTACTTTTATCTTACTTTTCCAATGTTTTATTTTCATATTTTCTCTCTTCTTACATTCATTTCAAAGCTTGCCACTCTGTTCCACACATAGTTTCAAGTTCTCTCTCTTTCTCTGTATGTAAATATCCTCTCTCCCTTTTGATAAGGATAAATTCTTCTATGCATAGTATAAGTTTATTCTTTAAAGTCTTAGCAATTTTATGTATTTGGCCTACATTTCACAAGTACTTTTTCTACATCTGTCCTTTTAAATCAGCATAGGGAAGTTTGAGGACATAATTTTGTTTCAACCTTCTTTCTTGAGTTTTCACATGAGTTGACTTTATTTTTTCATATTTTTTGTTCTTATGCAAAACCTATTGCCCATTACATCTGGTAATAATCACAGCTAGAAGTTGTCAGTCCTATTTTTGAGAAAGACCAGAAGTGGCTTGAAATGACATTTGATTCCACTTGTCTATAATAATAGAAAGGAGAGTAAGTTATTCCTACCAAAAGATGATTGTCCCTGACAAGCAAAGCTTGTGGTTTATTAATAATTAAAAATATTTCTGTGTTCTGCTGCTGATGGAATAATTGCTTATTCAGTCAATACCAATGTACCATTTATTATTCATTAAAGATAAATGCAGTGTAATAGCCTTGAATTACAATGTGTTACAATGAGGTTACAAAGGTCATAAAAAGTTGATTCATTATTTAGGAATGGATTAAATTTCTCTACTGATCTCAGTGACTAGGAAAATGCACTGGATCTCCACAGTGACACAGGGTTTTCATTATAAGGTGTATTTAACTAGCTGAGGGTAAGCTTTAACTATTATTTGAACTAGGCACATGGTGTTCATGGCCGTGACAGAAGTGAAGGCTCTGCATTAAGGGTGAATATGAGATTCTCAGAGGAGATGTGACACCCAGGAATGCTGCCTACGTTCTCCAGGAGTACTGTCCTCACTCCTAGTGCGAGACCCTCTCGGGCTCTTGCTTGGGCACTCTGTGCTGGGTCCTTACAGCTCAGCCAAGTTTCCTTCAAGAGCTTTATGTTCAGATAACATTTTCCTCCCTCTCAGTAGAGTTGGTTGAAATTTTTAAGGGCCTTATGAATGATTCATTCCCCTTTCTCTCTGATTCTTTTGAATCTTTACACTCAGATTAGGGCAAATATCAGGGAAAAGCGGGCTTTTCTTCAATTCTTCTTCTGAGTTTTTTCCCGTCCTCAGTGCTAGCAGAAGTGAAAACTCTAAGCTAAGAAATCACCTCTCCCCTCTTTTCAGGACTTAAACAGTCTTTTCGTTACAGATGATGCTACCTGCATACTGTAATAGCCTTTTATTTCTTTCTATTCAAGTGATGTCTGAAAAAGTAGGGAGAGGAGGAAAAAAATGTCTATTCTGAGTAAGGATGGTCCCCAGGATTTCTCCAATGGATTCATGTCCTGTGTATGGCTCATCTAGAAAGAATGGGTGTTGATTTAGGTCAGGTTGCTATTATCTTCGAGAACAGATGGACTTGAGCCTCAGTATGCAATAAGGAGGACTTTTCAGTATCTCGGGGCATTTAAAATTCATAGTAACAGCTGCAATCAAGAAGCTTCTGTTCTGGTGCATAAATAGTCATGTGCTTGTTCCTTGCTATAGGGAATCATTTGTTTGTCTTTAGAATGGAGTTCAAATAGTATCCTGCTACATAAAGATGATAATATGGGGGGGGGGGATTAGCGTGCCAATCTCCCAAGTGTCCCTTGACAACAGTGTACACCAAAGCCAAGGCTGGATGAGAAATTCCTGACTTTGGAAACATTTATTGAGTGACTGCTGTCTACCAGACACAATATTAAACTTGAAGCCAATTATGTGATAAAGATAATATAATATGATAGAAATGAGAAAGTAAAGGAATAATCACACTGAAAATTGGCCAGACTCCCTGTGACATTTCTCCAGTGTTAAAATATAAACCATTAAAAAAAAAAGGGGACACTATGAACTCATCTACAAAACAGAAACAGACTCTCAGACGTAGTAAACAATCTTATGGTTACCAGGGAAAGGGCGGGGAAGGGACAAATTTGGGAGTTTGAGATTTACAAATGTTAGCCACTATATATAAAAATAGATTTTAAAAAGTTTCTTCTGTATAGCACAGGGAACTATGTTTAATATCTTGTAATGACCTTTAATGAAAAAAATATGAAAACAAGTACATGTATATATATGCATGACTGGGACATTGTGCTGTACACCAGAAATTGACACATTGTAATGGACTATACTTCAATAAAAAAGCATATAAACCATTTAAAAATGAGTCAATATTTAAAGATTTTGATATTTCCTGGATTTTTATTTTGTTAGATTCAGGAAGTTGTAGGTAGTCTGTGCTGTATCTCACTCTGCACTACCTAAGCCTTGAATAATGTATGGGGACATGCAGCATATTTGGGGGAAAGTTTGCTTATGTCATTCTGGGTTGCAGCTAATTGTCCCGATGCTTCTAAAACTTCACTTCTCAAAGCTGTAACAAGCACATGCTCATAGCTCAGCTCTCATCAGCCTGAGAGAAAAATGCACTTTGCATTGCACTAGGTTCCTACAGTGATTCCGCAGGAGTGATCAAATGCTTGGGTTTATTTCACAGCCATCTATCCAATATCACCAGGTGTGACTCAGGCTGTATTGATCATTCAGGAAACTTTAACACATAACATTTTAAGCTGCTTCTCCTGCCTTCTGCATTCATGTATTTGCTCCAGTTCACAAGAGTTAACAAGTTGATTAGCCTTCTCTTGGGAAGATTATCAGCTAGATAATGCAATTGATGACTCAAATTCCTAAAGCCATTGTTAAACTTCTTCGTGTCATTTAGTGTTCTAAATGTTCTCTGGGAATTTGGGGGGACTCAGTGCAGGTCTAGGTACCTGTGAGACATGAGGCAAGAGACAATGGATCTGCTTTCCAAAGATGAGCTTCCTTTCCTACCCATTTAACATTCTTCTTTGACAATGATTCTCACAGTTTCTGGTGAAGCAGGGTTTCAGGTCACAGCCCTTCTCCCTAGTTGGATTCATACTTATTCATTAAATAATATGTACTGTGTTCCTTTTAGGTGCCAAATACTGTTCTAGATTCAGGGATGCATCAGTAAACATTGAGAAAAAGGGTTCCAGTCCTTTTTTTTTTTTTAAATTGAGATATAGTCAGTTTACAATGTTGTGTCAATTTCTGGTGTACAGCATAATGTTTCAGTCATACATGTATATACTCATATGTGTTTTCATATCCTTTTTCATTATAGGTTACTGCAGGATATTGAATGTAATCCCTTCTATACAGTATATCCTTGTTGTTTATCTGTTTTCTATAGAGTAGTATATATCTGCAAATCTTGAAGGAGTTCCAGTCTTATGGAGTTTACGTTATACTGGGAGTTGACTAGAAGCAGTGAGGAGACAGAAATAATAAACAAAGCAAGCAAACTGCAGCAACGAGAAGTATTTCATAGAGTTATAAATGGTATGAAAACAATTCAACTGGAGCACTCAGCACAGAGTGGCAGGGTGGTTGTGTAGATTTCCTCATCAGGGGAAGCTTTTCTGAGGCGGTGCTGTTTGAGCTGAAGTCTGAGTGACATGAAATAACCATTCAAGCAAAGATCTGGGAGAAGAAGAAGCAGCCAGTGCAAATACCCTAGGATAGGACCAAGCTTGAAAGTTCCAACTACAAACAACAGGGCAGTGGTGGCTAAAAAATGGTGAGTGAGATGGAGAGCCTCAGTTTTTGCTTCCAAATATCAGGCCCAGAGCCAAAAGCTGTGTGCACACGTCTGTTGGGAAGTGAAAGCCTGGGGAGAGAAGTGAGGCGCAAGGGGAGTGAAGCTTGGGCAGGAGAGCCAATAGGAGGACGTGGAATCAAGCTGACTGTTCAGAGTGACTGCTTGACCTTAAAGAACCATCTTCTGAGAAATCATCTGAAAAGCCAGGATTCAAGGAGAAAAAGGGAAAAAAATTACCCATCAACCACCCTTGCCAATTGATCAAGGGTGTTTGCACCACAGAGTATTAATCCCCTGAACTTCTGTAGTGTACATGCTTTGGACAAAGAGGAAGTCTTCTTTTTGTCACACCTCAGCATTAATAGAGATGCTCTGGGGCAGGAGGTGTGGGGCACGTTGAGGGGAAGAGGTTGCTGTCAAGTTGCACCTGTGTGAATTCAGTCAGGGCCAGGAAGAGCTGATGTCCACCATGGTGCCTCCAACAAGAGACCACAATGATCAGAAATGGTGTCTAAGCAGTTTATTGCAGAGTGACATTCGTGATGGACTAGAAAAAGTAACCCAGCACCAGCAACGTAGAGGTCATGGTACAGAGTCTTAGAGGTCTTAGAGGTCTCAGATGCCATGGTACAAAGTATATATTTTATCCTAAGTATGTTGGGGAAACGCTGGATGTCATTAATCAGGGTAACAATGTGAATTGTTTTATATTTGAAATAGATCAACTTGGCTTTCATGTGGAGAAATGCTTGTCAAGGGATAACAATGGAACATTTCAACAAGAGCAGTAGTCAGCAAAGTATGACCTGTAGGTCAGATCCTGCTCATCTCCTGTTTTCAAAAATAAAATGTTACTGGAACACAGACACACTGATTCATATCCATGGTGTTCATGGCTCTTTTCACACAACTACAGTCAAGTTTAGTAATTGCAGCAGACGCCGTATGTCCTGCAAAGCCTAAAGTATTTGCTGTTTGACCGTTCACAGAAGAAGTTCTTTGAACATTGCATAAGAGTAGTCTGCCTTCAGCATGGTCTGACAATGCCACTCCTGCTTCAGTGTTATCAGTATCCTTCAGTATCAGTATCCTTCAGTATTCAGTATCCTTATCTTGAGGATGTTTTACTACAGTGACATTGATTTCATATCATAAAACTTTGTTTAGAAAGCAAACCTACTTTCAAAATACATCTTATTTGCTATATGCCATCTTGTTACTTTTATACAAAGCTAAACAATATGCTGGTATAACCACTGCTTTATATATATTACGTGTATTACTCAGCTTTGCTGTAGTTAAAAAAAAAAAAAACTCAGTTGCTTTTAAAAATACGTCTTTTCCCTCACATCTCTTGTCATCAGTTGTGGGTGAGATGCTGAAACTCTGCTGCAAGGTTTTTCACATTTGGGGATCCAAGCTCAAGAAGCAGTCACAATTTGAGATGTATTAGTTTTCTGGCAGAGGGAATAATCATGAGTTTCCTCATGGAAACTCAGAAGGCTTCTTAAAGCTTTTGCTCTAATGACGCATACATCACATCTGCTCGAGTTCCATTGGCTAATGCACATCACATGAACAAACCCAACATCAGTGGCGTGAGATGTACACTATTCAACGGTGAGGTGAATCTGCAAATTACAATTTTAATCACCAAGGACTTTATATCCCTTTAACAGAAAGTTTGGGAGAAGGGAGTTATTGACATGCCTATTATCAGTGTGTTGACTCAGCTCCAGATCTGCATTTTGTTGACTGACTTTGTGATACTGGACCAGAATCCTGTAAACATCTGTTTACAGTGTACAGTAGGCTCAGTGTTAAGCTTGGTTGATAAAGCATGCTGGAGAGATACTGCAAAATGATAACAAGAGCAAAAGGTTCTCCTTCCTGGTTAAGGTGGCCAGATTTAGCAAACAAAATAAAGGATGCTCGACAAATTCGAATTTCAGATAAAAAACAAATGATTTATTTTTTGCAGTAAAGATGTTCCAAATATTGCAAGGGGTATACTCATACTAAAATGTTATTCATTGTTTATCTGAAATTTAAATATCACGGGATGTCCTGTATTTCTTCTGGCAAACCTATCCTGGTTCCACTGAGCTGTTTCTTCGGGGTAGCAAACTAGGATCGGTGTGTGGGAGGCACGGCTGCATTGACATCAGAGGCCCACAGGTCAGCTGCAGTCTCCCCCCTCCAGCAAGTTTCTCTCCACATCAGCTTCTGATCAGAGCCAGGGCAACTTCTTCACCTCCAACAGGGTGCCTGTTCCCGTGGTCGAGGGGCCATACCCTCTCCAAAGCATGTGAATCTCAGACTTGAGGGAGGGGACTCTTCTAAGTAGCTTGTTCCTTTCTTGTTCATTCTCCCCAACCTTAAAAGTAGTAAATACTCCTGCATTTGCTCCTTGTGTGCCCCTTAGAGTTTTTTTTTTTAATCTTTTTTTCATAGTTAACCACTCTTTTACTAGTTTATAATTATTTATATTAAAATTTCCCTGTTCAAATTACTGATTTGGTTTCTTTGTCCTGGCAAAACCCTGACTTATGACTAAGGACAACACTCCAGTCTACCACACAAGATAATTTAATGATCAACTATTGTATGAGAAAATATTTTACCCCGTTTTACAGCTAAATAATTTGTTTAAGGAGTTTAAATAATGAGTGAAAAGTCATAAACCTAGTGAGTCATGGAGGCTTGATGTTTATACTTTCATGCACTTAATTTGCCTGTCTTTCCAGACACTAAACGGGAAGTTTTTTCCAACATTTGCTCCAAATAATATACATCTATGAAATTATCAGCTGGGGAAGTGCTGCCTGCTATTTCTGTCCATGCCTACTCCATGACATTGTTTCAATAGTATAATTTCCCCATTCTACAACTTGAAGATTTGGGCAGAAAAAATCAGTTAAGGAAAAGTTACTGTTATGGGTTGAATTGTGTTCACCTCAAATTTCATATATTGAAGTCCTATGCCCCAGCACTTTAAAATGTAGCCTTGTTTGGTGACAGAGCCTTTACAGAGGTAATCAAATTAAGGTGAGGTCATTAAGATGGGCCTCAAACCAAATACTGGTATCCTTAATTAAAGGGGAAACTTCATATACAAGATATACAAAGATATACATGGAAGAAGAGATGTGAAAAAATATAGAAAGAAGACAGCCATCTATAAGCCATGAAGAGAGGCCTGGAAAATTCTTCCCATATAACTCACAGAAGGAATTAAGCCTGCCAACACCTCATTTTTGGGTTTCTGGCCTCTGGAACTATAAGATAATGCATTTCCAGTACTCAGGCCACCCCATCTATGATAACTTTATTATGGAAGCCCCAGAAAACTAATTCAATTACTATCAACTGTTGTCCTTTGTATAGGAAGATACTTTTGAATTTTCTCTTCTGTTGTTTTCCTAACAATGGAGAAAGACATCAAATTGTTATACTTTTCTGTACTTTTTAATGAAAATGGCACAGATTACAGTTGAAGCAGCTGGAAATATGTTTGCAGAAAGAGGTTATAACCCCACAGAGAACTCAGAGTCTGATATAAGGATTGAAATTGTACCAGTTTGAGTTATAGTCCTCTTCTCTACATCTTTGCTGTTGTAAATGTCGTCCAGAAACCAGAGAACCAGCAATGCCTGGGAGTTGGTGGAAGAGCAGAATCTCAGACCTCACTCCAAATTTACTGAATCAGAATCCTCATTTTAATGTTCAGGTGATTAATATGCACTTTAACATTTTGAATTCTGAACACTGGGTAACATCATTGCCTACCAGACAAAAATGAAATTAACAAGCAAACAAACAACTCTTAGAGTTTACCTTTCTTTTCATTTTTGGGAATTTCTGAAGCAGCGTTTTGCATTGCTGGAGCTGGCTTGTTGGAAGTACTAGACATGTTTAGCAAGTCACAAGTACATCTATTTGATTCACAGCTGGCTTAAAATCAATTACCTGCAGCTGAAATGCCTCTCAAAACTCAACAATGTGATAATTGCGCTTAATTGTTTCACTGTGACTTTTTCCTGCCTACTTGTTACTCGGATGTTAATAAATGGCTCTCAAAACGAGGAAGAGCCTTTGTTTTACCACTGGCAGATGTAGGAAGACATATGTGACATAAATTCAGCTTGTTGCTGTAATATGTGGATATTTTGAACCAATCAATAAATTAATGAAACCAAATAAAATGATGTAAAAAAACCACAGAAAAACACAAAAACCCTAAAGAACTCTCTCTACATTTATCTGCTTTTGTCACCAACCTTCAGATCCACCTTCTATAATGTAGGTCATCAGCAGAATTCTTACAAAACAAAAAAAACTTAACACATTTTTTTTTTTTGCTGGAATTTTGGATCCATTCATTTTTGTTTTTATGTTAGATTCTTTTTCTTCTAATATAAGAGGAAACTTACTTTATTTTTGCAATTGAAGTCGTACGTTTTTGTTTTATTTGGGAAATAGGAGAGTTGTCCTTTATCTTCTTGTTGAGAAACATTCCGAAAAAGAATGAAAACCTCACAATTTTATTTGCCAGATTTGGAGACTCAAAATCAGCGTTGGAAAGAAGATTCTCACTCATTACTAGTTGGAGTGTAAATTTGTAAAAAAAAAAAAAAAAAAAAAAAAAAGAGAGAAATGGAGTCAATCGGCTATGTTTACTAAATTTATAATTGAACATATCTCTTGACATGACAATTAGATTTCTTTTTTTAAATTATACTTTTTAATTTGAAATAATTATAGATTCATGTACAGTTGTAAAAAATAATACAGAGAGATCCCTTGTACCCATTTTCTTTCTCCCAATGGGTAACATCTTGCAGTATTACAACCAGGATGGGTACTGACACAGTCAAGATGCAGAACATTTCCTTCCCCACAAGGATCCCTCATATTGCCCTTTTATGGCCACACACACTTCCCTACGCCCTCCACCACCTCCTTAACTGTCCAGGGACAACCACTAATCTGTTCTCCGTTTCTCTAATTTTGACTTTTCTAAAATACTATATAAGTCAAATCATCCAGTATTTTGGGATTGGCTTTTTTCATTCAGCATGATTATCTAGATATTTGTCTAGATTGTTGCATGTATCAATAGTTTGTTCCTTTTTATTGCTGAGTAGTATTCAGTGTACCGCGGTTTAAAAATTCATCCATTGAAGGGCATTTGTGTTGTTTCTACTTTGGGGCCTTTATGAATAAAACTACTTTAAACACTTTTGTACAGCTTTTTGTGTGAACATAAGTCTTCATTTCTTTACAGTAGATGCTCAAGAATCCAGTTGCTGGGTTATATGGTAGTTCCATGTTTAGTTTTTTAAGGAACTGCCAAACTGTTTTCCAGAGTACCTTCCACATTTTATGTTCCCACCAGCATTGTTGTGATTGACCCAGTTTCTCCACGCTGTCACTAGCATATGGTGTTGTCACTATTTTTTTTTTTAATTTTAGTCATTCTGGTATGTTTGTAGTAATATCTTTGTGGTTTTAAATTGCATTTCCCTGATAGCCAGTGATGTTGAACATCTTTTCATGTGTTTATTTGTCATCTGTATATCCTCTGTGGTAAAAAAATCTGTTTCTGTCTATTGCCCATTTTCTAAACACAATTAGGTTTCTTAAATTTATCCTAGAAATGTAGTTACATATGTTCAAAATTACAAATGAATTAAATTATTCATTGTGGTATTATTTGCAAAGACAAAAATTTAGAAACACCCAAAATGACTACAATAAGAACTGATTACATAAATTTTAATACACTTAAATAATGGAGTACTATACAGCTATATAAAATGATGAAGTTCATTATGTACAGTTACTGCCTTTATCTATTTTTGAGTAAAACAAAGTTTCATGAAGTTTATCTTTTCTGTTTTATGAAAACAGAAAAAAAAGATTGTGTCATTTTAGCTGCTTATACATACCTAAATTATATTTGGAAGGATACACGAGAAAAAAAAGCATGTGGGTCAAAGCTGTGGATGAAGATGAGAAAGTTTACCTTATATTCCAGTTTTCTTTTAGTTTTGGAAACATTTAAAGAGAAATTCAATTTAAAAATAATAAAAACAGCACAAAAGGTTATGTCTCACAGTAATAGCAACAAAACTAATTTTAATATTCTATGTACTGGGTTAATATTGGAATGTTCCAGAATAATGATTTGGTAGCTAGTATATATTCTGCTCAAGTCAATGCCCACATTCCTCTAACTTAACTTGAATATTGAAACTAAGCAAGGTATTTGTTTTAGTCTTGTGCCTGGAGTAGGTACACATTGCAAAATGTTCTAGGATGACTTTACACTTGTTCTGAATTGTAATGAATTTAGCTGTCCTCATCTATTTTGCTTGTTTGGTTCCTCCAGTGTTCAATGTTTGCATTACCAAGCTGTGCTGGGCAAATTCTGGTGGCATAAACTGCATAAATGATGAGAGATTCCCACTGTTCCAAAGAGCCTAAACATGGTTCTGTATATTTTATGCCTCTTGGCCCCTTGGCCACTCCCTACCCTCCAGTAATTAACTTCCCAATATGGCTCCTTTTCGGTATGGCTAGCTGCAGGTGTTGTGCACCCTTCGAACACCCTCCTGCTGATGATCAGCCATCTCTAGTTCCCTGTAAGAATACTTGCCATAGATAATGCAGGTTATTAATCCAGACAGAAATTTTAAATTCTCACTAAACAAAAATGCTTTCTAATCATTTTTGAGTATTTGGAGAAGCAAATCAAAACACAAAGCAGAGATAATCTGATAAATAGGCTTTTGTGAAGGCGCTATAAACAATCTTGGGTTCCTTTACTTATCGAACTATATAAATTCCTCTCCTCCCTCCTCACACTTATCAAGACATAAGATCATACAGACCAACTATTTTCTCTCATTCAAATAGATCATGCTGCTTTAAGTTTCTAAGCCTTTTAGTGTTTTAGTTCCTCTGACAGAAAATCCTTTCTCCCTGCACCTGTTTTCTGAACTTCTACTTGTCCTTCAAAATAGATAGAGCTTTCTCAGTGATGCCTTTTGGGATTGGCTCCTCTCTGTCTCCAATAGAATTAATCTATTCTTCATCTGTGCTGTTGCTGTTCAAACGCACCCTTATTCCTACAGTGACGGCACAGAGTTGAAATTATTTGTTCATTCATCTGGAGAACACATTTTCTTAAACCTATATATGTTCTAATAAGAGACATATAATTTTCAGATTTTCACATTTGATTATTTGAAAAAAAACATAGGCTATAAATACGAAATTACATTGTTACACATTTCATGATTCACCCTGATACACTACTGAGACTGTCCCATAAACTATGGACCATGTCTTCTTGTAACTTAGAGAAACTTAGAGAATCTATGAAGTGGGGTTTGTGTCTAAAAAAGGCATGTTTTTAAGACCTCCTGTATATGCTCTCATCTTCACTTCTCTCTAGGTTGAAGAAATTCTGTTTTGGTCTGGGAGATGTCAGAGCATTGATTGGGCTGTGTTTATGAAAGGAAGGAATCAGTGGGCTGTGAAGGCTTGGCACACAGCAGTGGATTTCTGCTTCTGCCTCTTCCTGTCTTGGAGCTGACATGCAGAGTATGCCTAGATTCTCATTTGGATTTATCTCCTAAGCTCATTTGTTTAGTCTACTGTGGCTAGCCAGAGATTTTCACTGATTTGTGGGGCTCAAAAACAACTTGGGAATTGACATTAATTTGCTCAGATTTCTCGTGTTTCATACTCTTTGAGAACTTTGCCAGGATGAAGAGCACAGCAGCCTGAGGCCAGAATCTGGAACCTCTGGCTTCCTTACCATAATATCTGCAATAGTATCGCAGTCTTAGCTTTTCTTCTGACATATGGGAAATCCTTGTCCCTCAAACATGAGTTATATCTGAGTCCTGTTGTATTTGTTTCTTCTTTAAAATACTTTCACACCATCTACTTGGACGTATATTTGGACACTTCTGAAAAAGTTTGAGTGGACATGGGCACCTTCAGGCTAGGCTTGTAAATGGAGCCAGCACTGTTCATTAGTCTATGAGTAGGAATTCCAGAATTTACAGGTCCAGGAATTCTGAATTAGCGTATTAGTCAGCATGTTTATTTCTGTGAGCGGAGTTCGAAAAATTGGATTTGGAGACTCCTGAGGTCTACATTATCCATAAGGAAGTTCTCATAACCTTTCTCAAGGGTTCAAGGCTTGAGAACTGGAGACACAAATGATGTCTTAGATTCTAGCACAAAGCTGAGCACAGATTCATCATTATTCAATAAAAACCTTATTTGTTGAAGGATTGCAGAGTTGAATGCTTTATCTTTTTAATGCCTGGCACAGGTATAAGAGGGTACTCTAATTTGTAAAATTCGAAGAGCTTTTTTTCTCTTCTTTTCCTCAAGGAATTTAAAACAGGACAGAGTACTTTTCCAAGGAACTTAGGGAATTTTATTCCAAGACCTTGGAGACAGTTTGTATCACCAAAATTCAGGCTGACTGATCTTCAAGGGAAAATACGTATCTCATTAGTGAGAACCTGAATAGGATATGGAACTTCGGAGGATGCGAAAGGAAGACTTGCTTAAGACTTTGGTCTTGTACTCAGTCCTGGTGGCTTTGACAATAGCATCTTTTTACCAACCAGATATATGAAGGGTAAAAAAAAAAGACCCTCAAAGTGACTTTAACACTCATACTGATCTATGTAACTCATTTTAATATCAAACCACAGATGTAAGAGAAAAGTCTAAGCAAACATCTAACAACAAGATAAAGTTATAAACAAGTCGACAGGCAAGATCGTATAATAAAAATATTCCTCCAGCAAGAAATGGCCTTGTTATGCAGAATTCAGAAAGACACACTTGCTGTAGGCTTCCTTAAAGATAGGGATGTCACTGTCTCCTTGGCATGCGTGTGCCTGGATTTATAATTCAGAATTGTGATTTTTTCTAGAATCATATATCTGTGTGTATTCACTTGTATGTGTGTGTGCAGAGATTATAATACTTAAATTTATCCCACATAATTTTTTCTTGGTCTGCACAGGATTATCTGCTCAATGATTATTAAAATAGAAAGTATTTCTAACCAGTTGCCAATGTTTTAGAACTGAGAATTATCACATTGTTTATAAAAAGACAGCATTTCTGGCTACTTTTAGCAAAATATTGAGAAGATCTGGCCCCCCCAGAGCCTTCATCCCTTTAGGATAATAATAATAAGAGGAACTGAGCTGTGCCTGTCCCTCTCAGGCTGAGCCCACGTTTCTCCAGTTTGTCACAGTCCCCCATTTTCCATTAACTCTCTGACTTTCACATTTAGGATCTGTTGCCATTTTCTGTGGAACTTGGCCATTGTTTTTCTTACAATTCAACTAAGAAAAAATAATTATTAAACTTATGCTTCTATCAGAAATTAAAAAAAAAAAAAAAGTGAAGAGGGCAGTGAATTTTTAACACAAAGCTTACTTCATTGGCCCCTCTAAACAAATGTGTTTGCAAACCTCTGGTATAGAAACCCCCAACATATGTCAGTTATAAAGAAAAATACAACCAAAATATTAACTACATTTCCTTAGCTGTTTCCATCCAAGCGGTTTTTAAAGTCACGTGATGTTGGGAGGAGGCCATGCCATCCTGGAGTTAGAACTGTTCTGAATGGGAAAAAAAAAAAATCACTGACACAAAGGTATGTTTATTGTTTCCATTGGTCTAGAACAAACTGAAAAAACTAATCTCAGAATGGATAATTGGGCCTTTGTTTCTTTGAAAGACTGGGTAAATACACTTTTTCCCTGAAGGAGTTAGTTAATGGGTGGTGGTGTCGCCAGATTGTGCTGATCAGTGGGCTCCTGCTGGGATTTCTCTCCGGCACTACCTCAACCTGATTTCAGTCTGAGCTGTTAAGATCTTGACACTTTATGCATATGGCCTTCCTAACCTTTTCACTGTCATTTGGTGGTGTGGATTGAACAGTGATCTCATAAAGATAAGTCCCAGTACTAAGTCCTGGTACATGTGAATGTGACCTTTTTTGGAAAAAGGTCTGTGCAGATGTAGTTGGGTAAAGGGTCTCTAGATGAGATTGTCCTGTAATTAGGGTGAGCTCTAAATCCAATGATGAGTGTCCTTATAAGAGAACAGAAAATGAGAAAACGCACAGAGACACAGTGGGGAAGACCAGATGAGGACAGAAGCAGAGATTGAAGGGAAATGTCTGCAAGCCACGGAATGCCAAGGATTGCCGGCTGCTGCCAGAAACAGAAGACATGCCTGAATGAATTCTCCTTCAGTGCCTCCAGAAAGAACCAGCCCTACTGAAACCTTGATTTTGTCCTTTCAGCCTCTGAGAATGCATCAGAATACGTTTCTGTTGCTTTAATCTACCCCAGTTTTTGGTGCTTTATTACAGCAGCCCTGGGAAATTGACACAAGAGTCTCAGGGATTGTATTATTGTTGATGCATTTTAAATTAAAAAGTTTTAATTTTATAGAGAGGCATAATCAAATCATTAGTAAACAAATTAGCTTTGCATTTTAAGGCTACCTGTAAATTTAGAGGAATATTCACAGCACTGACTTTAAGGAGACATTGGCCAGCAATTATCATTGAAACTGATTCCTTTAAACTTGGGTTACAAGAACTGCTCATTGCCTACCCAATAACAATTCTTCATCACTTTACTCATGGGACCTCTCATGTTCATCATGCAACAAAATGTTCATTAATAAAATGCAGTTATTGGTCTGGACTTCTGGGAATCTTAAACGTGAGGCATGCTCAACTGTCACACCCTTTATAGATTGTTGCCCCTTTCTTTCTTCCTGTCTGGAATTTGAATTTGATGGATGGAATCCTTCTTATGACCATAAGCTGACAAACACAACCTTAAAAAGGCATAGCAGGATCCCACTTTGTATCACTTTATACCAGCTCTAAACTGCCTGTCTGTGGTTCCCTCTTTCTATGAAAGGAAAAAAAATCTTTCAAAAAGCCACTTTTATTATAGATATCTGTTTCTAGCAGCTAAAGTCAAGCTTTGATAGGTACTCTCATCTAGCCTTTGGCTACTTTTATAATCTTTAAGAATTTGTATTAAGAGTGAACACAATTAAATTTGTACCACATGCCATACAACTTAGGTAAATTTTACATTTGATCTTCACTTAAAAGTTGGGACTATTATTATACCCAATTCACAGAGGCAGAAACTGAGGCTTTACAAATTTAATGACTGGTTATAGGCAGGGTGTTGGGAAAATTATTTTATCTCTTTATGACTCAGTTTCCTTTGTCTTTGAAAGGAAGATGACAATATTATGCTACCTTTCAGGATTGCAGTGAGGATTAAATGGGCTTATATATGTGAAGTGCTTAGAACACTTTGAGACAATGAGGGCTGTTTAAGTGTTAAACTTTATTAAGTGTTCAACTATGTCTAAGTAGAAAACATTTTAATTAATATACTATGCAATCAATTATCTTTTCAAAATATAATCTTGATTCATAATGGATCTTTGCCCTCATTTTCCAAGGGAAAGATTTGGAAACCATGATTGCAATGAACCAGATACTTAGGTACTTTATATGTTTCATCTCATTATACTTCTTAGAACAACAAAGTAGACATTATAAACTCCAGTTGATATGAAACAAGGCCTATATAATTAAGTGACTTTTTCCAAGTGCTAATAACAAGGGGTAAACTGATTCTCAAACCAAGGTCTACTAATTTTGAGTTCAGTGATCTTTCCCAGTACACCATAGCTGTCTCAGCTTCTCTGCATTAAACTTGGGTGTGCATAGCTCTGTGTGTGTGCATACACAAGCTCACACTACAGACCGATTTAAAAAAATCATATTTCAGAAGTAACTCTATTGTTTAAAAAAACAATTTTGAGGCAACCAGTGTCTAAACTACCTCTGTTAAAATCTCTACAACCATAAAATTGTTTTAGGTTTTGAATTCCTATTGGTAGTGTTCTCATGACTCTTTATGGTCATAATTCTAAATTCTTTACAATGCTTGAATGACTTATATCACCCTACCATTTTAAATTTCCTTTCATCTTGTTTTGCATTTAGTGTGTGCATTAAAAACTCTCTCATTTTACCTACTGAACATATCATAATAACATTTAAAGATAGCACACAATAATATGCACACGCCTTTTCGTCTACATTACTTTTCTGGTTAAGCTATGTAGCTCATATAAGAAATACTGATTTTTAGTTTAGAAAACCAAGATGTTATAATTGACCAAGAATGGACCCAGGGATTTGCTGTGGTCTGATCAACATGTATTGGTGCTGGTGTCACAGATAAGAAACCATGCAGGGAAGAATGCCTTCTTGTAACCCCATACTTGCCCCAAGGAATCACATCAGTATTTTTTTTCCTGGGGGGAGACCAAGGACCAAATTAAATTTCAATGTCAGCATGGCCTTGCGAGTCCTCTGAAATTTCACTGGCAACTAGCTTCCTATTTGTAATTGGAGTGAGGTCTAGCTGTCATTGCTTTACAGGCAGGATCCTTGGAGAATTGCTATTCAAATTGGAAGGAAGTTTCCTCTTATTAAAAGCAAAAGAAACCAACTGGAAATAGCACGGCTGTTAGGAACAACCACATGGCATTGACTCTGCTGATCCCAAGGGCTGTTCTTCAATTCCAAGCGGGCAAAGGATGGAGCACGAAGAACATCTCTTTCCTTTGGCTATTAATATCCAACTTTAGGAGACCCTAAAGATGCAATGTTCAAAACAGAGGCCTTTTGATGACAAGGGAATAATACCCTGGTATGAAAAATATTTGAATAAGATAACATGGGACATAAAGCAGTGATTGCATTTCCTTTAAAATAACTCTTCAGTCTTTCTGTATTTTCCTCTTTGACTATTATTACTTCAATTCATATGTACAACTACTAATTGAGAACGTTTTACGTTCCTATAGCTTTATAAAATTATCACATTTACTCATGGCCATAGCAGGTGAGGAATATATTAAGATATTTAGGATCCTTGGCTTTAATAGCAAATTTCTGAGGTCTAAATAACCGTGAGATCTTGGCAATTACTTTTTTATCCACCGTGATCTTCATTTTCCTCATTAGCAAAGTTGGTGTAATAATGATAGTGTTTACCTTATAAGGCTATGATGAGTTTTAAATGAAATAATCCATGTAAAATATGTAAAATAGTGTCTGGAATAGATTAATTGCTCAAGTGTTAGTTATTATCATTATCTTCATTTTACCGATGAGGAGATTGTACAGATGAGTATCAGAGAGTCTCAACACTTGGTCCCAAGATCAGACATCACATTGTAGATGGGGGTTGAAACACAATCTTACTTTGCTATTTTAAGTTATATTTTAAAATTTCATAGGATTGTTGTGAGGTTGAAGTGATGCAGTGTGTACTCTAAATGCTCAATAGAGTGTAATTTTGTTATTTGCCTAGCTGAATCCAGGTAGACCCTCTCCTTTTTCATTAAATAATTTTTCATCTCAAAACTTTACATATGTTTGCATTTATCTTCATGTATTGGTAATGGGATGGTAGCAGATGTAGCAAAGGTCAATTAAACAATAGGTACCAGGTTTCCCCACATTCCACAGTGATGTGCTAGAACTCTCATTGAGAACTTGCAAAGAAGGTGGGCCCAAACTAGATCTACCAGCATTGGGCGTTTGTACAATTTCCTGTGTATATGCCAAAGTAAAAGGACAATTTATTTATTAGCTAAACACCAACATAGGTTTTGGGACTACTCAAATATTTCATCCACTAGAACAATAACAGTTAGTCCACAGAATGATTTTGTAGGAATGAGAGAGAGAATGAAGCTGTTTTCTATTAAAATTCTTCTGAGGTCAGTCCATGTGATAAACCAGTAACATACTCAGTTGTCTGACTTATATTCATTGTCTCCATGAAAGTATAAGCTTTCTGTGGCCAGGAACAAGCTTTCTTTCTCTGCGGATCCTCAAAGTTTTGCTAGACTCTTTATCAATATTGCTGACAGATTGGAGATGGGTAATTAGTTGTTCAGAGTTATCTAGACAGTGATCAACTCATTAAATTAGACTATCTTCATCATCACTGAAAATAAGTAAGACTTTGATATGGATTATAAACTACCTTGTACATTATCATGACTTCTGCTTGAGCAGTGCTTTGGACCAGCATTCACAAGCAACTCCCCCTGACATCACAAGTACGTGCACAAAACTAATTGAGGGCAGAGTCTTGCCTTCAGTATCATTAACTCAATATTATGCATTCCATATTTCATCCTTAGATATTCATTCTACCACTTAATTATATAAGCTTGGAGAAAGATTAAGTTGATTGGTGATTATATCATAATTGCCTTTCATATGGGTAGAAGAGGAATGGCATTGGTGACTTTAATATTGCACAATGGGCCAAACTGTGAACTCTGAAGAGAAAGCACATTCATAGCAGCTGATGATTCAACAATAGTGCAATTAACTTGGTGAGAAAATTAATAAAATAATTGTGAAGAAAAATTAGTCAGTGTTTAAAACATGGAAAATTTCACACACACACACACACACAAATTGAGAAATTCAACTTCTTTTGAGACATTGTTATACATGGAAACACTGGACCAGCACCTTCTATAACCATCATTTTTTGAGCATAGAAACAGCTGAGTCCTTTAGACTGGGACAGTTTGCTGTAGTCACAGTCCCTCACACAATTTATGCATAAGCACTTACACAGAGCCTGTTTCACTCATGTTCCTTTCCTAACCACCAACTTTAATTTACATCCTTTTGCTGAAGCATAGATCTTGATGACAGGAGTTGATGTGTGGAAACATTTCGCTCGTTCTTTCTGTTCTCACGGCGTGTAAATTTTGGTAGGATGGATCTAAAGTGGTAGATGTACTACTTATCATAAATATGCTCCCTAAAGACATTGCTGATACATTGTGGCACTTTTTCTTGTTGAGTCCAAATGTGTTTTCAGAATCCTTCTTAACCTTAGTGATCCAGGGAGTTTAACTAAATGCTCAGAGTTGGCATATGCTATTATGAGTTATCTATTGGTATGTAACCTCATTACCACAAACTTTGTGCCTTGAAACAGCACACATTTATTATCTCACAGTTTTCTCTAAGTCAGAAGTCTAGATGCAACTTAGTTAGGTTTTCTTCTTTAGGATTTAGCAGGGCTTTAATCAAGATGTTGGCTGGGGCTGAGGTCTCATCAGAGACTTGACTGCAGGAGGCTTTGTTTCCAAGCTCAACTGGTTGTTGATAGCAGTTCATTCCTTGTGGATTTTTGAGCTGAGGTTCTCAATTCCTTGCTAACATTTTTTTCTGAGGCTGCCATCAGTCCTTTGCTATATGGATGTTCCCAAAATGGCAGTTTTATTTCCTCAGAGCCAGCAAGGGAGAGAGACATTCCTCCCAAGCTAAGTGTTACAATTTTATGTGTTGTAATAATGTATATATAATCATGCATGTTCTGTCACCTTTGCTATATTGGTTACAGGCAAATCACAGGGCCTAGCATACTCACAGGAAAGGGATTGTATACAGGAGTGAAAACCAGGAGATAGGGATCATAGGGACCCCCTTAGAATCTGCCCATCACATGAGGTGAAACTCCTTGCTGTTCCTGACTAAGACTCATTATTGACCGTTACAAAGAGGCAGCTTTTGACTAGGGTTCAAGCAAACCTTTTTAAACAATTAAAGCCATTTGTGAACTAAGTATTTGTTTAGCATGGGGAAGGAAGAGAGTATTTCATAGGCATTTGATATTCATAGCTTCTTGTTCATTCTTTCATGTTGTTGCATATGACCCTAAACTAAATACATGTGTTTGGTTAAATATGCACAATTACAGAATCCTAAGAATTTCCCAGTGGAAAATAACACTCTCCAGAAGTATTTTTTGGATACCTACTGTATGACTGAGGCAGGTCTTACAATGAGGAGTAGATGGAAAGCGAAAGAAACACTTTCTTGCCTTCACAGAGATTGCTGTCAGAGCTAGAGTAACAGGGTTCGCAGCCAACATTAAAATAGAGTAAAATATAAAAGAAAATTCAATCAAATGTCACATTGCAATATATGCACACTGATCTGTCTCAATTTTTCCTTTTTAACTGGAAAAGTCAAAGAACATAAATCTGTGAATATTCTCCACTACTGCTAACGCCTTAGATAGGGAGTCACTAAACTGGTTGGGAGAGATGCCTGTAAAGTTGCACTTCAGAAAGGAAGCACTGCATTGAGGCTTCATGGAAAATACCAGGAAGAAGACAAACATTTTAGCCAGCTTCTCTTGGTTAGAACACATACAACTGTTGAGATTCTCAACAAAAGAAAGAAAGAGAGAAAGAAAAAAAAGTTAAGAAAGAAAGGAAGGAGGGAGGAAAGAGAGAAACAAAGAAGGAAAAGAAGAAAAGAAAAAAGATACTAGGCTTTTTTTAAATTTTATGAAAATTAAATTTTATTAGCACATAGACACAAAATACTACATTAAAAATTTTAGTTATTTCTTTTTATCTTTAGGTTTTTCTAATGTAAAACCTTTTGGTCCATATACATTTTGATTCCAATTAAATTCAACTACCCACGAAGAGGTGGCATCCAAAATTAACAGCAGAAATAGAGACTTCAAACAATAATCAATAAGTGAAGATGTGAGGAAGGCAGGGGCCTTCATCTTTAATTTTTTTCCACTGATGTATCTCAAGAACCCAGATTGGGGCCTGGCACATAGTTGTTGCTCAGTAAATATTTGTTGATTCAAGAAAAACCTGGAATTCTCTGACTTTCCTTTACCAGCTTTAGGCAGTACTGACGTCTCTGCAGAAAAGAAAGATAGATTAGTGAAATGAAGAATCTGGGATGATTTTTGCCTAAGAGTACTATCTTGGCTGATTCATGGTCTATATTTGTATTGAAAGGTGGAGGAAATGTGATTTGCTCCCTCACAGAATGTTCTGAAACCTTTGTTTCTGAGACTATTATTAAACGCGCCACTTACCGTAATGGGCACATGCCTCTCCTCTCTGTGCAGAGCCACTCAACACAACTGAAATAGCCCAGCGATTGCAGAGAGCGCGCTGCAGAATCCTGTCTCATCCCTGGATACAGTTCGTTTCTGTGACAATGTAGACTTTTTTTTTTAATTGTGTGTTTGTCTTCCTGATGCACAGAGTGGGTGGCAGGTGGTTCCATTCCACAGAAAACGGTTCCAATCCAGGTTGTCACTTGCAGAGGGATCAGTGGTCACCCTGCATGAAACTAAAGAAGGCCATGTTCATCTTAGAGATTCCCTTAGGCTGCTCTTCAGAACAGTCCCAAACCTAGGAACCTACCTTTTTCCCAGAATTCAGTTGGTGCCTGATAGGGGATAAACTGGGTTCTCTTCAAAATATATTCAAGTCCTAATCTTTGGTATCTGTGAATGTGATCTTAATCGGAAATAGGGTCATTGCAGGTGTAATCAAGTTAAAATGAGGTCATGCAGGATTAGGGGTGGGCCCTAAATCCAATGACAGGTGTCCTGATAAGGACAGAGGTATTTGAAGACACAGAGGACACAGAGGGAAGTAGGACATGTTAAGAATGAGGCAGCAGTTGGAGTGACGCAGCTGCAAGCCAAGGGATACCAAGGATTGCTGGCCACCATCAAAGGCTAGGAAGTGGCGAGGAAGGAGTCTTCAGGTCTGGAGCCTTCAGAGGGAGTAGGGTCCTGCCAACACCTTGATTTTGGACATGACCTCCAGACCTGTGAGATAATACATGTCTCTCGTTTTTAACTACCTAGTTTGTGGTAATTCATTGCAGCCCTAGAATACGAACATAGTGCCTCAATGGGAAAGTTATCTCTAACCTGAGGGTCTCTTTTTCTCCTTTCAATGCTGCAAACCTCCTTTCTTGTAAGTGAGAATAGCCTCTGACTTGGGGGTGGGGTACTCCAGGCCTGCTTGCCAGACCAGTAGCTTTCTTCCACTTAAAAATCGTTTAGAACAAAATGACTACATCTTGAAACACAATATCCTGTGATGAGTGCCAGCTAAACCTAAAAGTGCGTGGTATGAACCTGGGCGGAAAATTAGAGATGATTTTTCTTCTGAGAGCATGCAATGTGGCCTAAAGTGCTAACATTCTTAAGTACCTAAAATCCTTTTGATTTTTAGGAAATATCACTAAAGAAATGATCAATAATGCACACAAATACTTAGCTAACAATTGCTTTGCATCATGTTGCTTGTAATAGTAAAACATAAGTATAAATGATTGAAATCTCTAGGAATGTTAGGTGATTAAAATAAATTATGGTTTTCCATTCAGTGGTTAGCACACAGCTATTCAAAAACGAGGCAGTCCAATAGCCATTTTTAAGCTGTGCTTTGAGGAGGTGCGGGTGTCTTTGGGGCATGTCAGGCGCTGTTTGAGGAGGTGAGGTCCAGTCAGGGTCAGCTGTGCTTTGCCCCAGCCCTCACTTCACCAGTTATGATCTATTTTATCTGTTTTGTGTATTGAGTTTATGAATAAGATGCCATTTGAAAACAGTAGTTTTGCTGTGGGTTGCACTGTGTCTTTTTCAAAAGATGTTGCGGTCCTAACCCTCCAGTACCTGTGCATGTTACCTTATTTGGAAATAGGGTCTTTGCAGATGATTGTTACAATAAGGTCATTAGGATGAGCCCTAATCCAATATGACTGTGTTCTTTTAATTCTGAGAAAGTTGGATACAGAGGCAAACACCCAAGTAGGGAGAATGCAGTGTGAAGATAAGACAGAGCTTGGAATTATGCATCTACAAGCCAAGGGATGCCAAAGATTGCTAGCAAACCACCAGAAGCCAGGAGAGAGGCATAGACTAGATTCTCCCTGCCAGCCTGCAGGAGGGATCGATCCTGTCAACACCTTGGTGTTGGACTTCTAGCCTCCAGAACTCCGAGAGATGCATTTCCATTGTTTAAGCCCAATCCAGTTTGTGGTACTTTGTCACAATAGCCCTAGGAAATTAATATAGTTCTACCAGTAAAAGAAGTTTGATGCCCATTTATTAGAAAGCAAGACACACGTTTAACATTTCTTGCCTTAAAGTAACTTTGTAAAGTTGCCCCTGACTCCCAAGATGTAAAGATATGCTACTTTCGTGAGCCAAGTCCTCCCTACATGTGAAGTTCAGAAAAAAGGGAGAACTTAGGGGACCAGGGGCCTTCACTATGTCACCCAGAAAGGGGGTTTGACTGTTGCTACAGTAACAGCCACTCTATCCCTGAGAAAACTACTACCACACAAGGTGTGGCAATAACCAGATATATCCCAACTGAGTCAGTGATGACGGATGATGATGTATCTTTGGAGTAGTAGCTAAAGCAGATAAACAAGTCGAACAACTAGAAAGAGTGACATAGAACTGCTGAACAAGAGAATGACACATGAACCAACAAAAGACAATGATATTCATGTGCTTCACAGATACATAGCATCTGGGAAAGAAACCATGATTTTCAGTGATACACTCATGGCCTGGAAGATGTACCAGAAGGAGTATCTTAATGTATAAAGCAAAACTGCATAAAGACATGTGTAAAAAATGAGAAAATATGTAAGATGCCTGCAGGATAGATCTAGGAGATCCAGTAGACCAAGCTATATGAAGACATCCAGAAGGAGAGGGCTCCCAGGATAGATAAGAAGGGGCAGTCTTGAAATATATAAAAATTAACTAAGCAGTAATTATTATCATATTATTAAAGATTACCCCAAGTGAAAATAAAATTAAATATGATTTACATTTAATATGGCTCACATGGCAGGTTAGGTTGGTGAAAAAAGCAAAAGATATACCTAATCATAGCTTCAGACATTTCCTGAACTATACAGATAGACTCTTGAAAATGCAAGAACAGTACTAAAGGCCAAATCTCATAAGGCATGTAAGCAGATGTTGAAATTAAAAAGTAATGGAGCTTAAAGGGGAAAACAGGTAAAGATTTTTGGGAATAAATCTTTCAGAATTAGAAGGAAATTCTAGTTTTTCCTTGAAACCTACAGGCACTTTCCACACCTCAACAAAACGGGCACACACAGAGACACCCCACACAGATGCACACACGGTCGTACACAAATACTCTGTTACAGGGCTGAGGTGATTTGAAATGTTACGTTTAAAAATATTCTGCTTTGTGATAAGCTTGGGACATCACATTGTTGTGCTACCATGTGGCACATTAATTTCATGAGGCTCATAAATTCACTCAAGTTCCACCTGCCAATGGTCATCATTGTCACACCACCTGTTGACTGCAGGGCCATAGCTATGAAAAGAGAGTCCTGGTATAAATAAGAAGTATCCCAGCCAACAGGCTCTTCTTCAATATGAAATTTTCAAATATTTTTAATGTATGAATCCAGGATGTTTACATGTATTCTTATTAAATTTGATGACTTAGGTCGTTTGTTTTATTAATTGAAATCTTGGTTCAGTCTTCATCATATTTTATTGCCATTCAAAGCATTGTTTATTATTTTGCATATAGTTTTTAATTCATTCCAGAATATCTTAAACAGAATGAATCAAGGACAAGACTGTAGGGTAAGTCATATGAGACCTTCTTTTGACTGACATTTACTACCCTCCTAAGACAACAGTTATCAGAATGTATTGTTCAAAAGCTTCAAACAGAATCTTGCTAACACAGATTCCCAGGTGAATGTCAGCCTCTCAAAATTTGAGCAAGCCTTGAAAGCATGCATTTTGAAGCAACTAAGTGATTCTGTGTAGGTGGTCCTTGTACTTAACTTTGTGATTTATTCCTCAAAGGGAAGTGCTTTAGTCTTAACATGTAAATCTAATGAGGCAGACATTCTTTTTCTCTTTCACATCATCATACTCCACTGCCATAAGATTTACTACTCAAATTTTGACAAAGATTTTCTATCTCCTCTGCTCCTTTGGGATCTTTTTGTTGTTTTTAGCTTGCTTCCTCTCTTTCTTTCAAGTCTCTGAAGTTCATATATCTACTGGAACCAACTGGGTGATGGAGAAGTGCTTATGTCTGTATTAGTCTGCTCAAGCTGCTATAACAAAATATCACAGACTGGGTGGCTTAAACAACATTTCTCACTGTTCTGGAGGCTAGAAGTCCCAGAGCAGGGCCAGCTTCTGGTGAGGGCTCCCTTTCTGCCTTGTAGTTGGCTGCCTTTCTGCTGTGTCCTCACATGGTCGTTCCTTAGTATGTGTGAGTGGAGAGCACCCTGGTGTCTCTTCTTATAAGGACACAAGTCCTATCAGATGTGGGCCCCATCCTTATGACCTCATTTAACCTTAACTGCTTCCTTAGAGGCTCCATCTCAAAATACAGCCACACAGGGGATTAGAGTTTCAACACATAAATTTTAGGGGGAAAAAGCATGCAGCCCATAACCATGCTGTTCATCTTTTCCTCTCTTACTCTCTAGCATCGAGTTCCCCTTACATTTGTAGAATCCACAATAAAGGCAGGAAGCAAGCATGTCATATACCACACATCCTCTCAGCACTTTCCTATAGAACATACCTTCCTGGTCTTGCGATCCTTTTGGACATTCAGTGGATACTCATTATCCATGGAATTACTTGAAAATTTTTGACATCTGCCACTATCCTAACAATTACTTCGATTTATTTCTGGACACTTTAAAAATATTGTAAGTTCAAGAAAAGTATTTGATCTTTAATATTTCTATTACTTTTCAGTGGTCTGCAAATCCTTGGCAGATCCCCAGCAATCATATTTATTTCACCAGGTGTGAGTTTTAATAAGAGAGTTCCTAATTAACTAAATATTAAATTGACTAAATATATACCTCAGCTGCTTCACTTAATTGAATGTGATATTTGTTTGCATATAGGTATAGATATTTATAAATCCAAGTATTTTAATTTTATTATTCACAAGTGTTGCCATGCCAAACTCCATAAACAAATGTGCCAACAAAATTAATGTCATGCATAGGTGAAGCAATCATTCATATATATCTATATGTCATTCATATATGTGTGTGTGTGTGTGTATGTATGCTGGCAGGCAAAGAAAAGTCATAGCTTAGATCTTTGTAATGCAAGAATCTGAGAACATTCAGTGTCTAGTTAAATTATTTTCCAAAAATATTTCTAACGCCAAGATTCTAGAGACCCGTTTCCTGCCTAAGATGCTCTGGGAAAGTGATTTGGGACAAATAAAAAAAGCCATTCTTGACTTTCCACATCTGTGAAATAAGTGTTGGATTAGATAGTCTCTAAGTCCTTTTAAGCTTTCAATTCTATGCTTCTGTAGTTTTCTTTTATGCACTGTGTGTCTATAACTGACCAGAGAAAAATCCATAGGTGGATTTCTATGTACCCAACAGAATTTACCAACCTGCCTTATACCATAAGAGAAGTAAACAGACAATATTAATCTCTCCAGAAATTTTCATGCGCTATAGAAAGGACATAAGTAAAACGCTAGGATAAGCTGCATTTTGGAGGGAGAGAGAAGATATAATCTCTTTTCTACTTGGAAAAAAAAAGTGTTTCAAAGGGATGCCCTGGGATAAAACTGGGATTTTATTGCTGTAGGTCATATCCACAGGCTTTTGTGACCCATAGTCTTAATGGTAGGACGTGTATTCCATGGGAGAGTGAACTCTATTCTGAAGAGCACAGTGGCAGAAACTGGAGAGGGTAAGACAGTGGTGAGAGAGAAGGCATTTTTGACTCTACATGTGGGCTCTGAGTCTGTCTGGTTATTACACAACATTATGGTGACTGCAGTGTAAAAAGGGACTTTATTTCTTATTTCTATTTTCTAATCAATTATTAGTAAAGTTTATTCCTGTGAGGAAGTGGAGTTGCCCAGAGGCTTACGTAGTGTGGTGTTAGGAATGTGACCACAAGAACTACTATTGAAATTACCTTCTGTGGACCAAGTTTAGGCTTTGATTATTTCTTGCCTTGAAAATTTACAAGTTTTTCTAACTGGTGTATCTCTGGTCTCTATGCTGGCAGAGGTAGTTTTCTGAAGCAAAGCTGTGATCAGTTTAAAAGCTGCAGGTGTGGGAGTCCATGATTGGGTTAACAAATTGTAACAGACCCCAGCCGCTTGTCTCCTTAAAGAAGAGCAAATGTGCTTAGTAACTGCCTTGCTTGCATAGTTGAGGTTTTAGATAGCACTCTGCTCCTTGCAAAGCAACGACCCAGGCCCTTGGCTATAAACGCTAGGCGTGCCTGCTGTTAAATAGTCTTCTATCCCCAAAGCAAGGAACTGGCTGGGCTGGTGGTCTGCTTTAACATATCTATAAGAATGTATCTTGCTCCCCTCTTCCCATGACTTCCCTAAAGGTAAACTGTAGGCCCCCAAAGGGATGAGCCTTGGGCTGGAATGGTAAACAAGTTATAAAAAGCTGCAGACTCAGAGGTGAGAAGGCTGGTTAGCCACTGACGGGTAAGACCCGCAGAGGGGGGCAACCTAAGACAGGCACAGCCGCCTTGAGTCCAAGAAAAATGTTAAGCAGCAGCTTCTCAGATGTTCCGCCCTGATAAGCTGTAAGGCTTGCTGATGTCAACATCAACATGACTTACCAAAACATAAAGGGTCTTCTGACATTGAGCCAGACTCTACAGTCTAGATCCCACCCTGTCTTTCCCTAAATTCCTTCATTCCATCACACAACTGTCAGTGATTTCTTCTTTGATTGTACACAATAAATGTGGGGGCGTTTGAGAGGCTCGTGGAGATGGCTTCCGACTCCCTCTCGCTCTCTTGACTTTTCCACAGAATCTTGAGTAATTCATTCCATTTTGGTAGGACTTCTGCTGGCCAGAACCCACAACTGGTGATGAACCCACATGCAGGGAAATCTCATTGTCTAAGAAAGCAGGAAGTCCACACTGGCCAAATAACACTTTTGATATTTATCTTCTACTTACTGTGGATTAATCTATTTGTGAAATTATTAAGTGCCTGGTATATTCAGGGTGGGTATAACTCAAGCTATTAACTGCAACAAAACACCTTGAATGTATTCAATGTAATTTATATTTTGTAATTTTTCTGTTTTTCCTAACACTGCCCCTCTTTCTGAAGTTTTTTTTTCCACTTTTTACCCTCTCCGCACCAGATACATACCTACTTATCTACATAGCTCAATATAAATGTAATCTATGTGTATTTGACTCAGTTTCTTTGCTTCACCCAAGAATAAATAAATAGGACTTTCTAATTAATTTTATTTTTAAATTACAAGATAATAATACTTTTTTGGCAATAAAAGGAGAGGTAGCATGTAAAAGAAAAATAGATTGTCCTCCATTAATCTTTCCACATCATTTTTAATGTGTTTTGTTTATGAATAGCATACATACAGAAAAGACATAAATTATGGGTCTGCAACTTGATGAATTTTCACAAAATAAACACCCAGAAATCGGGTCCCAGATCAAAAAAAACAGTGCATTATTAGCAAACATACAGCTCCTTATTTCATCTAAGGTCACTTCTCCCCAGTGCTAATAACTACCCTGATATCTGTTATCTTAGATTAGTTTGGCCTCTTTTAAGCTTTTTGGAATCATATATTATTGTCCTGGGTACGGCTTCTTTTTTTCAACATTTGTGCTTGTGAGATTTTATCAGTTGCCTTGCGTATCCATCCATACATCCACCCATACGTATATACATATGTATTTCTTTGGAGTCTAGACCATGGAATAGAAGTGCTAGATATACAAATGATAAATTTTAGTGGATACTGCCACTCAGCAGTGGTTGAATAACTTATATTCACTACATGAGTTTGAGTTTCCAGTTGCTAAAGGTTGGTTATACGTATTTCTCATCCTTATTGGATTAGTGGGCTAACAAGGACATTTTCTTCTTATGGCAAATGAAGAAATGCAAGAGAAATGGGTGGAAACATATCTTGTTCTTCCAGTCTTGGTTGAGAATTAGCATAATGTCACTTCTGTTCACATTTTATTGGCCAGATTAAGTCACACAGCCAAGCCCAACATGAATATGTGCCTCATCTTTAGTTTATTAGTTTACAGAGTACTGCAAAATCACTTAATATGTGGATGTGAGGAATAGTGAAAAACTGGGGAGAACAACACAGCCTATCTCAGTTTTCTCTCTTGATGACATTTATTTATATCCCTCTAATACACAAAATTTACTGATCCCCCAAGACACTCCCAAAGTCTTATCTGACCCTGGCATTAGGCTCAGAGACCAGAATTTTATGCTTATGTTAGGTGAGTATTTCCCCCTCCTGTTTGCTGTCTTTAGAGAGGGAAAAAATGCAAGTCAGCCTTATACATGCCTAACCCAGGGACAGAATAAACTAATAAACATTCTCATTTAGAAAAGTGATGAATAGGGAAAATATAACAATTACTGTTTCTCAGAAATTCTGGAATTTCATTGGACAAATGTTGATACATTTAGCTATCCTTGGGACATAGACTGTTTTCTGATTGAGCTGTGGATCTGCTCATTGGAATGGTTTCCAGATATGTTGGTCTCCATGACTCTTGGACCCTTATTTCCCCCCATTTTTGTTGTTCATTTCTAAAGAGACATTATAGAATATATAATTCTTAAAGACCTAGATGGTTTCTTAAGCTGTTTGCTGGCTATAGAAATTTTTAGGCCAGAAAATGTTGTCTGAACTTGAAAGTTTTTAGTCTTTTTAATGCAAACTAGGGATGTTTTTGCCAATACCACTTTTCAAAATCTTTGTGGGTTTTGTATGTATTGGAATTTAGTCAACTCTACATGATAAAACCACATCTACAAATATTACCAAAGCTTGCCTCTTTTAAAATATTCATTTATTGTTTGTTTTTATTTTTAGGGCCTCTGTCATCTCTATTGGGAGGTCAACTATCAGTCTCATTCTTGCTCTTTTGATGGTAATTCATCTTTTTTTTTTTTTTTCCAGCTTTGAAGATTTATTCTTTGTCTTGGATTTTTAGCAGACCTGTTATGATGTGCCTATGGGTTAGCTTTTGTTTCATTTTTGGTTTTTGTTTATTATTTTTGTATCCATTTACTTTGGGGTTTTCAGAGCTTCTTGAATTTTTACATTGATGTGTGTCATAATTTTTGAAAAATTCTTGGCCATTATCTCTTCAAACATTATTTCTGACCCACTCCTTCTGTACTGTCCTCCAGGGGCTCCAATTACATGCATAGTAGATGCATTCTTAAGTTTCATGGGTCTCTAAATTTTTCTTTATTTTTATTTTATAAGTTTGGATGATGTAATGTTAACCTAACTTTTAATTCAATTATCCTGGAACTAATTAATCATATTTCATATTAAAATATCTAATAAATTTAAAACTTTCGGTATTATTCATCAGTTCTAGACTATCCATTTAATTCTTCTTTAAGGATTAAAATTCTCTGGTGTAATTATTCATTTCTTCATCTATTTCCCATCTTTTCCTTGATTTTCTGAAACATACGATTTTAAAGTCCTCGTCAATTAACTCCAATATCTTGGTCACCTATGAGTCTACATTTATCGCTTCTTTTTTCTCCTGGTTTTAGTCCTGCGTTTCTGTCTGTTGGTGTGCATAGTAATTTTTTTTTTTTTAATTGAATGCCAGATAGTAGTCCAAAAACTGTAGAGGTTGCAGATGATCTCAAGAGTGAGTTCACCCATTCCCATGCTAGGCAGATAGGGTGGTGATTGATTATTTTAATCAAATCTTGAGTGGTGCTGAGTCAAGTTTAGATTGAAACCCTCTTAAGACTGTGTCAACTTTGGTTTTCCTCTTGTATTTCTAGGATTTTGGCTAAGAACCTGCCATATTCTCTGGAACCAAGTCCTTTGACAGATCAGAAACTCTAACTTTTCTCTGTTCTGTTTTTCTGCTTAGGTAGTGGCTTTCCTCCCACAACAAAGCTAGAGGTTAGCAAATATACTAAGGTGATAATTAGCCATGTGCTTCTGATCTTTTTAATATCTGCCAAAATTCTATTATTTCTTTTTGTTACACAGCAAAAAACTTCTGGGTTCTAACTCTTAGATCCTTGGCCTCCTACTCGTAGCCAGAATCATTACATTCCCAAGGTAAAAGTAGTTTCAGAAGTTTCTCTTTCTGAAGTTCTTCCTCTACTGAATCTTGGTCAGTCTTTTTCATGTTGCTGCCTCTTCATCACACTTGAAAAGCAATCTCTGTATCTTGTTCAACTTTCCTTTTGTCTGTAGGTGCATGCACCAGTCTGATACCAGTGACTACATTCACAAGTAGAAATCTTTCCTTCTATAATATTTATCAAAAAACTTTTATCATATTGTGTGGCAATCTTTCTGTATGTATCTCTTTCCTCAAAGAGATTATGAGGCTGTGAACTTCTTGAGGTCAGAAATTGTCATTCATTGAATAGTTTAAAGTTTACATGACTCACAATATATTATATATTTTACACTTTGGGGGATGAATTATAGCACAGATTCCTTTGGGAATATGATGAATTATGTGAAATCTGACTAGAAAAAAAATTCACTTGAAAACAGGTACTCAGATATTTGGATACAGTTGTTGTGGGTTCAACTACCCTTCAGTTCCATTCAGGTAAACCCCTGCAAATGAAGTTAGTGACGTTCCTAGTTCCTGTTATCACACTATTAGAGCCCTATTCTTATACCACTATGCCAAAGCATTAGGATTCTGCAACTATTATTTTTAAATGAAGTACAAGTAACTAGAACATAATACATTTAATGGGCATTTGTGGGTTTTGGTTGCCCAATATTAAATTTTCCATTCTGACGTCAGTTAAATATGCTCTAGGGAAATTTTATCCTTCTTTACTTTATAGTAAATTAAGATGTCCCATGATACCACTACAAAGTCAACAGCTACACTGGGGGTCTCTTCTGCTCTACTGGTCCTTTCTCCAACTAGCACTTTGAAGAGGTTGGACCTTAACCTCGGTTTTATCAGTTGGATCCTCTTGTCCAGGACTCTGATAATTGATCTGGCCAAGGCAAGAAGGAGTTAATGGTTGGAGTTTGGTATTGGTGCCTACAAGAGATAATAGAACAGATCTTGTTACTAAGACTTTCTAGACTTTTCCAGTGGGATTTGTTTCATGGCTTCTCTTCTGCATTGGAAAGTCCTCCACTGTATCTTTTCAATAAGTTCTCTTTTTTTTTTTCTTGTTAATTAGAGAGTCAACAAACATGCCCAGATTCACACATGAACACATACCAGTCATTAAGCTCCATCTAACCATAATCATGATTCCTCACTATCTACTTCCCTTCCAGAGTAAACAGAAAGAATCATGGAACACAGGAATATTTTAACTAGCAGAGCACTGAGCAGAGGATAGTCATACAGTTTACCACATGGGGGCAGCAGATATTACTATAAATTGAAGAGATTGCCAAATTCTGTAAACACAATTTTCCCCCAGAGGGTTAATTTTGAGGCTGACAACTTCAACAGCATCATCATTCTTCTCAGCTTTATCTTTATCATCTCCATCCTTCATATCTGAACAGGGCATAATAGTTTTTAAAGTACAATTTATTGTACATTAGCATGCTGTTTCTAATTTGTGAGCATAGAAATCGCCATTTATATAGAGGTGTTAAAACAGATTTTACAATCCAACAGCCATGTGAAGACTGAGTCTCTGTGACCTTGAACATTCCTTTTCTTCAAAACTTTAGATCTTTGTTTTTGAAAAGAGGATAGTAACATAGCCGTGTTATGAAAACTAAATGAGATGGTACACATAACTTGCTTATCACAGAGCCTACTATGTGGAAAGAACTCAATGCTTGTTATTACTATTTTTTTATTCCTTTCATATGAAAGTTAAATAAACCAAGTCTTTCAAATTCACAAATGAGTATGTAAAAGAGTAAGACTATTTATTTTGACCCTGAGTTCAGAATTCCACCACTGTTCCTCTTTGATATGCATATCAGTTAAGTGGCTGTCTTTAGTGCACGTGGAGAAGCAGCAGAATTACATTAAAGGATGGAATATTTTCCCTTGAGAATTATGCTATTATTCCCTTGTGGGAAATAATATGAGAGAAATGAATCTTCATGAGGGACATTGGGCTTTACATCTTTACTCTAAAAATTCTCTAAGGAAAAGACATTATTGAGTTTTGCTGAATAGATCTGGAAATCCCTGTGAATTAAATCAAAGCCTTCTAGAATAACTATATTCTTGGAAAGATGAGACAAGCCAGAACAGTCCCACTTTGAATGAATGGTTTTTAAAATGCTTGAGAGGCCACAAAACATAAAAGGATTTCTAAATATGAGGAGGGAAATGTGTCTAGTGCATAAAAACCATACATTCAATTTACTGTAGAGAAGAACATTTTAAAGACGCTAACCTTGTGATTTGAATTGACTTTATTTATTCATTTCAAAGAAGCCGTTCAAAAAGTAATAGGCCTTTGTAATGAAAATAGAGAAACAGCACGAACAGACTGTGGGTAAGAAAAAGGGAAAGGATAGGTTCTGAGTTTGTGGAAAACAAGTAATATTTTCCTAAAATTTTAGAGATAGGAAGAATTTTTGAGGTGTTAGCCTATTATTTTCCTTTAAAAGATGAGGATGTGGGTAATCAGAGAGGTTCAGTGACATTTTTAAGTCTGTACAACCAGTGAGGGGGGAAAACCAAGTCCAGACCTTCTTATTCCTACACTATTATTTTCCATTTTTCAACAGCACTCCCTCTTTCAAACTGCTTATCTGTTAACTTTGAATACCAGCTGTAAAAACCCAATTGCTTTTTAATAGCTCCTTCAAGGATTTAAAAAATCTTAGTATTCGTTCAGATCTGGTTCCAAATATGATGGGACATGTCTCATATGTCCAGATGTTGTGTGTTTTCAACAAATAAAAACAGTTGTAAGAGGAGATTCAGGTCTCTTTGTGAACATATGCACACTATCTAGAAGATCACGGGTGTAGTCTAGCAAAGTATAGAGCACTTGTCCTTGGAAAATATTTAGCGCAAAGATGTAAAGACCAAAATTTCTTGTTAAGATCCATTTCTCTCACATTATTTCCCACGTGGGAATAATAGCATGATTCTCATGGGAAAACATTCCATCCTTCAAAATAATTTTGCTGCTGCCCGCCATGCACTAAAAATGGGCAATTAATTGATATGCATAATTGCGTCATTTGACCAACACATGTCTAGATTTCTCTATTTATTCATGTCTCTGCTCAGATACCTCTTCTACTGTCTGGTTCCCCCCACCACATCCACCATTCTCTATCCCATGGCCTGCTTTGTATTCTGTATACTTACTACTATATGAAAGAGTATCTTATTTTTCCAGATTACACATGTTTACCTGTCCTCCTGTAAGAAGTAAAATGCTTCATGATGGAAGAAAATTTCTATGACTTTTTCATCACCATATTCCCTGTACCAAAATGTGTCTTTTACATAGTCGGGGTGCAACAATATTCCTTGCAAGAATAAATTAATCAATACATGTTTGAGGTACCTGCAGCTCATCCTTCCAGTTTCCTTCTGAGATATTTAATTGATAATTCTCTACCTTTTTAGAGCATCAGCTGACTTACTTAAATGGAGGAGCCTGATTCATAGTTGCCTAAGAAGAACTTCCTCCCCATAGCACTATTATATAGTTTGAGAGGAAACTGAGAAAGTCATTGATTTAACTATCTCCTGTAATCTCCCTGATTATGTAATTGCCAGCGCTGGGTTTTTCATTCTGTTAAATATATTCTCTTTGTAACATCACCACCCCAGCTGCTACAACCTAGAATATTCTACCACAATCTCTTACCTAGATTATTTCGGATGTCTCCCAACGGGTGTTTTTGCTTTCACCCTTGACCTCCCCCATTGTTTACTTTCTATATAGTAGCAGTAAACATAAGTTGTACACTCTGCACCTTTTCTATTCAAACCAGTACTTTCCCATGGCACTAAAAATCATTTCCAACTCCTGGCTTATAAGGCCCTACTTTATTTGTCTGAGATCAAAGTGAGGCAGGGAGAGAACTTGAGTCTAAATCCTCGTCTGGTTCGGCCCACCTTACTGTGGCACATTTTTAAGCCTTTCTGAGTCTCATTTATCTCAACAGAAAAACTGATGTAAATATATACACACTAAAGACAGAACTGCATTGGAGCTTAGGGCTTGAGTTTCTCAGGCCCTGGTGGTCACTCAGTTTTCATCAAGAATCTTCGCTGTAAATTCACTGACTGGATTTCTCAAGTAGTGGGAAAATTAAAATGTTTTATATATATACACACACACACATATATATACATATATACATACATATATATATATATATATATATATATATATATATATATATATATATGCTCACAAATGCACACACGTATATGAGAGAGAGAGAGAGAGAATAACACCTATAAACCACTTGACAGGTGCATAGTCCCTGGAACTTAGTGAAGGTTCCTTTCAGGTCTGCTCGTTTTGGCCCCTCTTTCTCCATGCTGCCCACTCACCCTGCCTAGATGATATCTTGCAGAACTTCCTTGCTATCAGGAAGAACCCAGCTGAGACCCATGAGGTTCTCACCACAAGGTAATTGGGGTGTCTGTGTCTGTGCTTGTTTGTAAGCTTGGCTCGTTACAATCTGTAGACGTGTTTTTCAGCAGATGTTTGACATCATTTGTCTCCCAGCACAGACGGTCTCCACCTTGATTTGCGGTGAGACGCAGATTAGGGCTGGGAGGTACCATCCATACGAGTGCTGCACGAAGTGGTTTACCGCAGCCTCCTGCTGCTCCTGAAGGATGACTCACATCCCTGCGCTGTGTGGGAGGGAACATGACAGTTTAATTTAAATACCTCTGCTGATGCACTCAGTTCTGAAAGACACATTCTCTGCTCTGCACTCATGTTCCTGAGCTGTCACTCTACCTGCGAGTCTCAGTTGCAGTCTGACAGAGAGGGGAGGAGATGGCCTGTGTTCTAAGTCAACATGCTGTGTCACCAGGAGTGGTTACGAGCTTGGCTCTGGAAGCAGTCTGCCTGAGTTTGATGCTGACTCCACAGCCCTTCAGCCGCGTGGTCATGGACAACTGACTTACCCTTTAAGAACCTCAATTTCCTCATCTGTAAAATCGGGATGACCCAGAGCACGACCCATCTCCTTGAGTCATTGTGAGGAATAAAACACTTAGAACCCTTCTTAGAATATAGTCCGTTTTAATAATAAGTACAGATGATTGTTACCAGGCATAGGATCAGGTTTAAGAGGAGCAGTAGTTCAAAAAGTCATCCCAAAAGGCCACTTAAGGAAGCTGGAATGCCCTAATGAAAACAAACATGAACTATATCTAGTGCAGAGCAAGGTGGAATCAGAAACCACCTTGTTTTCTGTGTACAGAAGCAAACACCATGGGCTATAGAGGAAGAAATAATTCATTGGAGATTGAGGATGGAAGTGAGGAATGTTTTATAGAGGAGGATCTGATTTAATTTTATCTGGAAACTAAACCATACTTTTTTAAATTTTTTAAAAAATTTTGTTCTTTATTGGAGTATAGTTGACTTATAACGTTAGTTTCAGGTGTGCAGGAAAGCAATTCACGTACATACATGTACATACATACATATACATATTTTCAGATTCTTTCCATTATAGCTTATTACAAGATATTAAATATAGTTCCATGTGCTATACAGTAGGTCCTGTTGTTTAATTATTTTATATATATTAATGTGAGTCATATTTTAGTAGAAGGAAGCAACAGTAGACATTCTAAGCAAAGTCAGAGGCACTGTTTCTTAATATGGGAAACACTGAGTTCAGAGTCCTTTTCTCATTTGGAGAGTCTTTTGGGCTTATAAATGAAGAAATCGTATTCACGTACAGCCATGATCGTGGTGAGCGAAGGGCAGGGAATGGAAATAGCTTTTGTTGAGCATGTACATCACACCAAGTACTGGACCAAGCAATTTGTTTTTAACCCTGTCAGAAGTTTCCAGAATGGGCAGTTGCTGTCTCCATTTTACAGATGAGAAAACAGAAACTTAGGAGGGTTGAATAAAACAAACTCCCCTTAGCTAGTAGACTCTGCATGTAAACCCAGACTTAAATCGTTATAGATTCTGTATTCTTTCCACATGGTCAGACTACCTGCTACCCGCTGTTAGATGCTGAGAGTCATCCTTTTATAATAGATGGACAGTCTAGATTTCCTCCAACTAATTAGCTGTGTGTATCACATGTTGTTTCATCTCATGGCACAAAAAAGTAGGTCAATATTTGTCAGACACATGGAGAAAACGAGATGAGGCTGCCCCTGGTCTCTGGCTCCCTTAAGTCCTGCCTGGGCTGAGAAAATGTGTATCTAAGAACCCCTCGGACCTTTGCACACTTTGACCATTCTGAGATGTAGGAGAAAAAGACCTTTAATTCCTTAGCTGCTTCTGCCCCGTCACTCCCTTTGGGTTTCACTCAACCACAGGAGGACCAGTGGGCACAAGACCAACGGCACAAAGAGACCCATCACGAGTGCTGCTTAGGGAGCCACCCGCCCTTCTCTGCCGCAGGAGTGACAGCCCTCTGCAGAGTGCACTTCAGAGAAGGAGCAGCCTCCACAGCATCCTTCACATCCTGACTGTGCCGTGAAACACCATATGTATTTATATCACACCAGCGGTAATGTTTAAAAGAAAAATCTTTCAAGTCAGTTTTCACATTATTCCAAATGATGGAAAAAGATCATTTTGTTTCTCTCCTAGGGCTGGGAAGGCAGGCTTGTTATTCCTCACCAGTCATCAAATGGATCTGGTGTTTCTGCGCTTGTGACAGTCAGCCTTTTGGAGGTGTAAACTGTCTGGGACACATCTGGTTCGATCGGCAGTCCTCCTCTAACTGGGCCCAGGGTGGTGTGTCTTTCCCCTTGGCTGAACACATGTGGCATCCCTCCCACTTTGAGTCGATTTAGAACCCCGCTTGGGCTTCCAGGCATTGTTTTATGATCTGCTCCCCGAGCCTGTTTATTTCACCAGGCTGATTCTGTAGAGCCAGCCCTTTGCTTTGAATCTAATTCTTAGTCTTTGACAAATCTATATTCAAACTAAACCTTATGTTCTGGGCCTTCTGTCATCCCAAACTTGGAATCTTGTTCTGCTATGACCTTCAGACATTCACAGACATGTGCCAAGCGAGGGTCCATAGACCTCCATGCCCAGCAAGGGTCCTTGAAATCCAGCCTGAACAGAGCTCATGGCCTCCTGCTTACCCGGGTGAGTGGCACCGGAAGTAGTGGGGTATATTTCTCTCTCTCTCTCTCTCCCTCTTTCTCTCTCTCACACACATTGTGTGTATATATAATCAATTTTACTGTTGGGGAAGAATGAGTTCATACTCAGAAAAATTAACAAACTTGCCAAAGGTAAGGACAGAAAGGACAAGAACAGTTTCAGTATTGGCAGCTGGGTAGAAACTGTGGGAGGTAAGTGGGCTGATTCTCTATATATTACAGCTTCTGACTCAAAAAGAAAAGATAATTTAACTTTTATACAACATGTTAAAATTTGTACAGTACTTCTTACATCCTACTACCTTGCTCCTTTTGAACCCAAAGAAGTGGGTTTTGTATTCGTATCTTGGGAGTTCAAGACAAGTACTTTCCCCACTGTACTGATTCTGTGAATTGAAAGTACCCATCACTGGCTACTGTTTTTAAAGAGAGCAAAGTTCTAGAAACCATTGTGTTGCCTCTTGTATTATCATAAGCGTCTGGGAAGGGGGGTTATTGTCCAAGTGAAGAGAATTCAGACAATTACTGAGGTTGTTGTATAGAAAAATCAACATACAGAAGAGGTTTAGAGAATATTCTAGTGATAACCGAGGGATGGAAGGGGACTGAGTGTCCACAGGGATTAAGGAAGAGGGTGAAAGTACAGGTCAGTTGGATACAAATGGAGAAAGTGGAGGAAAGCCTTTGGTGTTCCTGTCAAGAAAACTGATGATGGGTTCAGTGTAACCTGTGTATTAAGAGACATATAAAAGGATCAAATGTCTGTGATTGTAGTCTCCAGCACATTACGGTATGGAATTCAAATTAATATTCTGATATCCAGAATGGACTAGTGATTTGGTAAGTGACAGAATTCTTGCACAGAGGAAGTAAATACTGGCCACGCTAGAAAGCCAGTCTCCCACACTCTTTCTGAGTGAGAAGGAGGAATAAGAAAGAGGTTTACAGGCACATAAGCCATTGCTGTGTGCATCCTGTGCATCCCGGCAGGCTCTGTGGAGTATCGGAGGCAGGCATAGGGGTAGGAAGAAGAGTCATCATTATCAGCTATTTTTGGCTGGAAGGCTAAAAAACTGTTAACTTTTAGTCTTGTTAGGAGAAAGTCTCTTCTTTCACACAATTCCTCATCACCTGGGGAATAGAATAGAGTCTTTGGGGAATATATTTTCTGGTTTTATACTCTCAGTGAGTGCACATACACAATGCAAGACACACACACACACACACACACACACACCCCTCTTTCTTGCTCACAGAGACATCTGTAGATTCCTTCCTATTTCCAGAGGGAGAATTTCATCCTTAGACCCTTCAACCTCTTGGTAAGCTGGATTCCAGGTGAGGGAGGAAAAGACTTCCATAGCCCCAAGCCTTAGGTTTGTTAGCACTGGGGAGAATGCATAAAAAGTAGATGCTCTTCAGAGTTACAAGTCTAGCCATTTTAAACGTTATAAATGTGTGACCCCTGTGACCCCAACTTGTATATCAGGAGGCAGGAGGAGTTCTGAACTCTCAGAATAAATAGAAAGAAGCCCTAGTCTCTCTTTTTCTCTCACACTTTAAATCTCCATAAACTTTGCACATTTCCTATTATCCTATGACTTCCAGTTGCCAAAACCCTTCCAATGTGCCCTCTGGAATTAATAGTCGATCATCAGCAAAATTCCCTATGTCCTCAGATTGTTCTGTGAATGTTCCTTTATCTTCTTGCTCTGAAAGAAACCTGGATGCTCTGAGAACACTGCTTCCCCTGCAGTCCTCTCAAATGTGACTCTTTTTTCTCCTGTAACTCTCAAACCACCAGTCCTGGAGGTGGGGTGGCTATCTTCCAGTCCCACTTAGGCTTCCAGATCCTTCCCCTAAAAGCCCCAAATTGAACTCTCACATTGTCATATTACACCATGTATCATCTGTGATACATCATATTATACCATGATACAGTCTGGTGGAAGATATCCTTCCCTAGTGTTCTTACTTATCAAACTTGGAACCATTTCTCTTGATATGTAAATGATTTTAGCTCTTGTCTGAATGTTACTTTTTCCAACAGGACTCTTACCTTACTTCTTGGCACTTTATATACATAGATGTATATGTGTGTCATATACGTGTATAATATATGTGTGTGTTTCTCCCAGTCCTTCTCAGTCTCTGTTCCTTGAGCTCCTCCCCGCTGATGAACTGCGTCTCTGTGCTGCCTTAGACTTAGAGCAGCACTTGCCCAATGTGGTCACTCCCTGCTCTTTGAAGCACTCTCACTGTTTGGCTTATGGGACATTATTTTCTTCATTCTCACCTCATCTCCCTCAACAATGCTTCTCACCCTTCATTTGCTGGTTCCTTGTCTTCTTGTTGATATCTTACAGTGGTGCTGTCCCAGAGATCCGTCCTTTGTCCTGTTGTTTTCTTCACTTATGATCTCACCTGGTCTCCGTGCTAGAGCCGCCAGCTACCAGAGGGACACCTCACCACCACACCGAGCTCGGTACGACGGCCTGCTCAGCATGACCAGCTGGGTGTGCAGTGGGCATCTCACGCTTGGTGTCTCCAGAACTGAACTTCTGCTCTTCCTCCCCAGATTTGTTCCGTCTGCAGGCTTTATCAGTGCAGTTACGAAAGTTCTAGCCTTCTATTTTTTTGAGGCGAAAAATCTTAGGTAATCCTGAATTTCACTTTTTTTGTTTGTTTGTTTTCAAACAAGCATCTGATCTCAGTGAAAATTCTACTTGTTTCACCTTCACAAAATATCGAGAATTTTACCACTTATTATGCTGTGTAAGCCTTCTCACAGGTCTCCCTATGTCCACTTTGCTCCCAATATATTCTATTCACAGAGCAGACAGAGGGAGTCTTTCTAAAAGAGAGGTAATGTCATTTCTTTGCCCCAAACTTTCCAATGCTCCCCTCTTAAGCAGAGTAAAAGTCAAGTGCCTTCTATTCCCATATTACTCCTCCAAGCTCAACTCCATGTTTATGTATCACTCCTTCTCCTCCAGACATACTGGCCTCCTCGCTGTTCGTGTTCTTCAAACCTACTGTGTCTGCATGAGTTATCCCCCTTTTTGCAAGCACTCTTCCTGCAATTTCTACCTACCAAACTCCCTTCCCTTCTTCAAATATTTGTTTATATGTTACCGTACAATTTGGCATACCCTGATCACTCAATTGAAAACTGTGTTCAGACTCCACCCACCACACACATGCACCCCACATTGCCCCCTGCCCCTTACTCTGCTCTTTTTGTCCCTTGATAGCACTTATCACCTTCTAATTGGCTATATATTTTATTTTAAAAGATTATATGGATGTGGATTATTCACTCTTTATCTCCTTCCCCTGTAAAGTAGGCATCTTAATAACAGACTTCTTTTTCCCCCAGTGGTATATCCCCATTCCCAGAATAATATTTGGCACATGTATAGTAAGTCTTCAGTAAATATCTACAGAATAAATGAATGGTTGAACGGATGATTTTTACCTTTGTTCCAAACCATCTTATAGGTAGAGAGAGTGTATAGTCTTTGTCATCTAAAAGAACTAGGTTTGAGCTGCCTATGGCCATTTTTAACAGTGTGAGCTTGTATAAGTTATTTAACTTTATCAAGAAAATTGAAATAACATTTTACACATCTTAGGTTTGCTCTAGAAGGGAAAAAAGAAATGTCAAGCACCTATCACAGTGCCTGGTGTATAGTAAGTGTTCACTAAGTGTTGGCAATTACTGCATGCTTTGTAAATAGCTGCTTTCTTTTTCATCTCCCTCTTGCTTCAGAGAGAAGTAGACAGAACTGTGTTCCTGTGTGACACATCAGTACTGCTGAGTCATCTGATCAGGCTAAGAACGGCTTCTGATCAGATTGTGTTGAGAATGTGACTGAATTTAATGAGCGAGTGCATTGTCCATGCAGGAAAAAAGCAATTGTCTCTGTGTGATATTTGTGTCTGATTAGCAACAACAATTGCTTCTCCATTTTCAAGCTCTGGTTCACATCAGAGTCATGTTTCTGCAGCATATACTCGATGAAAATGAAATTGAGTTTCCTTTTCTGACAGACTAAGTATAAGCCTTTTAAAGGCAAAAGCAAAATACTCCAACGCAGGACACGTGTTCCTTTTCTTTTAAATAGGTAGTCACAATACAAAGAACATAAAGCAGCTCCAGTAAACAAAGAGCATCGTCTTGCGGATGTGGTATGGGATGGACAGAAGTTGGGGAAAGTGTTCCAGGTTAGTTGCACAGGATCTTCGAAAGGGAAAATGAGCCAAATCGAGGGACCCCTGGTGGGTTTTCAAACAACAGAAACAGCATTGCTTCTCAGGCCTTTCTCTCTCTTTTTTTTTTTAAACTTCTAATTCAGAGAGATTAGTTGAAAAATAAATAACAGTGATAGTAAGAATTTTTCTTAGAAAATTATACAGATAAAAAGTGTCACTTAAGTCCTACATTTTGCTTATTTGTGAAAACAAATTGCCAACAGAATGAGAATTCAAGAGAGATTTATATATATTTGCTCCTCTGAGTTTGGCAAAGGCATTTTGGTGAAAAATGATTGGCTCCACAGAACAGGAAATTTAATTAATGAAGAAGTATGTCCCTAGAACAAAAATACAGAAAAAATTCTAAAAAGTAAAACCCAAAAGAGGATTAAAACAAGGAAGAAATACGTTCTTTCATAGAATCATAATATATGAGAATGGAAAGGGATCTTACTTTTTTCCAACCATTTTTAGGTGAGGAAATTGAACATCAGCAGTTATAACTGTCTTGTTCAATGTCACACTAGGACGTATAGTCAGTGCCAGTCTCCCAGGACCTCTAGTCCAGCACGCTGTGCACCCCTCACACTTTCTTTCCCAGTGCATCTTAAGAGAAGGGGAGACACTAACACTGATTGACCTTTGAAATAGAAAAAAAATGACCAGAGGGGAAAAGTGCTCTTGAGTTTGGATGAACCCCTTAAGCATTGGTCATGAAACATCAATTTTAAAGCTTGAAAGGAGAAGGAATTTATACTCAGAAGGATTTTTGGCATAGTAGATTAGAACCTAGGCCTTTAGAAGTATCGCAGTGTAATGGCAGAAAACACCATGATGTGAAGAGAAAGATATCTGGCTCAGGTGACTGACGAAACAATTCAAGCAAAATCATTTAACCTTGTACTTGATTCATAGAGATGCTCAGCAGATGCTCCCTGACCTTCACTCATACGCTCTTTCAATGACACTACAACTTCTCTTTCACTAAGGACATCACCAGGGAGCTCAAGGTCAAGCCAGGTGAAAAGTATATTTACAATAAAGTCATTCAGATTTTGGTAGCAACAGATAGGATAATGTTTTTTAAAATGTATTATTAACAAAGGTTAGGGCGGGGTTAGAGGAAACGTCCAAGACTAGCAACAGTATGAAACTGTTAGCAGCTGTAAGCCCGGAGGGGCAAAGAGAAGGAACAGTTATTGTAATCCAGAGAGAGAGAAGCCATAGGAGTACAGGAAGGCTGGCTAAGAGAAGCAGTGCCTTTTTACTTTTAATTAAACTTTTCATGTTGAGACAATTGCAGATTCACATGCGGTTGTGAGAAGTAATACATAGAAATCTCCTATGCCCTTTACTCAGTTCCCCCTGTGGTAGCATCTTGCAAAACTAGTACAGTGTCACATCTAGGATATTTACACTGATACCATCAAAACGCAGAACATTTCCATCACCATGAGGAGTCCTCATGTTGCATTTTAATAGCTATACACATTTCCTACCCCCTTCTCCTCACCATAAGTGATCACAGGCAACCACTGATCTGTTCCCCATTTCTGTTACTTCATCATTTCATGGAATTCTGCAGCATGTAAACTTTTGGGGTTGACATCTTTCACTGACTAATTCTCTTGAGAATTTATCTAGGTAGTTGGGTATATCAGGAATTTGTCCTGTTTTATTGCTGAATAGTACTCCATGGTGTAGATGTACCAAAGTTTGTTTAATCATCTGTTGAAGGACATCTCTGACTTTCTAGTTTTTGGCTATTATGGAGAAAGCTGCTGTAAACATTCATGCATCCATTTCTATGTGAATATAATTTATTGTGTTGCTGGGATAAATGCCCAGGAGTGCCATTGCTGGGTCATAAGGTAGTTACATGTTTAGTTTTTAAGGGAACTGTCAAGCTGTCTTCTAGAGTGGCTGCACCGTGTCGCTTGCATTTCTGTCAATATGTGATGTTCATCCATAACCTTGCCAGCATTTCGTGTTGTCACTATTTTGTAAAAAAATTTAGCCATTCTTGTAAGTGTGCATTGATATCTCACTGTGTTTTAGTATGCATTCCCCTAATGGCTAATGATGTTAAAATCTTATCATGTGCTTCTTTGTCATCTTTACTTCATCATTATGAAGTCTCTTCATGTACATTTTACTATTTTGTAATTAGGCTATTTATCTTTTTAAAATGGCATCCACCTATATTTGTACATCAAATCCCCAAGACAACTGAAACTAGAGCCATTTGATTTCATAGCTTTGTAGGACAACAACCCAAAGTGTGAGTTTGTCTACCTGGGAGTTCTTCTTATACTCTTATTACCTAGAAAACTCAACATGTCTTTTCTGATAGTTATAACATGAATCAAGCTCTATTCTGTGCCAAGGGAGTCCTAGGACAACTCGTAGAAAGGGAGGTGTTCCCAGAAATGACGCACCTGGGAAATTATAGCTCCTTTTTAATTTAGTGCTTCAGTGAGAGTCTTACACATTGAATATGAATTTTAAAATGTCCCCTCTGAACACAAGAATGTTCCTTGCTATTGTTTAAGTCTGCTTTGAATGTTGCTTACTGTTTCTTGATTGAGAAATATGGAAAGAACCTATCAAATCTTTCAACTAGTTTTTCATCTATTTTACATTGCATTGAGGAAAGACTCGAAGTAACGCATCCAGTGAACCATGTGCTTAATCATGTGGGGCCATTGCCTCATTTCTGTGATTCTTTAGGAAAGAAGCTGTTTGGGTACTTTACATGAAAATTTGTTTTTGTGGGTGCCACAGAGAATTGTTGGCATTTAAAAGGAAGTCATGGTTTTATACATATGTATATATATATGTATATAAATATATGTGTGTATATAAATGTGTGTGTGTATGTGTGTGTGTGTGTGTGTGTGTGTGTGTGTGTGTGTGTGTATATATATATATATATATATATACCCAAGAAAAAGCTAAGATGATATCCCTTATCTTACAGTAAGGAAAACTAACACTGAAGAAGATTTTGTGATTCAGCTGCCCAATCTATCCATAGTACAGGTGATTCAGTTATTCTAAATCATAAAAATGGGGGGAAATGAGGAAATGTCTCTGCTCAAAGACTTCGGTGATTGTAACTTGACCATAGAGTGAAGTCCACATCCCCTATAAGGGCATTCAAAGACTGCAGTTTGAGCCCATCTGCCTTTTAGTGTCTGTTCAGTCTGCATCTCTGTGCTTCCTCTTGTCTGAACACTGTGTAACACTTCTCATCCACACCTCCGTGCCTTTGGTCTCGACCTCCTGTGTACTCAGTAGCATTCCCAGGACCCCAGCATTCCTTGGCCACAGGGAAAGACACTGCAAGTTAGACATTTTTAAAAAAAATTCTATTATTAAGTAAGATGGACTCTGAATACAGTTTATCTTGTATTTCTAGCCATACCTTGTAAATGCCTAAACTAAATCTTAGACAAAGTAGAATTACAATCAGGGCCAGAAGTTGACTATGTTCCTTTCTTCTTTGTCTCTAAATTTTCACAAAGGTTAAAGGGGGATATTCCTTCAACTCTGAGATCTTCATTCATGGGGAAGTTAGCTCAGATTGTAAAGTGAAAATCCAAAATATTCCTTCTTTGTCAGCAAATACCTTCCTTGAAAAAGTTGATATGTCTGAATTCTCACTTGAGTTTTTATCTAGAGATAAACACTGTAAAGGAAAGACAAAAAGAGTGTCTGGCAGGGATGCTTTGTGACTGAGACAGATTTATAAAGTCCTTTTCCTTCTAATTAGTTATGTTTTGAATTTTCTTTAAGAAAAGATGCATACATTATAGCATATTGAACAATAATTAAAAGCATGTTAAAAATATTGCATATACATATGAAAATTTGATTATATATAATTTATATATACATTTAAATAAGATCTACTTGGGAAGGAAACTTTAGGAAGATTACTCTTGACTTGTAGAATAAAATCCTTTGCCCCTAACTTGAGGCGTTAGCATGGAAAAATAAAATCAGCTTTGGGGTAAGATGAATTTGAGTTTAAATTCCTCTCTGTCACTTATCTAGGGCAAGTATTTTAACCATCTTCATTTATTCTTATAAAGAATAGATTGTGTCCTTGAAATGCTAGCTCTGGAGGAAGCCGGACTGACTCTGTTTAAAACAATTGATTTCCCCTAGACTGCCAAGTTGTAAGGAAGACCAAGCTAGCCAGTGTTAGAGGCCAGGTGGAGAGAGATACCTGGCCAGAATCCAGCTGTTCTTGCCATTCAGCCTGGATGCCAGATGTGAATGAAGAAACCATCAGATAGTCCTGTCAGTTGTCATCAATGGCAACGACATAAAAAGCCTCAAACAAAAACTGTCCAGGTGAGCTCAGCCAGCCCCTGAACTGAAAGAAATAATAATTTTTTTATTTTTATTTTTTTAAAAAGGACTAAGGGTAGGATATAAGAAATCCATAAATGTAATAGCTCAATAAATGGAAATGCTCAAATGATGCACAAAATAAACATGAATGTTCATGTATAACTGAAAAATTGAGCTCTACACTGGAATTTGACACAATATTGTAAAGTGACTATAACTCAATAAAAAAAAAGTTAAAAAAAAGAAATAAAAATTTCTATTTAGATGATACATAAGTTAACAAGCAATGAATGCAAAAAAGAACAAAACTCTTTTTCCAGAACAATGCTGTATAATTCATATTAGATCTTTAGCAAAGTGACATCTTTTTTCAGTCCCAAATTCAGTTTCTGGATTCAAAATCACAAGTTAACTACTTTATGCTTTTTTATTGTTTTTCATTCTTAAAGTGGAAACAACAATAGTACCTTACCTCATAGAACTAGTGTGAACATGTGAATATTAAATGAGTTAATGCAGAATAATGCCTGGTATATAATAAATGCTGCAGAAGGGTTTAATAGTATTAGTATTAGCATCACTCAGAATCTCTTTGATCTCTATAGGCAATTCACAGTCCTTTATCATCCAGAAACTCCAGATAAACAATGCTTTTTTAATTTTTAGTAGAAATATCCCAAATACTGCATGGAATATACTTGTCTGAAATTTAAATTTAACTGAGAGGCCTGTGTTATTATTTGATAAATCTGGCAGTCCTAGACTTAACTAGACTCAGCTTCCTTATCTGTAAATGGGGAGATGACACTGACTTCACAGGGTGGTTTTGTATGTAAATTGCACAGTACAAAGTAGCTACTTATTTTCTTTAGGTCTTTGCTTAAATGTTACCTTCTTCTTGAGGTTGCCCTTGGCTAACTCATCTAAAATTTTAACAGTCCTCTCATGACATCATATCTTTCTTTCCTACTTTTTTCTTTGTTTCTCATTAATCCCTTCACTATGTATCAGACTTTATATTTTATATCTTTATCTGTGTTATCTGTCTACCCCACTTGATCATAGCTTCATGGGGACTGACTCTGTTGTCTGCTTTGTTTACTGTTGCATCCTCAGTGCCCAGAAAGTGCCTGTCCTATGTAGACATTCAATAAATAATTGTTGCTTAAATGAATGAATGAACCAGTCAATGAATCAATTCACTTTGTTGCTATAATCTTTCTACACCACACAGAGACTATAAGTATTTGCTCAATGAATGTATTGGTTCTGTGAGCTCCTGGTGGTCTGTTGGCAGGAAAGCAATGAGGTGATAGATATATTATAGGTAGATTCTCTGATAGCCCAGGCATTGTACCTTGGGGGAAGGAGCTGACAGCAACTAGAGTGGCAGGTAAGGGAGATGAAGGGATATGGGTATAATGTGGGAAATATGGAAGAATTCATATGACCCTGGGCAAAACTAGCTACAATTTTAGACATGGTCAATCAATTATATGGCTACTTGTTTCTCAAAAGTGAAGTATTCTCTAAAGGCATGATTAAAATACTCACACCATTTTCCACTTAAAGAAACTGAGGGTTTTAAGACTGAAGTAAGATACTTGACCAAGTTCATGACCTAAACAGGCTGCACATCCACCCTTCTTCCTACTGCAGTACTGCTGCTTAAGCCCCAGAAGGGGCACTCAGATTTTCCTCTTGGGCTGGGCAGATTCACAAGCCTACATTTTAGAGCACCCTTATCCATAAAAAGGAATAACACCACATTTGCCTCCTAGGGGCTATTAGAGAGATTTGTTGGTTAGGTTTGCTAAGTACCAAGCTGCTTAGTCACATGCCGTCATTTCACATAGCCTAACAGCTGAAATCCTCAGGTTCCACTCATTCAGTGCTTGTTCGACCAATGAGCAGTGAACGCCATCCTTCCTCCCTGTCTCCTGGCAAAAGCATGTCAGAGAAACTCAGAATTATTTATACCTGAAACTTAGCTTTTCTGCGTCTCTCGATGCCATGAATCATTGTTTTGTATGCTTGATTATATACATTTATATATCCAACATACAGTAATTTCTTTGGGCTCTCAATTTGATTTATAATCTTCAGGCAGTTTCCTAAATGTCTTTGTCACTTTTCCGGAATGGATAGTCTCCTTGGGAACATTCCTCCTCACTGAAATTTCCCACTGACGCAGGCCTCCCTTGTTTGCACATAGGCCTGACCGTCTCAATGTTCACTATTTAATCAGAAAAAAAAAATTCCTTTTATATGTAGGGGTTCTACAAAATGTGCTCTCCATAACTGAATGAAGAGGCAGAAGGGGAACGCGGGGCTGGGACTGCTTGATCCGGCAGTGGAAACAAGGGTGCATCTTTGCATCTGTGAATAATATGGTTAAATAAAAGAGAGTTTCCATTTCAGTTCCAGGATTATTTTCTCTTTCTCCCTTTTTTTTCTCTTCTTATTTTATTTTTTTCCCCCTTTTTCTTTCAATGAACAGAAATTCAGCCTCCTGTTTTGAGAGGAAAAAATATTATGTCTGCCTCTCAGTATGGATATTCCTGTTCATAGGAAATAAGCGTCAGGGAACTTAGCCCTTTACATGTCCTCATCCATTGAATAAATATATTGCTAGGAAGTTGTAGAGCATAGACTTTATTGTAAGAAAGGGAATGTATTTACCCTGAATGAATTGTATGTGCATCAAATGAGCAAGCTTGGTAGACATGATATTAGTGGCTGGTGTTTTATACAGTGTTAACTGTAAGTCAGACAATGTTTAAGTATTTTCATTCACTGAATCATTTAATCCTCTGAACAACTCCATTAGGTAGAAATTTATCATTGCTTCCATTTTACAGATGAGAAAACAATAGCACAGAGCAGTGAAAAATCTTGTCCAAAGATGCACATCTATTAAGAGGTAGAGCTGGGGTGTGAACTCAGGCACTCTGTCTCCCACTCACTGTGCTGTACTGTTTATGACATAAACAGATACTAGCAGATAAACTCCTTACTGCTTTTCCAAAGGCCAGTCCAAAAGACATCAGGATGTCTTTTATGAGACCATACCTCCCAGTGGCCATCACCAGGTGAAAACTGGAGGTTTGGGGCAGCAACTCATTGGCTTGATCGCTCCTAGGTTTCTAAGGGAAATAAACTACAAATGAAATTTAATTCAATCTATTTGATTTGAGTTTGTTTTTTGGTAATATACCAATGGAAATAGTTTTGCTAAATCACTAGTCTAGGTCACACACGCCACTAAAAGCCTTCATAAGAGTGTTGAAAAGAATTGTCATAAAAGACTTCAAAGTAACATATGTAAAGTTTAACTTCCCAAAGTCACACACCAAATAAATGACAGGATTGGGAATCAAACCACGTCTTTCTGGTTCCAAGCCCGTGTTACTTACAATATGTGATGCTGTTAGTAGAAAACTACAAAGAGCTACATATGTGTGTGTGTATGAGTTATATTTATCTGATGAAAACTAAAGCATGCAGCAACATGTAAAAGAATGTAATACCAAAGTTTATGTAACTCGAACATGGGCAGGCCCTGGGTCTGTTTCTCTAACCTACACTGTCACTGCACACCAAGTTATTTTTCCCCTTTCAGCATTCTTTTTCACAGATATTTTAACTTTGAAGTGACAGGACAATCACAACATAAAGGCTGCCATTTTGTGTGCCTCCTTGTCCCATGTATTACGTATATGAAAATATTTATGTTTTCTCATTACTCTAACCTCTGCATTCCTGTGGCTTACAGTGATAGGAACTTAACAGGAATGAGAGAGACAAGCTGTCCTGTGACTACTGCTTGGCTGTATTATGTCATGAATCTTGTTTAGATTATGATTACTTTGGAAGAGAATGAAAATGGAGAGTCGCAAAATATAACCATTCCAGTATCCCTGCTGGGGCAGACTCTATCCAAATTGGGGCTCAAAATTATGTTGATGGATTTTGCATTTTCTCTGTTAAGTTTCCTTAAATCTATGGCAATTTCTCAGCCATGATAATCAATGATTGGTGTATGTTTGCTTGAAATTACCTCTTGTTTGTTGGTCTGCATTTTCCTCTAAGACCTCTTTTATTTATTTTACAATGTTGTATTAGTGTCTGTTGTACAGTGTAGTGATTCAGTTGCACATATTCTTTTTCATTAAAGGCTACTAAGCCCTCTTTTAAAAGTGGTTGTGCCTCTTTTCTACTTAGTATTTAAAAGAACAGCAGATGCAAATATTTTAATTCATTATATAGTGATATTTTTCCTGTCTCTTGAGGCTGTCTTTCTCTAGATACCCATGCTGTGTTTTCCCCCCTCTGGGGTACAATGTGTAGCAGGATTAGGCTAGAGATCCTTGGGCTTCCCATCTTCAGAAACTTTATTATTGCTAGTTCAGTTTTCTTAGAATGTATTATACTAAAAGGAAAATGGAGTTTCATAAATGTATTTTACTGTATCAGATGAAAGCATATTTAGAAATAAAATACTGACTGCCAGTATTGATATCTGAGACTTCAGAGACCTCTTTGCAAACCTAAAACAGCAATGGCAACATTTTTATCTCATGCGCCTACTTTGATCTTTCTGTAATACAACTATTGAAACACAATATTGAGCCATGCCTGGGCTCAGGAGGAGTTCAAGATCAATTAATGATGTCTGTCATGATGAGGGAACTGGGAAATGGTGGTACCTAGGCCAGATAGTTACCTTACTCAGGCCTAAAGCTTTCTACACAGTGATTTTCTGTCAATTTATTCCCAAGGATGACCGGGATAATCTTACACTGTCATCACCTTTATCCATGTTCAACAAGAGCTTTATTGTTGGAGAGTTCTTACTAATGTCCAACCAGCATAGATTTGGTGTAATTTAGAGCTATTTCCCCTTGTTCAGCTCTGTTCAGAAGTAGATTTCCTATACAATAACTCCTCTTATATATGAAGGCTGTTATTAAAGAACAGCCCTGGGGATTGTCCAGAGAGGGATGGAGGCTGCAAAATGGGACAACTGCAACTGGGATGTGCATTGTGTTCTATCTCCAGGCTGAGAAACCAGCCTGTTTTCAGGAAAAACAGACATTCCTGTTTCATCACAGCAGGAAGGAGAGGAACTTTCTGAACAGAACAGAGAAATACAATGGCACCGACTTACACAATGCAGACTCATAATGGAAAACAAATTTGACCCACTTTATAACAAAGAACCCACTCCCCTTGGTACTTTGATGGTCCCATTAGCTGTCTTTGGGCTCACAGAAATTAATGACACCATATTGCCTGATTATTCCTAACCTTCTTTTCATCAAGGCCTGTTTAGAGTGATGAGAGTTGACAAAAAGCTGATCATCAGTTGGGCCCAGATTATGTAGATGAACAGAGAGATCTGAAAAAGAACACTCAAAGAGTTTGCCAGAAGATAATTGGTGTGTTATTTTAGCCGGATGAAATAAAATATAATAGAAGGAGTAGAGAAGAGCTTGATTTTTAGCCAGTTGAATAGTCTTTAAGTCATATCCAAGGTAGAGAAGGGTGTCTGGAAAAAATGGTCTTTGGGTCTTTATGATAGATGTTTCAGCTTAAAATGAAAGAGAACTTAGATTCATTAATTGCCTGCCTCACGCCAGGAACTGTCACATATTTTCTCTACGTTTCTGTTGGGGCTAAAGAGGCCTGATACACGATACCCTTTCTTTTCTCCACTTAAGTTCAGAAGCAATTGAGAGGCAGACACAGGAAACTGACAGGAGATGAAAATATTGGCTTTATGATGAATGGAGCTGGTGGAAGTTGTGACTCAGATGCAACCGTGTGTACCTGCAAACATACCCCAACCTGTCCCAAATTACAGGCCCAATCCATGGAGGGAAAAAGTGAGACTGCAGAATATTTAGAGAGGGAAGAGAGAGAGAAAGGAGCCAAACTCTTTAAGTGAAGCTGAATCTTACATACCTAACTATCAGAAGAGTAACTACCCTTAAGTGAGGAAATCCGTGGTGTTAGTTACTCTAGCGGAAGTCCCATGGAAACGTGAGGAGTGGGGGAAAAGGGTTCCCTGCTAACATTTTCCTTTATTTTATGGTTACAATGTTATGAGATTCTTGTTGGAGACAAACATTTCTATTTCCCAAGAGCCACATTTCCATATATGCAAGAAATTTTTCTCCCTCCATACCCTGGGAGAGAAAACCATTAGAATATTCCTGACCTTTCTTACTGGCCCTCCTACTTCCCAGGTCTTCCCCAAAGGAGGACAGGTAACCTATCTGATTGGTGAATTTAAGAGCAAGAACAGAGTAAGCTTGATTTAACCACCTCTGTCTTTGTCACCTGGATCCGCTGGCCTTCAGAGATGTCCGTCTTGACAGCAAACTTACTTGAGCATATTTTCTGTCCTTTTAGGGAAGCTTGAGGTTGTCCCTTTATGCTCAGAACTTGATAAGTTGGGCTCAGCTATTCAAGGGTGAATATTAGAAAGCTTGTTGTGACCACATAGCTAAGCATGTCTCCATTCAGCTTTATCCATAATAAAGCTGGCAACGTTAGCATTCTAGAATTACTCTAACTAGAGTGATTAACCCTCATTCAGTTCTAACTCAGTATTTGTTGGTTCCCTGAACCTACCAACATCATGGGCCTTTGTCTGCAGCTTTGAAAAAATTGGTGCCACAGATGGTGGCACAAAGATGGCACAGATTTGAAGATTGTTGATAGAGCCTAGAATGGTGACTGCAGTCTTAGGAGTTGGACATGGATAACAAAGACCACCCACTCTGACAAGTAAAAGCTGCTAACTGTTTCTAGTTTTTACAGATGCAGAGATAACGTTTAATAGGAGTCCAGGCTTTTGGGGTCTTAGTGAGAAGCAACAAGGCATTGGTGAGTGAGCTGCTGCAGGTGATACTGACTGACCTGATCAGAAACAGATTTTACCTGAGCAAACGACACTGCATGTTGGAATGGGAGTAAGACTTTTATTACTAGTCAGACATTATTTTAAACTAGCAGAATTTGAGTATATAGGCCTCTTGGAATGGGAAGATTGGGCAATATTTTGCTGCTTTGATTTGGTGATTCTGGCTTCCACAGAGCACCGGTGTGTGGTTCCTGCCAGGCACAGTAGGTGAAACTGGGTCCAACGTTCAAGCACTGTTTTTTTGTTTGTTTGTTTGTTTTGTTACTTTGAACAGCATTTAGAGCCAACAGAAAGAGCTGGACTGTGGCAAAGCTCTTTGGCTCATGGGCTTTGTCATTGCTAAAGGTTTAAACCCTCACCAAATGGTGTCAAATTGGCTCCAGATAGGTTAATTACATAGTCTTTGAATATAATTAAACATATCAGAGTCCTTGACTGTATTTTTGTTGACTAGAGGGTAGAAAATTTTATTGAAAGGATGTGAGCCCTTACTATACACGGGCTATTGGCTTTTTTTTTTTTTTTGAAACTTAGAAAAGCAACTTCATGTATTGTTATTTTGCATCCAATGGCTAATAAGCCAATAAAGAAGGCCAGAAAGGCCTGTAGTTGGAACATTCTCTCAAAGAAACAATTTTGCTCAGAAAGTCAAGGAGGAACTGGATTGCTTCAGGAAAAAAAAGAATAACCTAAATTTTACTCTAAGTGCCAGAATCAGAGCAATGAGGTAATAAAAGAAAAGTAAAAAGACACATAGCATGATTAAACTGAAAGAAGAGAGATATTTCACTGAGAAAGATTGACAGGTAGATTGGATAGATATATACAGGAAATTAAATATTGGAAGCCAGGCTAGACACACCTGAAAGGGAAAAGAGATTCACCCAGGCTGAACTGCTTTTAACAGGGGGCATGAAAAAGGGCAGATGTCTTGATTGTCACTAGATCAACGGATATCTAGGATCAAAATAAATCTCACAGCAAAGAAGAGACATAATCTCAGTGAGAGACCCAGGAGTCCTAGAGAGACTATACAGAGAGATCCTCTAAAACTTGTAGATAGAAGCTAAAAGAACAACTGGAACCATTCCTTGAAGAATGGTTAAAAGAAAAAGGAGAAGAAGGAGAAGGAAATGGAGGGATCTGAGAGTGAAAGAACAGAATCTGTGTAGACGATCTTAAGCTGTATGGGATGACTGCCGAGGCGACATAGCTACCGTAGGAAAAGACAAAGCTATCCCCTGTGCACTGAGGGAATACGTTTAAGAAATTCATGGAGTTAGAACTCTGTGGGAATAAAGAAGGATGACACATACTAAAGGGGAACCAGGCTAGACAAGAACAGACCAAGCTGAGGTCTGTGTTATTGAGCAGGGAGAGTAAGTTCCTGTCTAAGTTTTTGTACCTCAAAGGGTTAAGCTTAAATAATACTTGCTTAAACAGTAAATTTTTTGGCAGATCCCAAATTATCAATATAATATCTCTTCAAAATAGAGGATGAAACAAGACAAAATCTAAGAAATAAAGCTCCTAAAAATAGAAATAACTTAAAAATGGGGGCCAGAAAGGAATATAAAAGCCAGAGAGAGGAAAAATCCTCAGATCCAGCAATTCCTGTGAGCCCTACCTGTGGGAGGGAAGGAAAGGGCCGAGGATACTACGTGAGAATATCAACGGACGTTCCCCCAAAGTGGTAGGATTGACAGAAGTAAAGAGAGCAGAAGAAATATATCCATATTCTACTACTGAGAACAAAAATCTTGAAAAAATTTCAGCAGCCATTGAAATGACATAAGTTATTAAAAGTCCAGAAAATTTAAAATTCAGGGAAGGGCAAGGGATCAGAAAAGAAAACATGGCAAAGGTATTCATTCTCATGATACCCTTAGGAGTTTCAATATCAGAAGGATTAGCAGAATGTTTTGAGGGTGATCCTTCAGCAAAATCTAAATCAAGAATGAAGTGGAAACGTCTCCTACGAGGAAGGCTTTATAAGCTCAGTTGATGCAGTGGCAGGAAATAGCAGCAGTAGTCACTTAAGCACCAGACTAGAATGACCTGCTGAAAAGTGGTGCAGAGACCAGGATCTTGTTCAGTGCTAGAGTGGCAGACGCTTAAGGCTTACAGGTGAAAGGGATGTTGAAGAGTTTCGGATATCCTGGATGAGAAACTAAGGCAACTCAAAGAAGATCAAGCAACTGGGAATGCCACCATTAACCATCCTTAAAATGTGTAAGGAGGTGATGGACAGAGGATGAAAGTAGAGTGCAGTTTTGGGTGTGGCTTTTCCCTTACAGGGCGCGCGTGGAACCACCGTTAACCTCTTGAATAGAGGTCTCTGCAAATGAAGTTTAAACTCACAAGTCAGGGATGGATGACAGCCTAAAAAACCAAAGTTTACTTCATCTACCCAACTTGTCTCAGGTAGAAACAAATCTCTGCTTGATCTTTGGCAAAAGATGTCTGGATTATACAAATATCCGAGTGCAGATGACCTCATTTTGTTTGGAGAGCTGTACCAGGGGATGGGTTTTTGCTTGTTTCTAAATATGGTAGCTGTAGGCTGGTGCTGTGATAAAATTGTCTTTCCCAGTATCATTTTGTACTCTTTAAATAAGGTGCCCTGACAGCATGCCCTGAGAAAAATATGACATCACTTTTGTAGGATTCCTGCCAAAAGTATATAATCTGAATCTAATCATGAGGAAACATCAGGCAAATCCAAATTGAAGGAGAGTCTACAAAATCACTGGCTTATCGTTTTCAAAAACTGCCAAGGTCATGAAAGGCAAAGAAGAACTTTGAAAGACAAAAAACATAAAAGTCAAAACAACTTGGAAGACAAACACTACCCACTAAAGGAGATTAAAGAGACAGGACAACTAAACCACACGCCTGGTCCTGGATGTAATCTGGAAAATGGATATTCCATTGGTGAAGTCTGGACAAGGCCCTAGACTAGATACCACTTTGTATCAGTATTAATATCCTGATTGGAAAAAAATATACTGTGGTTATATAAAAGAATATACTTTTTATAGAGGTAGAGAGATCTCGTGTTTTCAACTTACACTTATTTTTTTTCTTGAAAAAGAGAGTGAATCATAAAACAAGTGTGGTCAAATGTTAACATTCGGAGAATCTGGGTGAGGGGTATACAGGTAACATTGCTAGATTTTGCAAATAAAAACATAGAACAACTAGTTAAATTTGAATTTCAGACAAGTAATGGATATTTTGTATCAGAGATTTGTCTTAAATGTTGCATGGGATATATAAATGTTTAAAAATAGTTGTTTATTTGAAATTCAAATGTGTCTGGATGTTTTGGATTTTATTTTTAATATTTGGGGCATATTTATATTAAAACAATTTTTCATTGTTTACATGAAATTCAGATCTAACTAGATGGTTGATGTTTTTCTTGCAGCCTTACATGTAGCATTTCTTTGTGCCATTTTTGCAACCTTCTTATAAGGCTTCAATTCTTTCAAGATGAAAAGTTAGAAAAAATGTAAGGTATACAAGAGACTGGGGTCAGATTCATTCCTGTTTAGCAATTTTAAGGGACTTGCATCCATTACAGTTAAGGGGGAAAAAAGCATCCTTCTACCTAGAAATTTGAGTCAGCATCCTACCAAAAGCCTGAAAAATAGAAATTGGGAAGGACTATAAGAAGTGAGATTTAGTTTACTTGGATCTTACCATGTAGTTGCATTTTGTTTTTGTTTTAATCTCCACTAAAAATTCGATAAGAGGAGGGAGGTTATATTAAATTGGAGGGATTTTTGTTTTGCTGGCATTGCATTATTGGAGTTTATTTATACTATCATCTAAAGTCACTATCTGACATCTGGTACAGTGTATTAGATGACCTGCTTGCACGTATTTTGAAATGAGAAATGGAACCCCGAGTGTTAATTTTCAGCCTAGGGTACAGCAGGGTCTTAGAGTTAAATAATGTGCTGTTCTGAGATATTTCTGAGCTTTCTGGAGGCGTGCAGGGGGCAAAACGTTGCCCACTAGTAGTGCCAGGAGAATCACCAGAGGGACAGTGAGTAGTTGGTGTTAGGGAGGGTCTAACATGGTTTAATGTGACAGGGAGATAAGTCTGTCTTATTGGAGGTAAAAAGTCAGAGGGTGAATTATAGCCTCTTATTTAAGCTGCATCCTCTACTCAGCTATCAGTAACAAAGCCAGATTTTCATTTTCACTTTCCAAATTGTGTATTCTAATTTTCATTTTTAAAACAGCTTTATTGGAGTATAATTTATATATAAAAACTGCATATATTTAATATACACAGTGTAGTGAGTTTGGACATATGCCCATACCTATGACACTCTCAGCAAAATCAAGGTGGTAGACATACCCATCACCTCCCAAGTTCTCTTGTGCTACCCCCCTTTCTTTCTTTTTTTTTTAGTGTGATAACAACAATTAACATGAGATCTATCCTTTTAGCACAATTGTAAGTGTACAATACTGTGTTGTTAACTGCAAGAACAATGTTGTCCAATGGATCTCTAGAACTTACATCTTGCATAACTGAAACTTTATATACATTGAACAGCAACTCCCCATTTCCTCCTCTCCCCAGTCCTCCCCAGCAATCACTGTTCTGCTCTTGACTTCTATAAGTTTGACTATTTTAAATACCTCATGCACGTGGAATCATACAGTATTGTCTCTCTGAGACTGGCTTATTTTACATAGCGTAATGTCCTCCAGGTAGATTCAATCTCTCAATCCTAAACTTTGGGTGGGGAAGAAAAGACTGTTACTTGATTCTCCTCCCTCTCCCAGACTCTTAGCAGTATCTGTAGATGAGGTAAGAGTGAATGTGATTAAGTATCTTTCTCCAGGTCACATTTACAGAAGGTCTTAAACCCAAATTTAAATCCTGGTTTACTTCACTCCAGTGTTTACATTTTTCCATCTCTATGACCATCATTAATAATGTAATGATATTATCTAATAGCTACATAATAATCATAACATTCACCCCCAGTATCAATACCCATTCTTGTTCCCTACACTGCATGGCCTCTTGTCTGTCTGCATTGGTCTAACATGTATACAGTATTTAATGGGGAATCAATAATGGAATGAGATACTAAGTGTTTAGTATTTCATGAACTGCTACTGTCTTATTCTGTTGGTGGAGTAGAAGCTACTAATCATTTTAAATAATAATAATTTATCTCAGCTCTACAAAGGAGCAACATAAAAACCTCAGTTTACTCATTCAATTCCCAATTCAGTTCTTCTTTGTCAAGTTATTCTAGGATTTTCCCTCAAGTTATGAACCAGAGAGCAGACTTTCTTTTCCTTACCAAACCACTGTACTTTCTGTGATAGATAATAGAGTATCATTCAGCACAAACTCACCTGCAGCCTGAAGGAAAGCCATCTCAACCAATTCACAGTCTTTTTGAGAGAGAAAATTAAATGCTCATAGTGAGCCACTGAGGTTTTATAGTGATTTGTTATGCAGTATTATTGCATAGCTGACTCTTACAAATTACTCCCAATCTTGTTTGAGAAGCCACTAGGGAAAATACCTTTTGTAGGGAGCGTGCATTAATCCATTCTCTCTGTTGCTCTAACGTTTCTAACCGCTGTGTAATGCAGAGAGAGTGAGTGCTCTGTGGTACGTTATGTGGTAGAGTGAGGGGGTGGTTACCCGCTGCAGCACTTCTCAGCTGTCTTCCTCGGAGACACGCATGATGGATGGTGTTTACGTGAACGGCACCTTCCCAGGAGGGTCCCTAGGAATTCTTGGCAAGCTAGCTATAACTCTACCAGCCCTTTCTAAGTCAAGATAGCGTATTGTAATAGGTGGAAAAGTGAAAGTGATGTTTTTTACAGAGATACTCTCGAATCACTTTAAATGTGTATAAAAATAATGTTCATGAACATTAGTATTTTAATATTAATCTGCCTAACAGCTAATCATGACTTGAACTGTGTGTCGTTGTAAGAAGGGAACTATTGTAGAGGAATAAATAAGAACCTTATTCCTTATTTTATGAAAGCCTGTTATCTTCTACCTCAGGAGTTGAAATCATGTATTACATCTCAGATTGCATACTGCTGTATCTGGCATACAGTATACACTCAATAATTTCCAGTCACTTTCTTCTTCGTCTCCTCTGGTCCTTCCCTTCAGTGGTCTTCTCAAGATAAGAGACACTATAACTTCTACCCTTCTAACATTGGAGTGAAAAATACCCATTTTTGACCCCTGAAACTACTGTTTTGTATGGTCTCATCACTTGTTGGATTTTGTAAAGGAAAACAGTGTGAAACCCCTGCTAGCTGCTGTCAGATCCCTTTTCCTGTTGCACAGTGTGCTGCTTAAGACATCTCACTCCAATATCATCGCGTTGCAAGTACTTGCAGTTATTAAAACAGACTCATTTCAGCTATCACAACAGGCTTAGTTTGCTCCGTTTAACATTTTTCTCTTCTACTTAAAGCTCTCTTATTCCACCAGGTGTCGGTTAGACTCGTGGTTCTAGTCCAGGACTTGGAACTGAGAAGGGCTATTTACATCCCGTTTTCTCTTTCCACCATCCATGACTTCGTTCTCTTTTCTCCCTTTGCTTCTCTGATGTCACAATAAGGAATAAAGAGAAGAAACTTGGCATTACCTTATGGCAGGTTAGCTGTCTCCTTTCTCAGTAGTAATTGCTAATCACTTCTGTGGCTTTTGTTTGCATTTTGAGGTCTGTTGAAGCCACACTAACACTGAATGGTATCTTACTTTCCTTTTGTGCAGAAAGTGCTCAACTTCTGGTTCCTTCCTGGGGACATATTTGTTGGTTCTTTTGAATAGTTCTTGTGGTGGTCTCCTCTTACTTAATCTCCAGGGATAAAATGTCTGACGGGGACTCAGCTTCTTCATCCCTAATTTTCAGCCTTCATTCCAGTTGGTATCTCCTCACACCTTTGTATGTATAGTCTCCTAATCCAGAAGATACCCCGTAGGAGAAGCAGTGCGGTGCAAGCCCTACGCAGCTAGCTGCAGCTAGCAGTAACTTGTCGTCCTGAATGGTAGAACCGCAGGTTCCTTCGTCAGCATGCTCTTTCATAACTCTGCTATGTCCCCCTCTTGCTCTGTCTGCTCCAGTTGCATGTGGAAGGTCCACAGACTCTGTGGCTTAATGGACATTGTGTCAGTGAATGAAGTCCTAGGCTTTCCTTCTTGTAAGATGTCTAGCACTTTACTCATTTATCCCTTCATGTCCTCTTCTCCTCAGCTTCAGAGAGGGGAAACAGGCGGCCTGTCCTAGGGTTATACTTTCCTTCACATGCCTATTTTCTTCTCACTCCTTGTTTCTATCTTTTAACTGTCCTCAGAGTATGCAGACAAACCAATCTGAAGTCTTTTTATTTTGGTGGTGGGAGGTAATTAGGTTTTTATTTATTTATTTATTTTTAGTGGAAGTTCTAGGGATTGAACCTAGGAACTTGTGTATGTTAGGCCTACACTCTACCACTGAGCTATACTCCCTCCCTCCAATTTGATGTCTTTTGTGCTTGGAACAAACCTGGAATCTCAAGCAAAGAACCACCCTTCTCCAAACACTGCCTAGATTATTTAACAATTAGGTTCTCAAGAGAGCACCATCTCAACCATGGAAGATGCTGTGATGTTCACCAAATACTCTTCCTTCTCACCTCCATGGATGTGGCATCCTCATCCTCACCCCATCAACCTTGAGCTCGGTCATGTGATTGTATTTGGCTAATGGAATGTGAATAGATGTGATTCAGCAGAGGCTTTAAAACACCTGTATGGTTTAGCCTGTACTCTTGTCAGGGCCATGAGGAGACTATGCCCCAGGGAGTTGCTGCTATTTTGGGCTTGGTTTCAGAATAGAAGACGTAGAGAGCAGACTTGAACCCAAGCCCAGGCAAGCCACTGCTGACTTGGTGAGAAATGACTGTTATTTTCAGCTACTGAGATTTGGGGTTATTTGCTGCTACAGCAGAATCTGATTAATATGTCAAGTCAAATCTCTGTACTTTTTATAATCTCAGTGCCTCACACTAAATCTCTTCTACATTCAGGGTCAGCTTCTTGGATGTGTGAGCTATGCAGTCACCAATGTCCTGATACTTGGTTTAGTGCTCTATGGGTACTATCTTGAAATTATTAATAATTTTAGGAAACAGGCCCTGTATTTTCATTTTTCATTGGACCCCATCAAATTGTGTAGCTAGTCCTGTATCTGATTTAGGTATTTTAATGGGAATTTGTCAGAGAGCAAACAGCAGCCTCATCTTGCAGCAAGATAACTCTGGTTTTTGCTTCATGATATGATACACACAGGCGTATTCACGAATGATCCAGCAATCCCACTCCTGGGCATATATCCAGCAGGAACTCTAATTGGAAAAGATACATGCACCCCAGTGTTCACAGCAGCACTATTTACAACAGCCAAGACCTGGAAGCAACCTAAATGTCCATCCATGGATGACTGGATAAAAAAGTTTTGGTCTAAATAGGTTTACATGATAATCTGTATAAGAGCATAAGATTAAAATTTACCCCAATTCCTTGTTTAAGGGACATATTTATTAAAACATTTTTTTCAAGCAATAAATCAAACTGGAGCCTCCAAATTTCGTCAGTGATTGAGGAAAGTATGTGCATATAAATGCCTTTGCTTGTCTTAGCATTCAGTTGAGATATTTAGTTTATTTTAGAGCTGCCTGGATCATTGTGAATGAGAGAGCCATTTCATGTCATTTCTACTGCAAGTATCAGTAAAGATTTCTGAGAAGTTGTGGGCCTCTGAAAAACTTATTTAAAGCTCCTTCCATTTTACAATTATCTCCTCCAAGATATGTGTACCTATTGAGGAGACTGGAGTGCAGGACTGAAGGAGTGAGCACTGGGCTGAGAGGAACCAATAAAAGAGCCTACAGAGACACGTTCATCTATTCATCTACATATGCTACATTTAGAGTCATTTTGGTTCCACCTTATGAATTCATTGAATCTACAGATATTTACTTAATGGCAGGCACTGTGCTGAGCACCAAGGCTATCCAAGAAGCAAATAAGGCCCCTGTTTTATAAAGCTTAGTCTAGTAGTTATTTTAAAAGGAAAGAGGAGGGCAGTGCTCAGCCTGGAATGGAAGGAGGACATACCTCTGTCAGCTCTCAGCTCATAAAAAAAATATCTATGAGCTCCTGCTATAGAGATAAATAAACTGTTTGTGACATTATAGTTCACATTTTACAATGTCTGTTTACATATGTTTGACCATGATCTTTTGTGAACCCATTTCAATTACCTTGAGAGATGAGAAAACTGAGACTAGGTGTACAATAAAAAGCTGTTATCTGGTAGGAAGATTTAAATTTATCCTCTTGACCACAAGAATCAAGATGAAGGGTGGAAGCTACCAAGAAATAAATGGGAATGTCTGAGAATGCTGTGAGTTGTCCCATCTCAGGAGGGTGTACGTTCAAACATCAGGGGAGCACACGCCCTTTCAGATTCCTTCCACTGTGGGACCCTAATCCTATATGTATCCTTTCCAAGATCCCAGTGGTTTTCAAACTTCTGTGTGCTTCATGATGACTTAATGAAGCTTGATAAAAATAGGAATGCCTGGACCCAACTAAAACCACACGAAGTAGTATCAGTGGGAGCTGGGACTCTCTTTCATGAAGTACAGGATCTTCCCTATGTGAACCAAAGTTAGGGACACTTTACTACACCAGATTTTTTTTTATCCTATGCTTTAAGAAGCACTTTAAAGTAGGGGATTTTAAAATTTTTTATTAAACTTTTTTTTCTTGTTGGAGTAAGAGCACTTCACCTGAGACTCTACCCTCTTCACAAATTTTTAGGTGTACCGTAGAGTATTATTAACCATGGGCACAGTGTTGTACAGCAGATCTCCAGAATTTATTCTTTGACTGAGAAACACAATAAGAAGTTAAGATCCAAAATGCTGGAGAGGGTGTGGAGAAAAAGGAACCCTCCTACACTGTTGGTAGGAATGCAGTTTGGTGCAGCCATTGTGGAAAACAATATGGAAATTCCTCAAAGGACTAAAAATAGACTTACCATATGATCCAGCAATCCCACTCCTGGGCATATATCCAGAAGGAACCCTAATTCAAAAAGATACCTGCACCCCAATGTTCACAGCAGCACTATTTACAATAGCCAAGACATGGAAACAACCTAAATGTCCATCGACAGATGACAGGATAAAGAAGTTGTGGTATATTTATACAGTGGAATATTATTCAGCCATAAAAATGACAACACAGTGCTATTTGCAGCAACATGGATGTCCTTGGAGAATGTCATTCTAATTAAAATAAGCCAGAAAGAGAAAGAAAAATACCATATGGCATCACTTATATGGGGAATCTAAAGAAAAAAAAGAAGACAAATGAACTTAAATATAAAACAGAAACAGACTCACAGACAGAATGCAAACTTGTGGTTGCCAAGTGGGGAAGAGGGTGGGAAGGGACAGACTGGGAGTTCAAGATTTATAGATACTGACAGGTATGTAAAGAATAGATAAACAAGTTTTTAATGTATAGCACAGGGAACTATATTCAAGATCTTGTGGTAGCTCACGGTGAAAAAGAATATGAAAATGAATATATATATATATTCATGTATGACTGAAAAATTGTGCTGTACACCAGAAACTGACACAACATTGTAAACGGACTATAATGCAATAAAAAAACAAAAAATAAAAAAAAAAGAAGTTAAGTCCATACGTAAGTAAATAACAGAATAGTCATTTTCCATAGCAGTACTTATCTCGACTACATATGATGAAACCTAATCTTTACTTTTGCATTTTGTAAATGCAAATTGTGCTTCAATAAATTAATGTCACTCACCCCTAATGGACCATGACCCACATTTTGAAAAATACACTTTTAGAGAGATGGCGTCAGAACTTGAAGATGGAAATCCACAGACCCCATTTAAGCCAGAACAGCCTGGTAGCTAATTCCCTTTCTCTCTCTCATTCTCTGTGGTTTTTTTTTCAATTTTATATTCTGTTCTACTTAAGATTTTATATAAAGAAAGTATTCCTTAGATTAAAAAAAATTTTTTTAAACTCTTTTAGACATACCAAGCTCTCTAGTAGAGGCTTGGCCCTAAAGGAGATAAGACTAATGAGTAAAACACTATCTCTGCCCTCAAGTTGCTTATGATATAATTGATGAGCTGTGACTAATCCATGTGAAGCAAATAGTAGATAATTAAGTGCTAGGGAGATATGGCAGAATACCAAAAATATCTCAGGCCTGGGAGTTAAGGCATTCGATTAAAAATAATTATTCAGCTCTCACTGTGTACCAGGCTTTGTTCTAGGCATTGGAATATAATGGTGAATAAGACATGGTGTCTGCCTTCAAGGAGCTGACAGTCTAGAGGGAAAATTAGAAAGAAAGAGGCTTTGACACCCAGCCGTGATCAGTGCTAAAAAAGAAATACATGGGTTACCAAGGAAGAACCCGTTGCCTGTCGAACAGGTGAGGAAGAAGGGACTTCTGACCTTGGAGATGTAAATTGGAGCTAATGGGGAGGAGAAGGAGCAGAGTCCCAGGTGAAGGGGCTCAGGAGCACGTGGTCCGGCCCTGGGGGAAGTGCACGTAGTTTAGGAAGTCTGGAGGACTAGGGGAGGGTGAGAGGGCTGATGGGAAAGAAGTTAGCAGGATATGTAAGGGACTCGGCCTTGAATGCCATGTGAAATAATTTCCTCTATCATCTACTGAGCGCTTTGGAAGAGTCATTCAAGTGTTGCTACCAGCCAGAGTCAAGATTAGATACGCACTTGAGGAAAAGTGCTTGGACTCATGGATGGAAACTGGAGAAGGGTTCAGTGGGTTGCAGGGAGTTAAGACAGGACTGTGCTGCAGTATTAAGCAAGAGGAAATTAAGACATAAACTGGGCCACAGGCAGTGTGACCAGAGCTGAAGAGTGAAAAAATGAAGCTGTAATTACTACAGGACCTGATGATTGACTTAAATTCTAATTTTGCTGCTAACTAGAAGTAATATTTTAGGTTAAGTCATTTAACTTCAGGTTTTCCCATGATTAAAATGAGAATATTAGAAAATATATTCTCAAAGTGTTATTTCCCTGCTTAAAATATCTGAAGTTATAACATTTTCTAATATTTACCCTGATTAAGGAGAAAGATGGGTAGGAGTGACCAAGATAAGAATGGTCAATTGTTTGGTCCTGAAAAATGTTGGCTCATATTTTAGATATTTATTAAAATGGGTGTGAGACTTGAAAAGAAATAGCAGACTTAAGATATATTAAATGTAATTTATTAAGTAAACTTGAATGTGCCACTTTACATACAATTACAGGTGGAAGAACATATTTCTTCCCACTCTCTAGCTCCTTTTCCAGAGCTGTCTGAGTTCAGTCTTTTCCTGACTTCCTCACTGGAAGCTGACTGCATTTTGAGCCTTGTACTGCTAGAGTCTGATTTTCTGTACTCTGATATTTTCCTCTAAATACATGTGTTGTGGTTGTTGGATAATTTGTAGCTCACTGTAGATATTAACATTGCTTGTTTCTGGTAGCTGACTAATGTGCTTATTTTAGGTAGCTCATTCCTTTGATGGTAAAGATTATGTGCTGAGAGATATTGAGTGCCAATTTTGTGGAGAGATATTGCTTATGCTAATTCATTTGCCTGGGCATTAAATTTGGTGCATTTACAGTTCAGCAAGATTACTTGGTTTTTCTATTATGGTGCAACAGGAAATAGATTTCTATAGAGTTCTGACTATTATTAAGGGTTATAGGAGCTAGGAGCTAATAATAATAATAGTAGTAATAATCACTACCATTCATTAAGTGCTCACTGTGTGCCAGGAGTTACTCCAAGTTGGGTTTTTCTGGATAAATTTTTTGCATACGTTTTCTTGTATAATCCTTTCAGCCCTCTGGAGGGGAGACACATTTCAGTTCCCATTTAGAGATGAGAAAACTCAAGCCCATGAGCTCACCTTCCTGTGTAGGTTCAGGATTTCAAGGAACGGTCTCACTTTTATATGCTTCCTCCTCCTCCTCTTATTTTCCCTCTTCTCTCCTTCTGCCTCATTCTCTCTCTCCTTCAAGTTATTCTTCTTTCTCTCCGTCCTTCTTAATTAGAATGAACAATAACAGCACACAATGGCATAGAATATTTATGTGAAAGAGTTAGGGTGAAATAATTAAAAGGTGCAATTAAAAATGAACGGGATCCAGTAGCCCATTGAAGTGCCTTTGGCTTTCAGTATGTAAAGTGTAGATAAGACCCTGGGGAGGGGGGTTCTTTTGTTTTCTCCCTCTGTCTCATTATTTTCTCCCCTTCCTCCTCCGCCAGTACTACGACTGCTACTTCTACTGCTGCTTCTTTTCTCTCCCTGTCTCCCTCCCCTTCCTTGCTGGTTTTGTCTTTAGGAGTGAGCACACTGCCTCAGGCATCACCCAGCAGGACACCCTGTAAGGCCTATCACACAGAGCTTTAGATGGATTAACTATGACGCTGGGGATCTCAGGGTGTTGACTGAGGACGAATGGGGCTATTTTGGATACAGAACACAATTACAGAGTCCACATTGGCAGAGTTTCACAAACAACCTTGACTTTTAATTTTCAACCTGTGTTATATCCAGGTCAAAATGTATCTGTTTACAGGCACCTGAGAGCAAATAGATGGTTTCTCACTTCTACATCACACTCCTAGAGCCTCTAGCAAAGATTCCCATGTCTGTTCTAAGGTGGTAAGAATACAGGCTCTGATCTGGATATGTTGTTTCATCTGGATATGTTGTTTCATGGTCCGAGTATTTGCCCCCTGGCTTCCCCAAATTAAATTCTACCATCAGATAAGTTTGTTTGCCCTTAACTGTAAAAAGATTGGTCTTTCATCAAATGCAGTTATGCCAGAGATGAATGACATCAAAAGCTGAGAATTAAGACATCAAGCCCAGGCAAGCTGGCTGGATGTCAACTGAGAGTCGTTCTAATACGAGGAAGCAGGGAGGGAGCGGGAGGCTGCGGTGGGCTGCCTCTCAGAACTGGAGCTACGATGGAAGCACAGTGCTGAGGATGAGATGGAGAGGAAGGGAGCTGTCCAGTGAGACAGCAAACGTCCCAGCTGATCACAGGAGGCTCCATGTCCAGGGTTGACTTTAAGTCAGGCTTTTGTTTGCTTTTTAACATGGCTTTTTAAAGAATCAAATCGAACCTAGAAAAGAGAGAGTCAGTTTGTTTGTAGGACTAAGACTGAGGCCCTGAGGAGTAGACCGTTTTACCTGTTAGTGTTGGAATGATCGTAGGGTTGTTATCATGCAGGGAGACATCTTAGTCTGTATGGACGGCTATCACAAAACACTGTAGACTGGGCAGCTTATAAAAGCCAGCAATGTATTTCTTATAGTTCTGGAGGTGGGATGTGTGAGAGGGTGCCAGCTTGCCTGGGTGAGGGCCTTCTTCCTGGTTCCAACCAGTACCTTCTTACACAGTAGAAGGGGCAGGGGAACAATCTGTGGTCTCTTTTATAAGATCACTAATCCCGTTCATCAGCTCTGCTCCCAAAACTAATCACCACCAAAGGCCCCACCTACTAACCATAATCCTTGGGGGTTAGGATTTCAACATATTAATTTGGGTGGGGGACACAAACATTTAAACTTTAGGAGAGTCCAGTTGCTTAAGTTTAAAATCAAGCACTGTGATTTACAGCTATCTACATTTGTGCAGGTGACTTAACCTCTCCAAGCCTCAGTTTCTTCATCTGTAAAATGTAAAATGGAGTCAATAAAAACACTCACCTGTATAGATTTAAGCAAGGTTACTAATGTAAAGTAGCAGATATAATGACTAAAAAAATGTTGATTCTGATTGTTTTCATTAAACTGTTATGCTCAGAAGTAAAGAATTCAGGATTTGCTAAGATGGAAATAAAACACAGTCGCCATATTATGTAATGTACTGCGTTCTGACTAAGCTATGCTCTCCTCAAGCTAGTTACCCCAAAGTGTCTTCTGAAATAGGTTCTTGGATCTTAGTTTAAAGGAACTTTGTCAGTGCAAATATAGTCCTACATATAGCGTCTTCTGCCCTCTTCTGGCTTCTACAAGAAATTCAATAAACTAAGTAGGAAGTGCATTTTAAAAATTTTATTTTTAGTGGACACCCACAGTTTACCACGCCTCTCAGTTCTAGATGAGAAAGAAACATCTGTAATATTTTGTATGAAGATGGGAGATACCAGAACCTTTGAGATTTTTTCAGTTTGCTTTTGAGATGGAGAATTCATTCTATTATTTTATTCAATCATATTCTTCTAGTGCCATTCTACATATTGTAACTACTAACTAAATAATTTAACGGTGTCACAAATTATTGCTGAGGCTAAAGTCTGAGGTCATTAGAATTCCTGACATAATTAATCAGATGTTTAAAATAGAACCGGCATGCGAGAAACTTTGATTATAGAGAAAGCCTGAGGCTAAAAGTCCCACTTCTATTAGAGACTGTATTGGATTTTAACTCATTTTCTTCCAGCCTTTAACAAATAAGTAAAAGCATAATTTGTAAAGGTAGGGCAGTTCAGGCAGACTGACACCTGGGGCTCTCCATTTTTATTTTCAGATGCACTGTGGATTGCGTACCAGTTTGCGGTGCCTTTGAAAGGCAGTGTTTGAACTTATCTGCACAACCTCACACCCAGCCAGAGGTGTCATGGCATGGCAATAGATTTCCTATTAAAATGTGATGCCAAATTAGACGTTTGTGTTGGTCAATACAAGGGAGCCAGAGGACAGCTTGCTGTGATGGGATGGGTCACGGTCGGCAGAGATCAACTTCCTGAAAGATCCAGTGCTAAGGGCAGGCTCACACATCTCAGGGCTTCCTGCAGTTGGAAAAGATTAGCTAGACAGAATGAAAGGAACGTTGGAGGGGAAGCCCAGTTGTCATGAAGAGAAGAGGGGAACAAATGACTGAAGATAAAAGCAGCAGAGCATTTGTGATGTCAGCTGTAGTTTTTCCATTGCCATCTTAGGTTGTGTAATTCAGGGGTTGTCAGAGCCATAATCCAGACTGTTGTTTCCCAACCAATTCCCCAGTTACTAATCTTTGGAATTTATGTTTCCCAGATGACTGTATCCACAAACAACTAAACTCCTTCACAGCAAGAAACCTTGCTTAGTCATTAAAACATATTACTAGTCATAAGAATAAGCAGGTACAAACAGTCTATCCAGTTTGGACAAAGGAGAAGCATGGGAGGATTTCCCTTATAAATTTTAAAACGTATTAAAAGAATGCAGTACTTAGAAGTATTTTCCTAACTCCCAAAACTGCAGACAAAATAATGGAAAAAGACATCAGATTAAGAGACAAATGCTAGCCTCTGACAAATATGATATAAACTCAGAAGGAAGTAGCGTTTCTCAATATGATTGAGATAATTGCTTAAAAATTTAGGAGAAACTATTAAAGCTTTAAATAACATCACATGACAAAATTTATTTCAGGAAGATTACAGAGTTAAGTGTATTTTAAAAGTAGAATCATGAAAGAACCATTAAATGCATATTGTTATATGTATATGAGGCCCTATTTTAATGCCCTGAAAATGACTTTTTTATTGATAATTATTGACAAAGGAATATAGTTGTGTGATCCAGAATTTTTAGTTGCAAAAAAACCCAGAAAGCTCTCTAGCTAGTTAAAGTACAAAGGGAATTTACTAAAGGATATCAGATCACTGAAACTCTAGGAATTAGATTATTATGACTTGAGACCATGCAGCCAAGGAAAATGCTGGATCCATGCTGTGTGATAGGTGCAGACGCAATCCCACCATCTCTAAACAGGAGGTTTTCCCTTAGACTCTGACAGTGGGCTCTACCACTGAGCCACTGCCACAGCAGCTTCTGAAAGCTCCATGCCTCCTGGTAATGCTATGCCAAGAAATGGATTCCATGTGGAGTCTCTTTCCTTAGGTCACTCTCTTCCCAGTGGGAGACTGAAGCTTCAGATGCGTGTTACTGACAGAGCCTGGATCGTCTAGGCCATGACCCAGGCTGGAAAAGTGAATTGGCTTCTCCCTTGGATTAGTAGGACTCATGATGCAGAGATTGCTTCAACTATAGTTAAGATGTTGAGAAGAGAATGTACAATGGAAAAAATACAGCCTCTTCAGCAAGTGGTGTTGGGAAAGCTGGACAGCTGCATGTAAATCAGTGAAGTTAGAACACTCCCTCACACCATCCATAAAAGTAAACTCAAAATGGTTTAAAGACTTACACATAAGACAAGCCCTTCTAGAAGAGAACATAGGCAAAACATTCTCTGAGATAAACTGTAGCAATGTTTTCCTAGGTCAGTCTACCAAGGTAAGAGAAATAAAAGCAAAAGTAAACAAATGGGACCTAACTAAACTTGTAAACTTTTGCCCAGCAAAGGAAATCATAAAAAAAAAAAAAAAATGAAAAGACAGCCTACTGACTGAGAAAATATTTGCAAACTATGTACTGACAAGGGCTTAACTTCTAGAATATACAAACAGCTCATACAATTCAATAACAACAACAAAATATATAACCCAATCAGAAAAAGTGCAGAAGACCTAAACAGACATTTTTCCAATAAAGACATACAGATGGCCAAAAGGCACATGAAAAAATGCTCAATATTGCTAATTATCAGAGAAATGCAAATCAAACTACAGTGAGGTATCACACTAATCAGAATGGCCATCATTAAAAAGTCCACAAATGATTAATGCTGGAGAGGATGTAGAGAAAAGGGAATCATGCTACACTGTTGATGGAAATGTAATTTGGTGCAGCCACTATGGAAAAGAGTATGGAGATTCCTTAGAAAACTAAAAATAGACTTACCATATGATCCAGCAATTGCACTCCTGGGCATATATCTGGAGGGAACTCTAACTGGAAAAGACACATGGACCCCAATGTTCATAGCAGCACTGTTTACAATAGCCAAGACTTGGAAGCAACCTAAATGTTCAACAGTAGATGACTGGATAAAGAAGTTGTGGTATATGTATACAATGGAATACTACTCAGCCATAAAAAAGAATGAAATAATGCCATTTGCAGTAACATGGATGGACCTAGAGATGATCATACTAAGTGAAATAATCCAGACAGAGAAAGACAAATGCCATATATCACTTATATGTGGAGTCTAAAAAAATAACACAAATGAACTTATTTATAAAACAGAAATAGACTCACAGACATAGAAAACAAATTTATGGTTACCAAAGGGGGAAGGGGAGGGAAAGCTTAAATTAGGAGTTTGGGATTAGCAGATACAAACTACTATATACAAAATAGATAAAGAACAAGGTCCTCCTACCTATATATCACAGGGAACTATATTCAATAGCTTGTAATAACCTACAATGAAAAAGAATATATATACATGTATGTATAACTAAATCACTATGCTGTGCACTAGAAACTAATACAATGTTTTAAATCAACTATACACCAATAAAAAAATGTTGAGAAGATGCTGGGTGGCAATAAATATGACATATATTTCCTGCATGCTCACAACATGAATAAATGATACATGCAAAAGCTTTATACATGCTATGAAGCCCATTTTTGAAAAGCAAATTCTATATCCTTGCAGTGAAATAAAGAAGACTCTAAAGAATAAAATGATATCATTGCATGTGGGAGACGCTGGTAGGCAGAATTTGGTATTTTTTTAGTATCATGATCATACGCTTGTGTTTTCTAAATTCTCCACAATACATATATATTACTTTATTGAAAAAAGAAAAATAAGCAGAAGTTGATACCCACAAAATTATTCTATAGCCAATGTAACCCAATATCTGATTTGGAATTGAAAGTAACAGTAGAATGTTTAAAACCAAAGTCCCTCTTTTTTTCATGTGAGAAACTGAGGATAGGCTAGGGTAAAGGGGCTCATACACTCAGAAGATAGTGAAGCTAGGTCAGAAATCCATATTTGTTGGACCTTAAGATCAGGGATTTTCCCATTTCATCGTGGGTTTTTATATTTTGTCTATGACAATTGGACAAAATGTTAAAGGATATTTGTCTTGCACTTCATGGCCAATGGATATATAATCCCCATTGCGTGAGAGCTTCCAGTTATTTTGGGATTTATCATGGAAGTCCCTATGAGGTGGAGAAGGGAGTGCAGTATCAGTTAACCCAGCCTCTTTCTCCTGTCAGTAAGAGTAGCTTTTGAGTCCCTCTTTGATTCGGTTTTCTCGGCTGTGGAATGTGAACTCAAAACACTAATGCTGCTTTGAGATAAGTTTATGAAAAGAACCACGAGCATGGAATTGCTCCAAATCAAGATGCTTACTTGCTTGGAAAGATAAGATCAATTTACTGTGTGAATTGCACAGAAAGAACATCTCTTTCGAGTTGCAAAACATATCAAAATTACCATATCTGGGAGAGAGAAATCTTTTTGTAAAGGGTGATGTGTAGGGGAGTGAAGGAGAGATGAACAAGACAGTCACCCTCTTCTGGGTGATAATTAGCTTCCTAAGGGCTGGGGCCAGAGTCACTTTGCTATTCCCAGTACAAGCCCAGTGTCTAAACTGTAACCTGGGGCTCAGGAAAAGCTGATTCAGTGAAGGCATAGATGTATGATATCTTTATACTGCATCTTTATAATAATTACGGCCTCTGATCTAGTGCTTGGTATTTGCCAGACATTGTGTGAGGTACTTAATGTCTTATTTCTGTCTTGAATGCTTTTTTGGAGGGGAGGGCGGGGAGAAAAACTGAAGAGATTGACTAGAAGCTTACAGGGCATGTGCTCAGTTCACAATGACTCTCTATCTGGAAAATCTATCCCCAACTTGATCTACAGTCTCCTTAGTGGTCATTTTTGTAAAACAGGAGCCTGTCTTCTGGTCACTGCAAATTGAGCCAGGATGGATATCTTTACTGAAACTGGGTCATTTTGATTCTTTCTCCCATGAATTTGCAAATGAAGTTAAGACTCAGAGGCTGTTAATAAGCCTCTGGAGGTGGCAAGAAGAGTAATATGCAAACTCCAGAATTCTGAGTCTCTAGAAAAAGAGAATGGAATGTGAAGCAGGTGCAGAGAAGGGGGAACAGATCAAAGGTAGAGTCTTGACATTTATCCTCAGTAAATGTTTTTACTTAAAACTCAGCTTCAAACTCCTGGATTCTAAGGCTATCGTCTCTTTGCTTAAGCTAACTAGAATTGGTTTTTGAAAGTTAGACTCTAGAATCTTGGTTATTACAGGGTATAAATAAAACATGTCCATTCATACATACATCCATGGAAATGTTATCTTTTATTCTCACAACACATCCAAAAGTGGGTATCGTCACCCCCATCTTACAGGTGAGCCCAGCAAGTGGAAGCAATTTCCCCCAACAATCTACTTAGATTAGTTAGAGCTGGTCTGAGGTTAGAAAAGTTTAAAATCCTATGATCTCCCTAGTGTCTGTATCACACCCGATCTAGATTTATTCATTTTTTAACATGCATTTGTGGAGAACTTGTTAAGGCCCAGGCACTGTTTCTGTGGTTTCACCAGGGTTGCCAAGTAGTAGGAGATGTTTACATGGGGTTGCATCCATTTGTGTCCACGTAGATGGCTAAAGGATGCTCAGCTCAGTGTTAACGAAGAATCTCTGAGACTCATTATTCACACACTGTACTTTCAGTAAAGAGAAAATTAAGGCGAGACCAGCTTTCAAAAGGAGGTGTCGGAGGCTTTTGCTATTACTACAATCTTTTCATAACAAGCACTTACTGAGCTCCTGTGTGTATTTAAACTAGATCAGCTGCCACCTGGTGTGATTTTTGTCCTTGGTCTTCAGACAGAATGTGTCTGGGACTGTGCTCACTGGACATGAGCACCTGTTTTAGAATTTTTTTAAGTGATCTGAAGAAGATTTGATGCGTTGATGGTCCAGTAATATCTCAAACTTCCTATTAAACCCAGAGAAGATGTATAACTTTCTCAAGGTCACAGAGCTATTTGGTTGCAGTGATGGGCTTGCCAGCTAGGAATACACTGCCAACAGAAATTATTTGGAATAATTTCTATTTCTTCTTATTCCTCTAAATAACAACACATGCCAATTAGATTCATGTCAGAACCATAATATAGTCTACCCCCTCAATCTGTCTTTTCTGAATGAATGAAATGTAAAGGGGGAAAATTACAGGTTTTTATAGTTAGAATCTATAGTGCTTAGGATAGAGTAATAAAAGGACCTATATTAATTATATACATTGTGGCTTACTGTATAATTCTACCTTCTTGTATTAGGACACAAAAGTTCTCTAAATGGCATGATTTTAAAAAAGTACAATCATTAATGTCATTCTCAAATGTGATTATATTCTTTTTAAAAATGACAAGACTCATAGCACCTCAGTTTTTGTAAGATATATGGTTCTATCTTTTGGAAAATACAAATAAAATATAAAATGTAAACAATGTGGTTGATAACTCTGGAAATGGAAATCATTCATGTTTTCTAATCTCTAGAGAGCTTCTGTGCATTATCATTACAAGAATTTTAAATAATAATAATGACAACATTTAATACTGATAGAGTACTTACTGTGACCAGGCAGTGCTCTAAATGCTCTACGTGTCTCAATTCAGTTGTCAGAATCACCTGTTCGCCTGTGAGGTAGCTGTATTAGTATTTCATTTAACAGATGAGGAAAATGAAGCACAGAGATTACTACGTGATTGGCTCCAGTATTTATCAGCTACTTTCTAGGTAAGGAGATAGGTCCGTCCCATCCTTGGTCTTTGAATGCAGCCCTCATATATATCACACCTAAATGGTTAAGCGGTTTTTCCTGATGAGGCTCCAACCCTACTTGGCTTGAATTGTTTTCTCCCTCCTTTTGCCAAGTGAACCCCCTTCAAAACTTCAAGGCTCATAAAAAAACACACACCCTTTTACAATTTTTTCTTCTAACAAACTTCCATTGTTTCTTCATTCATATTCCCCTGACTTTTTTTTTCATAATGCCTCCACCCTAATTTGGAACGTCATCAACTTCCTGATCCCTCCGAAGGACAAGTTTTATTTACCGCGTTATGAATCCCTTTGGTTCTGGACACTCTTAAAGATCCTCCCTTCATAAGACTTTTCCTCTCTAGACTTTCAAAACACATCCTCTACAGCTGCTTCTCTTGATTTTCTGGTTGTTCCAGCTCAATATTCATAATGTTCCCCTCTCTGTTTGCTTATTAAATGATGGAAGTCCATGACCGAGATCCCCAAATAAGATCTAACATCCAAATGGTTGTTAGATCTTGTTTTAGGATCTCAGTAAATATTAGCTGAGTAATTCAGCCTTATGAAGTCTAGCTCTGCCTGTTATGGCTCATGAACTAGCAAATATGAAATCCAGAACTCTTGAGCTTAGGCGTTTCTAATCAGGTCTAATGCCGTGCTTTCTATTATTGTACTGTTTTCTTTTCTCATTCTTTCTTGTCTGGATGAGTCACTATTTACAGAGTATCACATACAGACACACACACACACACACACACACACAGGACAGTGGGATGTCACACACTAGATTAGGTGCTGGGTCAGTGGTAGTACCTTCAAGACAATTATCTAGGTGAGGGAACCAGCTTGTACTATCTTCTCTGTCTTCTTCAATCTCCATTTCATTTTCACACTCATGCCACAGTTCTTTGGAAAATATCTAACTGTCCCTAGTCAAAATTCTATTTTTATATATTCCTTTCTTTTTTATGCAATGTTTAAAGGTTACATTCCATTTACAATTATTGCAAAACACTGGCTATATTCCCTGGGTTGTACAGTACATCCTTCTAGCCTGTCTTACACCAGTAGTTTGTACCTGCCACTCCTCCATCCTTGTATAGCGCCCCCACTCCACCCTGGTAACCACTAGTTTGTTCTCTACATCTGTGAGTCTGCTTCTGTTTTGTTATATTCAGTAGTTTGTTGTATTTTTTAGATTTCACATATAAGTGATACCATACATTATTTGTCTTTCTCCGGCATACGTTTCACTTAGCATATTGCCCTCCAAGTCCATCCATGTTGCAGCAAATGGCAACATTTTCTTCTTCAGTGGCCGCACATTGCATGTACAGTAGTCCCAGCACCTTTGATATCTCAGAAGGCCCTTCATAGTTTGATCCCTGCCTATATGTCTAGCCTTAATTTCTTCACTTTCCCACTTATATCCTTTATCCCAGATGCAGCAAACTCTTTGGTATTCCTTAATCACACAATGGCTTTGCAAATCTAAGTGTCCTTATAAATGTCGTCCTGTTGGAATTTGGTGAGGAGTGAGGAGAGCAATAAATACTGCTCCTTTTACCTGCTGGAGTTCAGATTCCACTTAAGGATAAACACAAAGTAAAATAGGTAGAGAGAAAATGTCACCTTCATCCTGATGGTGTTCATATCAGCATATGCAATTTATTCTGTTAGGCAAGCAGGTCTCCCTAAATCCTAGAATAGACAGCGCTATGCTGTCTTCTGATCAAAGACAGCATGGGAAAACTGAAGCCTCGCCATGTGAGGAGAGCATTTTTTCTGCTCAGCTTACTGTGTGGCCCAGATAGAGAACACCAGCTCCCTGAGGGCGAGTGAGCTCCCCAGTGAAAGGAGAAAGTACACAGCCCTGTTCTCCTCCAAACCTGCCAACAGATTGAGCAGCTCTTCCCCTCCTGTACGGGAGTCAGAGACACAGCAGAGAGAGGACTGGAGTGGCCTGGAAGTGGAGCTTCTTCAAACTGGAAATATTTTTAAGTGAACAATGAAGATATATCAAATATAAGCTGAATTCATCAGGCGTTTTTCAATTTTGAGTGGAGAGGGAAAAAAAGGCACTTGACTTTGCCTTAAGCCAAAGAATGGAATTGATCAGCTCACACAAGTGAAAAACATCGCAATGGAATTTTCTTTGAGTGTGGTGGAGTCCAGGTACTCAGTGTCATAGAACTTGGTCTGTCTCCTCTGCTTTCCTCTCTTTCTTGATTCCAGCCTGAGGCAGGCTCTTTCCTTGCTGTGCTGTGATATTAAGATGGCCATTGGCATCTGGTGACTATCTTAACAAGCTCAGCTCTCCCAATGAAAAGAGAGCTTCACTTTCCCCCAAATTCTAGCAAAAGGCCTGGATTGAATGTCACTGGATAACTTAGCCTGGTGAAGTAAAATAATGTGTACTTTTTTTGTCTAAGGATGATTGTGTACCACCAGCTCCCTGAACCATGGTTAAAGTCAGGATTCTCTGAAGGACTGAGATGAGTGAGGGATGTTCCAGAAGGAAGAGCATCTATTTTGGGCAGACAGAAACAGAAGATATGTCCATAGGTGAAGGATTGTTCCATAGATGAGTGGAGTGATGAGCCAAGGTAGACAGGTTGTTCAGCAGCAGTGACACTGAGTCTAGATAAAACAGGCTTTCTAGATCGTGCTTATTGTTAAATTAGTCTCCTCCGCGATTCTGTTGAAGCCAGTTGGGAGACTGTACTCACTTTTTGTTAGCCTAGAAATCAGACTTTCTTGCAATAGGTGAATTGGGAAATCTCTTTGCAATACAGAAAGTACTGTTGCTGTGAGAATTGTTGCAATAGAGGCCTGTTGGAACCGAGTCAGGAAGTAGATGGAAGAAACAGTAACCCCAGTCTCTGCTGCCAAATGAAAGGAGTGTGCGTGCAGCCATGCATTTTTCTACTCCAGTCTCTCCTAGAATCGCATCTCTCTATCTCTCTCTTTCTGTCTGTCACACACAGACATACACACACACACACTCAAATAGGCCATATCATTATTTCACCCCAAAATGATGAAACAAAAAATAAATATGCCAGCTTCCATCCAACAGAAATAAAAATACCTCCAAAATTTCAACTTAATGGTATATGTCAGATTGTATTGACTCACTTGTGAAAGAAAAACTGCAGTATTACTCATTCTGATTTAAAATCTCATATGCAGAGGTCTTGATGATACGGGATGATCAGCAAAGTTGGAGCCCTTGTGCTCAGCTGCACACTGGCAGGGCTGTCTGTGTCCCCCTTGCCAAGGGCCTGGTTGTGCTCATTCCAATATGGCCTAATTTTATTTTCCTCGCTGTCTCCCTCTCTCTCTGTCTCTCCCTCTCTCTTTTAATGTTTGAAAAATACAATAGAATTGTCTTCTCAGCATGGGGATATCTGCATGTGTTAAAATTACATTTTCTATTTTAAACTCACTCTCTTTTTAATTTAAAAGGACTTGTCAGAACATGCAGTCTTTTCCCCCCCTCTTCCTAGAGAAGGGGGAATATAAAACCTTGAGATCTTGAAAGAGGCAAAAGCCAACTTGTAGGGGAAACAAACAAATAATTAAACAAACAAGCAAAAACCAAAAAAACACACACACAAAAAACATGCAGAAGTCTGGCTGATTTTGAGTGGGAATCTCTCTTGGAATTTGATAGGAAGAACTGTAGTACAAAGGAGTGATAGTAAGGGCAAGAAATAGAATCTTCTTATCTGGAAATTATTAGGCAAAGCATCAACTCCTATTTACCTCAGTTTCCTGGAAGGTATTAAAATGAAGTTTCTCAATTACTAATACCTATATGTGGGTAGACTGCATGAAAAGTAATGACAATAACATTTGCTGAGAACTTACTTTTCCATGAGACAGTATGCTGAGAATATGAATACACACACAAGCTCACACATCACACACACATCTCCCAACCCAGCCTCATAGTGTGATTTATTTAGTGGGTACTCCCCCCTCAAAAATAATAAACCCCCTCTACCCACTATGAGATTGGGATGGGTTAAAAAAAGCCCCGTTGTATAGATGAGAATTTGCTTTAAGGCACTGGGACAGGTGCTGTGGTTGCATCAGTCAGAGCCTCCTTCAGGAAACGGGTGCTCATTTCCATACTTGTCTGAAATGCTGGTGCCAAAGCTCACAGCTGAGTTCCACTTGAGGCATTTCCTCCACCAAAGAAAGCTTCCCTGCCACAGGTTACACTAAGTTCCCTCAGAGCAATCACCTGTCTCCTGAGGATTTACTCCTCAACTCAATTTGGGGCATCTCTGAAAGGCTGCCTCGGCTCTAAAATTCCCTGGGGGACTGGCGGGGCCTTTGGTGGGCTCACTCTGCTGTTTAGCTTCTCCCTCTCCCCAGTCCTGTTTCCATCACCCGTAGTGGATGTTGATCAAGAGTAAACCTCAGTAAACCTTCTTCATGCAAAGCGGTGTCTCATGGTATGTTTCTGGAAACCCCAGCCTAAATCAGGCACCCAGAACAGGTGTCAGTTAAATGTCTGCTATTACAGTTACTTACCAGAGACACTTGTATGAACAACAGGGATGGTTCTACAGAGTCCGTCAAGCAAAATAGAACATGTAAAGGCTTTGCCTTTCTATGCCGATGCTTAATGCTTTGCTTGATCTACGTAGCTAACTGTATCTAGTGCCTCACCAGTGAATCTATAGCCATCTTATCCATGATACCTCTGCGTGGAGCAGAAAGCCAGTCCTGACCCAGATGCTGTTGGTTCATTCTAAGTAGGACCCATGATTTTATTGGTCTTTTTCCTTGTGTTATGCAATGTATAATAAGGGAATGTGTGGTCGTCAGTGCCTGAATGCCACTTTCAGTAATAGAAACGCCTTCTGGGGAAATAAGATTGGTGCCAGCACTAGAATATGGAAGCAAACTTGAAATTATTTCACTTCTATTTCAGAATGGTTTAAAAAAAAAAAAAGGAAAAGGCAGCGAGACCATTTTTGAGAGCTGCCAACCACACAGAGGCATTTGAATGAAAATTCCTCTGTAGCTTTCTATAAACTACTAAATAGAAATCCACAGTTTTCAGGTTGGCGTGTCAGCCTCTGTAAAATCTATTGCCGAAATACCTTTGCACATTATCGCCCACAGGGCCCTTCACAAGCACTCCTTGTTTTTGCCAAAGTGGACTGAGCTCTTCCCTGAACATAAATAAAACCAAATATGTAAAATTAAAAAAAAATGTTCTGACCAAGATCAAGTAAGCCCACGCTAGCCATTTTTTTCTTACTGATTATAACCCCAAATTCTGGACAAGACAAAAAAAAAAAAAAAAAAAAAACCTAACTGCACACTCTGAAAAGTAAACAAATGCAAGCAGACTGAGGAAGGGAGTCAAAAATTGAAGAAACACCCTAAAATGGGGTAAGCTTCTCCTACTTTTTTCCCTATGTTTTTCTTCAATTGGAGCTGCAGTAGTAGTGGGGAAAGCAGTAAAACTATTGAAAAATGCCTTATTTTTGGTCAGAGACACAAGGCAAGAAGCTCCTAGAGCCTGAAGAATGTGGGTGGATATCAGTGAGAAGGCATCTGGAGAATGGGAGATATCCCTGAAGGTGTGGTTGGACCTACACTAGTCCTGGGCTCCAGATGCAAATTACCGAGAGTTCTTAGGTCGCCAAACACTGCCTATTAGTAAAAAATTAAGACAATTCAACTGCTTAAAATTTTAAATTTATGCTCTGTGAAAGGTGCCATTAAGAGTGAAAAGACAAGCCACAGACCGGGAGAAAGTGTTTTTCAATTGCGTATCTGAAAAAGAAATTGTGTCTAAACATACATGGAAATCCCAAAATCCAATTTTAAGAGAACAACCAACCTAGTTTTTTTTTTTTTAAATACGCGGAGAAACTATACGGGAACTTCATTAAGGGTGATGTTCTTTGATAAATGAGCACATTCAAAGGTGCAGCATTGTTAGTGGATGTTTTAGTTTCCTTGGGCTGCCATAGCTGATGGCTTAGAAACAGAAATGTATTATGTCACAGTTCTAGGGACTAGAAGTGCAAAATCAAGGTATCAGCAGGACCATGCTCCCGTTGAAGGTGCTAGAAAGAACCTTCCCTTGATTCTCCCTAGCAAGACCTCCTTGACAGTGGAAGCACCATCAGCATTGTCATAACCATCATCATCCTTTTAAGAGCTGATAGGACCATGTTTTGATGAGGTTACCGAGAAACTCAAACTCCTGTACCTTGGTGGACTGATGCTGATATAAATGATACAGCCATTTGGAAAACAATTTGACAGTATTTTATGTAGGTGAACGTACACTGACCCATCTACTCACTCCTACATATTTACCCAAGAAAAATGAAAATTTATGTTCATACAAAATCTCTACTCAAATGCTCAAAGTATTCATATTTGCCCCAAAGCAGAAACAACCCAAATGTCCTTCTAGCAGTTAGTGGATAAACAAACTATGATGTATCCATACAATGGAATGTCATTCAGCAATAAAAAGGAATGAACTATTGATAGACACAACAATATGGATAAGACTCATAGGCATTATGCTAAGTGAAAGGTACCAGATTCACAAGACAGCATGCTGTGTAACTCCACTGTTGTGACATCCTAGAGAGACAAAATTATAAGAAATAACAACAGAAATAAAATCAGTGGTTGCCAGGGGTGTGGGTAGGGAGAGGGGGTCGACTACACAGGGGCACAGAAGCATATTGGTGTGACGGGACAGGTATATATCTTGATCGTGGTTACCCTATGCATTTGTCAAAATTTACAGAACTCTGCATCAAAAACAGTGAATTTTACAGTATATAAATAAACACAATTCAACAAATAAAGCTGGTGCCGCATATGCATGGCATGTGCTTGGGACATAATCTGTGTTAGTTCCTGTCTTCTTCCCTCATGCCTAAAGGACATCCAGTCTTACAGCTATTTTAATTATGTGCTAATTTTTAATATTTATAGTTCTTTCTTCTTTAGAATGCTTTTCCCTCTCCGCTACCTCCACTCCTGGCAACTTAGTAAACTCGTCTTAGTAGGACATCCCGCCAGGCCACAGTCACAGCCCTCTGCGTTGTGCTCCTTGCTGCTGTCCTAGGCCTAAATCTGGTCTTGTTCGGCCTTCCACACCTGCTGCCTTAATAACTGAACATCTCTTGTCACCTGGAAATCAATGTGACTTTCTATCCTTGGAACTGATTCAAGAGACTCTATCATCCCAATGTCAAGTCCCATGAAAGTCCAAAACCTTGACATTTCCCAGGAGCTTATATCCTTGTGTTCACCAAGCTCCTGCTACCATGGGAATGACTGTTTTGTCCTGAGATATAAAGTCGAGCCCTTTTCTCATTTGACCTTTTCTTTGTTTTCCAGCAAAATCCACCCAAGTGAAGCATCTCTAAGTCAAATACTTTGCTAAAGACTTGGGGGAAGGAAGAAACACTCACATTTCAAACTGGGTGTCATTCATCCACACTGAGATGCTTCAGTGGCCCATGTCAGAGGTGAGCTGTAGCCATCCACCACTGCCTGGTTCCTGTCTCTTCTGTAATTTCAAAACCTGTCCTCTCTTCTCTCCTCCCATTCCTCTCTCAGGAGCGTAACCCATTCCTTTTCTGTTCTCTTAAAGAACAATTTCTCCATCACCTTTTGTTGTCTTGGTTCTTGTTGGTACCCAAGTCTTTGGCATCTTCCCTTCTACACTGAGCAGCTTCTCAAGACAACTTTCTGAAGTCCGGTTCTCCCCAGAAGGGAATTCTGCTTAAGTCGGTATGATAGTAAAATGCACACTTTGTCATAATCTATTACAGCCCTTATCACTAAGTCGCAGACACTTATCTTCTGTTTCTACCACTATTCCATGAAGTCATCAAGGGTAGGTTTCAGCCTCTCCCCACCTGCCCCCCAAAGCTTAGCACAGTGGTGGGTATATAGTAAATATTTAATAAACAAATGAAAGTGTCTTAGTCCATTTGGACTGCTGTGGAAGTACCACAGACTGAGTAGCTTATTATGAAATAATAGAAATATGTGTATGTGTGTGTGTGTGTATATATATATATATATATATATATATTCTCTACCAGGCATTCCTGGCACAGAGCTCTTAAAGCTTTGTAATTTTTTAAGTGATGAGATCACCAGGAGCATCTGTTCTTTAATATTTTGTCTTTGACCCTGGTTTCTACACAGGGCTCCAAAAGCCTTTGGAATTTCCTGGGTGATAGGAATATCTTTTGTTCTAATGAAGCAACTCTTAGTGGGCTCCTGGATGAGGTCACTAGAAAGTCAAAGCCAGGATTAGAAGCTTAGGACTTTCAGCCCTGCCCCTCCTGTCCTCCAGAGGGAGGAGAGGGACTGGAAATAGAGTAATAATCAATCATGCCTACATGGTGAAACCTTCGCAAAAGCCCAATAATATGGGGTTTCGAGAGCTTCCAGGTTGGTGAACACATGGTGCCGGGAGAGTGGCGGGCACCAAGCTCCACACCCTTCCCCACATACCTTGTCCCATGCTTCTTTTCCATCTTGTTGTTTCTGAGCTATAACCTTTTACCATAAAGTAAGATGTTTTCCTGAGTTCTGTGAGCCACTTGTGCAGGTTAATCAAGCTCGTGGAGAGGGACGTGGGACCTTCTGATTTAGAGTCAGTTGGTCAGAAGCCCAGATGACAAGCGAGACTTAGGACTGATATGTGAGGTATTGGGGTGGGGGGAAGTCTCGTAGAACTGAACTCTTAATTTGTGGGATCTGCTGCTGTCTTCAGGTAGATGGTGTCAGAACTAAGTTAAATTGTTGGACCTCCAGCTGGTGTTGCGGACTGGCTTGATGTGTGGAAAATTCCCTTATGTGGATGACCAGAGTGTCAGAAGTGAGGTGTTCGGTGTGAATGGGAAGGGGGAAACACAGAGGAGTGCTTTTCCTTTTATACTTATAAACAGCAGGCATTTATTTGCCCTGGTTCTATAGGCTGGGAAATCTAAGATCAAGACCCTGGCAGATTCAGTGGCTGGTGAGGGCTCACAGACAGCCGCCTTCTGGCTGTGTCCTCACATGGTAGAAGGGGTCAGGGAGCTCCCTGAGGCCTCTTTTATCAGGGCACTAATTCTTTTCATGACACTTCCACCCTCACGACCTAATCACCTCCCAAAGGCCTCGCTTTTATATACTGTTACATCCAGGATTAGGATTTCAGCATACACATTTGGTGGGGTGGAGGGAGGAGCTGGGTGCACAGACCTTTGGTCCATAGCAGAAAGAATAGCCAGGCTTTCTTTTGCATTATGTTTGCACTATTCCCCAGGTCTGCACCATTACCCCCTACCATTTCTATCTCATTTCTTCACATCCTTGAAGCCCCTGTATCCACGCACTGGTACATCTATGAAAAATTTCCTTACATCTCCAGATTGTAGTTCTCTGAATTCTGAATTTAACTGTTTTTCTTCTTCACTGAAGGCAAGAGTTGTGTTTAGTAAACTTTTATAAAATTCTCTAGTGTATTATCCTCTGATGGGCAGTCAGTAAATTTATTCTATAGTTAAAACCAATGTGTACTGAGTGATTAATTTTTTTCAGTCTCTGTTCTTGGAGCTGGGGGTATAGCAGGGACTCAGAGTAGAGTTTTCGCCTCCTTAAAGAGCTTATGTTCCAGTAGTGAGAGTCCTGGAATAAACATAAAACAAATACATATATAACATGTAATGCGGTAATAAGTACGATGAAGATATAGTAGAGTTGGGAGATAGAAAGTACATGCATATGTTGTGGGGGGTTATGTAGGAGAAAGAAAAGAATTGTCCTTTTATGCAGAGCAGTTGGGCGAGATCTAATAAAATGAAGGTTAGATAGAAACTGAGGGAAGATAGGGATTGAGCTGTGCAGATACATGTGGGGGAAAGCACTCTAGCATCCCACACACCTTGGGATGAGCACCACATAGTTCCTAAAGGAAAAAAAAAAGGGGAACAGATTATGCAGATGAAGAGAAATATTTCAAATACAGCAGACATTTATTTTCCTAAAGAAAACTTACGGTTAATTTAGAAGGATCTGATCGTTTAGGCTGGGGAATAGACATTGCTTGGGAGCAGAAGGCAATGGTTTCTTTTACCTGTTGTTACAACCACATAGGCTGACCTCTATTAAAGTGTCTCTGGGCAAGTGGCAAGACAGAATGGCTCTCCTAAGCTCTCCATCTAAAGAAGTATCCTCCTCATGACTGTCACATCGCCTCTGTCTTCTTTGTCTCAAAGATAGTTTTAAGCGCGAAAGGTATCATTTCTAAGTTTGATACTTGGAGAGGGCAGACATCACAGGAGTCACAAGCTTTGATATAGAATGGGTCTCGGGTTCCTGAGAAACAACACTGGGCTTCCTATTTCATTAAAGTGACAGTAAAAGATTTTAAAATTAAACATAGGAGGTAACACAATGGTAAACAATCTTAGTACTTTCAAAACTGAGAAGTCTTCAAGGAAATGATAATGTCAACTTAAAGCACAGGAATTTTTCTTGTAAGACACAAGAATTTCTGCCTCCAAGGGCAGGTTATTCAGAAGGTAAGCTTTTTACCGCCTCTCAGAGAAACCAATACTTTAAGAAAAATGCAAACATTATCTTATAAATAAACCCATTATATAAACATTAGCCAGAACTGACCAATACAAAAAAAAAATTTCCTTTTCATGAATCTTCTACAATTTCCTATATCTGTTCAGGTTCTTTTCCTTACACTTGCCTCCTCCTCATTTTGGAACAGTCATTTGACTCTAAGACAGATCTCCTCGCCTTTTTACCTTAACAGAATCACATCTCTCACAGTACAATTTCTCAAAATGGCAAAAATGAACACAGTCATTAACAAAGATACATATGGGCCTTTCTGTACCATGTAAATATACTAGACAAAAAGTGTATAAACTTAAAATTATGCTCTGTAACTAACATTACAGTATTCTATCTTATTTAAAAATTATCTAGTTATCTAATGAATAGCCATTAAGTAGCTCAATTTAGTAGCAGTCCAAGATTTTAAATTACTTAAAGATCCTGGAAATTATCTTCAAAATTACATACTACAAAATATAATTACTGTTGAAATAAAGTTTGTCAGAATAATGATTCAATTTGGTTGAAACCAAATTTAAATTTTTTATCATCTTAAGCTGTAAGTAGAAATAATGCTAGCTCATTTTATTAGAAAAACTTTGTTTAGAAAGAAAATATTCAAGTAGAATAAAAATGTGTACTTGCATTATACTGATAACACTGATAACACAGATAAAACATAGTTCTTTGTATTAAACCAAAATTATTAAACTAATTTTGTTTGACAGAGTAGGTGAATGTAAATTCTTAAAATGTTTCTAAGTTACTTTCTATGAGAATACCTCTTTTTTTCACATTGAAATTGAGATTCAATTTTTCTAATTTCTGAAATATTGAGAATGACCAACTATATAAATACTTATCTCTAAGCCAATCACAGTAGACCTCCTTTAATGTAAGGGATTTAAAATCTACTTGATTAATATTATCCAGAGATAGGAAAATATTACATATTCATATAATTAGAGGGAAAGACTTTTCTGAATTACAGATGTATGCACATGTAGACAGGCACAGAGAGCTTATAGTTTTAATTCTAAAATTTCAGTCATAAGTCAGGCATACACAAACAACTACAAAGTTCACAGGTTCACTCCAAAGGCCTGGTCTCTTCTTAGTGGATGTAGTTTATTTGAGTTCAAAATACACCAACTGAAAAGAACAGTAAAACCAGATTCTCTGTCTTCTTTCACCCAACAGAGACGAGATCTCTATAAATCATCAATCTCTTTATAACAATCAACAGATGGTCAAATCAGGTAGAAGGGAGAATCATCCAGGAGTATTATGGGAGTCATGAGGAAAGATGGAGTTAAATCTTATCTCAGAATGTTGATGGCAGAGTGGTCCTTTGAAATTAGCCAGTTCCCCGAACTTGAAAGATCAGGGGTGGGATTTCTTACTCATTGCTTTTCCAGAAGCAAAGCTGCTCAGGTGAGTTTCAACATTGTTAACAGCTCTTTTAAGTTGATTGTATGATAATCCTCATATTCTTGATGAGGAAACTGAGGCATAAAGAGGTTAGGTAACTTGCCCAAATTCACATAGTTGCTGAGTGCTAGAGGTGGGAATAAAACTCTGGAAATCTCACCCTAAAGTTCATGCTGTCAGCCAACATGCTCCTACACGAAGGCTCTAAGGGTTTACCACAAGATTGAAGACTTTTTCTACCCAGTCCATCACTATTTCTCCAAAGAATAGTCCTCAGTAAATATTTGGTGGATGAATAAGTGAAAGAAGAATGATCCATAAACAGTGAAAGGAAGAATAAAGAGTGAGGCAGACAAATGAACACATAGAGAGAAATGGAGAGAAAAAAGTGACAAAGTAAATGTTTCCTTTTTCTACTCCTGGAGGTGTACATTGTTCCTGCCTCCCCTAGACACAAAGGGAAGAAGTCCTCACTTAGACTATTGTTTTCCAATTGTCCAATCACTCCCAGGAAAAATTTTAAATCATTTTAGAGATATGCATTAATTACCTCCAAGGATAGAAAATATAAATAATCTAACACTGTTGCTAATTAAAACTAGAAAGCATTGACCAACTTGGAAGTTTAATCACCTGTTTTCCTGTCAATAATTATTTGAGATAACTACTGTTTCCTTCTGCATTTGGATTCTGTTAAAGGCAGATGTTCTATCATATTCTTCTTTGTATTTTCCACTTTACATAGCATCTGAGACATAGTAGGTATCCAATGAAATGATTAATTGAATAAGAAAAATAAAACTTTGTGAAACTTCCTCTCCCTTTGAAATAAGAGGACATGAGAATTAATTCTAGTTAATGTGATCTAAGTACAGCCAAAATAGACTGACAAGATAATACGTTTATTATAACTTCCCAGGAAAGTTTGCAATGACTTGCAGTTTGGGATCAAGATTTATACTTGAAACCGTATTATAAACCACAAAACACATATGTAGAAATACAACTAAATTGAGCTGATAAAATATTTTAGTACCATTGATCTCAGCTATTCCCACTTAGATTTTTGTACACTGAGCTGGAACAGAATGCAGAGAAAGGATTCATCTAAGTTAAAAAAATAGAACTATTAAAATATTGGATTTATTTTTATGATAACCACATGTTCTACTAACTTCAAGTTACTACTCTTAATATTCTTGATACAGTGGGATGGTCTAGTTCTATCTAACTCTGGTCCTTGTCCTGGTTATCCACTATGGTACTTGTTGAATATTTCTTTCAGTGTCCTAATTGAGTTGGACCTACTTCAGCTTTATTCTTACATATTCCTTCAATTTGAAAATGACTCTTTTAATAAAATAATTTGCATCTTATTCCTTGTCAGAATATCCTTAGTGATATTTATAATGGTATTCGGTAGTGTTTATAGTGGTACTTATAAAGCTTTTATATGCATCATCATATTTGATGCCTATCATAAGTCTGTGATACAAATAATTCATTACAACCATTTGGCTTTTGATAAGAAAATGAGAGAAAGAGAGAGAGAGAATCTAATGTCTCAGAGTTACTACGCCTTGGAGATTTGACTCCTGGTTCAGTGATCATATTAATATAATGACCCAGTTGGCTTGTACTCATACTTTTAAAAAGCTACACAATTAACAAACCAGCCAGGGATTGTTCTCCATAAAAATATACCATGACTTAGAAGATGCTATTTGGAACGAATGGAAGCTCAGCTGTCTCTACCTGTTAGGGATGGGAGGTGAGGCGGGTTCTCCCTCATGTTTTCTAAAAATTAAAATCCCAACCTATGTGAAAATCACATATTCGAATCTGTGACACTTTTCACTATTCCTCTTCAGTCTGAAGTGTTCCCCAGAAACAATAATGTCCTTAGAATTGCTTGGTCTGCTGTATCACTGACAATTTGAAATGCCTTATACTCTTCTAGTAGGAGATATGAAATGAAATTTTGATGAGCAAAATCTACCCTCTGGCTCTTAAGAATAATGGGGAAGTGGCAACCATAGACCAAAGATAGACATTGGAAGAAAATATTTTAGCAATAATCAGCTTTGGGGATTTAATATATTGATGGACCTTTCAGAATAAGCTGAGGACGAACAGTTGACTAATTCATTGTAAGGACAAAAGAAAGGCAGATAAATGGTTTCCAAATTTTTTTTCGACAGCCACACCACAGGTTGAACAAGGAAGCCATATAGGGGAGGCTTTTTCTCCCTCTCATGACCAAATTTCACTTCTTTTTTGGTAACTAAGTATAGCCTGTAGCCATTCAAGCTATCATGTCTTTTCCACAAGCACCAGTTTTAAAGCTGAAAAGAATGGACAAAATAATATCATATACCTGTTCTTCTGGAAACTGCTTCTGAAGGAGGGTGAGCAAATAAGAATGACCAAAATAACGGAGATGCTGGGTGAGCGCCCACAGTGAGTGGATGGTTTCACACAAGGAGAAAGAGTCTGCGTCCACACAGACTGGTCCAAGAGTTTGTGCACGTGCAGGCACAAGCACCATTCGACGTCCTTAAGTTAGAGGAAAATATTTACTTCTGTTTTTCCTAAATCCTAAAGCTAAGAATTAGCATCTCTGTTTTTATTGGCCAACATGACAGTGCTATTCAGACTATTAAAGAGCCAGAAGCATAATTAAATTGTAAGCACCATCTTTTATGCAAGTATGTTGAAACAGTTATAATGCTAAAGACCAAAAAACTTGCCACCCACCTCAGCTGCCACAGTGTCAACCTATGCTGAGTCAGAAGTAAGTTCAGGAGAATCTCCAAAAATGTGCCTATAACTATTAGCCTTTGATGCCAAAACCCTATGGGAAAAACCTCCCAAGCCTTGGTGAGTGTGGCTGGAAGGGTTCGACCATGCATAAGGCCCATTATCTACTTCTATTCCTTTGGCCAGATGTTTACATTAAATAAATTTAAGTGGTTTACTTTTCCCCTTCCTTATGGTGAGGAGAAGCTACAAAAAGAAATCCATGGAAGCAAGTGTCCCCCCCACCTCCCCAGCACACATAACTTCCTAAGGCCTTCAAAGGGCTAACTTAAGACAACAGCCAAGACCTGGAGTGAAGTGAGGACAAATACGTCCATTATCCAGTGAGAGGTAAACTTCACCCCAAGAAGAATGTCAAGAGAAAAAGGAATACAAAGAATAGACAATTAAAACAAGATATTCTGTATTACATAAAAGCTCCAACTCCTAGCATCATAGCTAGTTTGCTAGTTTCGAGTACGTATATTTTTCCCCCTGAGGAGAAATAAAATCAGATACCTTGGACTCTAATAGTTAGAGACACTATTTTTTAAAAAAGTAATTTTGTCTACTTCAAAGCTTAATTACTCCCTGCAGCCAGTGTGTCTCTTTGTTCTTAGATGTGTATTCTCATCGAAGAAGTTGAATTTACAATAGACTCCTGAAATATTTCAATACTACCTTCTTCCAACTGTTGCCTCCCAAAGAAATTTTTTTTTTTAATCTTAGAAGTTAGAAACACCTTTTTAAATGTAGAAATTTGTCCTCAGAGCTGCTGAAACTTTTCTTAGAGTGAGCCATTACCTTTATGCCCCCTTTCTTTCTTATAGGAAGAAACTGGTGGAGTACATTAGCAATTGGAAGTTGAAGGAAGTTGAGGAAATTCAGAATACACATGAGTATGTGCTTATTTCCTGATCTACTCAGTGAGGGGTGATTTCTGGCTGAATCTGATGATAAAGTAAGGGTGAATTTCTAGTTTCATTAGAGGCACGCGTATGCAGAGTCCTTGGGGGAGGGCATGGCCATCATTAGCAGTGTACCCAGATGTTTCTGGCCCTCTGTTTTCTATGAACATGGTAGAATCGTGTTTTTTCCATCCCTTTAAAATTAGATGAGGAAATACAACTTGTTTTAATAAATAGAATATGGGTAGAAGTCATATGTGTCACCTCTTGGCAGAAACTTTTGAAGACTGTGTTATCTGCAATATTTTCTTGCCCATTCAAGATGGTTGTGAAATCACTTGCCACGGTGAAGTCTTTGTGAGCTGAGACCCTGAGTTACTACCATGAGTTGTGCCCTTTTGCCGACCTGCAAAGTACACACTGATTGAGCAAGTTGTTTTGGTTGTTTGGTAGGGTTTTGTTGTTACCAAAACATAACCTCCTTTATTCTGATGACAACAGGTAGGGATTTGAAAACTCTTCTTACAGTGCCAAGACTGAGTGGTAATGTCACCTGTGGACTTTGGGTGATAATGATGTGTTAATGTAGGTTCAGTGATTGTAACAAATGTACCATCTGGTAGGGATGTTGATAATGGAGGAGGCTATGCACTTGTCAGGGTAGGGAGTATATGGGAAATCTCTAAACCTCCCCCTCAATTTTGCTATCATCTTGAAAATAGTCTAAAAGAGTAAATCTTAAAAAAATTTTTTTCTTCAGTATCTAGCATCATCATGTTAAGGTGATGAAGTTTTGAAAGCAGTCCCTATAGGGCAAAGCACTAGCTCTGAGCATCTACCTACGATCAACAATAAACCATATTAGTTATCTTTCGGGTCAGAGTCTCAGGACTCTCCACATCACATAACAGAGACACGGTGTGTAAAAGAGTAAGAGACCAACTAGCTAATGAGTCCTTTATGTCACGGGATCAGCCTTGTTCCTGACGAAGGTCTTGACACTTGCACTCTCTCTGTCTGTGTGGAACGTACTCCCCCCAGATCGCTGCATGGCTGGCTCTTCATCATTCATGTATCAGTGCCCATGTCACTCCTTGAGACAGATTTGTTGACTACACTACCTACTGTCATCCTCTATCCTGTCACTGTCTACCATATAAACTCTTCCAGTTTCTTTACAGCTCTTCAACCACCTAGGGTATTTCTTTTCTTTTCTTTTTTTTTTTTTTGGTGTGGTGTGGTTATTGGTGACTATAAGATGTTCCCAGTAGAATGAAGGCTCCTAACTGCAAAGATGCGGGCTCTGATTCATTACTGTGTTCCCAGCTCAAAGAACAGGGACCGACCAGTATCAAATAGGTTGTCATATAATTTTTTTTGTTTGAATGGATAGAAACCTCCAGCCAATCCTCCAGATTAAGAGGATAGATTTGCCCTCCCTTTTTTTAAAACATTTTTTATTAATTTATAATCATTTTACAGTGTTGTGTCAAATTGCCCTCACTCTTTAAACAACTAGAACTGAACAAAATATTTAAAAGAATAGTTTCATTGGACCACAGTCATCACTGGATAGTAAGCCCTGAGGGCAGGGACATAAATGAGGTAAGTCCTACCAGTCCCCCAGTTAACTCCGAGGAGAGGGTTTCTAGACCATGTAATAGGAAGAGAAGCCCAGGTGGGGCCCAGCAGTTGCCCTGAGTTGAAGAAGAAGGGATGAACCCATCTAGAGTCCACAGGGCAGCGCATGGGTAGGAATGTGCTGCAGAGTGAGAAGGTCTGCAGAAGGTCCTTACCAGTTTTTAGCTCAGGACTCATCAGAGGACGTGGGTGAGGAAACGACAATACCAGGGAAAGAATCACTTAAAAGAGCAGGGAGAACAATCCCCAAGGCTCACACAAGGCCAGGAACACTTTAGGTTCCTGCCAGTCAGAGCAGGAAAAAGCCGTAACAGATGGGGCATCAGGTGGAGCGTGCAGAAGGGCATCATCGCCTTCGTAGTGGGGAGAAGTTATCCTCAGACTAAAGGCTCTTCTGATTCTGCCTAAGAAAGCTTAAAAGCAAGGAACCAAAAAGCTCAAATGTTTCCCAAATATCTGTGTTCCAAAACAGGTGTCATGAATAGCTAAAAACATATCCAGTGGGATAACAAAATTCCTGACATAAAATCAAAATTATTAGGCATGCACAGAAGCAGTAATCCACAACACACAGCGAGAGGGGAAAAAACAATCAATTGAAACCAATCTAGAAAGAATGCAGATGAAAGACATAGTAGACAGGATATTAAAATACATATTTTAATTATATTTTATATTTTCAAGAAAGTTGATAAAACATAGGCATGTTAAGGAGACTAAGGAGAATATAAAAGAAGACCCAAAATGAACTTCTATAGATGAAAGCTATAGAATCTGAAGTAACAGAATACACAACATTGGATTAATAGAATATTTGATGCTACAGAAGCAGATTAGTGTTCAGTCATCCCTCAGCATCCACAGGGAATTGGTTCCAGGAGCCTCCACAGATAACAAAATCCATGGACACTCAAGTCCCTTATATAAAACGAAGTCATAATATAAATACAGTTGGCCCTCTGTATTTAAGGATTTCTTATCTGCATATTCAACCAACCACAGAATCTGTGGAATCCGTGGTTGGTTTTTTCTGTGGGTGCAAAACTCATGGATATTGAGGGCTGACTGTACTTAAGGAGTTAGTAATAGAAATGATCTAAATGAAACAGAAAAAAACCTGAAAGACAAAAGGAAATCAGTGGAGATGTGGGACAATGTTAAAGTGGCAGGCTGAGTAACAGACATGTAAATTGAGGTCACCAACATAGAGGGGACAGGAGCAGAAAAAACACGAAGAAATGAGAAAATTTTTCCAATTTTGATGGAGGTAATAAATTCAGGATTCAAGGAGCCCAGTGAAACCTAAGCAGTTAGAAATCAGAAAGAGGGAAAAAACCAAAAAAAAAAACCAAAAACAATCTCAGCGTAGCCAGAGTAAGAAGAACCATTATGTGGAGAAGATAAGAAGACAGTGGGTCAAATCCTTTTTTTAGATATACAAAAGCTGAAAAACTTCACCACCAGCACCTCCCAAATATGTTAAAGGAAGTCTTTCCAGCAGGAGGAAAATGATGCCAGATGGAAGTCTGTAACTATGCATATGAATGAAGAGCACTGGGAATGATAATTATATGTAGGTAAATATAAATATCTTTCTTATTTTGAAGTCCTATTAAAAGATCATTTGACTCTTTTAAAATGACAGTATCAATTTATTGTTGAGTTTATAACAAATGTGGAAGCAAAATGTATGACAATAACAGCACAAAGCCCAGGAGACGGGAAATTAATGTATAATGTGTATTTATGGTGTACATGAAGTGGGAGAATATGACCTGATGACAGGCTGTGATCATTTAAGGTATGTACTGTAAATCCTAAAGCAAGTGTGCCCCAAAAGAAAGAAAGACAATGAAGCAAAGAAGTATAGAAAATAAAGCAACAAATGAGCCAAACTGGAATTATTTTTTAAAAAATAAATGGAAATAGCAGAATAAACATGTAGAGCAGAAATGGCAAGATGGTAGATTTTAATCAGTCTTGATTCATAGTCCTAATAAATTTAAATGGTTCAACCATCTGGAATTAAAAGTCAGATATTGTCAGATTGGGAAAAAAATAAAAAAGCAAGACACAACTATATCTTGCCTGGAAAAAACCTGAATTAAATAAAAAGATACAAATAAGGGTGCAGAAAGAGGTACACTGCTAATCCTAATCCAAAGAAAGCTGAAGTGGCTGTGTTAATGCCACATAAATTAGATTTTATAAAAAGAATATTACCAGGGACAAAGGGGCCATTTCATAACCATGAAGGGTTAATTTATCAGAGGGCATATTAAATCCTCAATACCTATGACCTAGTAACAGAGCTTCAAAATGCACAGAATAAAAACATAAAATTGATAAATAAATCCACAATTACAGTGAATATTTGAAATAATAGAGTAAGTAGATGGAAACTGTCTATACGAGTATAGACAGACTGAACAGCGTTATCACACAAATTGTTCCTAATGGACGTTCACAAAACATCCCACCCAACAGCACTAGGACAGGCATTGTTTCTAAGAGCACACATACTGTTTACCAGATTAGGCCATAAAACAAGTCTATAAATGTAACATGATTTAAATCAAAGAAATAGTATTTTCTGATCTCAAAATGGAATTAATTAACATTAGAAATTAGAAAAACAATAACAGAAAGATATCTGGAAAATCCCCAAATAATTGTAAACAAAGTAACACATATAAATAAACCACAGGTTAAAGAAGCCAAAAGCAAAATTAAAAACTTTTTAACAGAATGAAAAAGAAACCGCACATATCAGAATTTGTGAAATACAGCCTAAGAAGATTTTAGAGGCCAATTTATTGCAGTAAATGCCTGCATTAGAAAAGAATGATCTCAAATCAATGGCCTATGCTTCTATTTTAAGAAAGTAGAAAAAGAGTCAATGGAATCCAAAAAAAAAAAAAAAAATTAAAAAAAGAATAATAAAGGTAAGAGCAGTAATCAGTGAAATAAAAAAATACAGATAAAATCAACTGTGAACAAAAAGTTGGCTTTTTGAGAGGATCAATAAAATTGGTAGACCTCTAGCCGGACTGATTAAAAAAAAAAAGAGTGAATGCACAAATTTTCAATATCAGGAATGAGAGAGGGGATAATCACTGTAGATCATACAGATATTAAAAGGATAATAAAGAATTATTATGAATTAGTGAATAACTAATAAAGTGATAATCTAAATGCACCACACTAAAAGCAATCTATACACAGGCTATCGTTAGTTTGTTTAAGGCTGAAGTTGAAAGGAGGAGCCAGGGTCACTTATAAGTCCCTGGGTTGTTACGTCTAGCATATTTTCATCAGTAATAACAGCCAAAAAATTATCTAGTAGCTGAAGTTTGGAGGGAGCTGTGTTAGGCTCTTTCTAGGGGACAAAAAAAACCAGCATGAGTTCCTTTGAACCTCTGTATTATACATATAAAATAATGAAGCAAAAAGTGCTAAGTGATACAGGGTCAAATAAGTACTCTTTGGACTGATGAGAGGGAGTAATTGTAGAGGTCCAGGCAGACCTCTGGGGGAAATTGATCCAAATAGTGCAACATTTATGCTAGATTTATCTCAGCTTGTAATTTCTAGATATAAATAGAAAGGCTAAATAATTTGAGAAACATAGTGATGTCCAACACTTAATAACTGCTTAAAATGTTTTAAATAAATGATCCAAGCTAACATCAAGACATAATTAATAAAAATGTCAAGAGATGGAATAATAGAATCCAATCAATAAAGAATGTAATCTTTTAGGCTAATAAACTAATTCAGAACACTTGGATTGCAAGCAAACCAAGTTTACAGAAAGCCAAGGAGGGACCAAATCCTAAATCAAGTTCCTCTTCTTATGCTGATATCATAGCATATAATGTGTGGAGCAAACAAAAACAGGATGACAGGCTGTAAGTAGACTGTGTTGAAAAGGAACACAGACATTGAAATTTTCACATAAGAATTCCAAGAGGAATTTGCTCTTGGTAATTCGGGTGAGATCCTTTCCATCTCAGTATTGACTCCCAAGAAATAAAACATATCCATATTAGAGTCTTACATTTATCTCTGGCTCATGGTAGCTGTTAACTCACTGTTTCAGACCAACTCTGGATGTTTAGAATTTTCCAATAACATGGATTTAGGTGCATTTCTTCCCCTTTAATCCAAACATGCTGTTCAGAAGTCCCAGATTACCTGGGCACTTTTTTAAAAGTTGAAGTTTATTAACGTCTTTTAGGAGAGAAGTCTTTTCTGGCAGTGTAAAGGGAAGTGCTCACAGGTGCCCTGCTCTCTTGGAATTCACATATACCACGTGTCACTTCTCTGCAACACACCACCAGGCAGGTTAGAACTAGGGACTGTTGCTGATACTCAGCTCCCTCAGAATGAGGGAGGAGATACTAATTTTAAACAAAAGTAACGAAAGTATTTTCAATCTTAGTACAAAACTTATCCAGCCTACTATAGCTTCTTCGGCCACTGGATGAAAAGCAACAGGCGCAGTGGTGAGCTGTTTACTTTTATGTCTCACTGTTTTTTTTTTCTTCTAACACATTTCTGCAAGACACCCAGATGGAACGTATCTGTAACTGATGCCCTGTGGTAGCTGGCGGAGGTTACTGAAAGGGCGTGACAGCCAGTTGACCCTGGCAATTGGAGACTCCTTCCCCCTCCCACGTTCTAGGAATGTTCGTTCTGCCCATGTTCCCGTGGCCAGAACCATTTTGACGATGCAGCCTAAAGAATCAGGTGGTATTGAGACCTCTGGACTGAATACGTGACGGAACCCACTTAAGGCCTCTGTACCAAGTTTTCAGATTCTGACCGGTATGAAAATCTACTCTTACAGCCACCCTGGCCAAGCCTCCTAAATAAGTAAGTTCCTGTGTTTATTAAAATCACCGCGGGGAATGACCTGCTTTTCCTTAGCTCTCTCCTTGCCCTCCGCGTTCTGGGACCAGTTTCAGGTTTCGCCTGGGAACTCCTAAGTTTTTGAACCAACAGTGGTCACGTTCTTGGTTTTCCTTTTCCTTAGCAATGTTTTTCACGGATTGATGTAACCAGTGTTTGATGAAATTCAATTACCTGACACCTATTTTAAAATAATAATCTGAGCTGCATTAATAATCTGCTGAAATCTGTCATAGAATTGCTGCTTTAGGGACTGTCCTCATTTCCTGGGGTCATTTTTGGCATTGTTAATCATTTATGTTTTAGTGTGAGGTGGTCTGGTTGGCTTCAAAGCAAGTCTTGATGGGGAAGCAGTAAACTGCTGTCAGATTTTTCCTGCTAAATATTCGGTTTAATTCAAGCTGATCTCAGACAATGAATCAAGAAAGTGATTTCTCTGTTTTAATAAGTTCTGGAGCACATAGATAATCGCATGAATGTATCTATATAATAAATTGTTAAAAAGTCATCCAATATTACTCAACTATAGGTTTACAAAAACAATGTGGAAACAGTGATTTGTAAAAATTAATTTAAAAACAAATCTGTCAACATCAGAAGGATTGATTAAATGATTCTACCTGTTTTACCTGGTAACCCACAGAGACAGAGCTAACAGTAAGAAGTTAATATCTACTTTATTTATGACATACGTAATACTTATAGATCACTTATTAAATGTCAGAAAATATTCAAAGCACACAATAAACAGTGATTCATTCCAGTCCTCCCAATTATCCTGTTAGGTATGTATTAATGTCCTGACTGCAAGTGAAAGGAGAGAAAAAGGGGGAGAGAAGCTTGCAGAGACCTAAGTACCTGGTATAAGGCAGAACTAAATGTGAGCCCAGGTCTGTCTGGATTTCAGTGCCTAAGGTTTTAACATTATCTTTTACTGGCATTTGGGCCAGTTAGGGCTGGGATATGTTGGGTACTAATTAATTGCAGTAGATTAAAAAAAGGCTAAGATGATATGCTAAGTTTTTAAAACCTTTCACATAAATATAAGTAGAATTAATGAAGACCAAACAAAATTGTTTATTTATTTTGTCTGTGTGCCACTGTTTATTAATGATGTTCAATTCCCAAATATGAATCATTCCTTTAAACTGATATTTTTACAGATATAATCAAGATGAAACAGAATTATTGCTTTAAAATGGAAACTTTAAAGATTTATGTATGCACTTTATTTACCCAATTTACTTCCTCGCATTTATCTGTTTTGTGATTTAAATCTAGTAGTAGTTGTTACAAACTAGAAGATATTTAAATGCTATATTTTATAGACTAAAAATTATAACTCCTAGAAATGATGTTAGATGCAAATCTAATGTTCGTTAGTGACTTAGTGTTTTTTCCTAATACTTAGATCATCTATTGGGGTTATGTAGTATAGTGATTTGAGAGGGATATTTGGAAAAAAAAAAAAAGGACAAGTTGTCCTCTAAGTTCTGATTTGCACCTTTAAATTTTATAAAAACTTAGTATCACAGATTAATTTTATAAATTTTATTAACATGTGTTTACTAAATTAGATTTAAATGTTTGCAGTTGGTAGAATTCTTTTACCTGTATCTGCTTTTATGACATCTGCTGGCAATACCTGGTATTACAGTGCCCCATAATTCACACTTCTCTGCCTTCTGCAACTGCCCAATACTTCTTCAGATAATACTAATTTAATTCACCTTAAGGAACTCAGTGAGTATCCTTGACTAAAAAGGAGGTATTATAATATGAGACCCAATAAAAGAAGAGGGAAAGTTAGCCTTCCAGAGGCTGAAAAATTATTCACTTAACATATTGTGCATATAGTTTCTTTCATGGCTTAGTAATAACAGAGATATAAGACTTTTTTCCCCTGAAAATTCCAAACTCATTCCTTGTATGAGTGTTATATATGTCAATACTTACTGTTGACAGTTGTCACCCAACTATCCCTTCTGACATAATGCCACTCAGACATTCTCTATGATAGTTATTTGATAAAAACTGTTCATTGGAGGAAAACTGAAAGGATAGAGTCTAAATCCATATTAAAAATGAATGAATTGTACCCAGGTCCCTGCATACACTGGGTACACGGGTACAAACCAGAATGCATGAACAAACTTTTTATATTGCCAGGAATCCATTTATCCACAGTCCCATCAGTCAAGTTCAGATACTTGTTGCCAGCTCCAAGATTTATAGTTTGGAGCTGGTTTTTGAAATTGCTTTGTATTTCCATTTAACAGCCAGGGCAGCAGCATGTTAAAATTTTGCCTTGGTCTCCTTGGAGCTTATTTATAAAGCTAATTTGTCTCCGTGGACATTTTTTTTTCCTCTCTCTCATTCAAATGCCAGCTCTAGGCTTCTAAACCATTACCTTCCTCCCACTCACCCCCTGCCTTTTTTTTTTTTTTTTTTTTTTAATCACAAACAAAATACTGTCATAGACAATGCCGTTGCAGGACAGTGATGATTCCTTTGATATAGTCCTCCCAGGCAAGATACAAACCATCTCGCCTTCTGGCCAGAGATGGATTCACTGCCCTCCCTGCAGACACGCAGCACACACACAGAGCACTGGGAAGTGCACATTTACTATACTGCATGCCGGCTGCCTTGAAGAAACTGTAGCTAACCACCTTATTAGTATTCTTGCCTCCACCGTGTCTCACTTGCAGCATCAGAGGGCTGAGCAAAATGCAGTAGAGCAGGGACAGACACAGCTCTGGCAATCATCTCGATGCAGGCTGCCGAATGTTGGGGGTGGGGGATGCAGCACATCAAGATTAATAACCTTGCCGTAATCCGGGGCACCCTGCGAGCAGACACCTCTGCTGACTGACCCGCTCCTGGCTTGATGAATCCGCCTGGGGGAAGGGGGATCCGGAATCTACCTGGTCCTGGGGGCTCCCCTTGATTTTGGATGTTCCTTTTATCCGACACCGATCTGGGAAGGTAACAGTGAGCCGTACCATCTGCAGCACACAGCGGCCGTTGGAGGTTACTACTGACAGTTTCATCACACAGGTTTGTGTGAGTGTGTGCGTGTTTGCGCGTGTTTGGGAGTGCGGGTGCCTGCTTTGGCGTGAAAGAGAACGCGTGAGTGTCGGCCAGTGTGCGTGTCTGTGTGACAACCGAACCAGGTATATCGTCCTGTAGATTTCAACAGCGTGAAAATATTCTCTGGGTACTTGGGCTCCCAGTCCGAAGCCCCCCAGCTTTCACCGCCTCCTTCCTTCCCGGCTCCCCCCTTCTTCTTTTTGCCTTTGATGAGTTTTTGGCTTACTTTCTGGCGGAGACTCTTGGCCACGTTTTTGCTGGGGATGGAAGATCAAATCAATGGAACCTTTGAAAACTGATTATTTTTCTCCTGTGTGACTTTAAAAAAAGAAGAAAAGAAAATAGAGTAGTGCCAGATAAGCTAGAGGATTTTAAATTTTCCGTGGTGAACTTTGAGGATCCAAACAGAAGGTAAGTCACGGGACTTCCTAGGTCCTGGTCCTTGCTTGCCTGTAATGTTTGTGTTTTCCTGTTTGTTTTCGGAAATGCATTTGCAGTTTAGAAGCGCAGTTTTGGAGATTGTCATGCTCAGAAGAACTCAATGTGTGGCATTTGGGGGCTATTTTCATACCAAGGGGATTATTTCCTTTTGTATAACCATCCCCCCTCACCCTTCCTTCCATTTTTATACCTTTTATTTATCTAATATTTTCACAGTCGATTTTGCATTTATGGAATATGGAAAAAATTAATTCCAGGCTTCTCCCTCCTTGAAATACTCTTTAAATTTGAGGGCAAAAAAATCAGAAAAGCTACTGGCAGAGGCTCTGAGTTAGAGGCAAAAGTGCGTCTGCTCAGAGACCAAGGGTGGGGGTTGGGGGTGCAATCCAGACTTTTATGATAACTTAATAGAAGACTTTTTTTTTTTTCCATAACACTTATAATTTTTCTTGAATACTTAAATCTGCTCTGGAGAGTAGTGAATGTTTGGAATACAGAAAAGCTGTTTCAAGAGCTCTTAATTGGCACAAATGAGAACAAATTGGAAATTGTTCAGTGTTTTGAACCTCTCTTTTTTGCACTGATTCTCTTGCCATTGCATCTCATTAACCTTTCTGGATGCAGCATCCCCTGATTAAGACTAGTGCCTCTCATTTTGGAACACCCCTTTACCCTACATGGTCGCTGGAGAAGGGAGTGTGGCTGCAAATTGCTCTTAATTGTCCACTCTTGGCTGTAAAAGCAAGCAGGCAGCATCAGGAATTCAGGTGACTTTAGTCAAATATCTTGCCTAACTCAGTCCCTTTAGTGTTTCCCAGTGGTTAGCCGTGCTCTTTCTTTCTTTTTGTTTTTTGTTTTCTTTTTCCTTTCCTTTTCCTTCCAAGTGAAGCATAGATAGTATTTTACCTGTTTCCATTCTGAGGTCATTTAATTAAAGCCAAATACCATTTCATTGTGATAGCATCTGTGTTCCTGTATCTGAGAGTATTTTTATCTCTGCATTGGCATCACTTAGCTTCTCCCAAGAAGTGAGAATCACTGGTAAATATATTTCTAAAATGCTGAGACCCCAAGTGGAAGCAAAAGAGCTTTAATCAAAGAATATGGATGGTTTATTCTAAAAGGAATAGTGGTATTTTATGGACTATTAGCCAACTCAAACTCTTACTGTGAACATATTCATGAGAGAGATGACAGGTGTGTTAACTAGGCAGAGTGGGGCATACATAAGGGTTTCTCATGATGTCTGTGTATGGAGAGAGATGGTGCAAATTGTAACAGATTTATTCAGAGACAGTTGACTGGGTCAGAGATTTATGAGAGCATCCAAGTTGAGATAGCAGAGATCATATTCAAAACATTAGATTAGAAATTAGAAATAATATTATTGCTTTTCTCTAAAATGAGATTTTTGAAAATCCTTAACTAAAAAGGAGAAAAAAAATCTTAAAGATGAGATTCAACTCTGGTATTGCCATGAGCGATCCCTACCATCTATTTGATATTTCTGCATAATGGTATTAGTGAAACAGTTAAAGGAGAGCAGATGTTAAAAGATCCCTCCTCTCTTCTGTCCGGTAACTGATACTTACTACACACCGTCCTCTTGGTGGAAAACAAAAAAACCAACCCTGTGGGTAAACTCTTTGCTGTCAGTATAATTTACGATGTGTCTTTCTTGTCAGCTCTTTCTGTTCAGGATATTTTCATCTGTTACTCATAGTAGTTCCAGTTACATTTCCCTTATCAGGAGAGGGACTTTTTATCATTTTTAAATGAACTAGGAGAACCCCCCCCCCAAATTTTCATTTTCTTTGTGGAGAAAACAACCTGGGACTCATGAACCCTGACGGCGAATGTGATCTATAAACAAGAAACACAAAGTTCACTGTTCCAGGGAGAGAGCAGAGCCCTGACGCTCCAGGTGCCAGTGGGTTCTGTCAGGGGACTGGAGGTTGCCCAGACCCTGCCTGGGCCGTTCTTTAGGTCGGTCAGCTCCTTATTAGCCTGTACTCTTGATGACCAGGGCCGGGTACAGAGGCCAGTGTTAGGGCTGTGTTAGGGCTGTTCTGCTGAGGAGAAGCCCTCTGAGAACGCTGTTCTGGAAGTTGGCAAAGTCGTGCCTCTCTTCCTTGAGGGTATCTCACTGACTGCTCCTCCTCCCATTCACAGTCTCACCCAGCGTGGGTATATTTAGACTTGTGATGTTGGTAAAAATTAATTGCATAGGTTATTCTCAACACCATCTTTAAAAAAATAATAAGGGTAACATCTTGGCTTTTGTGTATTTGAGATTTAATCATTGTAATGAGTGAATCTTCTAGCCATAGCAACACTTTCATTATCACTTATTTCAGGCTAATAATAGAAGTGGGGTCCATGCCAACTCAGGATTTTCTGATTACAGCTCATGCAACGCGCAGAGCAGCTCCCTGGGACCTCCAGGATTCCTCGTGGTGCCTAGGCAGATGTGACTTGGTATCTTTATTATCAGCTCAGGTCGGAAGGAGCACGGATAAACAGCTTCCAGCCAGAACTGGCTCCAGATCCATGGCTTTCTTTTGTCTTCTCTGGCTTTGTTTTGTGATAGAGGGTGTTTCACAGTTTCACAGGGTTGGTTTGTTGGCTGAGTGAGTTCAGAACAGAAAGGAGAAGGAAGGGAGTTTTCCATCTCAGTAGAAGTAACATGTCAGAGTTGCCAAAGAAAAGGCTGAAGTTGCCTCGAGGAAGTAGATGCAGGGTTATATTTTCAAAAGAATGAATTGGTAGAGGGTTGCCTTAGTTTGTTTGGGGAGGATAAAGAAAATCCCACTTCCTTCTCTGTTTAGTTCCAGTCAGTTGGCCGGCCTTCCTGTGGGTCTTTGCTCAAGTGAGCCAACCAGGCCCACCCTTCTCCAGAGTGCTTCTGTGTTTTTAAGACCCAGGGCACTTAACACATGAATGGCCCTTTCCTTTTGTAACAAACTGAGCTCACAGCTGGGAAGTCAGCTACTGAGAATCTTTAAAGGAAGCCGGAAAGATCACCTAGTAAATTGATGAGCAGAAAGGAGCTCTTGGAGCTCGGGCCCTGGAGGTGGGTGAGCACCCAGCTGATTACACTTGGGGTTTTTACTGCTGAGTCATTACAACAGCCTGGAGCTGTGTGTTAGCTCCGCGGACCGCTGGTGTTGGGGCTGATGCTAACAGGCAGTAGCATCAGCCTGCAGCAGACAGTGCCGGCTTTTGGATGAAGGAGATGCCCCCTCTGATGACAGATGCGTTTGTGTTGTTTTGTATTGTTTTTCATCGCTTAAAAATAACCTCTCAGGGTCCCCAACAAGTTACAAGGGAAAAGATAGATTCATTGGAGTGTGAATAGGACAGGGGCTTTGCAGTTGCCTAAATCAGTTCACTCAATTACCTGTATCACCATTCGGGGCCACTCAGTAATCACGGCTAAGATGGGGAGAGTGGAAGCTGGGGTGAGAATCAGAAGAAGGAAAACCCTGGCCTGAGAAACAGAAGGTGTCAGTCAAGTGTTGGTAGTGCTGCTTACTGGTCTCAGAACCCTGATTTCCTTCTGTATAGTTTGGAAAAATGCATTCTTAACCCATAGTGTTGTCCTGAGGATTATGATGGAATATTGCAAAATAAAATGATCTGTAATTATACATTGCTATGGATATGTAAGGTACTATAGTAATGACAACTTCATATAATGTTCAAGACTCTACAAAATAATGTCACCAGTATAATTTTAAATTAAGTTGATGAAGAAGAATTGGTCTTTTCTTTATGATGGTGATCAATATTTGCATTGTTAGAATTTGGGTGTTTTTCATGTGTGTTGACTGTACCTCTTCTCAGTAATTTCTGTGGTATATTCCTAGTTACTCTGGGGTTTGTGTGTGTGTGTGTGTGTGTGTGTGTTCACATGTACGTAAGTGCAAGCAATTGACCATTCTGTAAGGGGAATAATTTTTGATTCCTAAAAAACAGAAAATGTGTAATAACTTTAATCCATTGGCACTGAGTATCCAGAATATGCAAGAAATACTTGAACCCTCTATCCTGCCTGTTCTGTGGGAATACACAGCTTCTTACAAAGTTTGTGGGCTTCAGAAAACTCTAGTCTGCAATGACGCTGTTGACTAGAATTTGAGTTAAACATAGAAATTTTGTCAATAGGGTATTTATTTGTAATAATAGCACAGGTCATGATGATGGTTACACTGAGTTACATTTGCGGGACAGATAGACCAGGATTAAAAGGCTGAGTTGGAGACCATGATGGGAGGAGAATGTGGCAGTGGTGAACACTAGCTTTAAAGTTGGACAGACTTGGGGTCAGATACCTAATCTCTTAGCAACTCAGCTGTCAAATCTGTAAAATAGGGACAATGAGTCATTCAGAGGGCATTTGTGATGAATGAATAAATGATTGTATTTAGAGCCCTTGGTAAAACCCTTGACAAGAAATTGGAATTCTACAGGTCGTTCATATGTAAACTCGCTCTCCTCTTTGTCTGGCTTAAGAATTAGGAAGAACACGCGAATCCATGTATTGAGGTAACTGATACAGGTGGGCTGAAGCCCCCAACATAACCTGACAGCTAAGTAAAACTGGGCAGAGAAAGCTACATTTCTGTACAGTAGCTCATTTCATAAACCATGGTTTCATCAGATTCTTTCTCGGAGCAACCACAATGCCCTTTCAGGATGTCACTTCACTTATGCTTACAAGTTCTGAAATGATATTGAATGTAAGTAGCGAGAATCATGTGCACCCAGCCGTGTGTGGTTGCAGAAACACAGTTCAGATGTCAGCAAGTGGTGTTAACATTGCTCTTCATCTAGCATCTCGTTTTGTTCCCAGTCAATGAAACGACGCATATTTATGAAACACCTACCAGGTTCAAGCACTGCACTCATTGCGGGGGGTAGTGCAAGGGCTCTCCTGCTCCCGTCTCTTTGCTGCAGTTCCTGCATTTGGACGGGCCATACTGCAGTCATCAAGGCTGCCTGCTAGAATTTGGACAGGATGGTTCAACAGAATTAAGTTTCCTCTGCCGGAGCCTGACCCATGCGGGGCTGTGTCCTTGTGTGTGACCTTTATTTAGTTCAGGAACGTATTACGAAAGATGTAAAAATCCTTGTTCCTGTTGATGTAGCTGAGCTGAGCTGTCGGTGATGAGTCCAGTTCTGCTTTGCTAGCTGCACGGCTGGTACCACTTGACCCAGGTGTTTCCGTTCTGTGAAGTCAGCCTTCCTCTGTGCACGATGGGAGCAGGGTTTTGTCCTTCAGATTGTGGCTTCTCTCTCTTTACAGAATGGATGGATGAAGTCTATTTTATGGCTTGCCGAGAAGGAAGACGGCATCCATACTTCCTGCATTTTAAGGCCCCATTCCTTACAGTCCAGATCTCATAGACTGAGAAAGAGAAGAGAGATGTCAGTTGGTCACAATAACAAACACAAGTTCACTGGCCTCTACCTCAGCCTCCAGTACGGCTAAGGTACAGACTGAACTAAGGCGGTGTCCTGCTCAACATACTGCAGGTTGTTGCCAGCACACAGCGAGAAAATACAATAAATTAAAATAAATTCTGTCATGTGTTCAACAAATATATTCCATGTACCTGGCACTGTGCTCCATGGGTTAGATTATTTACTTCTCAAAAAAATCCGTAAGATGATACTATTATTCTTACATTACAGATGAGGCAAAAGGTGAGTCATTTCTTTACCCCCAGCACAGATTCACTTCAAAGCTCATGTGTTTTCTTCTATCCCATGTTTTGTTGTTCAGGCTGCAAGGCCAATGCTTCTTCACATAAATCCCTGAATATAGATAGTCGAGAGCAAGCTTTCTCTGAATGCAAATCAAATAATCTTTCTCCCATAACAAGACTCCGTCTTAGTGGAAAGATGTGGTCTCAGTGTCCCTAAGGGACCTCTGAAGGGGCGTCTCCCTGAACCAGTGAGTCTCTGATGGAGTGCATTATCAGTGTCACATTTTCGTGGCCTCTGAAAGCATGCATAGTTGGAGGTAGCTCTCCGTTAAACTTTGACTGTTACCAAAATCTTACTGGAATATCTGATGGCGTGTGGAGTAATTGCAGTGGTGTGAAAGTCCTGCAGTTACAGGACAAGGAACAAAGTAAAGAAATGAATGTCTCCTAGGCAACATTATATAAATAATAAGTAGCACTGGGCTGTATTTTTGGAAGGCACTTTATGAGAAGTATCTCTCAAAATGTTTATCTGCTCATTAGTTATGTAACTTTTTGCAGATTACTTTTGTGCCCACATTTCCTTATCTTGCCTATCACAGTTATTATAAAAAGACTAAGAAAAATAAAACTTATGAAGAACCTAGAACAGAGACTGGAATTTAGTCACTGCCCAGTAAAAGATATCTCACAATGACAATAGTTACATTTATTCATTTATAATGATAATAACTAGTACTAGCAGTACTGATTATGATAATAATTTAGCAATTTCAGTTTGCACGTAAGCCTTCTTGTACTCCGTGGTGCCTGAGGTTGCGCGAATTGTCACCTCACATGAATGAACAGAAAAGTGAATTTCTGTGTCTGTCTGGCCATCAAAATATGAAAGAGAGGAGGAAAATTGTCTTTCAGCAGTATTGATGTCTGTGGGGAACATGTTGATGGAAAAAGAGTGATTTGGTAGAGAGCATTCAGGAAGACTAGAGAAACAAAGAGGACCAAGTGAGAATTTCATGAGCTGGGGAATTCCTCCTGGAGCCAGATCCTAAAATTCTGTGAGCTTGGGAATCCAGCTCAATGCTTGGCTGTAAACAGGAGAAAGGGTCACATTTTGGAAGCTTTCTTGATAAAAAGAAGAGGTAACAATCTTCCTTTGACTTTGTACTGACAAAGAGAAAAGGAAATTTCAACTCTACCTTTTCTCTCATCCCTGCAAAATTTCTCCAGCTTTTATATTTAATGTAGATATCTCAGTGATTTTTTTTTTCAGTTTCTGGTGTTTTAGCTGTTGCTTTTTGAATGTATATGAACAAAAATATCAGCATGTTAAATGTTTGATGGTAAACTATTCCACCATGGGAGATTTAAGTCCTTTATGATGGCACTTTTCATTTTCATGTTCATGTCACAGAAGCAAGGACCAAGTAAACACGATGGTTCACGATGTACTTCTTTTAAAAAGTATGATTTGAATGAAAACCTTTGACCATATGTACCTGGCACCTAATGGATACTCAATATGGAACACATGTTTCAGTACAGAAAAGTTTTCTGTACAAATTGAGACAAATATTTGGATAGCAGAGTAAAAACCGTGTGAAGACCAAGCATTGTGAACACTTTAATAAAAGCAAACTCTTTCCCGAAAACAAGCAAATGATGAACAACACAAACAATGGATGGATTTGCTCATTTCTTTTCCTGTCAGTATGTACAGTGACAATAAACACAATATGAATTCCCCCAGGACACAACTCCACTCACCCTCTTCGAAAGGAAAGCCATGTTTATACGTGACTTTTGCTACAGAACTTTCATCTGCCAAGAAACCTGGATGAGTACCCATTAAACATTTTATTAATCACCCTGTTCTGATTCCAGTGCCCAGAGTAGGAGCACACACGAGTGCAGGTTTACGTTTTTCTGTGTCTCCCGACTGCAGACGTTTTCATGAACTGCGGTCTCTTGCTCACATGTGGCTGAGTTCTTCCTGTGTTTACCTGGTCGACGCCGCCTCCATTCTCCCTGTTCTCTTCCTTGACCTGTCCTGTCTTACTGCCCTGGTTCTCCTGGCTGCGTCTTTGCCACTGCCAGTTTGGTTTTCATTTCTCCCTTCACTTGTAGGCACTGGTGCGCTCTTCCCAAGCTTTGACTAAGTGGAATTCTGTTCTCCCTAGCTGGTATACGGTTTTCTCCTAAGAGTTATTTGACTCGGGGGAAAATACACAGACACACACACATACAGACACAGGTACATATGTACTGGAAATGTATACATACATAGTGTATACACATGTGTATATAAATTTCTACTCCTGAATCTAAAAACTGTGCTGTGAATCTAGGACAAGATCTCGTTTGCATCAGTGAATCGGAGTTCTCAGTGAATGCTTTTGTGAGTAACCTGTCCTTTGCTGCTGCGGTGCCACTTAATCTGTGGTCAGTGAACACCCACTGAGTTTATATTATATTCCAGTTACAGTGTGGAAGACAGAGTTGTACACAATGTGATTTTCCCCCTTCAAACCAGTAGTTTGGTGGGTAAGAATTGAGATAGGGGCTGGGCCCTGTGAGAGGCCTTGAAAAAAAATCACAAAATTAACACAATAGTCATCCTGAACTTAATACAGCAGTATTCTAGGTGATATGCTAGGACTTCACAGTTGTGGAAGGGGAGTACCGTTACTTTCAAAATACAGATGATGAAATTGAGCCTCAGACAATCTGTGATTTGTCCAGGGAAGTGAGTCATTACCTGCAGGGCATGATGTCTGTCCAGGCACATCTGGCTCCAGAGCCTGGGTACCTCGATGGCTCCCGTTCTGGACTCAATCCTGCCAAACACTTAAAGCCATACTCTGTGTTTTCTGTTATTCCTTATTTTAATTTGTTCTGTGTCTTTTGGGTGAAAATTGTTTTTTTGTGTTTTGTTTTGTTTTGCTATAGCATTTTTTACCTTAAGTAATTTTCCTGGACTCCTTTCTTTTGCTATCAACAATCACCGTTAAGAGAGCTTGAAAGCAAAGGCACAAAGACATCCCTCTAGTGTCCTCTCTTTCTCTTCCTCATCACAATCTGAATATGTCCCTTTTCTATTTTCTGGAAGGGGAGCAAGTGCTTTATGCAGATGGTCGGTTGGGCAGACAGATGGTCCAAACCTCTCTAATGGTATGTTCTAGAGGGAAGCCTGTCTGTGAACTGCCAGCTCAGAATGGAAAGGCACTTAACACGACCACAAAGAGTTCCTAGAAAGGCTGCTCTGTGCCCTTCTGGTCTTCAGCCCACTTCTTTCATTTGGAGTTCTTGGAGATTTGAGAGACACTTTTTCTGCCATAAGTAGGTGGCAGTTTCTCTTTCTCTCAAGCCAGAGGGCTGATAGTTCCCCAACAATAAATTCAGAAATTTTTGCCAGGTACTTGATTAGAGGTCATTTTTCCTTGACTCAGGGACTGGATCCAAGGTGAGAATCCAGGAGAAGCAAAATGGAGACTATCTGAAGATGGTCTGCTCTAATTCTGACCACATCATCTACTTAAAGAAGCAACGGAGGTTTCTGCCCATCAAGAGGAAGCCACTCAATCCAGTTGATTCTATAGTCGTTACTGTCCATCTCTGGAGGGGACAGTCCAGAGTCACCGGCCAGGCTGCTCTTTTAAAGATGCCTCGACTCTGTTCCCTGATGAGAACAGAGCTATGAGATTCAGAAACAGAAAAGGGGCCAATTTCCTCTTCCCATCAGGGCCTGAGGACGGTTCCAGAAAAACCTACCCTCCTCAGTATCTGTTTTACTCACTTGTACCTCCTCGCGGAGTGTAGGTGACGTCAGAGTCTGGAATATAAGGAGATCTTTCCTGTTCCTGTCGTCTTTCCCCCTTTGCCTTCCTACCAAGTAGAGGACACAGGAGATGCCAAAAAGCCAGTGTCAGGCAACAGCTCCGTCTCTGACATTTACTCAGACTGTCTTTGCACGTGCTAGCTTGCGTGGACTTCTGATTTCCTGTTTCCTTCTCTCTGGCTTTTTATACCTTTAGCGCCATCCTCTACTCCAAGTTTTCCATCGACCTCAGGCCACCTTCTTCTTTGGTGACACCTTCGATTGCTTTCAAGCCTGCACCCTTTGTTCTAATCTCAGGTCTGCACAATTACACAGATTTAAGTCACTGAGGGATTCAGATTAGAGTCATTGCCTCTGCGAACTCCTGCCTTGTAGGACTGAGTTGTGATGCTGAGCTCTTCAGCCGTCTTGCCAGGAGTGAGGGGCAGGAACTGCCTTTCATAATAACCCCAAGTATTCCCAGCCAGCAACCCTACTTGATATATTTGTCTCATTTCTCTGTCATTTGATGAAAACATCTTTAAACACAGTGTTCCTGTCTGCAAAATTTGGATCATGATAACAGCTAGCGTTTATTTAGCATTAATTATATGTTTAGAACTTTATATTCATTATCAAAAATGTGATCACCTGAAAAAAAAGATGAGGTAGATATCATACTAATGTTAAAGGTGAGGATATTTAGCCTCAGAGAGGTCAAGTAAATGGCCAGGACCCCAGAGCAGAGGCCTGGCTGCGCCAGGTACCTATGCTGGGAAATATTATGGGATTCTGCCTTCTAAGTTATTTCAGAAACATGTACTTTCCCTCCCAGGGGAATACCTGGGAGTGTGTTTGGTTGTGTAAGGAAAAGCTTTGTAAACTTTAAAGCTCTATGCAAATGTTAATTGTTGCTATGTTCTATCCTAAGATTATTTATGGATGACACTGCATATATTTATGCAGCTCAGTATAACAAATGGCTGATTAAGGGGCAATCATTTCTCAATTTTAGAGCAGAAATTTTGTGGATGCTTATGAAATAGAGCTCTGAAAACAGATGTGTGTGGCAGCCTGGTTGGTGTGTCTGTTGAAGTACAGTAGAACCTGACTAAATTACACTAACGAGTCAGAGGCCCATTACAAATTACCACCTCTGCCCAATTAGTGCAGGAGTAACAGAGAGACGACTAAGGAAGCAAACTGATACAAAGGGAAGATAAAACTTCAGGTAAACTTCACCACACACACGCATGTGTGAGCACACATTCACACACACACACACACAAACACACCTCCCTCTACTGTAGGTAAAGTTGCTGCCATTAGCATGAAATATACACATATCTGTACAATATGGATCTATGTGTATATAGGAATTGCCCAGTTTCTGTCTCTGTCTCTCTCTCTTAGTCTCAGTTTCTCTCTTAGAGGAGAAAGTAATCAGTGGCAGTTCACTGTTTTATGGTTCCAGGAAAACTACTCTATCAGAATGTTATGTTGCAGTTGGAACATTATGATACAGTAGATTGTAGTGCTACATTTAAATTTTATTACACACTTTGAGGGATGTCCTACCATCCTGAGTACTTCAGTAGGTATTGTCACTTTGGAATCTTGTCAGTTACAGTACTTTTATCTATGAAGTTTTTCCTAGAAGTCTGTCTTTATCTCTTCTCAGGGAGCAGGGCCCTTGCTTCCCATATTCTCTCAAAAAACTTATTTTGGGGACAAAAATAAAAGGCAAGTTATCTACCAACTTCCTTGTAATTCTAAAAATCTCACCCTTTTAGAGCTCAAAGAACAATACACAAATTAAATAATTAAGTATATTATTTTTCACAGGGTTTTAACAGTTTCAATGTAAGACTTAGGGGAATTTATAATTAGAAACCAGGCAATGACTAGTTATATATTTCATTTATTTGTACAAGTTACTGACAGCGACAGAGATAAACTTAGATCTTGTTTAATTTTTAGTATAAACACATGTAAGTCATATGACTGTTATGTTTAATTTACAGATGAAGAAACTGAGGCTTAGAGAGCTCAAGTGTCTTGCAAATGCTAATACAGCTAATGATTGTCAGAGCTGGGATTTAAGAAAACGCATACCCTGTTTCAGTGGAACTTACAGTTTACCAAACATACAGTCACATTCAGAGCAAGTTTATGCTAAAATTATGGCTTTGAAGCACAGATCAGCTTAATTAACATGACAGCCTACTCTAATCACCTTTTTTTCTCTCTGCTTCTAAACTCTTTACTGGGCTCTGATCAGATGCTCACAGTGTTGTCATGTTTCTTTAGTTTTAGTTTTGTGGCTTCGGAATTCCTTTGCACTTTACTCTGTGCCTAATGACTTGACTTGTTACATTTAAAATTGGCAGTTTTTGTGCCTACAGTCTAGCAAAAACGTGCTTGTTGCCTTTTTGGTAAGGACACAGGCCACACTTGTCCTCAGTTTTCTGTGCCAAAGAGAAAAATCCAGCCACAAATTCCATGTATCCTGGTATGTGCATGCTTTTGTCAGGTGACTCCCAGCAAGAAGCAGGGTCTATCTTCTCACTTCTCGAGTCTGGATGACCTTGTGTCTTGCTTTGCTCGAATGTGGGAGAAATGCCATTGCATAAGTAAGCTATAAGGACAGGCTGTAGAAAGCCTATAGCTTCATTTTCTTCCCTTGGGGAGCTGCCCTGAGACTGCTGTGAGAGACAGCACATCTAGCCTAGTGGAGGTCACACAGAGGCCCCCTCCCTCCTTTCTCCTCCTGTCATGTCACCGAAAGCCAGCTCCCGCTGCTGGACACGTGGATCAGTCCACACTGGGCCTCCCAGCTCAGTCTGTTCTCTAGCTAAATGTAGCTGCTTGAGTGAGTTAAGGTGGAAGGAGTAAGGGAACTGCCCATCCAATACAGAGAACAGTTAGATACAAGAAATCTTTAAGTCTCTGTGTCTTGGGATGATTTACTACACAGCCACACTTAACTGGAACATGGAATAGGCTCGCCTATTATACAAGCGTCTTTCAGTCCCTGAGATTTCAATTGGGTGTAGGTGTGGATTTGTGGGTTTCTCAAGTTGTTGTTTTTCTGTGTTTTCTTGAGAAAGAGCAACCTGGTACAGTGAAGATAGAGTGCTTATATAAACATTCGAGACGCTGCGAATCAGCTGCTTGGCATTCATTCAGCTTCATTTTTAATGTTGTTTTTGAGTCATTATTTATGTATTCAACAAATAAATACTTAGAACCTACTATGTGGCAGACACTGAACTCAGTATAAGTAATGTCACCTTCATTCTGAGAAGCTTCAACATAGAAAGGAAATGAATTTCCCTGAGACATCTAGGGTGTTAATTTTTACACACACACTTTCTCTCTCACCTTCTCTCTCTCCAGCACTCACTCTGTCTCACACACACACACACACACACACACACACACACACACACAAGTACTCATTCATACTCCCATTTGTGGATTTCTTCTTCCTGTTATTGGAAGGAATAAAAGTTACCCTCTTTGGACCATATTATGAAATAATAATTTGTTTGCATGTTTTATTTACATATGTTCAAATTTAATTTTCCTTAAGCCTTTGAGAAAGGTATTATTTTTCCATTTTACAGATGGGAATACTGAGGGTCAAAAGACTAAGAATTGGGCTCAATGTCATGCACTAGATGGAGGGATTGACACGTGGGTTGTCTTTCTTCCCCTCCCGGGACCTTCCCCCTGCACTGGACATCCTAGCTCGAAGCAGGACTAGGAGGCCAGCCCTGCTGCCTCGATTTCATCTTTCATGGCCTTTTGTTTTTCTTTTCTATTTTTTCCCTTTGTCCCTCTGTCACTCCCTTTTCACCTTAGCCCTTCCCTTAACTGGCTGATAGTTGGAATTCTTTACTCTACTGGGCCTTTTTTTCTAGAATAGAAAGAACATTTTTCTCTAGATATTGAAAACCACTTGTCTCCTGAGAGGCAAGCTTGCCTCAGACTGACCCTTGTGTGGTGGCGTGGGTCTTGATTTGCTTGTATGGTCCAATTTATTCAGAATTAAAGTGTCAGGGGAGTAAAGTCTGGGGAAAATAAATTTTCTCATTAACGCCTCATAAGTTATTTCTTGGGAGATAGGCAGTGTTTTCTTTGTTCAGCATCTTCTTGGAACTTGTGAAAAAAAAGATAAGATGAACTGAAGGTTACATGTTAAATCTTACTTTCTGCTAATCCTGAGGTGTAGCTTACTGGCAGATCTAAGGGATAAGGGATGGAAGTTAAGTCAGACTCCTTGCCTCATACCTACAACATGTCCCAATTTAATTTTCTTCCTTGTATTACTAGATAATTTTTCTCCTCCAGAATCTCATTACCTTATTTGATTCTGTACTCAGGCTTATATAACCAATGTCTTTTTCCATATACCATTTGGTAAATGCAGCCCGACTGGTAAACACTCACTGATACCTGTAACCCAGAAGATAACACGGCTTATCTTCAACTTTACAGCAGTCCTGGTTCGATGCCTAATCTACTGGATGATGGAGGGGCCACTTTATAAAGGCTTTTCACATTATCGCTCCTCTTTTACTTTCTTCAAAGCCACCATGCTCTATAGTTCTTGGCTTGCCTTTTTTAATAAATATTCTATAGCATTAGAGTTTACCGAATTCTCTCTTATCTATAAAATTTGCTTCTGCTCTGCTCATAATAGACTCTGCTCTGAGATTTCCTTTAGCTCTTCTGTGCTGTGTTTCCCATTGTAGTTACAGTTGCTCATAATATATACTCAGCGAACAAAGAAAATTGTAATATAAAATACAGATCCACTTTTTAAATTTTTTTTCTTTCCAGTAATTCGTTTCTTCTAGTCCTTTGTTAATTTTTTTTTCGGATCTGTCATCCACGTCAGGGTTGATATTGTGAGGTTTCCTTAGCACCTCTGTTGAAGCAAAAAAAGTAATATGTTGAACTAAAAAGAGCCCTTGACTTGAAATCAGAAATGAAGTTCCTCCGTTTCATAGCTGTACAACCTCGGGCAAGCTGTTTGCACTTTCTGAAATCAGCTTCATTCCTTTGTTGAGTGGGGATCATACCTGCCTCAAAAGCGTTTTCTTCAGTGCAGAAGATTCTGCATCTATGAGGCAGTAAAATTGTGAGCATTTTGAAGATAGAGTGACTCAGGTTATCCAGTACAGAAACCTGATGGCTCATTTCATAGCAAGAAAGAGGCAGCAAAGAGAGAGAACAATGTCCAAGAGTGTATTGAATTAAAATCCTCACTTTAAAAAATGTTCTTATTTTTATGAAATTAGCCAGTTTTTGATGTTAATACTCAGTGTAGAAAATAATGTGAACAAATGGATAACAGTTGGTAGCAGTGTCTATTGCTACAGTAGCACTTTTAGAAAGCGATTTGACTTTATGTATTATAGGTCATAGAATTGTTCATTTGCCTTGGTCCCTTTCTGGAAATCTATCCTAAGGAAATATGAAAAATGTGGTATGCACCAATAAAGCTAATAAATTATGTAACATAAAAAAAGTCATCAACTGACATGCCAAACAAGAAGATATGGGTAAACTAATTATGCATAGATATAAGGCAGCTATTAAAATTTACAACCTGGAAGACTTTGTTTAATAACAACTATATAAAGGCTATGCATATATATGTAAATTTGGAAGACTGAATAGCAGTGCACTGAGATACTCATAGTGGTTGCATTATGAGGGTTTTTTTTTTTCTTTTTCCCTAAGTGGTTTTATTTCTGAAAGCAGAAGATGTTTGGACCAGCTAATATAACTCTTGGTTGCAGACAACCATAATCTGACTCCAGAAGCCTAAATTAATTGGACTTCAAATTTCCCACTTAACAAGAAGTCCAGAAATGGTAGGCCATGGTTCCACGACTTAATATTATTATCAGGGCCAGGGAGTCTGTCGGCGTTTAGCATTTGGCTGCCGGATGAGTGCTGAAGTCCTCATCCTCTAATCTACATTCAAGGTGGAAAGAATGGAGAAGGGGCGAGATGCGTGTCAGCTGCATCCGTGTCTTTTTTAGCTGGAAGGAAAAGAAGACCCCCAGGCTAAGTCTCTGAGGATGAAGTGCAGACGGCCATCCCTACCTGGAATGCTGGTTGGGGAGAGCTCATGAGAGGGGAAAAAGACAAGGAAGGTTGAAAATAACTCTGGGGTGGCCGATAAACCATGTCTCCCACAGAGGTCAGCTATGGCTCAGGGGGCCATATGGTCCCGGTATGGAGATGCCTCATCTCCAGAGGAGGTCTCGGTTCTCTGTTCTTGTTTCTGTCTCAGACACCTTGTTCCAGTGATCACTGCTTTTCTTCTTCTACCTTACCTCTGCCTTCCACCTGTCTGTAAGACCAGCACAAAGAAGATGTAAGAGCTGAAAGGGAAGTGAATTTGAGCATCCATTCCTCATCCAGGATGCTTGACTCTGCTCAGAACACTCAGATTCCCTGAGAACATTTAGCAGTAAATACAGCTAACATGAGTCTCAATTCCCATGCAGCTCCAATGTTGAGTTTCTCTAGTCATGCATATCAAGTAGTTTTGAAAGCAGGAGAGAGCGAAAGCAGCTCCTTTTTCATCTTTGCCCCTGAGAAGGCTGGCTGTTTATGACTCATTTAGAATTTCAGCATTATCATAACAGATGAGTTAATGAGCATCCCCCCCATTAGGTAGCATCTTTGGTCTAGAGATAAATTCCCTTAGACTGCATCTTTTTATGTGTGGGGTGTTGCTCTCCTGGTAGCTGTCATTTGATTTCTGATGGAAATTTTACATGGTTCTCTTAATGATGAGAAAAGAAACAATAAAAATGGGGAGGAGACCATAAGTTAAACCTCTAAAATCTATCAGGAATCAGCTTCCTTCTCAATCATCACTGGCCCCAGGTTGGCGTACATTATTGTTGGCTTATGCCATATTTCTTCCCCCTTTCACTCGTATTTCCTTTAATCCATTCTCTATAGAGTGAACAGAAAGATTTTTAAAAAAAGATCAATTACTTGCTTCAAAGAAAAAAAAATTAAAACACTTATCAATTACTTGAATTCATTTCTTTGGATTTAGGATGAAATCAGGGTCCTTACCTATGGTCCTTAAATGTTTATTGAATGTACGGAAGGTCGTCCCTCACTATCCTTGGAGGATTGTTCCCAGGACACTCCCCTCCCTACCAAAATCCTTGGATGCTTGAGGCCCCTGTATAAAATGGCAAAGTATTTGCCTGTGACTTATGCACATCCTCCCATATACTTTAAATCTTTGCCAGATGACTTATAACATGTCATACAATGTAAATGCTATATAAATAGTTGCCAGTACAGGGCAAATTCAAGTTTTGCTTTTTAAAACTTTCTGGAATTAAAAAAAAAAATATTTTCAATCCATGGTTGGTTGAATTGGCAGATGCAGAACCAGTGGGTATGGAGGGACAACTGTATACAGTTAACCCTCAAACAACATGAGGGTTAGGGGCACTGACCCTTGAAGAGTTGAAAATTCATGTATAACTTGACAGATGTCCCTCTGTATCTACAGATTCAACCAACCATGGATTGTGTAGTACGATAGTACGTATTTAGTGGAAAAAATTCACATATGTGGTGGATCCACTCAGTTCAAACCTTGCTGTTCGAAGGTCAACTGTGTGTTACATAAATGAATGATGAAATAATGAGGAAAAAATGGGTCTGGAAGGCTAGAAAGATTTTGTAGAAGGTTGTGCTAAGGTTGGCAAAGTTGAGTCAGAGCCAAAATTTAAAATGCCTTAAGTGTTATGTTAATTGCTTTGAAATGTCCTAGTTTTTCTCCACGTCATCTCCTGCCAGCCTCTCCTCCCTGGCAGAGCTCTAGCTGTGTTGGTATTTGGAGACTCCCTTCAGGCATTTACCTTGAGCCTCTCCTCGTTGTTGCTCTGTTGTCAGTGTTAGCTCTCAATTTATCACCTTCTCAGAGAAGCCCTCCCCACCTAGTTAACCGAACCAGGATTCCCAGGGCAGTCCAGCTGCCCTCTCTGTGTGATCTTCCATCTCAGCTCTTTGTTGGGTTGTGTTTGAGAAATTGTATTATTTTATTTATCCACCAATTGTCCTAATTGAGTCTGTCTGTACCATCAGAATGCAAGATCTATACGATCAGGAATCTTCTTCACCTAGTGTCTAATCAGTGCTGAAGTATAAGAGATTTGCTATGAGTATCCATTTAATTACTTAATAAATGAATTATGTTGATATGAAGGCCAAACAATAAAATAAATCTAAGCAGCAGGTACAGTGCCTGCTAATATTGTTTGCTTGAGGATGATTGATCTTTCTTTCTTTCTTCATCCAGTTCCCCTACTTTGTCTCACAGGGCTGTGGGCTCCCCTAAGGCAGGTATCATATTATAATTGTCTCTAGCTCCCAGGTCCTCCATACTCTGTGGCACAATGAAGTCAGAGGATTTTGTTAAAAAAAAAAAAAGAAGAAGAAATGATGGAATGAGTGAAGAGACTAACAAATAGACACTGGATTGGGGTGAAAGGTGTTCTAGGTGAGTAAGGGTTAGGACCGTCAACAATGCACTAGAAGTGAGCTTACAAAAAGGCTTGTAGGATCTGTGAAGATATGAATTGTATCTATCTTTTTTCCCCCATGAATCCCTGGTGCGGAGGACAATTCCTGGAACGTGTGTGTGTGTGTGTGTGTGTGTGTGTAAATGAGAGACAGACAGACAGACAGAATGTGTGGTTGGAAAGAAAGACAACAAAAGTTTGAGGATTATATTGGAAGAGGTAAATGTTTAATTTAAAAGGCCTAGACTGGATAACTAATTAGTTTGAGACTTATCTTGTCAGCAGTGGGTGACCTTTGAACACTTTTATTACACTGGCAGAAATAAGTTATCTCAGGATGCTGGAGCAGGATGGGGGGTGAGAGTTTGTGTCAAGTCTCATAAAATCCAATCTCTAATGATGCCCATTTCTGGAAGCTTGTCTAGTGCTTACAAGTTGTCCTATTATGTTGCATTCAGGAATAGTGTCTTCTGTTGAAAGATTGAAAAGGGCTGAGTATTTTAGGTCAGTATGGCAAGACTAACCTAAGACGTTTGCAGGTGGCACTGTGCCTTTCGTTTAGTCATATATCAGATTTTGAGATTTATCAGATTTATTGGATTATAAAACTAAAATCCATTATAGGAAAACTGGCCAAGTTTCTCTCCTCTTCTTAAATGCCACCTATGGAAACTTCATTTCAGAAGGTTAAGAGTACTTGTTTTTAGGGACTCTTGAAGGATAAGCAGTTATCCATTCAGCTCATGGGAAGAATTGGTGTAAATCATTTGGAGATGTTGTGGTCTGCCAGGAGAGATGATTTGGAGAAGTGGAGTTTAGAACCTGAATGTGACTGGCTTTGCTTTTGGAAGTAGAGGTTAGTGTTGTAAGATAGCCTCTCTGTGATGATTATGACCACTTACAAGATTTCTGCACAACATCAGGCAGTGGAAGCCCCTGAATCATTTCTGTAAAAGGCTCTCTGCTTTTTCTGGCCAAGTGCATAGCCTTTACTGCCACTGTGGGGACTTGGACAAACAAGGACTTGTTGGTTCAAGCAGCGTCTCCATAGGTGGGTCTACCTCTCCATTTATGAGATCTGACAGTACCATATTGAGATTAGTTGCATAAGAAGCCAAAAAGTAGTGAGAATGCATGAATTAGTCTGGCTTAAAAAAGTGGGTAGTGCCACTTAGCTGTTCCAGCCTTGCCTTCAGGGGCAATAGCCAGGGTCTGGTAAGAAGTCAGGGATTCTCAAGCCCTCAAACTAAGTTCTGGATCTCTGTTTTCTATGGCATTAGTTTTCTTCCTTGGTGTTAGTCTTTTCGTAAATTGCAGTTTTGTCCCGAATGCCTATCAAAACAACAGGAAAATCAGGGAGGCTAAATTAATTATAACAAATACTGGAATCTATAACATGCTTCCGTTGTTCTTGGCTTCTTTTAATGGGGATATGTCCACCTCGGAGAGTTGCCATGAAATGTATCTACTATATTTTCCAAAAGCATTATGTAGTCAGAGAAGAAACTGTTCCCACGTCTTCTATTTTGGAGAAACATTCCATGCTATTTTTCTTTTATAAATATATATATATATATAAATAATATTTGAAGAAGTGACGAAGGCTCATATTAAACAACCATGTTTAATTTTATTTAATTCAGTGTTGTTCAAACCTATTTGACTATGAAACACTGTTTTTATGAAACATCTGTTAACATTTAGCAAATTATTAGTGCTCTGTGAACCCATCTGGGAAATGATGACCTACATAATGGTATTATGAATGGAAATATATTTATTGGAAAATACCCGTCTGACTATCAATGAACACGTGAGGATAAAACCGTGTCTTGTCACATAATTCTTTGTGGAACATAAGTTCCTCAGTCATTTTAAATAATATACAGAGAGCAACTAGTTGAGTACTTGACTCTTAGTAAATGTTAACCACTATTAAATCGGAAAATTCATACTGAGAAACCAGTACCTTGTTATGCTGATATCGATCAATTAGTTCTCTTTTGTAATGAAATGTAAGGCCTGCCAGGGTCTAGTAATTTTTTTTGTCGAAACCTGAGGACTGCGCTTCTCAATCTGTATCTGTCAATTCTCTGTAATATACACTTACGTTTTCCATAGTAACAGTTATAGTAGCTCCATAAAAGGGTACTGGAATTACATTCTAATTTCCTTCTAATATTAACGTTCTCTTGCATGTACAGTAACATCAGCTTGGAATTATAGCGTTATCATCAGTCCTGCGATATTATTAGTGCTTTCAGTGATTTTGGTTGTAATGAGGGGCAGCGTCAATATCCCGTCTAAGTGAAAATCTGGCAGCATGGATCCTGTGGACTTTTTGTTTCCACCCTCCATTGCACAGGGTGGCTGAGAGGACTCATTGGCTTCTTAAATGCAGGATAACTGGGAACTGCATTCAGATACTGCTTCTTTCCCTAACACCTCAGCCTGAAAACAAAACAAAACAAAACAAAACAAAAAGCAGGCAAGAATAGAAAGAGTATTCTTAGCTGAGCCAGCACGATATGAATGCTGTATTACCAGCTGCTCGCTGAGACGCAGCTGAGCAGATCTGCAGACTTCAAGCTGCCCCACATCCGCCTTTTAAGACTGGTGGGAGAAAAGCCCTGTGTACTTTCCAAGCAGGAAGTCTCTCTTACTCAAGCTGACTCTGAGACAAAGATGCTGTCCTTTCCAGTCTCCCAAGAGTACTGGGACACAGATGGTAGGAATATCCTTAAGCATGTCAGAATAGTAATGAATTCTATTTGCAGCATTTGAGGTGCATGGACAACTTCCCTGTGCTTCGTATTACCTGGGGCATAGACAACCCTGTGAGGATGATTTTGCAGATACAGAAGTCAGGCTCCGGTAAACAAAGTGACTTGACCAGAGTGTTGACCATGCATCATATGACTTAAAGTCTCAGATAAGCAAATGGGAGGCAATGAATACGGCTTTAAAACTTAATAAAAAAAATTATCTAGAAAGCCTATTAAACAGATGTCCAGGCCTACTCCCCCTTACCCCACCCACATGAAGATGGGGGTTCTGCAGTGACCGGGGTGAGGTGTTAGGGGGCTTACAAAGTATCTTATGGCAGTGCTTTCTAAATTTTAACATGTCGACAAATAACTCAGGGATCTGGAGAGGGACCTGAGGATGTGCCTTTCTCGGGAGATCTCAGTGATGCTGGCCAGTCCTGCAGGGCTCGGGATTGTTATTTGAGTAGCTATGCCCTAAGCGATTCTGATGGGGATGGAGGTGCACATGCAGGAAAACTATGTCAAGGATTTCTCCACCTGCCAGTTACTTAGTAAGTTCAGTACTTGAACTGCCACTTGGATCTGGCATGCTTTTTTAGGCTGAGATGGATATTAGAAATGTAGAATTATAGGTAATTAGAAGCAATGTGCAGAAAAGAAAATAACAAGTATGGAAGCCCAATTTAGAACTCGTGTTAGTTTTCTTGTCTCAGGATCACCGGTTTTGGTGTAAATTATCATGAAGGTTACATAGAAATCAAGAGTGGCAGGCATGACTAAAATTATTGTGGGAAAGAGAAATGAAATGCTATATGCAATGGAAATGATACTGTTTTTTCTTAAAATAAAAAAAAAAAACGCATAGTGTTGATGAACAGATAATACAAGGGGATAGGTTTCACAACAGAGAGTTTCATAAACTTTCATGTTTCCTGAAAGTTTATATTATTTTCCCCTTCTGAGATGTGGGGCTCTTATTTGGCGGCATCGGGATGTTTTCTCAGGGCATTGAGAGGACATAATGTGACCTCCTATAGAATCCCTCCTTGCCCTTACCCACTGCCCATCCTCTCTGTGCATCTTTTATCTTAGAAAGTAATTGAGACAGATACATGATATCTCACTGTTGCTACAGATTTGCAATCTCAAGGAATTTCAGGTCGAGGTGGGCAATTTCCCACGGGCTAGAATGTGTTGGGCAATATTTGTAAAGATAGTCTGACTTTATCATAATATTTCCTTCTCTTTGCCATTGGAAAAAAATGATGCCAGGCCTGATTTTGATGTCATTACAGTGGGTTTAGATTCTGATGAAGCAAAAGTGTTGAATTTTATAACTCCTCTGGAGCGTGGGTCAGGAGGATAGTATTACAGGGAAGCTTCATGTTTGTGTGTGTGTGTGCATTTTATTGTTTCATTTATTTTCATCCTATCTCTTTACATTTTATTTACTTTTCCTCTACTTCTCCCACTTTCAGACTTGCAGAATAGCCTCTCAATCACTCTTTTTTTTTAATATTGATACCTACAACATTATTTCAGTAATTAAAATCAGGTCATTTCTGATGTTATTGTGGCCTAATGACAACAGTGTCCCTTCTCCTACTCAGGAAAACATTGGTTTAATCCTTCTCTCTTATACTTGTCAACTTCTATTCTTGCTCTCTCCTAGACTTTGACCAACTGATTCACACTAAAGTGTAAATGACTGATACAGGCCATTTGTATTTTGATGTAGAAATGAAACCTTATGCTCAAGTTTTCACTGCCTAATATGGCATTTCTGACATGGTAAAATTGGTGAAGTAGTTTGTCCCCTTTTGAGTAAAGCAGGAATCCTGAAATTATACCATAGATAGTGATTTACTTAATTCACCTTGGTTTTTGTTTTGATTTTGGAGCTGTTATTTATTCTCTCCTTTCTTTTCATCTAAAAGTTTTCTAAGCTCCAAAAATAGCAAGTTCTAACCATTTATACATAATGCACCATTTCAGCCTAACTTCTCCCACTAGTTACCACCCTTTCTGGCAGACAGTCTCATGGTCCCTGTCGGGGAAATGAGCCCCTTTCTGCATTGTTCTAGGTTTCATACTCCTGGATCCAACCACTAGATGTCTCTGTAATTACATGTGGGGCCAAATCAGAGAGGACGGCTCACCATAGAGGGAAAGATGGGCCTTAAAGACTTATCCCCAAATTCTAAATACTTACTTTCATTAGAGTGGAATGATCTTAAATACATACAAGGTAGCACCACTAAACAATGAGTTATTTCGTTATCTGCATGTGTTTTTGTGACTTATTATGAACAGAATTAGGTCCATCAATCCTCAAGAGAAACTGTACATGGGTGGTAAAATCTTGTGTTTCAACTAGGCATGTGTGTGTGAGTATTCATGTGCCCCTCCACACATACTCTCAGAAATCTTGCTTTTTTTTTTTGTTTGTTTTTTTGCAGGTGGGTAGAGAGACAAGGTAACCAGTCTCAGAGCTTTATAGTAACATATTTGTGTAAGAACATTTGGATTACCAGTTCAGTTTTCAAAATGAAACAGGTGATGATAGAGGGTCAAGTTGTCCTGAGAGGTCTAATACAAAGACACAGCAAATTCACCTTTGTTGGTGGACCAGTCAGGCTCAGAAAGAACTTCCTCTCTTCCTCCCTCCCTCCCTCCCTCCCTTCTTCCGTTCGTTCGTTCCTTCCTTCCTTCCTTTCTCCCTCCCCCTTTTTCTTCCCTTCCCTTTATCTCTCCTTCCTTCTTCTTTCTCTCTTTGTTTTCCTTTCAAAATTAACTATCCCAGGAAACGTCGAAGTTTATGAGGATATTGACACTTTTCCCATTGTGCGTTATGTTGGAAATTGTAAGGAATGCAAAATTTTATCTCAGTCACTGTTTTTTTAACCTTAGTGCTTAAATAGTGCCTTACATAGTAGATTCCCAGTAAATGCTGCTGAATAGTAAATGGATGAAGAAGATAATCTATGTGGTAGAAATAAGCAAATTCAGGTTAGTTACACAAATAATATGAGTAAGTAATGAAATATATAATATATAATAAGCATACATAAGGAAATACTTTTAATCTTTGAAAAATAATTTTTTTTTGATTTTATCAAGTGATTCAAATTTGTCTGACAATCTGTGCTATGATTAGTAGAAAGACAGGCAACAATAACTTGTTAAAGTTAAAATATTATGTACAAATCTACCTGTGGGAGTGTATTGCTCATGTGAATTCTGTACATCACTCCTGTAGTGGTGGAGAGAAAAATTAAGGTGAGTACAACCAGTACGGGGAGTGTCCTTAATGACCTGCTTTCATGAGTAAATAACTTACACACAAGTACAGGAGTACTCAAAGTGTTTGAAAACAGTGTCTTTTCAAATTAAAATAATGCATCTCCATTATAATTATATCCTTTGTAGTTACTTATAAGCAGGTTCTTTTCTCCAAAAGAACATTAAAAAACTTGAACCCTTTCCCTATGTACCATAAATGATTGCAGATTCCACCTGAAAGGAGGACATCAAATATCTGTTTATCCACAGAGACTTTGTATTGGCGATTCCCTGTGCATTTGCTCAGTAGTTCAGTATGTCACCATGACCTCCTTTGAATTCCTGAAATATAGCCATTTCCTGAGGGCACGTACGGTGGTTGTCTAGGAAGTGGCACACTGCAGTCTGAGTTCATTCTCTAGCTGTCTGAAAGTGACCAACATTTCTAAAGAAAGTCCATTGTCTTACTTACCTTCCTTCTTAGTTGGAAGGAAGACACAAAGGAGAACTGTCATAATTTTTAATTCTGGAGAGTACAAAAATGGCTGTAATAGCTAACAATGACCAATTGTTACTATGAGTTGTAAATTATAAGGCAGTGTATTTTTTGAGTTTTGCAATCATTATTGCTTTAATCTGCAAAACCAGCCCTAATACTGCTAGTGGACACTGAGGCACACAGAGGTTGAGGAACTTGTTAGTAAGAAGAGGACTTGGACTTCGACTCTGACAGCTTTGTTCTAGAGGCTGTGGTCTATGGCTACGCGACCACTGCTCCCTTCTGCACAGCCTAAAAGCGGTGTTGTGCGTTGCCAGGGTGGTTACATTAGTCCTCTCCGACTCCTTTTGCGCAAACGTCATCATCTGCCCAGCGTAGCTAGAATGCCATTATCTTCCTTTGAGGCCATTCCTCTTCTCCCGTCTCACCTCACCAAGGCCTTATTCACTTTCAGGGTCAGTTGGACTGCAAACACCAGGCAGCTGGGGAATAAGAGTCTTTTCAATACACCACTGCAGTTGCTTTGCCGTTCTGCACAGGTGTCTTTCATAGCCGGTCCTGCTTATTTGATGCTCTGGCTGTGTTCTTGTTCTTTCCCTCGGGACCAAATGTGATGCCCCAAGCTTGAGCACCAGAGTACCAGAACTTGTGGTTGACATTCACTTACTCAGCCATTGATCCCGTAAAGTAAGAGCAAACCCACAGTGGTTTCTGAACTCAATTGCAAGTTGTGACAGTGCCAATCTTCTTTACCAAACCTACTGCCTTCCCCAATTTCCCATTTCATAATGGCACGTGACCCATTGGTGCATTTCTTCTCTTGCTTTTGAATTTTGCTCACAATTACTTGATCCTATCAAAAGTGTTCATAGCTTAAGCCATCGAAGGATATGTCAGACTTCAGTTTCATTCCTCCAAGGAGACTCACTATGCTCTTTACAGATGGTTCACCTTCTCCCCAGAGGCCTTGATGCCAAGGATAGACGAGGCTTTTTGCTAAGTCATGTGCATCTCTACTTTGTGGCCTTTTGGGAACTGCTCAGTTACATCTTCCTCCTCAATCAGATTTCAAGCTAGGGTACTCAATGTACATCAATATCTGGTATAAAATAGGTAACTAAGTATTTGTGGAAGGAAAGAAAAAAGGAAGAGATGAAGGCAAAATAATAAAAAAGAGAGAGAGAGAAATAACTCACACTGGCATTGCTCTTAGGGTGCTTGTTATAGTCTTTTCCAGAGAAGAATGTAACCAGCAAGGTTGACAGCTCTCCTAACCCTTGCATACCTATGAGGAGGTGCTTCCATGAGAAGGTAATTCAAAGGAATTCTTGTTCTGATAATAATAATGGTAACAACAATGACCATGACTTCACTAGGCATTTCATTATTGTTAGGCAGAAAGCTGGAACTCCACGAGGGTGTTAGTCAACATCTGAAACTTACATGACCAAAAATAGTATCTCTTTTTTTCTTTTTTGCCCATCTGCTTGTTCTTCCCCAGTCCACTCAGATGCAGTAAATAGCACCATCATCTACTTAGTTGTTTGAACAAGAATGAGAGTTAACCTTAATCTCTTTTTCTCACCTCCCACTATCCAAACCATTAGCTAGTTCTCAGAGTTGACCTCAGAAACACAACGTGGAAAGAAACATGCATAAAAATGTTCAGATGGCTTCTACCAGACTTGGGGTTAAAACCAAACTCTTGACAACTGCCTACGAAGCCCGCAGTCATCAGGCCATCGGCTTTCCTTCCGCTCTCCGTCCTCACTGCTTCCTTTCGTTTTCACTTGCTCCAGCCTCACCGGCCTTCCTGCTGCTCCTAAAGCACGTCAGTGGTCAGTGTCGTCATTGCCTTGGTCCTTCTTGTCACTCAGCTCTCGCTTGAAGGTCTCCCCTTCGGGGAACCCTAATTCACCTTTCTAATCAACACGAGCAAAACAGTAATACTCCATTGCATAGTTCTCATTCTCTGTAAAGCAGCTGTCACTCTTGGATGTTTTTGGTTGTTGTCTATTTATTGACTTGTTAATTTTCAATCTATTGGTGATAGAATCTAATCTCCATCAAAGAAGGAATCCCATATCTTTTACTCATTGCTGAGTCCCTGTATTCTAAAAGAGTGCCAGGCAAAAGGTAGATATTAAAAAGACAAACCAACAGCAACAACAAAAGAAGTAAAAGAAAATCTCTACTGATTGAGCAAATGAATGAACTTCAGGGACTCTAAGACACCTCCAAAATTGAAAACGGAAGTCCTGGTTTCAAAAGGAGATCATAGAGATGCAATAGGTAATCTCCAAAGATAGCCACCATCGATCCCTTCCCTTCCTGTAGGCCTATAACACTTTTCAGTCCAAAGGTAAAATGTATCCCCTTTTCTTTCAATTCAGGCTGACCCTATATTTGCCTTTGACCAAACAAATGCAGTAGAATTGATGTTCTGGGACTTTCGAGCTCAGTCTTAAGACTGGGAACTTCTAATTGTCTCCTAGGCTAGATTATCACATGGCCAGACACCACGTGGAGAGAGGCCCAAGAGGATGATGGGCCATCGTGGATTTTCCAGCCCCAGCACTGCTCCCATCTGACTCTAGTAGTATGGGTCGCTCCAGTCAGCATAATGTGAAGCAAAGAACTTTCTGGATGAGCTCTGCCAGAATCCCTGACCTGCAGGACCTTGGGAAGTTATTGTTTTAAACCACTACATTTCTGTGTGGTTTGCTATATAACAATAGATAACTGAACCTTTGAGCCAATATGAAAACATAAAGCAGGAAGAGGTTAGGAACACAGGCAGCAAGCAAGGATATAACTCTTGCCTAGTCACAGTGTCTTTGCAAACACAGTGTGGACTGCACAGACCGCCAAAGCAAACACGAACCTGGGCTGTCCATCGCTGTCAGTTTGTTGCCAGGGCCCTAAAAAATAAGACTGTGTTGGGGACCATTTGCATAGTGATGTTCTGGCACAGAACTGAGCTGGCGGGATGAGTTCCAGGTGTGGATAGTGTTAATTCCAGAAAACAGCCAGCAGGTATTAGGTTCATTTTTCAGTTTGAATTCAGGATGCCAAGGCAGGATGCAGCCTGAGAAGTCACCAGGGTCACGAGGCATCAAAAGCTACAGTTTATGTTAGGCACCAGAGAACAAAATGTGAAAAAAGAAGTCAACAGAGTTAAGAGACGGGGATCTGGGAAGAAGCCACTAGAGTGTTCTGACTGCGTTCTGTGATAGTACTGTCTTCATTGACTGATTCCTATAAAACGATCCTGAAGGAACCATCTGGAGTTTGGCCCTTGCCATGTAAGGTACACATTTCCCCCAAAGTGACCCCAGTTTCCCAAATTATGGAGCCAGAAATATATCAGGTATAGTTTCAAACGATCTTTAGTTTTAGAATAGTATTTTCAATTCAGAAGCTTTTTTAAAAAATGTGATCACCTTCTTTGAAGGCTTGGAAAGCTGGAGAATGAAAGGAAATCGGGGTAAGTCTCTCCCTTACCCACCTTCTCATTCAGGGAACAGCGGCTTCAAATCCAGTTACTATTCTTTCTAGATTGATCTTCTTGTCAGGAGCACGTCACCCCTCCTGAAAGCTCAGCTCCCCCACTTATTAAATTGGAGTCAAAATCCCTTCATCAGAATGCTAGAATGTAAATTAAATAATTAGTAATTTGTTAAACACTTTGAAAGTGAAAACACTAAGTATTATTATTTCAAGGGTAATTTACTTCTTCTGATTCATTTGTAATTATTTCATCAAAACATTGTTCAGTAAGAGCTGTTTGATGTGTAAAATGCCTTATGGGCCTTCCCTATAAGACTTTTGTTATCAAAATTAGATGGAGACCTTGCCAACTGGAACTCATTTTCTCCCAAAAGGTTTGCAATAGTGTAAGTCTCAAATCACCCCCTTATGGGCCAGAGCCTGTTGGAAAATGAACAAATCCCAGAGCAGTGATTCATCTCTGAATTTGTCTATAAAGGTTCCTTACCAGAAAATCAAACGTGGACCAGGGCCTGGACCAGAGCCAGGCCCACGTAGCAACTGGGAACCTGATCAGATTTGGTTTTGGCCCTTTTCCCTGACCTTTGCACCGTTCTGAGAACTCCTGCTTCCTCAGTCTCAGATGCCGACTCAATCTTTCTGAAATTTACATATAGCTATATGTCACATTAGACAGTTGATCTGACCCAACGAGCCCCTTAATGAAATTAATCATGATGACCCCTGAATGGTATATTTTTCAGAGTTTTTAAAGTACTCCTTAGAGCAGAGGGCTGGAATAGCTAGTCCCTGATAATCATGAGTCATAATGTGAAACTGCTAACGATAAGTGAGAACTATCCTTGAAGTCTAGCCTATTTTAAAAAAAATCATGGAAAAGTTGATTTTTCTCTACACTATATTCTTATTTACTTCAGTGTAAATTTAATGTTTACAACTATTTAATGTTTAGATTACATAATTTCTTCCCATTTCCACCCTCAGTTCCTGGTTTTAGAATATCCATCGTATTTGGCTCATGTTTTATAACTCTTCAAACGTATTTCAGACATACCAATACCCCAGATCTAAAACCCAGATTTGTATCTTCTCTCAACCCCCCTGTTTGGTTTTGCTTCTGGATACCCCACCTTGGTACATGATCATTGCTTCAAACAAGCCACAAACTAACTGGAGTCGGCCCGAACTCTGCCCTTAACCCTCGTGCCAATATCCACTGATTTTTACCTTATTTTAAATCAATTCCCTTAAAAAAAAAACACTTTCTGTTCTGTATTACTTAAGGTACTTACAGTCGTAAGAAAAGAAAACTCAACCCGAAGTGCACTAAGTATAACTGGAATCTTAGGGGCTCAAATAAATGAAAAATCTGGGAGTGATAAGGGTATCAGTTGAGGTATGTTAGGGTAGCTTACTGATATTGTCAATGCCTAGCTTAGGTACTTTCTCTGTACTTTCTCCTTGCATGATATTCTTTTATTTTCAGTTGGTCTCCTCCCTTGTTATAAGTTGGCCTGCTTCAGCACGTAGGGCGATGTGGTTCCATATTTTCATCCTGCAGGAAGGGCATCATTTCTCACAGCTCTCTGAAAAAAAGTGATGGAAGTTTTCTTTCCTCCATCCAAAAAAGATATCCCAGCAAACTGTTTCTTCTGTGGCCCAACTTGTATCGCATGACTATTCCCAAACTAGCCACTGATTTCCTGATTGGCTTCAGTTAGTTAGATCCTACCTGGAACTGACATGGGCATCAATCCTGTATGACTGGCTATAAATGGAGATGGCGACCTCACTGTCGCCAACCACTTTTAAAAAAATATGGTTATCACGAAGGATGGGGAGTGGCAGTTGGGTGGCAAAGTCTGTGCTGACCTATGGTCGCTGATTTAGTTTGGGCATTTGTTATCTGCATGGAATACTTGAGAGTTTTGGAAGTTACTTTGCTGTCCAGTATCCATTTCCCTTTTTCTCAGCTGAACTTGCTGCCTCTGATTCATTCTGCAACCATCTATTCTCCGTGCTGTCCCCAGAATAGTCTTTCCGAGACACCGTTACTTTTACATGGCTTCTGTGGTTAAAACCATTAGGTGACGCCCCGTCATTCACAAAGAGAGACTTTAAAGACGAGCTCTACGGATTCAACCCGAAACCTCTGCTGTCATCCTCTCTAATATTTTTGATACGGCTTTGTTTGAAGGAAAAGGGGTAAAGATAAAGAAAGGTTTAAAAACCAGTGAGCCGCAGAGTACAGTTCAAGTGCTTCAGCTTGAGCTTCTGTGATCTGGACTTCTACTCCTTTCTAACTTGGCTCCCCACCCCACCCCTTCCATTTTTTATACACCAGTACTAGCTAATTACCTGGGGGTCTCCAAATAATCCGTTACCTCCACCAAGCTTTCCTTTCCTCCAGTAGCCCTAACTACTCTGCCTAAAATCTGTGTGTTGTTTCTTTAAAATCCGTCTTGGCCATTGCTACCCGAAGCCCAGTGTTGGTTACTACTGTTCATTATCATCACACTGATCTGTGAACTATTAATAGACAGGGATTGTTATTATTATTATATTTACACCCACAACATTTAGTATGTCTTCTGGCATTTAAAACCTGTTAAGCTGAAATAAATAGAAATGAATGTAACTGCAGTGATGAGACTAGCCCCACAGCACAGTGCAGCAAACAGGCTTTGTAATCACTCACCCGTGCGTGGGCTTTCGTTCCAGCAATGCTAGCTGCTCAGTGGATCACTGCTGACACATCATTTATTTTTTTTGAGACTCAGTTGTCGTTTTTCTGTTTGTTTTAGGGTTTGTTATTCATTTGTTCAAGGGGGAAAATATCTACTTGAGAAAGTTGTTATGAGCATAAATTAAAATAGTGGCATAGGTTTGTTTTATGTTGAGTGGGATTATTGGTTAAGGTGATTGAGCTGTGATTAATAGAAAACAGTAAAATTCCTTTTGAACAAGAAATTATTATATCATGATGAGTTGGGCAGGGGTAGAGTAGTTCTTGGTTTGATAATTCAGTGGGTCGATGGCATCATCCAGGATGCACGTCTTTCTTTTTGCCCTGCCGTTTCCAGTGTTTTGACTTTGACCTAAAGTGCGGGCATTCGCAGCTACAAGTTGGCCGCAGTAAACCCCAGCATCACCTCCCCACATGGCTGTTTACTCACGTGCATCTCTTTTTGAAAATGAGGAAACGTTTTACAAGATGTGCTCCTGGCAGATCTCCCCACACTTCTCATGATGATAACCGTGCCACAAGGCCATTCCTAAGCCAGTTACTGGCAGAGGTGTGGGTTACCATAGCTGGCTCAGGTCAGCCAGGATTTGCCTGTGGAGCTCAAAAGAGCCTCCGCTGGAGACAGTGGCCACCAGTTACCTGGACAAAATCAGAATCTGCTTAGTGCAGAAGAAGCAGGGTAATGACAGTAGGATAGACAGCTCTTCATGACCTCTTCCTTCAGCTTTGTGGTCATTTCTCTGATCGCTCACTAGGGAAGAGATGAATCCACCTTCTCATACAGGCAATTTTCTCCTTTTCCCTGATTCTTTATCTCTGTTGATTTCATGATCTTCCCTTAAGTTTCCCTGTGAGGTCATATAATTTGGGATATTTATTTCTTGATTATTTAACATGATGTAAAGAGGGACGAGAATCTCCTGCATAGCAGGCCAGTGATGTCTCACTCTGCTTCTGCCTTACACCCTTGAACTCCTCCCTGCTTAATTAAATCTGCAGGAGGACAGCATCACTGCAAGTCAGTTCAGCTTCCCGGATCGACCATGGTGCTGATTCCACATTCATAATTAATTCTCCTCAGTGTTAAGAGTGGAGACTTGGCTGATTAAGGATTCTCGGTGGATTATTGCAGATGTTTGAATTGCTGAAACAACGGGCAGCTATGCAGTGTCTTTTTGATCTACGTAAACGTGGGATGTGGAAGAAGAAAAGAGGCATTTTTCTTTCCCCTCCAGAAATCTCACTTGATATTTTGCAAGGGACATTTATTAGAATGTCAGTTTGATAAAACTGTTTGCAGGAGTCACCCAGCATTTGCTACTGAGCTATAACAATTGTTAAGAGCTGTAATTACTCTGGGCAGGTTTAAAGAAAAAAAATGTTATCAGAAGATTGGGGCAAAATACCTTCGAGCAAGTAGCTATGCTTCTTCCAGCTTCCTGTTGAATTACAGTCTCTGATACACTCCTGCTGAACCTGAACTCTGGGTTAGTAGCAACGTTACCAGCGGTTGTCATGGCAGTTGGGAACGTAGTAGTGTGTATCAGAGAGATGATTGGTACTGGGCTGCAGAGGTGTCTTCAGATATAGAAGATACAAAGCCTAGGGTTGGGATTTTATATCTAGATAACATTACATTAAGTGCTGCTGCTGCTGATGATGATGATAATAATGATGACTAATGATAGCAAACATTTGTATTGAACTCCCTATGAACCACTCCCTGCTCTAAGAGTGTTCCGTACAGAGGCTCATTGTATCATTCTAATCTTATGGACCAGGGAGTGTTATTACCTCTAGTTTACTGGTGAGGAGACCAGCACAGAGAGACAAAGGAGCTTGCCCAAAGCCACACTGAAATTTGAACCCTAAAAGATTCCAGGACTTCATTCATAGCTATGACACTGTGTCATCTCCTGATACAGCCCAGACATTCGTGTACTCCCTAGTATGACTGGGAGGATGCCTGTACTTCAGTTTCCTCATCTGTTGAGTACTTGTAGCAAAAAGACTGACGTTCATTGGGAGCTTACGATGTGCTGGGCATTATTAAGGGTTTGTTATGTCTTAGGGACCTTACTGGGCATAATTATTAAGTATTTAGAGTGTCTCTTAATTTCAAAAACTGAGGAAGAGAAATTTAAATTACTGACTTGTCATTAATGAGGCCAAGATTAAAACCAGTAAATCAGACTATGGAGCTTGGATTTGAATGCTGCCTATCTCGCTGGATAACGATAAAATAACGTAATATATATTTTATACACACACACACATTTTTGGTAAGACAAAAGAATCAACTAAATTAAGAAGTACGTATACTTTTGTTTGAGGAAAGCAAATAAGCTATTAGCAACATGCTTTTTTCTTTCCTTTGTTTGTCCCTTCATTCATTGAAAGTCATTCCTTTACATGATTTTTTGCATGCAGCATCTCTACCAGGTACTTTTTGTAGCAAGGTAAAAATGACATAGTCTTTCCTCTCCAAAAGCCTCACAGTTGAGAGGAAAAAACAGTCATGGACTCACACGAGTTACAACCCAGTGGCCGCTGAGAGCACCGAGATCTGTCACCCCCTCAGAGGTCTTTCAGGGGGAGCTCCCTGGGTCACGTTTCTCCTCTGTTTGTGGCCTGGGGAGGAGGGGAGGCCGTGTCGCCCCTAGACCTCTTTGGAGAACCATGTCGACATCCCAGAGAGGATGCCTGTGGAGCACTTGGAAGATTTTAAGAGAAGTTGCTTCATTACTGTTTCAAGGTTCTATTATCCCAAAATGCCACCTCAAAAACTATCAAAGGCTTATCTTCAGATTCAGACCTTCTCCGTGCACAAAGCAGGATGGCCCCTGAGTGGGGAGAACAGTTCTGCAGCATTGAAGGCTGACAGCATTGTTGACCTCCCACATCTTTTGTTTGAAGCTGAATCCCTGTCAGGTACAAAGGTGCTGCGTTATTTTCATTTCTTTCTTGGCGACTGAAGGAGAGTCTCATTTAGAGCACTTTACGATAGGCGGGGTTTTATAAGGGTACAAAAGGACTGGGGCCACAGTAGAGTGTGGCAGTTGGGAACGTCGGCTCTGAAGCCCTAAGGCTTTGGTGTTAGCCTTGAAATTTGCATGAGTTACTTTATCTCTGTGTCTCAGTTTTCAGCTGTGTTAAGTGAGAAAAAATAACAGAAATGAGCTCATGGAGAGTTCTGTGCTGATTACATGAGCAAGTGCTGGATGAGGTACTAACCCTAAGTCCTCAAGAAGAGGTGGCTTTTATTATTGCCATCAGGAGTTTGAAGCTCTTGGCATTAGTTAACCTCTGGCTCCCTCTGCCCCTCATGACATTTCTGATTTCCCCTGTGCATTTCCGCCTAGTCATTTGTCTAGTGACTCATCATTTCAGTATAGACGTGGGCCCACACAGTCTCAACTCTGTCTTGTGCTTCCTTCACTTCTAGCTTTCATTGCCAGGGGCACCAGTCTCTCTGTGCTCCTTAGTCTAAATTTCTGAGGCAGAGAATCTCCTGGTTTGGGGAAGGGCATTTAGCTTTGGGCATAACAGGCATTGTGGGTCTGGTATCTACGCTTGGTCCAGTTGGCTGTGTCATGGGTAGACGTCTTAGTCCATTCAGGATGCTCTGATAAAATACCACGGACTGTAAGCCTTATAAAACAGCACACCTAGATTCCTCACTGTCCTGGAGGCTGGACGTCTAAGGTCAGCACAGTGGGGTTCTGGACTGCCGACTGCTGACTGCTTGCTGTGTCCTCACGTGGGGGAAGAGTGTAGGGCATTTTATGGGGTCTGTTTTATAAAAACATGAATCCCACTCATGAGAGCCCCATCCTTATGACCTAAGCATCTCACAAAGACCCTGCCTTCTAATAGCACCCCCCCAGGGATTAGGATTGTAACATAGCATTTGGGTGGGGGGACAAGTACGCAGACCATGGCAGTTGGAGTTACTGCGGCCTGCTTGTTCATCAAGGGATCTGTGGGTCAGTGTCCCTCGGAGAAGAACGTTCTGAGGGATGACCTGCTTAATGCAAACAGAATCAAGTGGAAAAGTGGAGAATGAGGCCAGGAAGTCTTGCTCAGTAATGTTATACAGTGAAGTTGTTGTTCCATCTGTATCTTCCTCATTTTGTGAATACAACTCCTCAATTTTCTGCCTTCAGGCCAGGACTGGTTCATCTCTGTACCTCCTGAACCAAGTGTAACAGTGGACATACTGGGTTTTTAATAAACACTTATTATATACTTACTAAATATTTAATAAGTGAATTAATAAATACCAGTATCTTCTTTATTTTCATCTGTGAAGTTAATATTTAAAATTAATACACTACTTACAACTAAATTATTCCAATAATTTAATTCTAAACTCTATATTATGACCTTAGTGTATGTTATACAGTTTAATTTTCTCAGTTACCCCATAAAATAAAAATTTTTGTCCCCATTTAACATATGAGAAAACTGAGCTCTTAGAAAGTAAGTTCACTGGACCTATATAGGTATTAAGCAGTAAAGCGGGCATTTAAAACCATGTTTGTTTTATTTCAAAGCTTCTTTTTTCACCCTATATTATCATATGACTGATATTTTATGTTGTTAATTTTTGGCCCACTCCTCTGTCAGGTTATTTTTGAGTGTTTATTTTAACATTCACCTTGTTATCTAACTCCCCATCTTTCTGTCATGGACAAATTCACAGGGAATGCATTCTGTTTAATATCACAAGGCCAAGTATAGAACCCAGTGACTCAATTCAGGTAGTGACCAGTCCACTTAGCGGTACTGTCAGTCAGCGCACAGATCTTCACCTTGACCTGAAGAAGTTCCTGGGAGATTTTGTACCAAGTTCACCCTTGTACACGAATTCCACTTCCCTGTAGCCATCTTCCAGGCCAGACTTGTCTCTATAGTGCATTTGTTCCTCAACATCCCGTTTTAAGTGGAGGTTCAATATTTCTTATCAGTGGCTGATTTCACAAGGAGAGAAATATTAGGAAAAATTTTTTTTTGAGAAAAAAAGGTCTCATCATTGGAAACTTTGCATTCTCTCACTGCCTCTGATTATAATATATACTATTGAGAACTTTGGTCTGTTGGAGAGAGCAGAAGGAAGGTCCTAAGTGGAAATTCATGCCCCATTGTTGCGGGCATACACATCTGGTCCCTCTGTTTCCCCATCGGAAAGGTGCCAGACTCACTGGACCCAGATGCTAATGCCACATAGTAGCAAGTCAGGACTGAGGGAACGATGGTCTGACGCTGATTTGTGATTTATTACAGTGGTGGGAATCATGAATGCCAGGTCCTAAAACAGTATTACTGACCAGGTGGTTTTTGGAAGAGGGCAGTTTTCGCCCATTTAAGCATGTCTTAACTTCACAAAGAATGTTATGAATTGGGTTAACATGTGGAGACAGAATAATGACAAATCTTATTTTATAGACTGTAAAGACTGATCTTAAGTTAAATCATAGATGGTCTATCAGTGGATTGTAACATTTTGAAAGTCACGATAACATCACATGAGAATTTAATGCAAGCAATAACTCTCTTCCTAGAAGTTAAATAAACACACACGCGCGCGCGCACACACACACACACACACAATCAGAGTAATATATTTAATTTCAAAGTGTTCAAGAGCTAATGAAACCTCCTCTTGGAAACCAGGTCTTAGGTCAAATACCATTTAAGAAAAGGTAAAAAGTTGAATTCCTCCCTAACGTTAGTGGGATTAAATAAATTATAGGACTGTGTAATGCAAAAATAAATATCATAGAACTCTTAGTTGATTTGAGTCTCTGGGAATCACTGTTCATGTTCAAAACAGCTACAAAATTGTGCGTGTGTGTGTTTTCAGATTTTGTTACTCAACAGTAGGTCTGGAAGATCCACGTGCTTCCCCACATTTCTGAAGAAGTTAATTTTGGGGTCTCAGGGGAGCACAGATCAGGTTCCAGATATACCTACATAAATCTGGTAATTCTAGGGACAGGTGCATTCTTTAACATGGCAACATTAGATTTTCAACCTCAAAACGATGATCAAGCTGAGATGAAGCAGAGAGGAACATTTAAACTATTCAGGTAATTATTTTCTTTATTTTTTTATTGAAGTATAGTCAGTTTACAATATTGTGTCAATTTCTGGTGTACAGCATAATGTCCCAGTCATGCATATATAAATACACACACACACACACACACATTTGTTTTCATATGCTTTTTCATTATTGGTTACTACAAGGTATTGACCATAGTTCCCAGTGCTATACAATAGCAACTTGTTTAGCTATTTTATATATGGTAGTAGTTGTGTGTGTGTGTGTATATATATGTGTGTATATATATATGTATATATATATGTGTATATATATATATATATATATATACACACCCCTATATTTAGTAGATAACTTTCTAATAGAGTATAAGTAAGAGCTGTGATGTAGCAAGTTTTTGTTGAGAAAATACACAGTGGATAGAGGTGCCATAGCAGAGGAAAAGGAATGGCAGGGATTAAGCTGCATCAGTATATATACAGTGTATATAAAATGGGCATTTGGGCAAATGCCCAATTTCTTTTAGGCAAATTAAAAAAAATATATTTGGGGAGAGTCGGGGAGAGGAAATGAGTGAAGATAGTCAAAAGGTGAAAAAAACCTTCCAGTTATAAGAGAGAGATTCTGGAAAGGTAATGTACAGCATGGTGACTGTAGTTAAAAATACTGTATATTAAGTGAAGTAAGTCAGACAAAGAGAAATAACCTATGATATCACTTATATGTGGAATCTTAAAAAAAAAAAAAAGAAAAGGAAAACTACAAATTTTATTTACAAGCCAGAAATAGACCAAAGGACACAGAAAACAAACTGTGGTTACCAGAAGGAAAATGGGGGGAGGGATAGATTAGGAGTTTGGGACTGATGGGTACACATTACTGTATGTGAGGTGGATAAGCAGCGAGGACCTACTGTATAGCACAGGGAACTATATTCAATTTCTTGTAATGAGCTTTAATGGAAAAGAAACTGAAAATATATAGATGTGTGTATGTATGTATGTAACTGAATTGCTTTGCTATACACCTGAAACTAACATTGTAAATCAACTACACTTTAGTTAAAAATAAGAATAATAAAAAATTGTATATTTAAAAGTTGCTAAGAGACTATAAATAAATCTTAGAAGTTCTCATCACAAGAAAGAAAATGTGCAACTACATGAGGTTCATGTTAACTAAACTTACTGTGGCAAATAAATTGTATGTATCAAATCATTAGGCTGTACACGTTGGACTAACACAATGTTGTATGTCAATTTTATCTTAATAAAACTGCAAAAAAAGGGAAAAAAATCAAATCTAGTACTGACTTGCCTAAGTATAGTTGTTTTTTGATAATAAAGCTAGATAATTGAAGAATGAGGGAGCTGGCTGTTGGCAAAACTTAAACAGTGGATTCCATTCAGAAAAAAGCTGGAAGCCTTTTAGGGCTTGATTTAGTGATTTCAGATCCTGGTCTGGAGGGTGTGTGCTAATTTGCTGATTTGCCAACCTGCATTATTGCCAGTGACAGCTGAGTAAGGAAGCTTAGATATAGGCCAAAATCTTGTGTAGCAGTTTTTAGTAAGAAAGGGGCTCTTTCAAGAACCGTTAGATACAATCAGAGGTGTAGGATACATTATCATACCCTGCATTCAGGCGCCTCTCTGCTTCTGAGTCTAGGCTTAGGAACAAAAAGGAGCTATTTTATAATCAGCAGTTGACTTTTGCTTCAGTCAACTAGTTTAAACTCATGCTATTGGTTGACTCTCAGGGCCTATGGCTGATTATTAGAACATTTTTCCTAGTCATTACTGGAAACTTTCCTAATATCCTGCAGCCATAACTTACTGTTCCCCTTTTATATCTTGTGTGTGGGAATTCAGACCATCCCTGAGTATTCCCCGTGATTGTTGGCATGGCAAAAAGAGTCAATAGCTGTCGGTGGCTTTTCCTCACAGTTTCCTATATGATTGTGCTAGTTTAATTAGAGTGTGGATAGGCCTATAAATGAGTTGCTACACTTCTACTCAGTAAGGAACATCTACTTCTATTTTAATTCTCTACTGGTATTCTCTAAGGAGATGCCAAAATGCTTTCCATCTGGAATTAGGAATCCTTTATTTTCATTGGGGAAATCTGTGCTCCTGGAAAACTCTTTAGTTTGGCTCATTACTCAGCTGCCATGCTGCAAGAGAGGGAAAACACCCCAAACTAAAACATTGTAAATGACACCAGGGATAGTTAGAACACGTAAAATAATTTTCATAGTCCCACAAATAGTATGTTAAAATCCTTTAAGAGTGCTACGAAGTAGTTGGGTAGGTGTTATTCACACTCTTCAAAATAAGAAAGTCATTTAGACATCATGGTTATGACTGTGACCTTAGTGAAGTCACTTGACATGTTAATTTCAAACCCAGATGTCCCAACTTCAAACGTATACTCTGTCCATTGGACATTGCCCTCTCACCACGAGAATCTAAGAGAGAATACAAGAAGCATCTGACAGCAAGTACAGGAAGCAACACTTACCTTGCTTTGTTTTGACTGGGAATTATTGGTTTCTGTTACATAGATAGGGAAGCAGTTTAGTGATGAGAGAAACTTGGAGAGTTGAAGTCAGAAAGCTTAAAAGTTCCATTTTTGACTTTTCCACTCGAACTTCGGGATTCTGTTTACTTAACCATTTAGCCTCAGTTTCCTCATTTTACAATTAAGATTCATAACATAGTTTGGGGAGATAAATGAGATGTTTTACTAGCAGACCAGTGTATTGGAGTTCGTTGCCAGGGAGGGTTCGTAAGAGCAGCTTAGGTTCCAGGGAAAAAGGGGAGAGATTAGTAAAGGGAGAATTATTGGCCCAAAACATTCCATTTGTTCCTCTTCTTCTCCAGGCCTCTGAATCACAGACTACACATACTCATAGATCAGAGAAATAAGAATAACGGCTTTATAGAAAGCTTTCTGAATATATATAAAGTATATATAACCTGGTAGGGGGTTGCTGGTAATACCTAGTGAACCTAAGTTCAGATAAATCAAAGAAAAGTAACCCTCCTTAACCCCTGATTGGCAGTGCACAAGAGGGAACTCAAGAACTCTCTTTGTCTTTCACTCTTCCTCTGATCCTAGTAGATGAAGCTAACGCAGTGAAAGTTTCCCATTGAAACACATCCTGTATGTTACGGGATTTTAAAAATTCATAAAATCAGAGAATATCAGAGTTGCACGAGAATTTAGATACCATCCATTCCAGTGATTTTCTTGTCCAATTAGACATGGAACTGTTAACATCTCATAAAAATCTAGCGTCTAAAATGAGTTAAAACACTGCTGCTCTTCCTGAACCTCAGAGCTTTTACCTGTCCCCACGGTGGACTCACAGTACCTTCAGAACATACTTTGAAAAGCATAGATCTAATCAAACAGCTCATTTCACTTTTAGAGAGCTAAACCATAAACAGATTAAATGATTTTCCCAAGTCACATAGTGAATTAGTGACTAAACTTGAACAAGGACTTGAATCTTACTCCCAATTCAGAACACTTTCTAACTGAACACGCTGTGCCCATTTGCTCAGCTTTTCTGGGATTCCTCTTTGGGAATTAATTTACTATGACGAGGCAAACCTAAGATTGTCTGCGCCTTCATTCTCTGGACTATCCGTCTTTGTGGTCGGCTGATATCATCCATCTGTAACTACCTGGTACTCACAGAAGTGTTTACTAGCAGGGTTTGTGGTCTGGATTCACAGGGAAGAATCAGAGTGCAGGAAATTTACTTCTGATTTAAATACCTTAAATGCTTCTAGACCCAGATCTTTCTGAAATTAAGTCCCGTTAGTTATTTATGGGTATTTTGTTTCCCTGGGAGCATCTTTTGCATTGAAAACAAGGCATGAGAGTCATTTCCAGCAGTAGCACTGTATGTGAAAAGAAGATTGTGTCTAAATAGGCTACTTTTTCAAGTTTTAATTGGCCTAATTACTTCATGTTTGTAAAGTGCTTTGAAGAGGAAAGGTGTTATATTAGCGTTGCTTGTTATTATTTTAGTTCTCCCAGCGGCATTTGCTGGTTTCTTAAATTGCCTCCCTTGAAGTGACCTAATAATCAAATTGCCAGGGGAGATGTGTTTTTTTTAATTTTTTCTTTATCTTTTTTCTTCTTTTTTTAGAGTACCATTGTTCAAACGTAAGGAAAGTTGGGAGACTAATGACATAGTGCCATCTTCCCTTCTGACTCGTTCAGCTGCTCTAGGGTCTTTCCAGAGTTGGGGATGAATTGGACCTTTGCTCTCTGCCTCTCTCTCAGTTGCTATCTTTGTTAGTGGAAAAGCTAGCGTTTTCTGGAGGCCACATCTGTCAGCAAAATGTTCTGTGGTGAGCCTCTCTAAAGACCAGGACTCCTGGGGGACTCGAACAAAGCATTGCAGCCCTTTGGTAGCCAGGAGGAGAAGGAGATTGAGTCGCTTCTACCTTTCAGCCCTCCCCCCCCCCCGCATCTTCCCCGAGCATCCTCAGGTGAAGGGAAGGAGGAAGAGGCTGCCTGAGGGTATCAGAATTTACTGACACTGTTTGTGAAGACAAATACTGAAGGGGTATTTCCTCTCTTGTGACACCAAATGTTTTTCTTTAACCATAAAACAGAGGATTTTTTTTCCCCTTAACCTGTGATGCAGTAAGGAAATGGTTTAATTTTTTGTTCTGCTAAGGTGACAGACACAGTACAACCCGGGAAAGCCCTGGCTCCTGCTTGTTCCAACTCTAGTCATCTAGCCAAAGATGCCCTGGCCCAGCTTGGCTTATTCTGGGAACTCCCGCTTCCCCAGCCTGTGCCCTCTCCAGTCCCAGCTGGCCTGCCAATGCCACCTGGTACACAAAGCCTACATAGAGAATGCACCTACACAAGGCCAGCCCTTCAAGACCAGGTAATAGTTGCATGTAGTTCATAGAAACAAACACAGAAATCAAACAAAGTGAAGAGTCACAGGAATTTGTTCCAAACAAAAGAACAAGATAAAATCTGAGGGGGTCGGGGTAGGGGCAAAAAATTACTTCAGGAACAAAGATAAGTTATTTACCTGGTGAAGAGTTCAAAGCAGCAGTTGTAAAGATGATCACATCTCAGGGAGAGAATGGAGGAATGCAATGTGAATGTCAGAAGAGAATTAGAAAATATAAAAAAAGAACCACTCTGAGCTGAAGAATTCAATAACTAAAATGAAAAATACACTACAGAGAATTAATAGCAGATGAGATGGAACAGAACTCAGAAGCAACCTGGAGGACAGAATAGTGGAAATCACCCACTCAGAACAGCAAAAATAAAAAGCATTAAAGAAAATGAGGATCGTTTAAGATGCATCTGAGACAACATCAAGTATATAGAGGTCTGAGATGGAGAATGGAGAGAGGAGCAAAAAAGTTATTTGAAGAAACAGTGGCTAAAAACTTCCCATACCTGGAGAAGGAAATAAATATTGGGGTCCTGGAAGCATGGAGTCCCAAAGACACTACCAAGAACAACAACAACAACAACAACAACCAGGCCAATAGCCCTGAGTAACATAGATGCAAAAATCCTCAACAAGTTGTTAGCAAATTGAATGTAACACTACATTAGAAGGATCATATAACACGATCTAGTGAGATCTATCCCAGGGACTCAGGAATGTTTCAATATCTGCAGCTCAGTCAACATGATACACCACATTAACAAAACGAAGGCTATAAATCACAAGATCATCTCAGAAGATACAGAAAAAGTATTTGACAAACTCTAACATCCACTTACGATAAAAACTTTCAACAAAGTGGTTATAGAAGGACTGTATCTCAACATAATAAAGATCACATATAACAAATGCACAGCTAGCATTATCTTCAGTGTGAAAAGCTGGGAACTTTTTCTCTGAAGTCAAGAGCAAGACAGGGATGCTCACTGTCATCATTTTATTCAAAATAGTATTGGAAGTCCTAGCCACAGCAATCAGACAAGAAAAAGAAATAGAAAACATACAAACTGGAAGAGAAGAAGTAAAACTGTCACTATTTGTGATACTATATGTAGAAAACCCTAGGAACTATTTGAATGCATAAATGAATTCAGCAAAGTTGCAGAGTACAAGATTCATGTACAGAAATCTGTTGCATTTCTATACACTAATAACTATCAGAAAGATAAGAAAACAGTGTCATTTACATTTGCATCAAAAACAATAAAATACCTAGGAATAAATTTAACCAAAGAGGTGAGAGACCTGTGCTTTGAAAAGTATAAGACATTGATGAAAGAAATTGAAGATGATATAAGTAAATAGAAAGATATACCATGCTTGTGGATCAGAATAATTAGTAATTAAAAGGTCCATACTATCCAAAGCAATCTACAGATTCAGTGGAATCCCTATCAAAATGTCCATGTCTTTCATAGAACTAGAACAAACAGTCCTAAAATTTATATGAAACTACAAAAGACTCCAAATAGCCAATGCAATCTTGAGAATGAAGAACAAAGCTTCTTGATTTCAAAATATAATATAATATTATAGTAATCAAAATAGTTTGGTACTGGCACAAAAACAGACAGATCAGTGGAACAGAGTAAAGAGCCCTGAAATGATGCTTATATGGTCAATTACTCTTTGACATGGGAGGCAAGAATATACAGTTGGGGAAAGACAGTCTTTTCAATAAATGGTTTTGAGAAAGCTGGACAGCTGTATGTAAAAGAATGAAACTAGAACATCTTACACCACATACAGAAATTAGCTCAAAATGGATTAAAGACATATGTAAGAGCATGAAACCATAAAACTCCTAGAAGAAAACATAAGTTGTATGCTCTTTGACATTGGTCTTAGCAATTTATCTATCTATCTATCTATCTATCATCTATCTATCAATCTATCTATCTATCTATCTATCTATCTATCTATCTATCTATCTATCTATCTACCTACCTACCTACCTATCTAAAAAGCCTCTGCACAGTGAAGGGAATCATGAACAAATATTAAAAAATAGAACAGACTCAGAGAACAAACTAGTGGCAGCCAGAGGGGAGGGTGGTAGGATGATGAGCAAAATAGATGAAGGGGATCTAGATGTACAAACCTCAGTTATAAAATAAATAAGTCACAGGGGATGTAATGTACCATATAGGGAATATTGTCAAAATACTCTAATAACTTTGTGTGGTGACAGATGTAAGTAGACTCAAAGTGGTGATCATTTTGTAATATGTGAAAGTACCAAATCAATATGTTTTACGCCTGAAACTAATGTAATATTGTAAGTCAGCTACACTTCAGTAAAAAAAGAAATACTCTAATTTTTGAGAAAAATTTTCTTGGTTTCAAAATTAGGTGAGTGAGTAGCTTGTTTGCTGGGTAGGAGGAGCTGTGTTGCCTGTTTTTTCCCAAAACTCAGTATAGTCAGTTCAACCTCAGAACCATGGGAATTAATGCACTTGTAAGTAGCTGTCATGTATTGAGAGCTTTCTGCATTCCCAGCAATGTGCTAGTCATTATTCATAGTTTCACAACAAACTTAGGCTGTTTTAACAAAGGAGGAGGTATTTTGGAAATAGTTTATATAGATTGGTAAAGAATCTCTCGTCTCTTTGACAGTTAGATTTTTTTTTTTTTTTTTTTTTTTTTTTTTTGAGAATGAGTTGCTTGAACCACCTATGCATCTCTGGTCCTTTTCTCTCTGAGCCTCTGGAATTTCCTGTCATCAGGGAGGTTTAGAGCTCCTCATAGAGGGACTGAGTTTGTGAAACTAAACAGCCGAAGCTTTTCTTCCATCCAGCTGACTCAGGAATGCCAGGTAGTCTCAGGTTGTTTTCCAATACAAGTAAGTGGCTCATATGCCTTTTTGTTGATTGGTAAGCAAATTACACAAGACATTTTAACAGCTTCTTAAAAAGAGAGACCACTGTGATGCTCATATTTTATACAAATTTCCTCAATTAACCACAATCCATTTTAGGGTGGCAGATAATTCTAATAAAGCACTTTATTTCAATTTACACATAACATTTCATTGAAAAGTTTCATGCAAACTAGGCTTTAAAAACGGAATCTTGTTTTCATATGGATTTAATTTTAAGTCCAATTTTTGTCCTCTTTTCATTTCTAAAAATTATGTTCCTTACAAGTTGATCACTGTATCTTTAGAAGTGAAGAGTCTCCACTTCTTCAGTTGCAAAAGGGAATCCTGATAGCAAATGCCTCATAATGTTATTTTAGGGATTAAATAAGAGCATTTCAAGAGAATTAAATGAAATAATGCATGTAAAGGCCTTAGTATTTTACCTATCCCAAAGTAAGCCCACCACACACATTTCCTATCTTATGTATCATTTCTTTATGGATGAACTTTTCCAAGAGTTGAATAGTTTGTTACTTGGTCAGGTTTATTTTTTGCAGTTATCTGACAAGTGTAAAACACACTTTAATTGGTAGAGATATTTTGTTAACTTCAAAAAAACGTAATGATTCAGCAGTTGCATTAACTGGAAAGCAGTGTAAATTTCCCACAGTGCACGGAGGTTGCCCCGAAGTGTCTCCTAGGAAGTAAGTGCTGATGGAGGAGCAGGGATCTGTGGCCAAAGAGAGGGCTGGAGCGTGTTGCAGTGCTCGCTCAGATCCTGAACCAGGTGTTCACCCAGTTTTTGTCGGTTGCCTGATAGGATGCTCCATTGCCTTTAGTTTTACTCGACTCACCTGTGCTCATAAGGCTGTTAGGCTACTGGAGAAAGCTTCAGAGACCATTGAAATTCAGTTAGGCTGATGAGTGTGAGTGTGAATGCACACACACACACACACAGATATCTAACATTTGCTAATTGATTTATATTAGGAAAGCACTGCTGTCTAAAAATACCTTTACCGTACTGTGATTGTAGAATTGTTCTCTTCTCTTCTCTAAACACTCTTTCTTTATTACAATTGTTTTTTTTTTTACATGCCACACAAAAATTAATATTTGAAGTTACCAATCATTCACGGAGTATAGATTAATTAGGATGCTTTATCTCAGATTTCTCAACTTTAATATTTATGGTAAAGATAAGGAATGTTGCATTAAATACTTTTAAATCTAGGTACTACCGTACCAAATGCCTGAGTTATCTTCTTTAATTAGGAGAGAATGTGTGTGTGTTTGTGTGTGTGTGTGTGGTAAAGCTTGGGGAGTGAGAAAGAGAAATGCTTCGTGGTTTGTTAGAAGATGCACTTTTTAAGTCCTAGCAACACCAAGTAACCTGAGATGCTGGACCCCTCCAGCTTGAGAGAAGCATCGCTCGGAGGTAGATCCTGTGTGGAGTGAGAGGAAGGACACAAACTTCCTTCAAATTGTAAATTCCCTAAGTGTAGGGCCTTGTCAGGCTGCTATACCAAAATGCCATAGATTAGGTGGCTTATAAGTAGCAGAAATGTATTTCTTACAATTCTGGAGGCTGGAGGCCCAAGATGAAGGCGTCTGCAAGATTCTGTGTCACGTGAGATCCTAATTCCTCACAGTCATCTCCTGGCGGTAAACCCTCATAGCAAGAGGGAGAGGAACTTTGCAAAGGCACTAATCCCACTTATGAGGGCTCCATCCTCATGACCTAAGCATGTCCCAAAGGCCCCCCTCCTAAAACCATCACATTAAACATTAGCTTTCAACTTTTGTAGGGACTCATTCAACGTATAGCAGGCCTCTATTTTATTTCTCTTTAACACTTGTCTTCATACTTAGCACATACACAATCCCAAAGCAATGTTTGAGGAGATTAATTGAAAATAAACTTTGTATGTATTTTCTAGGGTTGAACCAGGAGAGAAAAAGACCAAAATCAAATGACTCAAGGGACAAAAATGATACCCTTTCTAGATAAGGAATTTTTTTCCATGTTAGAATTCACATCTGTCATTAGATTCCCCCTGACTCTGATTTGTATCCAAAAGTGTAAAGTGTAACTTTTCCACTTTTTGCTTTGGTATTTATGCCATCAAAATCTTTATAGACTATTTAGTTTGTCCTCACTTAGATGAACAATACTTACGTAGCTTAAATTTTGCCTCCAAGTCTGTCTGTCTGCCTCCGTCATCATTTTTTGCTCTTCCTTTCCGGACTGTGTCCAGCTTCACTACATCAGGGCATTGTAAAAGCTGCCAAAGTGGAGCTTAGGGTTCCTGAGCTGGGGCAGCTGTCCTGTGAAGGAGAGGCAGCATTTCTGTTTGCATCTGTGAAGCAGTGCTTAGAACACTGTGTGCTTAGTTTTCCTTTTGTATCTACATATTGATTTCCTTTTGTATCTACATCTTTATCTCGCTAGACTGAGAGCTCTTTCAGGGAAGGATTGAGATTCATTTTTACATTCTCAGTCTTGCAGTGCTTGGAGCACAATTAAATGCTAAATAAATACTAAGGGGATATGGTGATAGAAAATATCACTGTCTCCCCCACACTCTGTCCCCTGCTACTATAATAGAAGTGGCTTGATTTGGTCCTAAATGACAGGGATTTTTCCTTTTCCTTGTTTCTGTCCTTGTCTATGATTTAAAATAGATCAAAACTAGGGCATGTGATGACATAAAATATCCCTCTAGGGTAAGGTGACTTCTCTTTTATATCCTCTAATTCTGTCTCCTTTCCTATCACAAAGTTCAATTATTTAGATGGCACTTGGTTTGCATATGGTTCTTGTTCACTTTTACTTTTCCAATAGCCTTGAAGAGCCTGGAGAAATTGATAACAGAAGCTAGGAAGATTTAATAGTAATAATTGGTTTATATTTTTATACCCTGTATTTTGTACTCTTTGGTTGTTTTCTGCTGTGACACAGGGAAAAATCTTTCTGGACAATGTTTAAACAAGAAAATTAAATAAGAATATTCATTCTAGTTATTTGTGCATGTTATTATGATTATTTTGTAAATATACCACATATGGAAACTATGCATTCTGAAATTTTCATCAGGACTTCCAAAAGCAATGACAGAATCTTTTCAATGATACCTTTCTGGATTTGGACCCCTGAAAGCATTTCTTATATGTTTATTCAATTCTGAATTGATTTTGTTTGAAAACATCATGAATTTTCCCAAAGAGCTCCAATCAGTTATTTAACTTATCATTTAATATTTTAAGTGACAATGAAGCTAATATTGCTGGACCATATTATTGCTGAAGATACTGAAACACTGGAGATTTAAATATTACATGGTAAAATGGTGGTTGTAAGCCAATTCAGTCTAAGGAAGTGTAATATGTTTTCTATATTTTCTGAATGCTTATTCAGCAGTGACAGTATTAGAACATCCTCCTAGTATTTCAAATAATAGTGAACTGGGAAGTTTATATTTGTTCTCTTATATCGTGGTTACTGACTTACATGTTACATTGCTTGAATGTTTTTTGCTTCTCGTTAGTGGTCTGAAACATTCTAGGAATCCATATTTAATATAAGTGTGAATAGCACATGCATTTTTCTCTATAGTACAGTTCTCCAGCTGGTATCTGGACCAAGAAAATAGCTATCATCACGGCTGTTAAAATCACACCCTTGTCACTGTGGTGACATGGGTCCTGATTTAGTTTCAAGGGAGTCGTGGAAAGAAGGAATATGCATATAGCAATGACAGCGTAATGTTCCTGTGAGCTCCTTATCCATATCTCTTATGTTATCAGAGACACCTCCCATGCTGCCTGGACTAAGTTTGGAGAGACTCGAGCCATCTCTACCAAATCGATAATTAATCACATGTGAAAGGTACTTGGTTTAGGCGACAGCTGTTAGAAAGCAACCATGACCTTTTTAGATCTCCACTCCATTTAGTACAATTAATAAGAAGCTCTTGCACTTTTTGCTTGGGGAGATTTGGGGGTCTTGTTCTGAAAGGAATGGAAGATGATGAGATGCTGGGGAAGGAGAGAAAGGTTGGTATCAATCAATTAGCAGCCTGAGAGAATGAAGGGGTGGGTTCCCTTTAACTTTTTAGTTGTCAGATATTGAAACAAATGACTGTACCGCTGTTGGCATCACCAAAATACGTCTTCTGATACCTCTGGCAATTTACCTCTCGACTGTGTTCTATTTATCATTTTCAGTCTCCATCAGAGATCTTTTCTTTCTGTTGCAGGGTTGTTGCCAAAGTGTGTATGTGTATGATGTGATTGTGTCCACCCCTGTGTGTGTGTGTGTGTGTGTGTGTGGTTTTTGCTTTTTTAAAATGACAAGTTCCACAATAGGGACAGAGCATGAATGCTTCTAATTTCTCTCTTGAACGTCTCAATTTAATGTGAACTGAATAGATGATGAAGAGGGTAAGAATGCAATCAGCAGTGAGTGACAGCGATGCTGTTCTCAAAGGAGGGGAGCAGGGGAGAAGACAAAAATCAATCCTAGTGCTATGTGTTAATTTCCACGTTGTAGAAATACAATAATATGCCCTGGCAACAGCGCCCTCAGGAAAGAGCCAAGTTTTGGTCGGCATCTCAAGCTGGCCAATTTGGTCTTAATCAGTTGTTTGCCACTGCTTGGCACGACAGCTTGCATAGTTATTATACATTTATTTCCTTTTGTGGGGACTCATCATGGTGCCGTTGCTGCTGTAACAGGACACCTGAATTTCATAAAAGGAGATATTTTTTGTCCTGTGAGTATAGTGTGGTTATAGAACGTGGCATTGCCACTTAAAAATAAACATATATACATCATATATACATGTATATAAACCTATTGGTATTTGAACTCAGCAGCCCCAGTTTCCCTTTCTTCCTCTGCCTCCTTTGTTAGGTTTCTGCCCTAGGCTCAGACGATTAAGAATAAGCATAGGCACAGTGTTTAATTTTTCCTCATCTCCTGTCTTTTAACTTGTGAAACATGGCTGAACTAAATTTAGGATACACTCAAATAATTTTCCATGTACTTAATTTGCATGAAACGGTTTTTTTTGCAATATTTAAATAGATTAAGGTTTTTTCAGTCTAGCCTTCAAGACCCTCAACTGCCTGGCTTCAGTAGACTTTCTAATCAAATTCTTCAGTGCTTCCCTTCAGATGACCAGGTAGACTATCCCTATTCCTTATTACCTAGGTGAAAAGACTTTGATGTCAGTGTTTTGAGTTTGAACATGTATTAACTTTATGACTTCAGGTAAGTTACCTATTTTAAATTTTTTGCGCCCTAGATTCTTCATCTTTGAAATGGTTTAATAATACTTCTAACATAGTGTTGCTGTAAAAACGAAATAAAGTATCATGCTTCAGATACGTAGCTTGCTATCAGTCTTACGATATTTGGCCAGTGGACCACCAGCCAAGTCTTATCTTTCCCTTCTGAGCTTTTATTCTTGCTATTTATTCTTTCTGGAGTCATTCTGCTCCATTTTGTATTTCTAAATCCTACCATCATCTCCACCTGCTATAGGGAGCATAGTGTTTCTTATCCTTTGATTTCTTAAAATACATTGATGACTATCTCTTTTGCTACAAGTAGAGTTTTTAAATGTATTTACTTAGATTAGAAGTTCACTAAAGGCAAAGAGCGTACCTTACACATTTCTGTATCCTTTCTAGCCATAACATGTCAGTGCTGAGTAGACATTCGGTAAGTGTTTGCTGAAAGGAATGCTTTTATTGTCAGATGTAACAGACATTGACTTATGGATATGTGCATTCAGGTGGATTCTGATCAACCGTACACATTGAAATCCTTAATGTGTAATTGATTCTGAATTCTCATATTCTGTCCCCAAAAGCTTCCCATTTGTTGGATGGGGGATTGACTGCCATTTGGCAGATAATATTTAAGCATGGCTTTATATGGTGTGCAAGGTTCTCATCCTTGTTTGAAGAAGATGACCAAAGGGATGCATCACTTCATGGGTGAATGGGATGAATTGTCTGCTTTGAAGTTTGGTTGGTTCTCCTTCCTCTTTTTATCCGTAGGTCTTGTTGCCCATACTTTTATTACATTGCAATGTTTTTGAGACTCTGTCTCACTAGATTTTTCAGGACAAAGGCCAGGACACTCCCATTTATGTATCTTTGATATGGTGCCTAATACATAGCAAGTTCTCAATAAGCTCTGTTGGATGATTGGGTGAATGAATAAATGAAGCAGTTCTGATAACACAGAGAAGGTCTCATAATATAAGTAACATGAAGTGGATTAGAGAAAGCAGTGACATTGCTAGAGAAAAATGAGATGGATCAAACAGGCTATATTTTCTTCTTCCAGTTTTATTGAGGTATAGTTGACAAACAGCACTGTATAAGTTTAAGGTGTACAGCATAGTGATTTGATTTACATACATCATAAAGTGATTATCACAATAAGTTTAGTGAATATCCATCATCTCATATAGATACAAAATTAAATAGAAAAACTTTTCTTTTGATGGGATCCCTTAGGGTTTGTGCTCTTAACAACTTGCATATATGACATACTTCAGTGTAAATTCTATTTAGCGTTTGGGACTTTACAAATGGGTTTGATTTTAACCAGAAATGTAGTGACTCCAAAAGTCTTGCATGACACACATGAAAAACATTCAAGAAATATTTGTTGACAAACCAAGGAAAGAGGGATGTAAATAAATGAACAAATAAGTTAAGTAACCTGTCTAAAACTGCATAGCAAGTCAAAGCCTATGTAATGTTTCAAAACCGGTGATCTTCCCAATCAAATGTTACTCATTTCTCTGTCCTCACTGTTTCCATAGTCCTTCACATATCCAGTGATTAGCTTATTGCGTTGCTACTATTTGCTCATTTTTGTGTATCTCCCCAACTAGACCGGGAACTCTATGAGAGCTAGAACCTTGCTTCAGTCGTCCCTGTAGACCCAATGTGCAGAAGAGTAAATGGCACCAGATAGGCGCTGGATAAATGGTTAATGAGCAGAAACTTCCTCCTTTTACTTGTCAAAGAACTGTCCTGCAATGATGGTTATAGCCTATAATATACAGAAGCCACCAGCCACCTGTAGCTACAGAGCATTTGAAATGTGCCTAGTGTGAATGAGGAACTGAATTTTGAATGTTGTTTGATTTTAATTTAAAAAGCTGCGGGTGGCGTTTGGCTACCTTACTAAAAGCATGCTCTTATACAATACTTATATTTTTGCTGCTTCAGATTGTCCTCACAAAGATACTAAAGTTCCCTTTTATTACCAAATCATCAACACGCAGCAGAACTTGCCCCACTTCTTTTAAACCATTTCTGCCTTTGTCACATCACAGTGTTTGACTTTTTTCCTTATTCCCAGGATGGTGCCCAACTGTCTCAATCTCCAAAGTATTTCTTTATTCTGATAGTGACCTTGTTAGAAGAAGTGGTTTTCATAATTGCCTCCTTTTTCTTTTCCTTCCTTTTATGTTTTCCTGGAATCTTGTTTTCCTGCTCATATCCATAGAATTTCCAACAATCCTATGTCTGAAATTGGGAATAAAGGCTCAGGAAGATGACCAAAAATAATTGTCCTCAAACACTGTGTTACTGATTAGACCAAGAATAATGAAAACGGTGCAAACTGTTTACATTCATCAGAGGGTAGAGGAAAAGTATCGTGAATATTTGTATCAGACAGTTAACAAATGAGTATTTCCTAAATATCAGGCACGGAGACGAGCACACTGAGTACACCTTTAAATTTAACACTTACACCATCTTTTCATGAGATTTATTCCTACCAGCATTTTACCTTTACTGAAACTAACGCCCAGCATCAGTCTCAGAGTACACATGGCTGTCCAAAGATTTGAACCAGTGACTGCCTGCCCCATCTCTTAAACTATGGATTTTTGTAATCCTTGCTTGAGACTTTCTTCATCATTGACATCGTGTGTGCAGTCAATACTGGTTTCTTCTTCATTTCCTCCCTCTTTTCCAGGGTTTTACTTTTCAGTTAAGTTTGTAAGTCCTAGTGCTCTGTTCTCCTTCCAGACCATTTCTGAGTCAAATCTTTACTGTTTGTGAGCAAAAACTCGTCCTTTTCTCTTTCGGTAGCACAGTTTAACTCCATTAAAAAGGAACATTGTTATTCTGTGCAGTGTGCATCAAATAACAAATCATTGGTTGATGCAAAAAATTAGTCATTAAGAATCAGCCATCTGCTTCTCTAATCTCTTTAAAGTGCCATATCAAATTGGCAGATACCAGTGAATTTTTAAGGAAAAAATCCTTCGTGTGAAAAAGTGACACTAAAGGTTTATGTCCTCTTCTTGTGGCCCAATAAACAATATTAATGGCAAAGCATGCAAAGGATTAATAGGTGCTCCGTGCAAGAGGCTCAGTTATAGCAATCCTGAGGAATTCTGCAGGCTAAAATATGAGCCCGACCGTACCTCCGCAGGCATAAATTATTTGGTTTTTCTTCTCCTTGAAGGAGAGCCTGTCATTCTAAAGGCAATTTTTCTCTTTGATCCTTTGTACTGTAATTTCATATACTCCTTGCAATGCACCCTCCCACGTAGAGTATGTTCTTCTCCCAACCTTTAGTCTTATAAACCATTTCTTCCCACCAGCCAGTCCCACACACACACACACACACACACACAAAAGAACATACTTCTAAGACAGTTAGCATTTATTCCCCCTTGTTTGTTCAAGGTATGGTCAGGAGCATTTTATGAGAATAGGGAACAAACTTGAGGCAATCTTTGAATAAAGAAGTTTCTTAAGTAAGTGCCATCGAATCTTAAACTTAATCTCTGGGAGGAATATTAGGGCTCACCGATCCAGCTCTCCTGCTTTATAAATAAAGAGACTGAGGCCCAACATCGTAAGGAAATACAACTAGTGATAGATGGCAGTTGGAAGTTGCAGATTTCAGACGTTTGGTCAGTTCCTTCTAGAATGTTCTAGGTCATCTATTTTATATCATATTTCCTAGGAAAGTGGCCTTTATCCAGAGACCTTTATATGACCTTTGGCTTGACAAGAATTGGTTTAACTGTAGTTAACAAGCCTTATAAGATAAGTAGGGAAAGTAAATGGTAGCTGATTCTTTTTGGAAAGGGCCCAATAAGGCTCCCCTATACAAATGCCCTATAGAACTCTCATGATACCTTAACATTGCCCTTAGAGATTCAATCGTTTAAAGCCTGAGAAGTTACTATTTACTCTAGTGGAATTAGGCCTCTCTGTTGTTATTATTATTATAAATATAATTATTACCTTCATTAATGCTATTGGCACGTTATTTAGTATCTTTAAGTCTCAGTTTTCTTTTCAAAATGAGAATAATAATAGCAACCATGGAGAATTTATAAGATGAAACTAGCGTCTAGCACGAGACTAACGTGTCGGGATCACCCCTCTCCCCCAACAAAGTGAAGCCCTTAATGTTTTCATTCCTAGAAATGAATAGACTTATCTACTAGCACAGTAATGAAATACTGAACTGCATTTCCATCCTGCAAAAGATTCAAGTAACTAAATAAATTCCAGTAAAGATCCATCAGCTCTATCTGAAGAAGGAGCCCAGGAACAGTCCAGAGAAGACATGTAGACTAGAGGGAGAGTGTTATTCTCTCCTCTCTGGTCATGTACTTGTAGTTGGGACTATATTCACAAGCTCTAACGCAGAGCAGTGTGCATAAATATAGAAACAAAAATGCAAAACACCGCTTGGTTGGCTTTGGGCTCTTGGACCAATGGCTCTTAACCAAGTGTAGTGTTGCACCTGGGGGAGTTTGAAAAGGTGTGGGAACATTTGTGAGTGTTATTTGGCATTTAGTTCCCACAGGCAGGAATTCCTAAGGTCCTGTATTTCATGAGACAATCCTATACACTGAAGAATTATCCAGCCTCAAATGTCAGAAGTGCATCTGCGTTGAACATAATATGGTGATGGTGAACTGAAGGAAAAGGTGTGGAGAAATGAGGCTGATGGGACAACCAGGTGGGGCTGAGATCAAAGATCCTTTTCTAAGATTTGTAAATAAATGTAAACTTAGAATAAAGAAAGAATGAACTATAATATATATGGAAAATATATAATAATAAATTTTTGTCTGTACTAATTTGGACCTCTACCCTGCAGTGAACATATCACCACCTCTCTGTATCCAAATACAGATAAAAGTTTATTCAGTTTTAGCGAAAGCTCATCCTAGTCTGCTAAGATTAGAAAATACAAAATTTGAGATTATTCTAAATAGACTATTTAAGAAATTAGAATTTACAGATAGCACTATTTAGTTAGTCTGAACACATTTCTTTATATGCTCCAAAGCAGCTTAGCACAGTGGTTGGTTCTGGGCTCTGGAACGAGACAGCTTTGGTTTGTATCCAGCCTCACGATTTGTTTCTATGACCCTGACAATTTATTTACTCTTACTGGCCTTAGTTGTTTTATTTTTAAGATAGTATTATTTATATATTCATAGGGTTGATAAGAAAAATACATTAATACACGTGAAGTGGTTGCAACAGTCCCTGACATAAATTTAAGCCTTCAATACATACTAACCATTGTTATTATTAGTGAGCATTCTAACTAACCAAACTATTGAGAGAATTTGAGAAACACCTGCCAGATTATGTTGCAAATATCGAATATGGAGGCAATAACCCTAAGAGAAAACATAAAAGTCAGAGATTTAGAGATCATCTAATCTCAAAATGAAGTTTGAAATTCGTGTTTTAATTCAGCATTGACAATTAGGCTATAGTCAAGAATTTTTTCTAATGTCAATCCTTATTTCTTTTGCTCCAAATTAACACAGGAACTGGGATATGCTTATTTCCGAATGTGGCCTCGTAACTTCCTTCTTGGAATGTTTTTAAATCCTCACTCTTCTGGGCCCTCATTTTCTCTTCCCTGCTTTTTTCAGCTACTAGTATCTTACTCCCTTCATTACTATCTCTCTGTGGTCTTCCTGTAATTATAAACTGGGATCTAGACAGTTTCTGAAAGTGAAGAAGCAAAGGAAAGTGTATCTATTCTTTATTCCCTGAAGCTCAAAAATTTGTGCAGTGCTTTTGGCTAGATTAGTAACTAGTGTGCCAGTGTACATGTTGGAGGGTACAAGGGATGGGATTTTGGGGGAGAGAGAGATTGGAACACAATGAATACATTTTTATTTTGTTGGATCAGAAACCAGTAGTATTCTTGTTTCAACTTTTCATGTGAAATTTGAAAGTTAGTTGTAATTCCTTGATCTTAATATTTTGCTTTCTGTAAAATGGGTTTCAGCAATTACTTTTATTTTTTTTTTTAGGGGCACTTTTCCCATAAAGTGAACTGGTATTGGTATACCTTTCTGTCATTTAAGGCACTAACAGTTTCTTATGCATTATTATTCAGTGACTCAATTATGGGCACTAAATGAGACTGAATTATAGTGATGGTCCAGTCACAATCTGTGTTGCCACAGCTGATATTTAGTTGCCTGGCTGGCATGTTAATTTCTTCTGTAACCCAGATGTTTCTATGACTCACTATTCGCTGTGTATGAATGAGGTCACATGGCATTTCTACCCACATTTTGATGGCTTATTGCTCAGATCTACTGGGACTCAATTCAGTTTCTGCCACAGCGCCTGCTTCAACCTAAGGAGCTTTTCTTGGTGTCCAAAAGAGGTGTTTGCCTGTGCTTAAGAAAAGGTTCTCAATTCTCTGCTTTTTCTCTCTGATTTGGAGACATTATTTTTTGCTCTGAGAATCTGCCAGTGTCACCAGTGTTCTGCCATTGCTTCCTCAGGAGGACACTGTTCTAGCCAGGAATCCACATCCTGGGAACTGAGAGATGTGAACCTTCCATGAAATGGCTCTGTATTGCCTCCAGTCCTCTTTAGGGCCTGGATGCTCTCTGTTCTCGGCAGAAATGAAGACCTCCAGAGAATTCAGTACGTTTATGACACTGGGCACCACTTGCCGTGATAGCATCTCCATTGTTTTATCTTTTCTCTCCACTAGGCAACTGAACACAAGCTTTCCTTTTAAAGGTGTCCTTACTCTTGTGCAAACCATTTAAGCTGATGAGAAGTCACAGTTCCCTTTGAGGGGTGCCAGTCCAAGAGCAATAAGAATAAAGCAGCAGCAGCAGCAGCAGTAACAAATGTCAGGTGTAGTGATATCAATGAGAAAACGAATTGTCACAATAACAGCCAGTAAATAGTCTGTTGCTGAGCATGTATGCGGCACTCTCATGGGCTTTGTGCCATCATCTCATTCAGTTCTCAGTACCTGTGTTTGAGGCTGGTGGTGTTTTTACAAGAGCCAAATAATCTTCCTTTCTCCCCACTTTATTTCAGATGAGCTTATTAGAGAGCATAGCTGGGCTGCATTCTGTAGGTATCTTGTATGAAGTAGAAAGATGTGTGTGCTCAGGGCTTGGCGCAGACAGACAGCTTCATACCCTCTCCAAGACGTGATCAGGGAGTGCACAGACCATGTGGAGCCCTCTATGTAGGAAGGCAGACCTGAAGAGAGAGTGAGGAAGGAGTTGATGCTCAGTTCCATCTCCTAAACTCATCAATAATTAATCCTCTCCTTCCCAAGAGTGGAATAAATGAAGGTGTGGAGACAACCTGGCAGAGTCTCTTTGATAGATTTCCTGAAAGGGGTCTGCAGATTTCTTCTCTGCTGTGGAAACAGGTGTCAGGTGAAATCAGTGTTCATCATCCTACTCCACAGTAACCACTGTTATGATATCCATTTCACAGAGAAGGAAGCAAAGACTTTGAAAGTGAAATCAACCTCTAAGTTCATGTAGATAAAAAGTGAAAGATGGAGACTTTGAACCCAGGTCACCCTGACCCCAGCTCCTATGCGTTTAACTCCCTGTGATGCCTCAGCATACATTTGATGAAGAGGGCAGATGAATGAATGAATTTTGGCTGACTTCCAGATTATAAAAATCACATTTTTGAAATTGTCACTCGGTTAAAAACACCATAATTAACAAGGATGTAGGCTAACTGATGAGGAGTGAATGTATTCGGGGAAAGGGATGTTATGGAATTCACTTGCATATGCTAGACACACTAATACTTTTACTATTGAAAACATTCCCTGTTGCTGTTATAAGTGTGTGATACAGTATTTCCTGAATACAAATATGGTAGGATACTCCGTGGGAGCGTTAAGTATAAATGTGGCAGTCTCATTTGCACAGATTTTGGCAAGTCCTCAGTATTTCCCTTCAAGTTCATTGCCTCTAACTGCAAAGTGTAACAACCCATAAGGTATGTCTAATCTGTGCTGAAACTCTTCTCAGGCTTTTTTATGTTTTTAAATTTAGCTTTGTTACAGGTTGCAAAGTTGTGATCATCCTGGTAACAGTGGTGGTCTGTTCCGGGAAAGAGGAGATCTGAGAGAAGGGACCAGGTTGCTGCTCCTCAACACTCCGCCAAATACACACACACACTCACACAGACACACTCAAACACACGCTTCCCTCTTTCTTCATTGAGGCATTGTATGTGGATCATTCATTCTTCAAAATCACCCATCCTCTGAAGATACTTTTGCAAAGCTCATTCGTGGCATTATCCAGAGCTTACTTTTATCTCTAACCTCAAGGTAAGAGGGAATCCCTGTTGTCATGAATTCCTACACCATCCCAGCATTTATGGAGATATATTTCGGCAACTCTTTTTTAAAATTTTTAAACAACTTTATTGTGGTATAATTTCTGTACAGTAAACTACACATATTTCCGATGTACAGTTTGATGATTGATAGATGTATACACCTATGAAACCATCACCACAATCAATATACCTAACATTTCCATCATTCCCCAAGAGGTGCAAATTTCAGGCTCCCAATTTATCCCTTCCCATCCCCTTTACCCCCTGGTAACCATAAGTTTATTCTCTATGTCTGTGAGTCTGTTTTCTGTTTTGTAAATAAGTTCATTTGTGCCCCCCCCCTTTTAAGGCATTTTTCTTTTTCTTTCTGGCTTACTTCTCTTAGAATGATCATCTCCAGGTCCATCCGTGTTGCTGCAAATGGCATTATTTCATTCTTTCTTATGGCTGAGTAGTATTCCATTGTATACACGTACCACAACTTCTTTATCCAGTGATCTGTTGACGGACATTTAGGTTGTTTCTGTGTCTTGTCTGTTGGTGCTGCTTGGCAACTCTTTTTGCCTTTACTTACAGATGGCTCCTGGAATGATTTGAGCGACACTAATTCACTGCCTCATCATGAATTCCACATTAAGTGTATTGTAGTGCCCACACTTTGTATTTTCTCCTCTCAGATAGTTTTTATCTACTTCTGTTTTTCTATAGTTCCACTGGGTACTTAATAACACTTACTGCCTCATATTGAAGCTATTTATATACACTTATTTTTTTTCCACTTTATCCTACTTACTAGCTAGATGATCTGTAGCAAGTTATTTATAAATAATAATGATACTTGCTTCATAGGATTCCTATGATAACTTGATGAATAATCAAAAAAATATTATTTTAGTGCTTACTAAAATAATTCCTGTGCTTAAAAATCACAATGCCTAAAAATTAGTAAGCACTAAAATAATATTACATTAATTTTTAGAGACCTGAATAGCTGTTCATAAAAATACCTATTTGAGAACATGGAAAAATGTTTATCAATGCTGGTTATTTGGCAGGTAGCCAATAAAATGTGAATATGAGTTTCCGTTCTTTTCTGAGATATTATGGGAACTTGAGGGAAAGAGAACGTCTATCACTTGTAAGAGTTGTGTAGTGATTTAGCCTTTAAAAGTCATCAATAAATACCTACTGAATGTACAAGTCAGTGGACATGGTAGCATTAGAGGTGATGGCAGAGTATCACTGGGTCATGGTTTATTGCAGTGGCTCTCAGACTTGGGTGTCATCTGTGTCGTTGTCACTTCATGCCATGCCTGGTGCACATACTCAACAAATATTTTTAGAAATGAACTATTTGATTAAAATTCCCTGAGGTGGTTGCTTATTGCAAGTTGCCAGCATCTACCTCAGATTTACTGAATGTGAAACTCTGAAGGAGGGGCTGAGGCAAAGAGAAACGTTATGTTAAACACATTTTATAAGTTATACTCATTAACTTTGAAGTTCTAGAGTCACTAATTTAAGCTGCTTTCCAAGTGCCTTGGACCAGGTTATAGAATAAATAATGGTTTCTTATGTCATTTAATCTTTCACAAAATGAGTGTTTTTTTAAAGGCCCAAGGTTTGTGTTTTTTGTTTTTTGTTTTTTTTTAAAAGCAAATCTCAACCGTTCTGACTACAGTTCTTGGACATGTTTCTGTTTTTTCTTGAAGGAAGTTATGTTCATTTATTCTCTCATTCAATCAATAATTAAGTATTTATTAATATTAAGCAATATTAATTAGCTACTGTATGCCAGATACTTTGCTAGGAACACAATGATGATGAAGGCAAGCTTGGTCCTTACCCATGTGGAACTGTGGTGTAGTGGGTGGCGGGCATTTATCAAACAATTACCCAGATTCCTGTATATTTTATGGTAATAAGTGCCATGAGGAAAAGCCACGTAAGCCCTGGTACTTACATACAGAAGAATTTGTGTAATTTAAAGTGGAGATGACCAGGCAGACTTTTTCCAAGGACATGACAATTCTTTTGATACCTGTGGAATGAGTAGGAGGTAGACATAGGAAGAAAGGGAGAAACGTGTTCTAGGTAGAGGATTATCAAATGCAAAAGTCTCAGAACAAGAAGTATTTCGGAATATTCTAGAAACTTAAAGGCCAGTATGACTTAGGGAAAGTCCTCTGGAAAGAGGTTGACAGGACGTGTGGATGGTGAAAAGTGGGCGGGTACCAGATTGCACAGGAACCTGTCCACCTCGCGATGGGAAGGATTTAGGACACTGCCTCTCTTCTCACACGGACACACTGGAAGCATTTCCAGAGTACTGAGCCAGTCATTTGAATGCTGAGGCCCAGTTATCTCTCCTAAAAGCCTCACTCCTTTTGGTGCTCTGTGCACCCACTAACTCTGTATGTGAAGAAGCAGCGAGCAGACCAGGTTATCTTGAACCACCAGAACATTTGTTCTATATTTCACAAATCCTCTGCATACAAATTAACCTCAACCATGTTCTGATGCAGTCTTATACCTATGTCAGTTTTCCTAAATGCAAATTTTGGATAGATATATTTAGAACAGGACCAAAACAGGACAGAAAATCTCATTATTTTGGTAAAGAGTATGTATTGAGCATCCTTAGTTCAGTTTCTTCCTTGGAGAGGTTTCTCTCATTAACATAACACAGCGTATTATAGTTCTTTATGTATGTTAATTTTTGAGTATGATCCAAATGAATAAAGTATTCATGTCCAGGGTTAACACAATCAAAGACGTTCACGGCATCATTCAGCGCTAATTGTGGGAGGGTGGAGAAGCAGGCTGCAAATTAGGGGAGCCCGGGCTGTCCATTTGCTGTGGCCTGTCCATTGGGTCCACCGTCCATCACAGGCCAGCAGTCTGGCCCAGATGTTACTTCATCACAGGCCATTATGGACAAGGTGGGATCATCCCTTTTTAAAATTTTCCCTTGTGGCTGCTGCTAGTTCTAGATGAAAGGCTGATTCTGCAGAACCGTGAGCCAGCCATTTGAAAGTGAGGTCTAATTGTCTCTCCTAATTCATCCCTCTTAACTGAGTGTATGTGGCTATGGATTAAACCATTTTGCTCATAAATTAATTAACTAATAGATAATTCCCTCATGTATGACTACTGTGTGGTTCTCTTTCTTAGAGAGTAGCCGGATTACCACTGCTTGAGAATCACCTAAGTATTGGATGAGACGCAAATTCCCAGTCCTGTTAAATATAAATTTCTAGGTGTTGAGCCTGATGCTCTGACTTTCAACAGATACTTCGATAAGATGCTTTGTATCTAGTGATGCTGCAGACTAACATTTGGGAACTGCTGCCTTTGGGGTTGGTTTTTCAGACACTGAAGCACTGGTTGGCTGGTATTAGTAGCAAAAGGTGGCCTTTACTATTAGAGAGATCTGGCCATGAGGACCTCTTGATGTGGGTTGCCTGGGTCTGGGTTTGTGCTAATTCTGTGATGTGTTTTGTTTTTGTTTGTTTGTTTGTTTGTTTGTTTCTGGAGGTGAGGGTAATTAGATTTATTTATTTGTTTATTTTTTTAATGGAGGTACTGGGGATTGAACTCAGGACTTTGTGCATGCTAAGCACATGCTCTGCCACTGAGCTGTACCCCCGCCGCCCGTAATGTGGTTTTAAAGGATAACTAAAGCAGATGATACTGAATGTTCTTCTCTTAAGTAAGTATTCTTCTTCAGAGATGGTAGTGGGGTCTGTGCTGAAAGTGATACTTCTACAAAGCCATATCTTGGAGGCATATCTTGGAGGAAAATAAAGCCGTCCAGGTCTGGAGGGACAGCACCTAGAACACCAGGAACACCAGGAATGATATGTTGTATTGTTCTCCTACCTGTTGCGCCACCACTATCAACATAAAGCTGCCCTCACGTGGCCCAAGATGGTTGTTTGAGCCCCAGTCATCAGTTTGTTTTTCTCCTGGGGAAAAAAAAAGGAAGGCAATGAAATTTAATGCCCCAGTGACACTTACTAAAACTGCATACCACCTCCCTCCCTTTATATCACATTACCTAAAACATACTTGTATGAATATACTTAGATGCGAGGGAGGCTATGAAAAGTAGACTTTGTTAAGAATGGCCATGTGCCCAGCTAAAGAAGGGGGGTGAATACTGAGGGGTAACCAGCAGTGACTGTCACTGCATCCACGGTCTCAGGCTGTCTCCGTTATCACAAAGAAAATAGGACAAAGCAAATCACTGATCTCATCAGACAGTTTATTTTGATAACTTACATAGAAGTCAGTTAGGAATTGCAATCCTTGGATACCAGCTTCAGCTCTGAATTTGGGCCTCTGGACATGGAGATATGGCTGGACAATCAGAAGATGGTTCAACATTGAAGGCAGCTTCTAGAGATTCTGTAATTCCTAGAGGCAAAATTCATTGTCCCTGGACCATTATGTTGGTTCATATTCTCCTCTAACTTTTGTTTTATGCTACAGTTTGATGATTTACTTTGTCTTTGTGGTCCTATAACCTACATTGGTAGATCTCACTCTGCAATTCTTTCCTACTCTTATACATACTACTACTAATAAATTAATGTTATTGCATCTCATACTACAGTGAAAGAATCAAGTTGTCTCAACTAATTGTTATGAGTGTCCCTTTTAGAGAATTGTTTCTGTTGTTTGTTTGTTTGTTTCTGATACCATGACATTTTATCCATTCCTGGCCAGATTGTAGATTGGCTGTGTGAATTACAGTCATTATGGTCCAGAGTGCCCATGAAGAGAGGGGCAGGATCTTCTCTTTAGACTTATTCTTTCCAAATCTGATTGCACATTAAAATTACTTGTTAAGTTAACCATTAAATATACACTGTAGGTGCACAGCCAGATTTGGGAACTATGATATGGCTATTGAGATTTACGGGACTACTTAAGGCCACTTCCTTCATCAAGGAACTTCTGGTAAGAACCATCTTTCTGGGTCTTCAGGTGTGGTACGTTTTTTGAAAATGGTTTAGGGTCCCTGTATGATGGGCTTCCTGGTTTCTTGACTCATCTCTCACCACTGATCACCTGAAATGTTTTGTAAGTCGTCAATGTCTTTTTTAGTTCACCAACCATCATTCTTTCTGTTTGCCTTATTCAACTCATTCATCAAGACACTGTTCAAGCATCACCATTTCTTATAGCCCCTCCTTAGTGACATGGCTTCAGTGACTCCTCCTGCTCTCCCGGGGTGTCCTGGGCCATCCTTTTAGCATCGTACTTGCCACACGCTATTGTGATTGTTTGCATATACATCTCTTCCAGTTCACTGTGGACGACTTGAAGGCCAGTGGTCTCTAAAGAGGAATGTATGAGTATGTATATGTTTATTCATAAAACCAAATTATCTCACCCTAGTGGATGTATTATTCTAGGTGTCAGACCAATAACTCAGATTTTATTTAATACGTCTTGACTGGGACTCATTACTCTACCCTAGCACTACTGCTGCCCCCTCCAGAAGTAGTCACAATTTTTGATCTACCTCCCGCTTCTTTATCTGTCATTCATTTCTTCCCTCTCAATGCTTAGTAAAAAACCTGGAATATAGGAAGAACTGAACAAATATTTGCTGAATGGATGTGTAAGTGTGTATTTTTTCAAATACCTGGTGAAATCTTAAAGCCATGTTTAATGTACAGGTTATACAACTCTATAAAAATAAATTCATTTTAATTCACTCTGCTCCCTTCAGCTGATATCTTTTGATGCCTTTCATGGGAAAATTGATGCATTTCTCCATTGAGTTATAGAATAAGTTTTTTTTTAAAAGATAGCAAGGAGAAAAAGACTGTGAGAATAGAACAAATGTGTCAAAACATCACTTGCTTGGAGAAGGGATCTACAAAGATCAACCTGGCACCCCTCATCCTAGAGAAAATGGTTGGTAACTTTACTGAATACACTCTTCTTGGCCAACAAAGAGATTTAGATCTTCAACCATTGCAGCTGCGACTGTAACTGTGTGGGATGGGGTGGTGTCTGGGAAACTGTTTTAAAGAGTTTTTAACCAGGGAATCGCCCACAATATTTTGTTTAGAGTGATGAGGGTGATACATGACTGCAGTCAGGAGTTTCTTGGATATTTTCATTCTGGTGTTTGTCAAGCACCTACTTTCACTCATTAAGGACAAAGTAGAAATTAATTTCCATCTCTCTTCCAAAATCGCCCTGTGTTTAAAAGTTTTTTTTTCAATATTATAAACAATGATCTAGTCTTCTGCAGTTGAAGCCTTGTCTAATTTTCTGCCTTGACTTCCCTGTCAGTGTCCTGCACCTTTTTTAAATAGACACTAAATTCTACTGATTCTCCTTTGAAAAATCTCTGTCTCAAACATTCCTCTCTAAACCCACTGCCATGAATTTAGTTCAAGTGCTGCTCATTCCACATCATCAGCCTCCTAACTGAACACCCTGTCTGTAATCCCTGCCCCCATTCTAGTCTTTCTTGCCACCACCTACCCTCAAAAGTGCCTCCCTGAAATATTAAGATTATATTACCCACCTGCCTTCAAAACATGTTATCATACCATTGCCTACAAGATATTGTCTAGTTTCCTACGAGGGAATAAAAAACATACCCTCTTATCAGTCAGTAAAGACATGTAGCCTCAGGGGTCAGTTTTGCACATAGTCATAAAGTCTTTATATGCTTGAGGATAAACAACAGATTAGCCCAATGCTACTGCTATAAAGTAGTGCAGTATGAACACAGGTACCAACTGAGAATTTGCAGGAAATGAAGCAATTCTCTATAGAATTAAATGCTGTAATGTTAGATTGTTAAGTTTAAGACGAAAAGTATTAGTTCATGATGCTCTGTGGTACTGGTCATTTTCTTTCTCTGCAGAGGAATGCAGAGAAAAAAACACAGAACCACAGCACTTTATACACTAGGGTGATTTCTGTTGCTTCCATTGAAACTTTGATTGTCAGGACTCTGGAAGATCCATCCTAGGGCTCTGTACAGTAGGTGTTCACACCTTGATAAAGGAGATGGAGAGATTAGTCGGTCTGTGAGGAACAGCATGCTCTAGGTGGAAAAGAAAGTATACAATAAACCAAAATAATGAAAAATCTAGCTAAAGAAATGGTGGAAACTTAATACTAGAGAAATACTTCCAGTGCAAGGTGGGCACAATAATCATATACTTGACTGAGGAAAAGAAATTGAGAATCAAATTAAAATGATATCTCAGTGAACATTTTAACTAATTCATTCATTGATTCATTAAAATAATAAAAAGTAAATCATAAACAGAGATAGGACCAAAGTCTTTACTTCAGATAATAGAATTGTACTAATGTTGATGTCTTGGTTTTGGTAATTGTATCATGGTTATATACATTCACAGCACGAGGGGAAACTGTGAGGGTTAATGGGAATGCTCTATACTGTTTTTGCAATTCCTCTGTAAGTCTGAACTTATTTCAAAATAAAAAGTTAGAAAATAAGTCAATCTTGAAAAAGCATGCATGACATCTGTTTTTTTTTTTTTGTCCAGCTGTACATTTTTATCATTACTGCTAGATTAGTGTTTTTTGTTTTGTTTTGATTTTTTATTGAAGTATAGTCATTTACAATGTTACATTAATTTCTGGTATGCGGCATAATGGTTCATTTATACATATATATTCCTTTTCACATATATATATATATTCTTTTTCATTATAGGCTATTACAAGGTATTGAATATAGTTCCTTGTGCTATACAGTAGGACCTTGTTGTTTATCTATTTTATTTAATTAATTTATTTTTTAATTGACGTATAGTCAGTTACAATGTGTCAGTTTCTGGTGTACAGCATAATGTTTCAGTCATACATATACATACATATATCCATTTTCATTTTTTTTCATTAAAGGTTACTGCAAGATATTGAATATAGTTCCCTGTGATATGCAGAATAAAAATTTTTAATCTATTTATATATATAGTAGTTCATATTTGCAAATCTTGAACTTTAAATTTATCCCTTCCCACCCCTTTCCTCCTGGTAACCATAAGACTGTATACTATGTCTGTGAGTCTGTTTCTGTTTTGGAGATGAGTTCATTTGTGCCATGACATTTTAATCTCTGAGTACCACCTTGGGGTTACCAGCATGTTCTGGTACCTGAGTGCTACCTGTATTTATTGTCCAATTTCCTTCTTTTTTCTCTGGAAACATGTAATTGATTACAAAATAATTGGCCACAAGGTTGAGTGAAGAGTAATTTTCTTTCATTGTGTATGTTTTATTTTTTTGATTTAAAAAAGACTAAGGGAGGATGCTGTGATATCAGATTCTTGAAAGTTAAATGTGATGTTATGCACATTTCTTTTCTAAAGAATATTATATAGGCTTCCAACCCAAGAGAGAACACAGTACATTGGAACAGAGGATTTTCAGTCAACTGACCTAGATTTTGTGACTAGGGACATATCTTATCATTATAACTTAAAAAGATTGGAAAGCCGTATAAACCCATTGACTCTAGTGGTTTCTAAAGGCTGACCTAAGAACTGGTGCTAGTCTCCGACAAAGATTTATTGGCTAGCAGGGACCTTATCTTCCCCGTTAGATGTCTGCTTTTTATTCGATTTTTTTTCTCTTCTAAATAGCTTTTCTTCAACTTTCTTTCCTAGCATTCCTTTGTTTATTTCATAACTTCCAAATTTTTAGGATTTAAATTTTTTTTTCCCTCATGCATACCAGGCTATAAATATCCCTCTAAGTAACATTTAGCTGCATCCCACAGTTTTAATAGGTATGGTTTTCTTAATCATTAGGTCCTAAATATTCTCATTATTATACTGTTTTCATTTTTCCTTGACCAGTGAATTATTCATGCAAGTATTTCTGAAATTCTAAACATTTTTCTAGTTATTTCTACTTAATAATGTAATTGTACTGTGGAGAGAAATCTTTGTAGTCTGTATTGTACCCAGTTTACAAAATTTATTGAGATTTGTCTTGTAGCCCAACAGATCAGTAAATGCCATTAAGTGTACATGTGTGCTTGAAAAGAATGTGTATTCTACAGTTATTGGGCGCAGCAATTATAAAGTCCATTAGAGCAAATGTGTTTATGATGTTCTTTAAATTAAACAGGTAATTTTTTTTGATCTTTCAATTACTGAGAGGAGAATAAGAGCATCTCCAAATTGACAGCACATTTGATTATTTCTCCTTTTAGTTCTCTGGGATTATATGTATATAATTTACCTGTATTCATATGTGTACATATGTGTATGAATATGCATACATGAATATTATGTGTATAATATGCTTGTGTATATGTAAGTGTGGGATTAGATTCATACAAGTTTATAATTTTGTATCTTCCTGGACAATTATATACCAACTCTTTTTAGTTCTAATAATGCTTTTTGCCTTAAAATCTATTTTGCTTGATCATACAAAAACTATACAAGCTTGCTTTTGGATATCAAAATGCAAATGAATCAGTTTAATTATAATATTACAGATAATACTAGCATTTAATATAATATGGCTAGGGATTTTCCAGTCAACCAACAATGAAATTATTCAACAAACATGTAGTGCCACCTGAGCACTTAAAGTATGTGTGTCGAATGCACAAGTGTCATCACATTACTATTACATTTAAGGTATCATATAAGTTAAACACACAGGAGATTTTTTTTGATTAAATGTATCTCTCCACCCAGGATAATGCATTGAGAAATAATAATCTTATTGGTATTTTTTACCTATAAGAATTCTGACAAGATAAGTTTCACTGTTTTCCTTTAACATCAATTTGTCAACTTATTAGTTGTTCTATTATTAAGTCTACGGGCATATATTCTACTATTGTATGAGGTGTTAAGTCAGATGCAAAAGATATTCATACAGTGCCTGTTTTTAATTCTACCACTCAAATAAATGAATGAAACAGATAAGATAAAAATATATTGAGTTGGGAAGGGTATAGCTCAGTGGTAGAGTCCACGCTTAGCATGCATGAAATCCTGGGTTCAATCTCCAGTACCTCCATTAAAAAACAAATTAATTAATTAACCTAATTACACCCCCCAGTATATATATATGTATATATATACACACACATATATATATACTGATTTATATATATAATATACATATATATATACACACACACTGACTTTTATATATAATCATAGTATATAATATACATAGATATATAAATCAAAGATACTAGCATACCTTATATTAGGCTTAAGTGAGTATTGAAAAATATTTGCTACCTCCTAATGAATTACTCACAGACAAATTAGTATATTTTAATATGATTTTAAATGTTTCAAATCATATATCACAGTGTTCTTCATGAATATATTACAAAATAGATCATGTTTCTCTTATATCCAGACTATGGCTTTACATTAAAGATAAACCTCCATGGTTCTTTCATCTCTAATAATGTATATAAATGATGCCCACACACACAACTAAAGTCTATAATGGGTAGATAAATACTGAATCCCAGGGCAGAGTCAAGGTCAAAAAGCACAAAAACTTGATCTACTTCCTATTTTCCTCCAACCATGTCACAATTTTGTTTTGTTTGTATTTTCCTGGCGTCTCTTTTCAATCTTTTTTCCTTTAAAAGTCAACTTCCTTCTGTTTTAAGCATGTCTCTTGTAAACAACACAGTTGGATTTTGTTTTTCTCTAGTCTAGCTGTATGTGTTTTATCTGGATACTGAATCAATTTACATTCGTTGCAATTTCTTAAATGACTAGATTTATTTCTACCATCAAATTCTCTACTCTCCATTTGTCCTGTTTTTTGAGACTGTAATCTTTTTCTCTCCTCCATTATTTCTTTCAACTGTTTTATTTTTATCTGGATTGATTTTCAATTGATACTATTCCATATTTTCATGTCTACTGGTTTTGATTTTATGTGATCTATAGTTTAATGGTTACCTTATAAATTTTAAATTATATGCATATCAGTTTTGAAGCAATTCAATATCATTACTATCCATCCAAACAATGAAAGACCTTATAGTATTATAACTCAGGCCAACCCATTATGACAGTTATGGCCATGTATTTTAGTCTATCATTATCTTTATAAGTCCACAACAAACACATTTGTTTTATATGGTTATGATTTGTTAGTTTTACTTACATATTTTCAAGTGTATTTAATCTTCATTTCTTCATTCAAATCTCAGATCTTTCATATAAAATAACTTTCTTTTCACCTGAAGTTCATTATTAATGAATTAATTGATTCAAAAATATTTATTGAAAGCTTGTTACATCTCCCTAAATATGGCTAATATAATTGCAGCATATTAAAAATGTAGATAAAAATCTTTGTCTATTCTTCAGAGGTTTTTAAAGTGATAATCACTTTGTGGCAAAGCAGATACTATGATCTAAAAATGTTTTCTTTCTTTGACCCTTATTTTCTAAAAGATATTCCTCTAAGATAATGGCTACAATCTCTAAAAATTTAAAAAAATCTTATTGTCTTTGGTAATCTCTATTTTCACTATAATGCGTTTATTTGTGTCTTTTCTGTTTGGAATTTGTTAGACATTCTGTGGATTGTTGTTTTTCATTAGTTATAAAGAATTGCCAGTTATTACCTGTTTAAGTATCATGTTTATCCCATATTATGTCTTTCATGTTTAACAGTTTTTCTATTCTGTACTGATTATGGAATATACCATTATACCTTTCATTTTTACTATTTCTTTCATTTGCTCTATGAATTCATTAATACTCTGTGTGCATTCATATATATGAGAGAGAGAAAGGGGAAGAGAGAAGGAGTTCTATGGGAACCCCCACGGAAGTAGATGCAAGACCCTGTCTGCTGTCTTACACTCCCTGCTATGGTTCTAACGTGTGTGTCTCCAGAATTCCTGTGTTGAAATCCTGACCCCCAAGGTGGCTTATTAGAAGTGACGCTTTGGAAGGTGGCTAGGTCATGAGTGTGCAGCCCTCATGAATGGGATTAGAGCCTTTATAAGAGGCCCCAAAGAGCTGACTAGTCCCTCTACCGTACGAGGACACAGTGGCAGGTCGTGGACTATGAACCGGGAAGAGAGCCCTCCCTCACAGGAATGCAGCTGTGCTGGTGTCTTGACTTTGGATTTCCCAGCCTCCCTAACTATGAGAAACGAATTGTTGATAAGCTTCCCCGGCTGCAGTATTTTACTGGAGCAGTCCAAATGGACTCAGACACTCTCCTTAAGGTTGTGAATCTGAGGCTTAAATGAAATGGAGTTGGCATATTCCCTCCAAATCTAAGCCAGTTTAAGTATTTTATTTTTTAACTCATTGGTTTTTTCTTTCATTTAGCCTTTGTCCTGGTTACCTTTCTGCCGGTTTATGAATGCACTTTAATAGCTGTTTCTTTTAATGGACCCAGTTGTTTTTGATGTTCATTTCTCTCTCTATATTTAAGATACCTATCTAAGGATTACAGATATGGAGGAATTTTCCTAGCTTACCTGTAAATTTCAGCATCCTTCACTTTCTTAAGTCATTGAATCTGTTTTATGTGCAGCCACAGCTCCAACTGAAGAAAAGTTTCTATCTACATGTCATATTTTCTGTCAGTATGATAAGGAATATCAAATGAGACACAGAAGAGGGAGAATTTCCCCTTTAATCAATAAGCAAAGCATAAACACATTCGCCCTCCAGAAAGACTGATTCATCCCTTTCAGGTAGCTGAACTATGCACCATGCAATTCTCTCTTTTAGGAGATGTCAATTTACAATGCAAAATATCTAGTCTGTTTATGAAAAGGGCCCCAGTTGAAAAATGCTTCCTCTATTCACAAGGATCCATTATAAATAAAGATTTTATTTTTTAATTGTCTACCTTAATCCCAGGCTTCCTCAACCCTGAATCACCCCATGTCAGCCTTGCCCCTCAGTTAACACCCATCATTAAAATTTCCCAAAGCACAACGGTCTTATCTTCTGGGTGTCACTCAGGAGCAATAGTTGTGTGTGCATGTGTGTGTGTGTACATGAACCTCTAAATGATGAACCATGGGACATCGTGGGGTGACTGGTTTCACTTTGAACTTCAGCAAGACTGAGGAGAGAAGTCATTTTCACACTGAGAATAATTAGAAGGACATCAATCTCACTGAATTACTTCAATGAGTATTCAAATTACTGTTCAGTGTTTATTCTTTCTTTTGAATTCTTTATTTGTTAGGCTTATTTTTGTATCTCTACTAGTAGGTACTCAGGCCAGGGACTCTGAGGCAGGACGGTCAGGAAACAATTCCAACATAAGTGACCATGCATCTTATTAATTTGAGGGATAGACCTGAATATAGAAAACTATGAACAGTGGCTTCACGTGGACTTAAGTCTAGTGAAAGGATCTTTAACCACTCTTTAGCAATGTAGCTATTTTATTCAACTGAACTTTGTTTATATGATTTATGCAAAATGCCCAACGTTAAAATCTTTCTGAGGAAATCGACGGCAGTCAATCCTCTTCAGCCTCTGACTTCCTGCTAATTACCAGTACCACTGGACATCACCCTGTTGGCTTAAGAAACTGTATCTCTGAATTTTATTTCTACCACTCACTCTGTGATTGTACTAATGGTTCATGTGAATACAGAGCTCTACAGGAAGGATTGGTAACCATGGTGATGGGAGGGTGCTTTCTGCACGAACTCCACTGTACAAAATAATTTATGCATGAATGTAAAATCACAGATGTTTTGAACCATATGCAGACTATATTTAACTACAGTGCAAGTGACAAGTTACTTGGGAGTTACTAATCCAAAGGAGGTGAGCCCTAGTCAGATAATAATTCTTCCCTCTTCTCCTCAGTGGTGTAGTAGAAGCCTCCTGGGCCCAGGGTCCCACCGCTTTGGGGAATAAATGTGTTACTGTGTTGAATGTATGTGTTAATGTGTATGTGTGAGTGTGTGTGTACACTCAACAGTGTGGTATACGGAAGGAAATGTACAGAAAGGAATACACTGAAAAGATAATAAGGGAAAAGAAAGAAAGGCAATGTGATTTAAAAAAAAAAAAGTCTTATTAACCCTTTTTCTTATATAGTCTATTCCTAAGAGTCTTAGTGTACAGGAATATTGACTTTTAGGGATATCACTGATTTTTTAACTTTAATTTAGGAAAAATAAATATTTCTAATTTAATTTTAACCTAGAAATTAGTGCCTTGGTTATTGGGAATAGCTCTTAGGCTGTTATGTTTGCAACTCAATGAAATCATTTATCTTCATAACAATCTTTTAAAAGGTTGAATTGTATTTCGTATAGTCTGAAACCCAAATAAATATTGAATACATGTTTGAAATATTCATATCCAAAATTTATATTCTTTTTGGCCTCAGTTCTTAAAGGTATAAATCCTTAGTTACCCCAAATCATGTGCTTACCCCACATGCACTTTTACCAGAGTTGGCTTCAGAGGTTACCATAGCCTTAAGAAATAAGTAACTCTGAAATTTCTGCTCTCCACCTGTAAAAATAAATGCTGCATTAGAACAGGATTTCTAAAAGAGAAGCTCTTAGAAATCACAAAATTAATGCAATACTTTGTGGAAAAGAGCTATTTTCAGTACCACTGGCCTTTTAGTCTTTAGAGGCAAAAGAAAGGAATGTGAAATGGAAAAGAAAACAGTTTGCATTTGCTGTGAAACTTCTCATTCCTCAGGGCATGATGGACCCAGGATTGCCTCTTTCTTCATTCCCCTGTCCTTTATCTTTTAGTAGAATGTGACATCTGCCTCTTTTAGATTAAAGTCTTCCTGGACTTTTGTCCCTCACCTCACTTCTCTGCTTAACACCTTTTGTATTGCTTTCCCCACTCTCATTTTAATATAAATTGCCTCACTGGTAATAAAATACATTTCTTCAGATCCAAGGGAGACTCACCTTAAGCAATTGTTTTTCCCTCCTTGGTGCCCTCCGTCTGTGGAAGCACTAATGTGCAATTAAACGTTAACAGAGAGCCTCAACATTAACCGGACTAAAATCTAATAGAAAGAATAGAAGGGGGTTATTCCACAGTTGAGGAGGGCAGTTGCCTTTTGGCACATCGAGTTTTGTTCTGAGTATGGATAGGGTGTTCTCAAATGAGAAAAAGCTGAACATTTGCAATTATGGTAAAGCCACTGAGTGGGCATTAGAGATAACAGACCTTGACTAGGATAGATAGTGGGTTCCCAGCAGGCCACGCCAAGGCATATGACACCACAATTGGTCAAAAATGTCAGGGTTTTCCAGATGGTTCTGACAACTGCCAATTTCAATTTTGTATGTTCGGAGAAATCACCTAACTTTTCCACTCTGGGTTGAGAAATTCTGCTTTCTGACATTCCTGAGATTCAGTTTGGTCCGTCCTCTTCAATGGTTTTATACCGCACCACGGAAAAGAAATAGATGTGAAAATACTTAGCAACAAGCTTCTCTGCCTCACTTGGCCACCTCCTCTTCCTGTCCCTCCTGAGAAATATGACCAGGTGATGCGGTGCTGCCGTGAAACTGCTCATGTAAACACAGTAGCATTCTGTCTTCACTACAGCGCAGGCTGTTTACTAGATCATTGAAACACATGATCTCGAGAAAGAGAACCTTTTGTTAGTACTCAAGGAGTCTGGAAGCTCCCTTTGTGCATGTGTGGGTGGCTATGTATCTCCTGCTGTCAGTTTAAATGTGGACCTTAGCCTAGTGCTCAACACATAATAGTTATTAATAAATATTTGTTGGAAGAATGAAGAAAAGGATGAGAACTCAATGGGTTGTTAGTTGAAGAAAAATGTCATTTTGCATATGCTTTTCCTGAAACCCTATGGCACATTAATCATGGAGGTAAGCAAAAACTTCATTTCCTGGGTAACTGCAGATAGCACATGAGCACATCTTGGATTGTGGCCCGCACGCAAACACGCTGTTGAGAGAACAGGTCAGAATTCAGAAAATTGGCATAGTAGATTTAACCCATTTTACTATTAGTAATTAAAGTCCCTTTTCCCTTCCTTAGTATTTTTTTGTTGAAAATTCATTGCTTCTCTTCTTCCTTTTATCTCTGTTATTCCCTTAAGACCAGTGATTTTGTCTGTCCGCCTACCTCTCTATCTATATTTATCTATTAGAAAACTGTAAATTATAGTACAGTATAAGAAAAATATTTAAATCACTCTTAATCCCATTACTTGAATGAACTAGTAGTTTTATTAATTCTTTATATGTATATCTTTTTCTGTGTATATGTATGTATTTTGTATATTATATGCACATATCTAATTATTTTAAAATTTACGATTAGCATTTTTTACGTCACTTTACAGATACGCATTGGAGGATAGGTAATATGCTCCTTTATAGGTATAGTAATTTATTTTACCATTATTTTTGGTCATGTTAAGTATACCCAATTTTTAGCTGTTATAAAATTATATGATCGTTATTCCTGTTGGAGTTAAGATAATTACCTCCTCGGGGCCAACATTTACAGTCTGGTCATTAGAGAAAATCTCTTTTTGCAGAGCTGAAACTTGTACATCACCTGCCTTGGTTAACCTGCCAGCCCCATTGTGGACATCTGGGCAACCTGGAAGGCTGCAAGGCATCTCAGAGCGGTTATTCCTTTCTCCTACCAGAAAGCCTCAATTAGTGCAGAGAAGCAAGGAAAGGAAAGTGACATATTCGATTTTTAGCAAATTCACTCCCCTGTGGCCAGGCAAAGAGAAGGAAATGAAAGAAGAGTGCAATGGGTGTTTATATTATAATTCTTCTGGGAATTCAGTCCATTTTTAGAGTCTAAAAATGTTATTTGCTTTCTCTACAGAGTAAATTTCTTCAGTAGGAGAAAATTTTACGCCAATAAAATGAATGCTAACTTATTGTTAGAATTCTATGACATCTGATATGGTTCAGAATATTGTATTAAAATAAAATGCCAAATTGTAGACTAATTTCTCTATCTGACATACAAAAGACTTCACAGTCCTATCCAAACTTCCCTTTTCAACATCTTCTCTTAAAAAGTCTGTCCAAACCCCATACTAAATTTCCTAATAGTCTTGAAATCACCTTGCTCATATCTAGGTATTTTTGTATATTATTCTTTCTGCCTAGGATGTGCTTCTTCCTTCTCATCTGGTAAATTCATGACACCACAGACATGGAGGCAAAACTCATTTTTCCCTCTTCTCTGCCATCCTAGCTACTCATTTCATACTTTGACTATAATGCATGTGTATAATTGTGATGATCTGCTCCCAGATCTGGTTCAAGCGGTAACTGTGTTATCCTAATATTTCATATGATAATCGATGTATGTGAGGCATATCACTCAAACGTCTGTGGGAGGAATGAATGGATGGATGAAACCCACACTGAATATTGGCCATAATGATTTAGCATAGCAAATGATTCTTCAGAAGCTGTGTATGTCTTTGCCTTATATCCTAGCCTTAAAGTGCACTTTCATGCATTTCCCAGGTACCCCATTCTGTATCTAGTCACAATAGTTCAGGCTAAAGTTGATGCTTCGAGGAGGTATATGTCCTCCATTCCCAAACAGAACCTTTGCTGGTAATAGGAACTTAGGTATGTCATAATTCTTGATTTCCTGTTGATAACTGGCATTAGGAGTTTTCTTATTTTCTTCTATTTAATTATGAAGATGTTCTAAATATAGGACAATAGTAGATATTTAACCCTATCACCTACTAGCTGTTTTTTCACCATATTTGCTATACTGTTTGCTTTCCTGGGATATTTTAAAGTAAACTACATATATCAAACTATTTTAATCCTAAATATTTTCATATGAATCTCTTCAAAATAAGGATATTTTCCTGTATAATTGCAATGATATTATTCCAAAACAAACAAAAAAAAACACAATTTCTCAGAATGATCTAATGCCCTGTCCATATTCAGTTCCCTCTAGGTATCTCCACGATGTATTTAACTGTTGGTTTATTTGAACTAGGATTCACCAAATGTCTACACATTGCATTTAGTTGTGCCCAGTCTTTATTACTTTGGAGCAGTCTTCCTTGTTTTTTTCTTCCTTTTTTTTTTTTTTGGTCTTGAGAATATGTTAGTTGTCTTCCATCTAAGCTTATAAGATTATTTCTTTGTGTCATTTACCTTGTTCCTCTAACCCTTTATAATCCATTAATGGTCTAGAAGTTAAATCTATGGCATGATTATATGCAACTTAAACATGTAGGGTAAGTTTTTTTCAGCCCTATTAAATAAATATTTATTGCTATATTTTTTTCTCCTGAATAATATGCATAAAATCGGTATATCCTCACGTCTGAGATAAGATTATACAATAGGGGCTCATAGTATCTCACAGGGTGAGTATTCTGGTGCATCTGGTGATACTGCAGATTGCTCAGGTGAAGGATAACACAATAGAAGGGAAAATGAGACTAAAAATAGCAATCCAAAACTTAGGTATATGAGCTTCTGGCTCCAGGGAATTCCATTAATTAAGGAGAGCCATACAGATGATTCAGAGCAGTTCAAATCCAAAGTGTAGGCCGTTCAAGGAAGTCATCAAGATCACGTAGATAAACAAGGGATCCAGATGATGCTATTAACACTCTGTGTTGACTACTTCAGTTGACAAATGCTGGGGTTATAAGATTGAACTATAGGCAAAAGGAAGTTAATGCCATGATACTTACTATGGCTTCTGACTGACATAGTGAGCAAAATATCAATATAAAAGTACATACACCATGTTCATCTTTATTTTAGAGGAGGTACTAGGGATTGAACCCAGGACCTTGTGCGTGCTAAGCATGAGGTCTACCATTTTGAGCTATACCCTCCCCACTACCATGTTCATCTTTAAATTCTTTTTTAAACTAAAGGAGCTATATATTCAGTTTGGTACTATCCAACACTCAGAAATAATGTTTTACTGAATGCTGGGCAATAGTATAATAAAAGAACATCAAGTAGAAATATGTTTACACATTTATTGAAGGACTATTTGTTAAGACACAGAATCTGATCCACAATCTTGGTTAATGCCTACTACTGCTTGTGCATTTTCATAGATCTGTATGTTTGTGGCCTGAGTTTCAAAAAGAAGTTGAGACTGTCATTATTTTTATATTTCTACACTTTGGAACTTCACACAGTGAAAAGATCATGGGCATTTGGATCCCTGGATTCAAGTCTTAGATTGCAACCTGACAAGGGGTATTCTGATGATATTGTTTTGATAGAGCTATGTAGAAGAAACTCTATAAAAATACAGAACCTTTGTTTTATAACTAAGAATGCAAGCTGCAGAAAACCCTGACCCTTTCCATATCCTTAATCCTCACCACAATTACGAATGATACTAATTTTCTAAATTAATGATTTATTAATGATTCAATTTGTTTAACCATTTGATATTTTATAAAAGAATGCACTACATTTAGATGTATATACAAATATATTTTAAGAAATGTATGTGTGTGTGTAGTACACACAATTAAACTCATTGCATTCCTTTTTTAAAATATGGGTCCAAAGAATTTTAATATGTCAAATACAATATATTGATGCTACTAAAAATGCTGGGAAAATTGGTAAAATGTTTAATTGGGGATTCATTGTGCAGTGTGGATCGAAGCCTAAGAGATTAAATTATGGTCCAAATAGACTTCAATCACTCCAGATGTCTTCAATCTATCCCCCACACAATATGGTTGGCCCAGAGAAAAGAGCTTAATAAGCTTTCAAAATATTTGTTAAATGGATGGAGTTAGCATAATCATAACTCTACAAAAAGGAAAAAGTATTTTTTCTTCTAGATTTTTAAATAAAACACAGAATAAGCCTTATTACCAGATAGCTAAATCTGTTTAATGATTAAACTAATTTGAGATATAGACCATTAAGTTACAGTTATTCAGAGAATGAAAAATTTGCTTAGAGTGATTTATGATTCTTTCTGGAATGTATTAGATTTGTAAATGTGTGACTCCATGAAGTCTTTTTGGGTGCTTTCTTGTAAACAAACCACACATACCTTTCACTCCAGTCTTTTTGACCACCTATCATCTTTTCCAGCCCTACACTAGCCCAAATTTACCCTAAAGCAGGATGTTAGAAGTTGAGTGGGTCCCAGAGATGGGGTTACTCTCAGAAATGGGTAAGAATATTGTTTCTCCAACTTCATAGTAATTTTTTTGAACTTAAAAGTTTAATAGTTTATAGGTTGGGTAATAATATTAAAAGGCCTAGTTGTTAAAATTAGCCCTGTCAAACAGGATATGCCAAACAATCCTGCTTCTGAAATAACCTGCTGAATTAAGAAGACTGATTCAAAATGCACATACCAGCAATATATGACATGAAGCATCTCATGAATCCCACTAACCTTTAGTTTTTTCATAGTTCAAAGGGCAAAATTATTCTCAAAAAACAGTAGTCTCAGGTGTTTGTGGTGGGAATTAAATAACACAGCATTTACAGTACGAGCTTAATGCATGTTTTTCTTCTCTTCATTCACTGCTACTTGGCGACCTCTCGTTTTGTACAAACCAAATACAGCACTTCCAACCTGTCCCAGTCAGGCGTGCAAGCTCTTGTCAATTTCTGTTTGTGTTTCCATGGAAATCAGTGAGGCAGGAGTTAAATACATCTGGCTTGGCCAGCAAGGTTGGCCAGCAAGGTCTTTGAAAGGGCTCGGGTCAACAGGAGCTCAGCTGAACAGGAGCTCAGCAAAGTTCTGATATGTTCTTGGTGTATTTTTTTTCTCATAAATATTTATAACTGTTTATGCTTCGTTAGTTTAGAAAAATCTCTTTGAAGAGGATTCAGTTTCAGTAATCTATAATGACAGGAATTATCCTCACTTGATAATCTGGATGATTTGGAAGGCAGGGGATAGTATGGTTTCTTCCCTTTTGCTTAGGTTGTCTTTTCTCAGCTAATCTCAAGATTAGTATCACATGATTGTGATGCAGGGTGGGTTTCCACATATCAGACAGCATGGATTTCACTTCCCACATACAAAACTTGCCTTTGACTCACCGTATTTTTCAAGAAAATAAACACCAGGGTTTCTCTGTATATTTAGACATTGGAATATGGCTCCTTAATATAAAGAAAATCAGAAAACCCATATTTGAAGATTTTGGAGAGTTTTTATTTTGTGCCTAAATCTATCTTCCTGTAGGTCTGAGAGGGAGTTTCCAAAATAGCCTGGCAGCTGAATCAAATGTAATAAATTGTTTTGGACATTTTATCAGCAGCTGTTCTCAAGAGTGATTGTTAATATGACATGATCCCTGCCCAGATTTCAGGGCTTGAAATAAGATGGTGGTGGCAGGTAAGATAAATTTAATATATCAAAGAGGCTGAGAACCTTTCGAGAAACTATATATAGTGAAAATAGGTTTTATTTTTAATTTTATTTATTTTATAGCCAGCAGGGAAATATTCATCTTTCTCAGCAAGGCAGATTCCATCAGGGTCAAGAACGAGCACAAACGTTTCAGTAAATGAGTAGTGGGGCTGACATTCTTCCCTCTAATGGAAGTTAAGATAGGAAGGGACAGCAGCAGGCCAGTTGCCCAAAGAAAATTTATTCTTATTTTAATCTAAATAATGTGGAGTTACCTGGGCAGTCTTACTAAAAATTATACCAGATGAGGTTTTTATATGTGATTTCAAAGAAGTGCTTTCTATTTTAGTGCGAGTAGTAAGTCCATAGAGATGCTTTTCCTTCTTAATGACTTGTATTGAGGAACTACTGTCTCTGGAAAAAAAAACTAATCAAACGATTTGTTGAATAAATCAAAACGTGTTTTCTATTTATTTATGTCTCTATTGAGAGCTGAAATGCTCATCTCTCTTAATTAGTCTCTTTTCACCTAGGTCTTCTTCCTTTGCAAATCCATCCTCCACAGTATTTGAAGAGCAAGCCATCAAAAAACGCACATGGAATCGTGTCACTCTCCTGCTGTGAACTTTCCTCTGCATGTTCATCATTTCCAGGAAGGAATCTTAAGTTCCTTACACCAGGATCTCACCACTCCATGACTCATATTTCCTTCCTCTTCAACCTCATCTTCCACACACTCTTCTTATATCAGAAGAATGTCAACTCTACCCAAGACTAATGCAGTTAATGATCCAGCCTGAATCCTGACCCCGTCCTCTTATCTCCAGCTTATGTTCCCCATCCTCTGTCCACACCCTGTTTTTAAAATCTTGATAAATTAACTTTGATCTCACTTGTTACTTCTAACATTTTCCCATACACAACTCACTCACACAGTAGGTTGGGCTTCATGTTCTACTGTACTTCTGTAACACTCTGTAAAACTCTAAATCACTACATTATACTAACGTTATCTTTTTTCCTATGAATTTACCTCTCACCAGAGTGCAGATTCTATAACAAAGAGCTTATTTATCATGTTGTATTGAGTTCTTAGATTTTTGCTTAGCATATAATTGATGCTCAACTAATATTTCTTGAACAAAAATGAACTAAAGTTCTGGAGGAGGGGATGTTCTACATTCAGGTGACCTCTGGAGAAAAATGCATGTTGGAATAGAGAATAAGAAAAAATCCTTTTAAAAACTAGTCACATTTCTCTGCTAAGAAAACTCAGGCTTAACGGGTCTGCCTACATATGGTTTCTTACAATAGATACTTAGAATGTAGGGAAAAAAATGCCTCCCGGAACAGATGATAGAAAGAGGATGGCTTGTAAAGCCTACAAGCACTGTCGGTTCTATCACCCAGCAGCCAAATACAAGAGTCTCTAAGTGTCCCTTTCTCCTTCCCCTTCTTTGGCTCCCACAGGGAATTTTGGATGAACTATCCCTGCCCTTAGGTAGAGAGAGTTTTCCGTATGTTTCACTGGCACAGCCATTCATGATTGCTGGCCGACCAGCACGGGAAGATGATTCATCACAACCTAAAGTGTTCAGAGCCTCAGCTGAAAAGATCATTCCCAAGGTGTTATTTAGAACCTAGGATTCATTCAGTTTACAGAAACTAAACACCATCATTAATTCAGTTTGGGGGAGAAGGACTCAGTTATTCTGCCTCTTGATTGCCTGCCCCTTGGTAAGGATTTGATATAAAGAGATGCTGAATGTCTGGGCATTTTTATGAGATTTTTTTTTTCCCAAACAGGTGTTCTGTTAAACTCTATGGGAGTGAGAGGGCTGGCACAAAGGCGAGCGGAGGGAAAGGGAGGTTTTAGAAAGAGCTGAAAGGCAAACAGATTGGACTTTGATTGTTCTGGATAGAGTGACAGAAAGAATAATGGGTGAATCTCATTCTGTTTGGTTGGCAATTTATTGGAGTGTAGGATTGTCAAGCTGATTCTGGCTTTCAGAGCCCTGAAACAAAGAAGAAACTTGCTATGATGGGTGCTTAGATATCCCCTATGTTTTAAGGCCTGGGGATCTGCGTACCCTAAGAAATTCCTACCAGAAGTGGAGGAAATGCTAACTCAGTGTGAGGATTTGGCTCACCACCTTGAAAGCAGTTTCTCAAGCACTTTGTAAAATGACTTGGCACATTTGGCTGCAAACTAAGGGAGGAGAATTGCTGTTGGTCCAGAAATCTGGTTTGTGTAAGAATCTGAATGTCCTGCTGCGATAACTTTCTCCCGGGGCTGATAACCTTTTGAATGAGGGACCATAGATCATTAAGGCAAATGTGAACCTGATAGCCTGGATAGCTGGGAATCCATACGGCAGGGAGGCCTTTGCATGCTTTCCGTGGCTAGTGTCGCTGATGTTCAGGGATCGAGAATGAGCCAGGCTGCTGAGAGTAGATGCCTCGGTCACATTTCCAGAGCCCGTATCTAGTGTTTTAAGAAAACAGTCTAAAAAAGAAAATATATGTACAGTATGTATGGGTATATGTATGTATATGTAAGCTGCAAACATACACGTACAGATACAATGGCAGTGGCTATTCTCCTTCATTTCACGTGTGAAGACTTTAAAACTCAGAAGTGTTAAATAAGTTATAAAATTATAATGCAGAGCTAAGATTTAAGTTTATATGTATCTGATGCAACAGTTACAATCTTTCCATTGTGTGTAGCTGAGCTTCCCAAATACTGCTTGGCTGTCTGTCTTGGAATCATCTGGGGACTTCCTTTAAACAATATAGCTTATTCGACTTACTCCTCTGCCTTGTCCAGTATTCTAATTTAGTAGGTCTTAGGTGAAGGCCGCAGGCTTGGTAATTTGTAATCATATCCCAGGAGATGCGGATTTTCTTCCAGGTTTGGCTACCTCATATCACATCACACTGTAAAGGTAAGGGAAAGGGACAGGAGTGGCGACGGGCAAAGTCATGCTTCTGTACCATGTATACGTTATGTGACTGTGTGCTGAGCTCTCTAGTCAGCAAAAGCCTTGCCACCCAGTGCATTATTCCTGTAATGGCACCGTCCCTGTGTCTTTGGATTACTCAAGAAACATTATAGTGAGATGTAAAGAACACAGGCTCACAGAAACATGGATTCAAGTGACTCTGGCTCTTACCAGATTATTTTTTAATTAATAAACCAAAGAACTTAGACAAGTTTCTCAGTCTTTATTAGCTTCATCCCTAAAATGCGCATCATCCATTGTACTGGTTTTCTAGGGCTGCCATAACAAAGAACCACAGTCTGAGTGATTTAAACAATGGAAGTTATTTTCTCACTCTTCTGGAGGCCAGAAGTCCAAGATCGAAGTGTCAGCAGGACTGGTTTTCTTTGGAAGCCTCTCTCCTGGGCTCGTAGGTGCCTGTCTCCCTCCAGTGTCCTCACATGGTCTTCCCTCTGTGTGTATCCATGTCTTAATTTCCTCTTATTAGGATACCAGTCATTTTGGGTTAGGGCCCACCCTGATCACCTCATTTTAATTTAGTTACTTCTTTAAAGATCCTATCTTTAAACACAGTCACATTCTGAGGTACTGGGGTTTAGGACTTCAGTATATGAATTTTGGAGGGACACAATTCAGACCATGACATACATATTCCACTTAATTTGAGTGGCTATTTTAAAGAGTGAATTAAACAGCACACATTAATTTGGCTTGTAAGCTAAAAGGTATTTATACAGAAGTTAAATTTTATTTAAAATTTTAAAATTCTCTTTTAGATTATTATATAAGTATATTTCAAATTATACTAGTAAAGCACAAATATCAAAATGATATGTCTTTGGCTTAGGTTAAATTATTATTCCCTTTTACCAAAGCAGATTATCTTTCTCTACATTCTCTTCCTTGTCTAGAATTAAGGTTAGTTAGCAACCAAATGTAGCTGGATAGAGTAGACGACAGGAATAAGTAATTTAATGTGGTAGTCTAATTTTTATATAATCTCCTAATATAGACATATACACACGTCTTCATATAATTTACCAAGCAGATAAAAGCCTAACATTTCCAGCAGCAATTGTGAAAGTGTCAATGCTCAACAGGCAGGAAAAAGTAGTAACAGCTTTGCTGAGTGCTTATTTTGTGCCAGGCAGTATTATCATAAGCATTTAATATTCGACATTATTTAGTTGAATCCTTCCTAAACTTTATGGGTACTATTTCTGTACCCATTTTAAATTGGAAAAAAATAAAGGTCAGTCAGAGGCATTAAATGTTTCCTTAGGTCACAGGAGTAATAGTAGAGCTGGAATTCAGATTTAGTTTTGCCTGATTCCTAAGCCCAAGTTTTATCAGCCAAAGGCATCATCCTTCACCAGATGTCCCATCATGCAGCTATATTGGGTATTAAATCATGCATTTTTCTATTTGAAATTAGGCCCACTGAGAATGCTGCTTTCCGGTGTCCAGGTAATACAATTCTGTGATAGCAGATTTTCTCCAGTAAAACTCCAGAAATCGAACGTGCAGGACCAGAACATGTAATAAAAACTCAGAGTTCAGACCCTGCTATTTTGAACATGATTATATAAACGGCTTATAAAATGCTACTTCACATTTATCTGTTTTCCAGAACAAAAAAGTAATACACTAGTGAACATAAATCTCTCTCTCACACACACGCACATACACACACACACCCGTGCCATGACAGCTTTAAATGCCAGAAATAACAGTACGATTTTTGTGGGGCAAATTATTTATCTATTTTAGATACCAGCCATGTTCAAGGGTTTGAATTTAAACTCTTAGTGAATTTTTATTTAGCGATTTTATTTCACCAGGTAATTTCCCCTTGTGTCTAGATGGAAGAAACTCAGGAGAGGAAAACAAGCTTCATTTTGACTCAGATATATTATTCAGAGTATTCCTTAAAAACAGAACCTAATTTATTGTTTTGAACAATCTGAAGTGAAAACAAGCAGTAAATTTTGTTCTGGGCTCTTCTCCCTCTGGTAACTGGCTTATGTCATAAAGTTTTATTTCACCTGAATTTTCTCATTGCATTTGAAGATCAATCATAGCCCCTAGTGTATTCTTCTTTTATATACATGCTTTTTTTTTTCTTCCACTGTTCTTTTTTTTTAGTGGGTGGTTGTAATTCAGCTTCTTCCTTTTTTGGTTTTGCCTTAATATTCTTAAACTAAATTTAATTCTCAGGAATAATAACTAAGTAGTCAAGTGCTAACCGTGTGGCAGATAGGGGCTGAAGGGTAGCTCTCTACACATAAGCTTATCTGGAGGGTGATGAATGTCTCATGAAACCCAGTTGAATTTTAGGGGGTCATGCTTTATAAAAGTGCAGACTACATCCCTTGAACTGCTTGATTATTTTCTGAAGAGGTATCTACTGGAATGGAACTTTATTTTCAAGGTGGAAGCACCTGCACGTGATTTACGTACTTTATACATATATGAGATCCTTTATACATATTTTATTTGTGGGTTTTCTCTCGTTACTAAGGCTAATGTAGAAATGATCACAACTTGTTAACTAAAACTTGTGTCAGTCAGAAGCCAGACAGCCCATGGGGTGATAGACAGCACTGGGACAGCCAAAGTAAAATATCTCTATTGTTGGAGGATGGGGAGTGGGGAAAAAGTCATAAACTCAGCAATAACGTTGAAAAATTACTATTCAAGGAGCACTAATCGAGAAATACAAAGAAGCTAACACCTCTGTTGAGCCACATGATTATTTCTTCTAGCGGTATGAACAGGTAAGAAATAGTCTTACAACAATTTTAACGTTTATAATACAGTTTAGTGTCTATGATCACTGTACTGTGTATCAGATCTAATTAGATTAGATTAGTATGTACACTTAAACATGGGATGTTCAGCTTTTAACCACATCAGTGATTTTGAAGTTTCATTCCACAAAGAAATAAATGTCTCATTAATTGGCAATGATTTTATGCCATATCTATTATACAAAGAAGTCCTTGTAACGTAATAATGACATGAACTGACCAAAATGTATACTGTTGATCATTATGAAGAATTAATTATGAATTAAGAAAATGTTAGCTTATTACTATCTGGCGTTTGTTTAGTTTCTGTACTGTTTCAGAGTAATAGGTAAAGTATTACCAAACACAGGGAAAAATCATTTTTAAAAAATACCAGGAAGTAAAAAAGGAAAAAAGAGTCAATTCCTTTTTTTTCTTTATTCATGATATCTATGAACTAAGACTGTTTTTGGAGATAGTGAATTAATTAAACAAGGAGGCCATCAGATTGAGGTGACTCTAATTAATGCCTTGGTGCCTGTGTAAGCCAACTGAGACCTTAGCCAAAGTCAATTCCTATAAATGAATTTGTATCAAGAATAAGAAATTTAAGTAACCAATCACAAGCAGCGAACTATGCTTTCCCAAATAAGGTAACTACTTCAACGATGACCAGCAAAATAATTCCTTTGTCTAGCTTCAGAGAAGACACCAGGAAAGTCTGTCGCCCGGCTCCTAAATCAGAGCCCTCCAGCCACTTTTGGCTTGGTGCTTTCCAATTTGAATCCATATTTGCTCAAATAAACTCTTGAAGATTCTGGTGTACTTCTCAGTTTATGTTAGACAGAAGCATGATTTGGATAGGAAATTAGAAAGAAATATTTTTAATAGTAAAATATTTACTTGGTTTCATTCATGCTAGGGACTGTGGTCTTGATTCCTGGAAAGGCAAATTGATTCAACTGGGGTATTCAGCATAAGAAAATTTAGGGTGGCACTGAGGATTAGCTATGTAGAGATTCAGGTGATACTTGGCACCAGATTCCTTTAAGATGTGTTAAATGTGGTTGTTTATCTGAAACTCTCAGAATGGATATTTTGCTTTCAAGAACTTGATTATAAATATTTTGAGGAGAAACCTAACTAAAGGTGAAGAAAAGACCTCCCTGACCCCTTGAGCCTTCATCCTACCCTCTGGTCCTATGAGAAAATGACTGCCACACTTGAAGATGCCCCAGGGTTGAGATTATGACCAAATGAACTGAGGAAAATGTTTTTACCCGTTGTAGACATGAAGCCTCAGGTAAGAAGAAGGTCCACTTAAGCCTAGCTGCTCTGAGGCGATGAGAGGGGGAAGGGGCCTAATATTAGCCCCTAAAATGGAGAAGTGACATGGGGACAGCTAGAGACACAAACGGGAGCTTTCTGTGTACTTTTTAGAATCGATGGGCTAGAAGCAGAGATGATATATCATGGTGGATGGGACTCAGAGAGGTCCAAGGTGAGCACCCACTTCCCTGCCTGTGACAGGAGGAGTGATGTCCCCAGAGATGCCCCCCAGGCCCGACCCCTGGCACGTGTCAATGTCACCTTGTATGGCAAAGGCGATTTTGCAGGTGTGATCTTGAGATGGGGAATTTATACTACAGAAGAGAAGGCCATGGGACAGAAGCAGAGTCAGAGAGAGAAAAGATGCTACATTGCTGGCTGTGAAGACAGAAGGAGCTGTGAGCCAAGGAACCTTTGGAATACAGCTCTAGAAGGTGGAAAAAGAAGGAAATGAATTCAATGCTAGAGACTTCCATGGCCGGCTGACACTTTAACTTTAGTTCAGTGAAACTGATTTCAGACTTCTGACCCTCAGAATTTCAAGAGAATAAATTTGTATTGTGTTAAGTTACTAAGTTTGGGGGAAGGGTATAGCTAAGTTTATAGTAACTTATTATAGCAGCAACAGAAAATGGATATTATCACCCATAAAGAAGATTAAATAGGAGGCCTCCCCCTTATTAATTCTGAGTGATTCTGCAATACTGACCGTAGGCAGGCAGAGACTTGTTAAGTACCTTCAGAGAGAGAAGAGAAGAGAGAGAAATTTTCAGTGACTTCTAGAATTCTCCACCAACACCAGTTTGTGCAGAAGCTATTTATAGGCTTGGCCTTCAGGCTACTGCCTTTTTTCTTTTCTTTTGCTTTAAAAAAAAAAAACACAAACTTTTATTTTTTATGCTCAGAAGTCGATAAACTATTTCTTTAGCTGTATATGAAGTACAATGCTTGAGAAAATGTTGCTGTTCATTAGAAAAGAGATGTAACTTCTGTGAACAAGCAAATTTAAAATGTGTGAGAGACCAGTAATAAAAGAGTTGTGAGCTGAGCTCACAAGAAATAGACTGTCTCCTCCCTCGAGGGACTGGCCTTCTGATATGAGTGAAGGCTCTTTTTGTTCAATTAATAAACATTTAAAATAAAAGCTCAGGTTTATTTTAGGTTCAACTGCATTTCCTTACTTGTTATAGAAACTAGTAATGGGAAAGGTATAAGGTTTAATGTATGTATATGGATGGGTGGATCTTAATAGACCATGAATACTATCAATTATTATTAATTTGTCTGAGCAAGTTTTCAATGAAAGATATTTTCCCTAAGATATGTTTCTGATTATAATTATAGTATCTTCTCCCTAGGAACTTAGATTGGATATGGACCAGAACACAGGGATCATATAATAATCAGTTGGCATTAAAACAAAATTATGCTAGTAGAATTGTATTGAAGAGTGTCTAGAACTATGCCATTTTTCCTAGTGACACTAAAAATATGTTTAGTCAGCAAATTTACAGACTTGAGAATTCAAAGTAGAATTCAGAGATAGAATTTAAATGATAACAACCATATAATGTAGCTACACATTGTAATTCATGTCCAGTTTTTACCTATGAAATCACCAATAAAACTTGAAATCAATCTTTTCTTTAACACTCCACACAGAAACATATTTTGGATCATTGCAGAATTAGCCTGTTGCTGTTACAAGGAATTAGTGACTGGAACTGTCTGGGTAGTGTATTTAGAAGAAAATATTACGTGAGATGTTCAAACATTAGTGTGCATGGGAAAATTGTGTGAAGATCCATGCTTTCTATTAGTTGTGGTAGTGTATTTAGAATCAAGGCTGACTGTAAGAGGCTTTTGTATTTGCAAAAAAGGAAGATACAGAAAGTTGCTGTATATTTTCTGTAGCCTCTACCAAAAGATGAAGTTGATGGAATGTCTTATGGTCTGGATTTGACATATTTTTTCTATTGTAACATTAATGAAAATGGAAACAGTGTGCAAGGTGAAGCCAAGATGCCTCTTCCAAATGTGATCCAGTGATCTGGAGAAACTCTCTGTGGTGACATCACCATATTCACAAAACGAATATCCACTCATGCCTGGTGGTTGTGATAACTGTCAAGCCATCTTCCTATTTTAAAGCCAGGGTTTTATTTCCTGGAAAACTGCCTGGTAATTACACCATCCAAAACTTTAACACAGACTCTTTTGCTTTATACTCAAACCATGAATATCATGTAGTAGTGTCATAATTTATTTTTAATGTCAACTTATTTAATGCTACTGTTGCCTAACATTGTGGTAGTCTTCATGGAGGAGATAATAAGTAAGTATTTAAATGTCTCTTGTTAGGAAGTTTACCATTAGGAATAAGTAAGATTTGTGCATGCCAAATAGCAAATAATGATGCAGAACAAAAAGGCCCCCATGTGAGTTACCTTACTTCCCCCTGGTTTGCTCATGAACCAGCCTCTAACTCCCTCTCCATACTTCAGCAGTATGGGCTTTGTTTCTTTTGCTCAAATCCCATTTGCTTTCTCTACTTATTGGTTCCTTGCATGAGCTTTTCCTCTGGTGGAATACTCTTCTTCACCTCTTGCTAGTTCACTTAATTAACGCTTTCTCTTTGTTCAGTCTCAGCTTAAACATGCTTCTTTAGTGAATTCTTTCATGATCTCGCTTCCTTCTCATCTGCTTTCTTTTAAAACCGTATAACTCTATATTGTAATTCCTATTTCAGTGTTCTGTTAGATATTTGTGGGATTAAAATAAAACTCACATCTGTTTTCTTCACGAGACTGTAAAATATGTATTTCATTCCCATTTGATTCCAAGCCTCCTTGAGAATTTCTTGGCTACCGGTAGGTGAATCATAGACATAGGTAGAGTGATTGAAGCCCAGTACTGTTTTGGGGAATCTGAGCACGGAAGCTCAGTGCTAATGGGCTTTGAGATGGTCCAGAAGGATGGAGGGAAATGCCTACATAAAGCATGATTTTAGTGTTTTTAAGGCTTTAGAAAAGGCATAGGGTGAGAAGATTCTCAAAGTGGAGAAGTCTTTACATGTATCATCTTTGGAGCTAGAAAGCTCAAGTTTGAACTTCAGTTGAGTCAATTACCAGCCTTTGGCACTTTATTTTCCTACTCTAAGATTTGTCTTTTTAATCTTTGAAATAGATGCAATAATGACCTCCATCATGAGTTGTTATAAAGCAGTAGTTTCCAATCATTTGCATTCTGTCTTTACAGTTTTTGAATATCTGTGTTTCACCAGTATTCATGATTATTTTTTCTTTAATTTTTCCTTCTCTCCCCTCTTTTTAAAAAAGTTAATCTCTTTTTGAACTAGTATATCTATAAAATCATGTTTTTGTTCTGCTAGCTATAGTTTTTCTGGTGTGTATTATATATACACTTAGATATTTGAAATGTTCATAATAAATCTGCAAACCACTCATAATTATCCCATATGCCAACAGCAGCTAGAAAAGGAACACAGAACAAGGAGGTTAGGAAAGTAGGGAATACACAGAAGATACCCTAACAATCACTCTGCCCTCCCAGACTCAAGTCTTTTATGAGACTTTGCCCTTCTCTGAGCATAGGTTAAAGGTGAAATGCTGAGACAAGAAGATACAAATATTGGTTGCTTTACTTAAATAGAATTTTCAAAGAAAATGTCGTATATTACTTATAATTCTTAAAAAGCCTGCTTATTACATTCCATTTCACATTTAGTCACAATCTTGTATTTCTGGTTGGCCGTTAATTACTACCACTGTCACCACTATTAGCTAACCTGTACCCAAGATTTAAGAACCTTATCTACATCATAAACATTAGATATGTATTAGTTTGGCCACTAATTTAAATGGAGAAAGTTAAGTTCAGAGAGGTTTATGTAACCTGTACTGATTTATTACTCTTGGGATGGGTGACAGCTAACTCAATGCCATCTTTTGCTGGTCTAAAAGTACAGTTAAAATATTGGGGGAAAAGGAGTGCTGTTGTCAAATGCTTTTGGAAATTCTGGGTTAACACAGGAAACATCACTTTAATTCAGGGCCTCTCAGAGATACTAATATGCTAACTTGCATTCCCCCATCTATGGAGTCACTCGGGCAGAGTTTCCTTTCAGTCTAGTAATTTGCAAAATGTATTTGGAGGAAATGCTGTCCTGATGACTTCTGACTTACATTATCTAATCATCAAATATATTATTTTAATAACATAAATCTCCCAAAAGAATATATGGAAAATTTGTATGCTTTGGGTTTGCTTGGCTAAATTGTTGAAAACCTAACAGCAGCAGATTGGCAACTGTGAATGCAATATTTAGACAAGACCAGAATAGTTTTCAACAATTATATCACATCACATAGTTTAGAAATGTGAGCTATCTTAATTCAAGATGCCCAATATCCCCCTTGCTGATCCCATCTCTAGGGAATCGGGGTTGGAGGATGGGAAATTAAAGTCATGCCAGAAACAATACTAAAAATAAAAGTCCATCATCCAAAATGTGGAAGATTTTATATAAACCTAAGATTTTAGAGCAGCTAGTTAGGACCGCCTAGTAGCACAACAACTGTGCAGCGTGGGCACTTTTCTAAAATGATAAATTAGGCCCCCAAACCAAGGGTTCCAGCCCTAGACTGCAGTCAGTCTGGACTCTGGAGAAGGGCATGCCTTTTTGTAATTCACTTGCTCCCAAAGGGACTCCTTTTTATAACTTAAACAAAGTCACGGTATAAGCTACTAGTAGATTAAAAAATCAAGGATTTGGAACCGAGGGGGTGCACAGTTTGAGATCACAGTTGGTGGACTAGAACATCATTCATACTGTTCAACATGCTTTTACGTGCTTTTTGATACATATTATGAGAACTGGTGAGCTTAGCTTATATTACTAGAAGAGGAGTGGTCTGCAGTAGCGTTTAGCACCAACTGAACATACCACATAGTAATTTTCCAGATACACTTTCAGAAACAAAGCTCTATTTTGCAGAGTCACAGGGTGAATGATATGGATTTATAGCAACCACTGAAAGTTGATTTGAATCATCCTGTATGGAAGCTGGCTTGGTTTTGATGTTATTTCTAGCTATTTAAATACTTGAATGTAGTAGGTTCTCTGATTTGATTTATATTAATTAGGATACATTCCAAGTCCTGCATTACAATAGTGTCTTTTTAAAAGTTTATTTATTAGTTTAAGAGGTTTGGGAATGCATTCTGGAATCTTTTTCTTTTTAAGCATGTCTCACCTGTTTCATAGGTTGAACAATATGAAATTGACAGTATTTAGCCGTATTTAACCTAAAACAAATGACCTTTTCACATGGCTCACTTTAGAAGGACCATATGTGATATTTCACCATCCACCTGAAAAAAGCCAAAGACCACATTACTTTGGAAGGACAAAGATATGTTACTAGTGTCAGCGACACCTTAGAATGTCTAACTATGTCTGAGAATGCCCTCCTGATATATAAACAAATTTGGAAGAATTAACAATATGAACAGTGCCCTGCCTCACTGTTAACATAGATTAAGATCACTTTTAGGATAAAACATATTTAAATTGTGCAGATGGGAAATTCTGAAGTTTGTATCTTACAAAGCGAGTGACAACTCACTGTGTATTCACATTTTTCCGCATTGTTTTGCAGGCTACAATTTTGGGGATATAATTTAGACCCACATTCTTGCTCAGAGTGGCTCTGTGAAGGATAAGGTACATTTATTTTCTGCCTCTTTCTTCTTGTTCCCAAATTATTAGTCAGAAAGACAGATAATTATAAGGTGAAGATTAACAGCCTGCTTCTCGTCCCTGAATCTCACCCCACTTGTCTTTCTCTCTTCCCTCCTGGACCTGTCTCTCTTTGCATTATTCACGTTTCTTGGGTGAGCTCAGTTATCGCAGAACAAATAGTAACGCCAGGCCACCTGCTGCGTCCGCCACCATGTTTTGCACAGGAGATTCTCTTAAGTGGGCACCTTTCCCCTGCCCCATAATGAAGGAATATTGGAGCCTCTAAAGTAACAACCTTTAAATTTCATATGCCCTCTCTGCATTCCTGTCTAGCCTGAGAAAAGTGAAATAAATGGGTGTCAACAGGGAAAAGAAGGTCAAGCTTTCAGAACTCTCAGGACTTGGAAGAGAGAAATTTATATTGTTCTTTTGAGAGTAACACTCTATCTCTTCCTTTCCTATTCAGTTCATGCCATCTTAATCTTCAAAGTTCTGTGCTTTTCTGAGATGGGAGTGAGTTGGAAGAGCAGGAGCATATTAAGTATCTGGTAGACAGTGTAGTTCTGATTTTTTTTTTTTTTTTAAATGCAGAACACCCCACCTGTTGCTGCATTCCAGGAAGAGGGAACCACTTTCTATTTCAGAGTCTGATATCTTTGAGTTTTGGCTGTCTTTCACGGGAGGAGATATTTTTAAAGTGCATTGTGATGGGAGAATAAAGGATTCACCCAGAAGCACTCAGAGCAAATGGTGCCACTCCTCTAAACCCTGATGGGCTTTCTATGTCACTTCTGAGAAATCTCTCAATAACTTAGGTAGAAAGTAGTAGGAGGCAACTCATAGGCTTGGAATTCAAGAGAGGTATCAATTACAGCCTTGGTTCTGCCATAGGGAAGGTATTCTAGAGATCTATATGCACCAGTGAAGATTATATACTGCCATACAGTGATCAACTGGATGGCAGATGCTATGACCAAGCCACCCTACAATTCAGTGAACTTTTGTTTTTAGTGAAGTATAGTTAACTTACAATGCTGTGTTAGTTTCTGATGTACAGCATAGCGACCAAATTTTTCATATATATAAATGTGTATGTACATATACACATATATGTATATATATTCTTTTTCATTATAGGTTATTACAAGTTATGAACATAGTTCCCTGTGCTATATAATAGGACCCTGTTGTTTATTCTGTATATAGTAATTTGTATCAGCTAATCCCGAACTCCTGATTTAGCCCTCCCCCCTTTCCCCTTGGTAATCATAAGTTTGTGCCCAGTGTCTGGGAGTCTCTTTCTGTTTTGTAAATAAGTTTGTATCTTTTTTTTCCTTTAGATTCCACATATAAGTGATATCATATGGGACTGATCTTTCTCTGACTGACTTACCTCACTTAGTGTGATCATCTCTAGGTCTATCCATGTTGCTGCAAATGGCATTATTTTATTCCTTTTTATGGCTGTGTAGTATTCCATTATGGATATGAAAAAAATATATATATACACACACACACATACACACACACATGCCACAACTTGTTTTTCCAGTCATCTGTTGATGGACACTTAGGTTGCTTCCATGTCTTAGCTATTGTAAATAGTGCTGCTATGAACATTGGGGTCCATGTATCTTTTTGATTTGGAGTTTTCTCTGGATATATGCCCCGGAGTGGGATTGCTAGATCATATGGTAAGTCTATTTTTAGTTTTTTAAGGCATCTCCATACTGCTTTCCATAGTGACTGCACCAAATTACATTCCCACCAGCAGTGTAGGAGGGTTCCCTTTTCTCCATACCCTCTCCAGCAGGTATCTTCTATGGATTTTCTAATGATGGCCATTCTGACTGGTGTGAGGTGTAGTTTTGATTCGCATTTCTCTGATAATTAGCAATATTGAGCTTCTTTTCATGTGCCTGTTGACCATCTGTTTTTCTTCATTGGAGAAATATCTGTTTAGGTCTTTTGCCCATTTTTGGATTGGGTTGTTTGGTTTTTTGTTATTGAGTTGTAGGAGCTGTTTGTATATTCTGGAAGTTAAGCCCTTGTCAGTCTCATCATTTGCAAATATTTTCTCCTAGTCCACGGGTTATCTTTTTATTTTGTTTATTGTTTCCTTTGCTGTGCAAAAGCTTATAGATTCAGTTAGGTCCCATTTGTTTATTTTGCTTTTATGTCAATTGCTTTGTACACTGCCCTAGGAAAATATTGCTGTAATTTATGTCAGAGAATGTTTTGTCTATGTTCTCTTCTAGAAGTTTTAGGGTGTCCTGTCTTAAGTTTAAGTCAGTGAGGTATTCTTATTTCCTTGCACAAAAAAACTTCATTTCACTTTGGCTTTATTTTCCTCATCTGTAAACAATTGTTTGAAATTGTTTGAAAAATGTATCAGTGCAATAGAAATTTTCTTTTAATTGCTTATAAAATCTCCTAATATGAAAAAAATTAAAAAGCTGAGGGTCCTCTCTGAAATGAGGATAAGAAACCTGAACGCTCACTGCTCACCAACCCTGCTCCCTGTCCTAAGATACCCGCTATCTGAGGCTACTCCATGCAGAACAATTTAAAGACCACTCTTATTAAAATATTTATGTGGCCCCTTGGATTCTCACATTCCTCTCAGCTCATTTGTAAAATCAGAGAATCTATGCTCCCTGTGCTTAAGACCTTTAAAATAACCCATAGAAATGGATTGATTTCATCCATGAAGGAATGATATACTTGAAGGAGTCTAAGTACTTGGAGACTTTGTATTTTACAAAAAGCATTAGACCCTTGAAATTTGAAAATTTAATGTTTGTAGGCTTACCTACTTTTGCAGCACATGCTGGAGTGATATTTGTACTATAGAGACTCAGGAATGCCATAGATGCACTGTGTGTGTGTGCTGAGTATAGCATCCATCACCCCTCTACTGTAGCTTCTTAAAAGTCATCTTAAATGCCTGTATTTATTCAACAAGTGGGCATTGTCCAGAAAGTAAATTAGAAGTAGGGCATTAAGGTAGGGATCATGGAATGTACATAGTCTATTAATTGTGAACAACTGAATATCAATGTTCCTCTTCTGTAACTCAAGCTTTTCCGTCCGAGTTTCCTCACATAGGTCCTGCAATGCCATAGGCGTGACCAGAATATATGGAAGGTATGATGTAAATGATCATTCCGTATGGATGCAGATGGCATTCTTTCCATTAATTGTGGATGTATATACTTTTCAAAGTAATTAATAGCAAGCTTTATTTTTTTTTTAGTCCTCCTCTGGTTTGACAATTTTCTAATCCTGAAGGTGAGGACAGAAACATCTGCATCTGAGTTATTTACACACATGCTGACAGTGGTGTCTGGCATTAGTTATAAACTTAATATTTTAACTGAGAGTAGATTAAGAATTTAGCATGAACTTTTTGACTACTTACTATCTCGTATTTTCCCTTCTCAAATTTTTCAGGCAAGTTGCCAGCCTGTACTTCAATTGTCAATCAGTGTAACATAAAAAAGGTCTAAATATATTCAGCCAAGTTTAGAATGCTGTGTTAAGCAAAGTTAAATAAGATTCTTTACTGTAGATCTTTTAAGAGACTTTTTTTAAAAGCTGAAGTACATAGTGAATTTCTAAGAGGAAGTGTATTTGTAGCATTTTGCAAACTTTTTTGACTACAGAATACTGTTTTTCTTCTAGGATATCTTATGAAATTAGTATTCTGAGAAACATACTTGCAATATATTGGCCTAGTCATTTTTAAGGAAGATTCATTTTAGGATATCACCATTTCTTAATTTATCCCAATCTAATTTCAGTGAATTAGAAATAGAAAAAAGAATCAGGGAGAGATCTGCTTTGTTATTTTTCTGCTGGGGGAGTGAAAGGTAGAAGGAATCACGCTAGCAGGATTTCATAGTGAGAAAATTCTTTCCATGTTTGTGTAATCATTGTGTCTTCTGGGGGAACCCTCTCTGTGGAAAATTTCTGATTGCAAGTGCAGAATGACTAGAATCAATTTAAGCAGTCTGTGTTTTAAGGAGCACCAACTTCTACATCACATTAAATATTGACGACCAACTGCAATTCCTCTCTTTAATGTGCTTTTTTTGGTGCTTGGCCAAGCCAGGAAAATGAAAACCCCTTGGGGATCTGATATAGAATATAATTTGCTCTGCAATTTTGATGGTAAACATGGTAATAAATTAGGGAGTGTAATGAATATGCACGGAAGTACCCAGAATCCTTCTTCTACTCCCTGTGCTCCTCAGAACACTTTGTTGTCACCTCTATGCATTCTCTAAGAAAATATAGGTGGACTAGGGCCATCAGAGTGACTGTAAACTCTCTCACGTTTCTTCATTCAATGTTTCCATTTAAATGTTTATTTTAAGTAGTTCATTTTACAAATGCCTTTTGGAAATACCTAGGTATTCCAGAACCCATTACACAGCTCTCTTTATTTTTCAATCTAAGGCACAAATTCTCTGTGTCTCTGCTTCTGCAGTTTCTAGTGCAGAGACTCTGAATGAGGTCACAGAAATCTGCAGGGGTTGGATCATGTAGGAACTTCTAAGCCATAGTAAAGAACTTAGAATTTAAAACAATTGCAATGCTATAAATTAGGAGTTCGAGATTTGCAGATACTTACATATATAGTAGATAAACAACAAATTCATACTGTATAGCACAGGGAACTATATTCAGTATCTTATAGTAACTTACGATGAAAATGAATCTATGTATGTTTGTATATAACTGGAACATTGTGCTGTACACCAGAAATTGACACAGCATTGTAAACTGACGGTACTTCCATAAAAATATATATACAAAAAAAAATTTCAATGGCAAGCCATTGGCTGGTTGAAGGAGACAAGTGGTTCTTGTTCTTTTTGGTTTGATTCTTACATTATTGCTCTGTTTTCTGGATGGAAAATGGGCTGTGGGGAAGTAAAAGATGAAACCGGGAAATAGGTAAGAAGTAATTGCAGTTAACTCTGTCAATGACTAGGCATTTTACTGATGATAGTTTTCCCCACCAACCTTTGATCAGTGTAATGTCATAACAGCAAGATTTCTGTTTTATTAATTTCTGCATATCCAACAACTAGCATCTCATAGACACCAGAACAGAATAAATTAATTTTAAAATTCTTTTTAAAAAATACAGTAAGAGATACACATAGACAAAAACAGTTAATCCTCATCTTTCCCCCAGTTTCACCTTCCTGAGTAAGAGATTAGATTGTGCTCTGTACCGTTTTAAGTCTAAAGATATAGTGCTTAATAAAACAGCCAACTTCTTTCTTGTATTCCCAAGCTTTAGTGATAAAACGAAAGAGCTGGAACCCAGTACAACTCTTAGTTCAGCCCTCCTTCCACAAAAACTGAGCTCCTTTCTTTAGATCTTCACCATAACTGTTGCCCAGTGGTCTCTGTTTTGTTGTCTGTCTGTGTCAAGAGGAAGACACAAACCATCTGGGGTTCATAGTCAATAATGGTTCTTGACGTTTGTGTTCAACTTTCAATGCAAGAGTTATCAGAACCAGCAGTTAATTGTATTTATATTATACACCCCCTACTTTACTTGTTCTTAATTTTAATTTGCAATTGAACATGCTCAGATAATCATTTATTAATTTGGGATCAAATAGCCAGTATTTACTGAGCAATTTTTATTCAGTGCTGTTTAATGTGGAAACATGGAAATTTAAGATATGCTTCAGACCTTTAATTTAGCTGAGGAGATAAAACTAAAACTGTACTCACAGTTGTATTCCAGACTTCTTTGAATATAGCCAGTAATCAATAGACTTGTTTTTTCCCTTCGTTTTGATTAAAAAATATCAATGGAGGATAATAGAAGTTGAGAAGAAAGGAAACTCATTGGTGAGGACTGGTCAAGATAGAAAGGCTTTATAGAAAGACTTTCCAAGGTGAATTAGCCCTGGAGGAACTGTTGAGATCTAGAAAGGTTAGAAATATGTGGACATATTCTCTAGGGAGAAGAGAAATTTGTGAGCTAAGGATTGGTGGGAGAATTAATAATGAGGTTATCAAAGCTGGAGCCAAAGTCATTTGTTATACATCAGAGGAACATGTTTTATTTCCTTATTTAATGGAAAGCTCTAGAAATAGAGGAATATCAATTAAACATGCTAAAAATTCAGAAGTTACCTGTGTGCTCTGATTAGTGGAAATGGCCATATTTTTTTTCACTATGGAATGAAGTACAGGCCCCTCAAAATTTATTTTCTAATTGTTTTTTTGGATAATAGTTGACTCTTACTTCCCCTAGGTACAATATTATAAATTGGAACTTCTTTCCTGGAACATCTGCCCATACCATAAAAACACCATAATCCATCAGAATACATGAGAAATAACATGCAATTTTATTAATGTTTATTACAGAAGTAAACATAAAACAGTATTCAAACTTCACTGTAAATATTCCCTTTGGAAGGGTTTGTTTCTTTTCTGGGATAGATCAGCAAAGCTGCTTGGAAGATAAGACTCAGCATGTTTATTGAAGACTCTTCACTTTTTGCTTAACCTATCTATAAGAAAAAAAGGTATTGTTCATTGTTCTAAGTATATTTGAATTATATCTAAAATTTGTCTAATTTTTCTTGAATTTTTTATTATTTCAACATGTATGTAGGGCCAAAAAATATTGGAACTGTACATTTTGCTGAAGGAGGAAATTTTTCATGGGCAACTTTTATTTTCCTCTAATCATCCCGCGTTCTTCCATTCCAGTAAGAATCAGTTGAATTGCAACTCACTTCTCAGTTATCAGGTGTCTTGATGCAGATGACAGTTGTTAGCACACGTACTTGTACATTTGGTTCAACAATGGTATCATGGGTTGAACCGTGGTCCTCAAAAGGTATGTCTGAATTCCAACCCCTGGTACTGTCCATATGACCTTATCAAGAAAAATTACCATTAGAGATATAATTCAGTGAAGGATCTTGTGAAGAGATCATTCTGGGTTAATTGGATGGGTCCTAAATCCAATGACAACTGTCATAAAAAGAAGAGACATACACAGAGGGAAAAGGCCCCATGAAGACAGACACAGAGATGAGAGTTATGCTACCTCTGGTCAGGGAATGCCTGGAGACACTGGAAGCTGGAAGAGGCCAGAAAGTGTCCTTTCCTAGTGTTTTTGGAGGAAATTGGACTCTGCTGACACTTTGATTTGGACTTCTGGTCTCCAGAACTGTGAAAGAATAAATTTCTGTGGTTTTAAGCCACCAAATCTGTGGTAATTTGTTATGGCAGTCTAGGAAACTAATATCAATGAGGGGACTACTTATTTATAATAAAATAAGCCATAAAATTTTTTTGAGACAAGTTTTCATTGGGAGTCCTTTGTAATTAGTCCCAGGAAGAGGTTAAAAAGGCTTGTGTAGGGAGCAGAGGACCAACGCTAAATGATTACTGAGAACATCTTTGAATATGTAAATTTGGTATATTTAGTGCTTCTACATGGCTAATGACCTAATAGAAGAATAGACCTCATCTGAAGTAAAATATTATATGAAAATAGTAACAGAGTATCTAGTGGCCTAATAACTATCAATATTTAAAGTACTGTTGTAATTCATAGAACCTTAGGTTCAGTAATAATGGAGGTAATCATGCTAGTATTAATAACAACAGTTATTGTAATGGTAGTGGTAGGAGTGATTATGGACATAGTGATAATTGGTATCATTCAATGAGATTCAAGAGTAGTCATTTAATCTTACTAGCCTCAGTTGTCTTCTCTGAAAAATAAGAAGAGGATACAAAGCTTTAGTGCCTCTCCTATTCAGAAATTCCTTGGGAATGTCACTCTTTTGGATAAACCAGATATTGGTGTGCATGAAAGTGTTATATCAAGATGACTTCCCAAGTCCAAGATAATAAAATACACACCATATCAATTCTGAACTCTATACAACCATATTATCAACATGTCTTTTATTCTGGGAAGTTTAAAATCAAACTTGAATTACCAGCTCATAGTGTTCAGTATTTAAATAATAATAAAAAAAGACAAACAACCCAATCAAAAAATGGGCAGAACAGCTAAGTAAACATTTCTCCAAAGAAGACATGCATATGGCCAATAGGCACATGAAAAGATGCTCAACATCGCAGATCATTAGAAATATAATTGAGATATCACCTTACACCAGTCAGAATGGCCATAATCAAAAGTCTACAAATAATAAACACTAAAGAGGATGTGGAGAAAAGAGAACCCTCCTACACTGTTGGTGGGAATGTAAATTGGTGCAACCACTATGGAGAACGGTATGGAGGTTCCTTAAAAAACTAAAAATAGAGTTACCATATGACCCAGCAGTCCCACTCCTGGGCATATATCTGGAAAAAAATGAAAACTCAAATTCAAAAAGATACATGCACCCCAATGTTCATAGCAGCACTATTTACAATAGCCAAGACATGGAAGGAACCTAAGTGTCCATTGACAGATGACTGGATAAAGAAAATGTGGTACATATATACAATGGAATATTACTCAACCGTAAAAAGAAACAAAACAATGCCATTTGCAACAAAATAGATAAGCCTAGAGATTATCATACTAAATGAAATCAGACAGAGAAAGGCAAAGATATGATGTTACTTACATGTGGAGTCTAAAAAAATGACACAAATAAACTTACTTACAAAACAGAAAGAGATCCCAGTCATTGAACACAAACTTACGGTTAACAAAGGGGAAAGGGGGAAGGGATAAAGTAGGAGTCTGAGATTAACAGATACACATGACTACATCTAAAATACATAAACAACAATGTCCTACTGTGTAGCACAGGGAACTGTATTTAATATCTTATAATAATCTACAATGGAAAAGAATCTGAAAAATAATATATATACACATATATAAGTATATGTGTGTATCTGAATCACTGTGCTGTACATCAGAAAGTATAACACAACATTGTAAATCAACTATACTTCAAAAAAAATCAAAAGCAATAACCTTGAATTACCTGGTCAAAGCAAAAGACAGTGGGTCTAAATTTCTCTGACAAATATCTGTGATAAGAAGATATAGATTATGGCCTGAGAATCTTTCATCTGAGGTGTGTTTCATCTGGAAACTATGCTGCAAAGGGGCTTCCTATAAAATAAATTGTATTTTTCCATTGGAACAATGTTATAATTGGGACTTGTATTCTTAGCCTCATGAGTTCAGTCAAATATAATATGCATGTTCAATGATCTGACACTAAGGCACAATTATAAATTTTGATAATAATTTAAAAATTAAAAAAAAATGTCCCAATTCTATAAATGGGTACAGAGGTTTTATGCCAAGTAGTTGTGTACAAATGTACTCTGCTGTCTATATACAGACTTTAGAGCATATGTGTGAACTTTAAGGACTTGAATGTGTGGTTTTGGAGAAAAGCCTGTTCATTTCGATGCCTGTTCATTCACCTGGTTCTTGAAGTTGATATGTTGTAATTTCCTTTTTATTTTGACTCCCTTTCATCTGTCATCATACATATTAATGGCAATTAATATTGATGAGGAAAATATATCAAAAGGTGCATAGTTGATTTCTATAGGCAAAAGAGAAAAATTCCAGTCACATTACTCACTTTGGTAAAGGCTCAGTTTCAAGCTGTGAAGATAAAGGGCATTGTTCCTGCTGTTCTTTTAAACTCAGTGTGCTAAATCTCTTTTATTTTTATCTTAAATTTCTGTATTTCCTTTTTTCTCAATACCTTGCCAGTGGTATGTAGTCTGTATTAAAAATGATGTTAATACTAATGGTGGTAATGATAGTAGTAAAGTCATAATAAAAATGAAATTAATATGTTCCAGTTCCTGGGTTAAGCAGTTGACAAGAACCGTGCTCAAATACTATGAATATGTTACGAAATTCTATGAAGTGGATGTGCTACTATCATCCCTATTTTACAGATGAGGCCAGTTACTCAAGATCATACAACTAACCAATGTTGGATCTAAGGATTGAAATTTTATTTTATTATTTAAAAGTCCATATTCCCAAGAGTTGAGAAGTAGACTCATGCAGTAAAACACTTTGATTTTTCAAGAAAGGCAACAAATCAGTGCAATTGGGAAAGAGAAACTTCTCAGCAAATTGTGCTGAGTATTCTGAATATTTATAAGGGAAGAAATAATCAGCATCAACCCCTACCTCACTTCATACACAGTAATTTTAAATGAATCATGAACTTAACATAAAAGTGAAAACCATAAAGATTCTAGAAGATAACACAGAAGATAATAGTTAATAACTTTCAGAAAGGCAAAACGTTTATGATTAGGATGTGAGAAGCACCAGAATAAGAGGAAAAATAATAAAATTGACTTTATCAAAATTAAAACGTTCTTCTTAAAAGGCAGTATTAAGAATGTGAATAGGCAAGTCAGACTGGAAGAAAATATTTTCGATATATATTTCTATAAAAGATTATATCCAGAATATATTTTTAAAACCTCATACAAGTCAATAATAAAATATAACCCAACTAAAAAATAAATATGCAAAAACTTGAATAAACATTTTATGAAGGAAGAGATACACATAGCCATTAAGCTCATGAAAATATGCTTTGTATTATTAGTCATTAGGGAAATACTAATTAAAAATTCAAAGACATACCATTCCACACTCACTGGAAGAGGTTAAATAAAAAAAAACCTGGCAATATCAGATTCTGGCAATAATGCAGAAAACTTGTAACACTTAACGATTTGCCAAGTGCAAATGAAAAATATATAGCCACTTTGTTAACCCTTTGGCAATGTCTTATAAAGATATTCATAATCTACCCCAGCAGTTTTCAGAGTGTAATCTGAGGACCCTGAGGACCTGTTGTATGATTTTATGTGTGAAGTTCAATATCAGGCAAAACTAATCTGTGATGATAGAAATCAGAGAGTGGTCACCTCTGCATTTTGGGAAATTTGACTTCAAAGAGGAAAGAGAATTTTCTGACATTTATTTAAGGTAAAGTAAAAAGGAATATTGTTTTACATATATATTATATATATCTGATATATATATATATATATATATATATATATATATATATATATATTCTACTGTTACCCAAAAACTGGGTTTGCCTCTTGGGTATCTAGCCAAAATGCACAGCCAAGCCAAAGATCGAGAGAAGAAAGGATTAATGACTTGCAGCAAGTAAAGAGAACACCAGGGATCTTTACCAAAGCAGTGTCTCTCGGAACAGCAAAACTGGGGAGGTTTTAAACTGAGGGTACTTGCATATTCACGAAGGGGCTTGGGCAGTGGACAGAGTTCAAGGTTGATTTGATTGAAGTCAGGAGGGTCAGAAAAGGTCAGTATCATCATCCCTTAGGTGTCAGTTGATCTGGTGGTTGAGTGATGTGGGCTAATCTTTACCCTTGAAACAGAACTGGCAGTCTTTACAATTGATACGTAACTTTTGCTGTTGTTACTTCTCTTGGCTGGTAACAGTCCTTTGTTTTGCGTTCTTTTGTTCCCTTAAGATTATTAATTACAGAAACCTGTTCGAGGGCAAGGCTGGTGGCCACACGGAGGTCACAAAATGGATTAGGCCAAAATTGGCTTCTCTTATGTCAAGAAAGCCATGCCTGGTTCTCTTTCTCTGGGGACCCCCTACCCTATCTGCTTACATGATGGGCTTCTGTCAGTTCTGTATGTGGTGCCTCTTTATAAGTTAGATAACTGAGAATTGATGCAATTTTTAACATGGAAATACTTATAAGAAAAGAACTTAATAAATGAAAATGACCGTGATTCAGGCTAATAAGAATGAAGAGGAGGCATGATCCTTGTCCTCACGGAATTTGCATTATTCTGGGAAAACAACAGTAATCAATAAAGGACAGATGACAATCGGGGGGAGGATTGTGGAAGAAACATCGGGTTCTGGGAGAGTGCTGGGCCTCACTCAGAACATGGACATAAGGAAAGATGTCCTTTTATCCTTCCTAACTCAAATGAGTTTCTCATGACCGGATATGATCCATGGTGTGCTGGATAGCCTGCCTCTCATTTTTGAGCTATTTTTTCACATTCAGAAGCGTTTACTGCATATTTTAAATTCTGTTCCAAAGAGCCAGGTCATTCTCAGTTCACCGGAGAGGGCTGTCATTTCCTCTGGTATCTGTGCTAATTCTTTAGTAACACCTTCGTGTTGTTACTATCACACTTTTACACCTAGCCTGCCTTCAATCCTTGTTGCAAGATAACACCAGCACCTTCACACTTTTTTTTCTGTCTACCTTGCCATTTATTTCTTCTCCCTGAAAGTCCTCCTTCTAAGACATCCACTGAAACTGGAGTGATTAATGATGAGATAGACCCAATCACAGCTTCAGAGTTACTGGCTTACTTTTATTTCTTCTGGAAAACTTCAACCATAATGAGTAAGGGCACCAAGTACAGACTCCCTAAAGTCCCAGAACTGAAATAGAGCGTAGAGTCCATTCAGTAGTATTAGCTAACATTTACTGAGCGCACACTGTAAGGTACTCTCCTTAAAAATGTCTATACATTTTCGCATTTAATCCTCACAACTATACAATGAGCTTATCTTTCCTGTCTATCTTCATTTTCTAAAGGAGAAAACTGAGACTTACAGGCTTGAAAAAAATTTTCTTAGGCTTCATTACTAACAACCAGTTGGGAAAGGTTTGGTCCTGGGTCTCTGAATTCATTTGGATAAATGCCCCTAAGAGAAAACTGCTCTAGCCTACTGCTTCCTTATCTCAATTAACATTCTTTTTTACAGATTCTCTTTTTACAAATTTATAAAAGTTTTACAAAACTGTACAAGTTCAATCAAGGGGCTTAAATATCAAGTCCCTTAACCAAAATTAGTGCAGATTTGACTAGAACCCAAAACCAGCTTTCAGTGGAGATCTTCTTATTCATGGAGATTAATCTTGGAGATTCAGAGTAAGTCTTATGCCCCATATATTCTCTTCTGAATCATTTACCCTATTTGTGCAAAAATGGCACAAAAAGAAACAGTATATAGGATCTAATTTGCGAATTCCTCTAATCTAGTGATTTGATCAAGAATAGGGCCATTTCTTTACGTAAAAGTAAAAATTTACAAAAATCAGAATCCCTGTTTTGTCTCTAATACATCTTCTGTGTAGAATTAGGAAAGCCGATCAGTCTTTTTGTCCTCAGCTTTCCCTTTCTGTAAAAAAAAAAAAAAGATGAGCAAAAAAATTATTCCATGGGATTATTATGATAATTAAATAGAATAATGTAGCCCACAGAAGATGTTAGTTACATTTAAATTACCTTTCCCTTTTAAACGTTACCAAGTATTTAGGGAATGTTTCATGAAGTTCTGGAGCGATTCTGTTATATACCTGGTTTTCCATCAGAATTTTTTTTATCCTAACCTTCAGGCTGTTTCTCAGTCAAAACCCATTTGTTTGAACTTCACTGAGATTAGAGTCCAGCAGGTTACCTTTTGGGGACTATTAATAAATAGGAAATGCCCTGCATCATTAGATGCCCTCTGAAGCTGTCTGTGAAATTCTGAGTTATATATTTTGTAGTCTGAACAAAGTTTCTGTAGGGAAGAAAGCTGAGTGTACTCTGGCAAAAGTGGCCATCACTCCAGGTGCAAAGTGCACTTGTGTCACTCAAACCGTTAGGAACATTTGTTGTTTGAACAATAACTTGCATGTGGCCTTTATATTTGCTATGGCAGAAGGATGGAGAGAGAATGCTTTAATAAGAGTCTGGGGCCTGGCAGTATTTTATAATCTTAACTCCTCATCTCTCTGATATTGAATTAGCCAAAAGGAGCTGAAAAAGGATTTTTGTTAGATGGAGGAAACTGCTTTTTACTGTTTAGTTTCTAGCTTCTGAAAGACTCTGGCACATTGATGCAAGAAATTGCAAAACAATCTTTGCATTTCATTTGGCCTCTTTTCTGGTACAGTCAGTCATGGGCAATTTTTATTGAGTCATGTGAGATGGCTGTCTTCAGGGATATAGCTGGTATATACAGTACTTGTCCCAAAGGGAAGGAATTTCTTAAACGATGATCTATGCTTTCCTGTGAATTCTTCTAATCTCATGATTTATTCAAGAATACGACTATGTCTTCGTATAGAACCTTGGTAAGAGTAAAGACTTACAAAAGCCCAAGTGAGAATCCGTCTTCTGCATCTAATATTTTATCTCTGTAGGACTGAGCAAGATCAATGAAATAGAGACTAATGAAGTGATTTCTATTCGTTTCCTTTGTTTGATAACTTTGTGAATCAAATATTTACATGAAGTAGATAGATATCTTTGCCGTTTTCAAACACTATGCCTCATTTTAAACATCCTAATCTACCAGAATTTTGATGCCAGCCAGAATGTATCAATATTTGTGATGTGTCATTTAATTGTATATTATTTGCTCTTATTCTAGTAACAAGCTTTGGAGAGGGCATTGTTGTCTAAATTTTACAGATAAAGAATCTGAGTCTGAGAAATTTGATATTAAGCAAAGTGCCTGAGGTCATTAGCTAGTTTTTAAAGGAGCTAGAATTCAAATCCAGGTCCAGCTTTTTTACACAAATGTTACTTGTTTGTTTTACCTATTTTGAATTCAGAGTGTTTAGTACATGCCAAGCACTTACATGGTACTCAGTTCAGTTTTATTTGCCCTTTAAGATTTAATTTTCATTTTGTATGAGACTTGCTTCTGAGAGTCTACATTCTTCTTTCCACACTACATATACTCATATTCTTTCTTTTTTGTGTATGTCAAGTTTCCTTTCTTCATTCTGTATCTCTGTGCCTCTATATAGTGTGGCCATTGCATTGTATTATTTTAAAGATTCAACAGAATGTGATGTTTGTCAAAGGCCCACCATGGGGCCCACCATAAAGACTGTGGTCAATAAATGCTGGAAACCTCCTGTCTCTCTTTGAGTTGGGGCCAGGATCTTCTTGGGCAGCCCTACAGCTCTGAATATCTGGACCAGCCATAGCAAGGAAAGGAGACATGAGATGGGCTGCATAGAGTAAGTCCCACCTCCCTTAAATAAATAGGGCCTTCACATTTCTCTGCACTATTAGTGATCCTATTCAGTCTTCTGATATCTGCACATTAGGAAGAGCAAGTGAAAACTAAAGGATAGAAGACCAGTGTGGAAATTCTCAACAGTGCCAAACACTCACACTTCCTTGTTAATCCATTGGCAAAAAAACTTGTTTCTTTCTACTATATTTAGTATTTTGGTCATAGCTGCCAGCCCCTATTTTTTTTCCACTGAATGTCCTTGAGGAGAGTGAGTATTGGGGAAAAGATTTTGCATACATACTTATTTGGAATAATTTGTGTCCTTAAAACCTGAACAAGAAATAATATTTCTCTTTGGTAAATTGGTACGTATTTTGATTATCACCTTGTTTAAAAAAAAAAAAAAACAAAAGCTGCAATTCACAATAAAGAATCTTTCAGGGTAAATCTTTTAAACTGATTAATTTTTCTCCTTCCAATTCATTCTGAGTTTTGTGCTCCGGATTTGTTACAGGAAAGGCTACATCTAAACTAATTTTACAGTCATGTTTGCATGAGGTACGAGGGCTCGGTGGCAAAGCCTGTGGGATGCCAGATAGGAAAATATAGCCTCTTGGGTATAAGGAATAGACGAAATTCACTCCATAAATAAATGGATCTAAATTTCTTCTTGGTATCCCTGGCCATTCATTTCAACTGCTAGACTATCTACAGTAAACTAGACACCGTGTGGGGTTGCATCTCTGAACATCGTGCTCCCACTCTTCTAGGGGTCACGATTTCATGATTGAGATGTTCCTGTGCAACATAAAATAAAACACTGTGCCAAAAAGAAGCTTGGAGAAGGGAAACAGAGCTCAACGGGAGAACAGAAGAGAGATTTTAATGCACTGGGGGAAGCTCTGTTCCCTTATGTATTCCTTCATCCATTAAACAGTCAAGCACTGCATGAAGGCATATTATGAATCAGACACTATTGTAAGCACAGGTTATGGGGATAAAGTGAGGACCACACAACAGACACCCAGTATGTGCTCGCTGAATGCATGAGGGTATAAATAAACAAGTAAGCACAAAATCTCTGCCCTTACCAATCTTACATCTATGGGGGGAATCGCACCATAAATAAGAATAAATATTTAAAACAATTTCAGACAGTGGTAAATGTTGAAGAGGAATAAAACTTATTAAGAAACTGGAGAATTAAGATGGTGGGGTAGTAGTATTTTCGACATTTTAACAGAGTTTTTATAGGGTCTTCAGCTTTCACCCTGGACTTGAAAGTTAGGTAAAATTTTGGCAGATAGAAAAGAAGGCTGAATTTCTCTCTCCTGACCACTGCTCATATACCCTCTGCACTTTTGCTGCTCTGGGATTTTTGCTTTATGGGTGTGCATTTAGCAGTGAAAGGGAGCCCATTAGGGTGGAGACCATGTCTGATGTAATCTTTACAGCCCAAGCACAGTGCTTAACATGCTTAACCTCTAATAAATGTTTATGGAATGAGTCAGTTCATATGGAGGTACTGGGGTGAAATAAACGGAGCTACTGAGATGGCTGACGGTGTAGCTGGAGATTTTAAGTAGACTGACGTGACTGGTCTGTAGGTGTTTGGAGGTGATAACTGGGTGGTTGATTATATCGTGTTGAAGATAGGTTAGGTTGGGTCCAGAGAGAAGACAGCTTGAAACTTAGGCTGAAGAGTTTGAATTTGAGTGGAGATTCACTGAGTAAGGTCCTTGAAGGAAGAAATTTCTAGTTCCAGGATTGGATTCAATGAGTACCAGAGCATCTAACACGTGTTACGCACTGACAAATCCAGTGCTGAATTCATCAGTCACCAATTTTATAAGATTTGCTGATTGTTTGAAAATGGGGAGTAAAGGAGAAGCAAAAGTCTAATGCAGCTCAAAATTCCAACTGGGAAGAAATGAAAGAGTGATAAAGCGTGAACTGGGATAGAGAACACAACTCCAACTGTTGTCAGAGAAGATGTTCTAAAATCCCCCTGAGCTTAGAAGTTCAAAGTTCTGAACCTCTAGGCAAAACCAGCAAAGTACCAAAGTTGTAACACAGAGGGATTTGTGCTCTGCAAATGGACGGGTAAAGTGCTGGAGCCTGAAGCGCTGATCAGGGTTCCTGGAGGCCTCCTTTCCATTCTCACCCCCACCCCTGTAATGTAACCTCCAGGTTGCCCCTCTAGGCTCTGTGTCTTTACTCCTTATATGATTTACTAATAAAACTTGAAGGGGGGAATTTCAGATGAGGGGAAGGAGAGGAGGGTTAAATGTGAAGTGTTCTACAAAACCACCCTCGGGGAGAATTACAGTTAAACTATAAAATTGAGGGTGTCCAAATAACAATAATGAACTGTTTTTCCAGAAATATTGTTCCCTCTTGCTTATTTTCATAGATTGACAAATGAAACCAACATGTCTAATTGGCATTTGCAACCAACTGCATGATGCCAACCAAAGAAAAGCAGATTAGTGTTGATCTGTAAAAACAAATTAGGCTTCAGAATACAACACGTAAGTAGCTGCCTTTTATTTCTCCTTCTGCAAGGAGTGGTTTTAATTTGCCTGTGAAAGCATTGTGGGCTAAAAGGCCTTTTAGCTCATTTGCTTGAATGCCACTAATAGACAGGGTAAAGCTGTTAAAAACAGCCAGCTAGTACACAGATATTTAAAGAGAAGGGGGCCTTTTGAACATGTCCACCATCCTGAGTTATACTTAGAATATCTATTATTGCTAGTCAAGTCCTCCAGCGTTCATTTCTTAAATGGGTGTCAAGTATTGAAACTTGAGCCAGAGGAAATTTACCTGAATAATAATTTTTAGGATTCGGAAACACATAGAGCAGAATGCCCATGTCATGCTTAAAGCCTTATTATTAATCTTTTCATGATTTTGCTGATGTTCTAATTCATTCTAGAATAAAGCAATGTAAGAGTCTTCTATATGTCTAAGGGAGGAAAATTTCTAGGCCTCTTAAGTATTCTGCTCAAAAATGTATTTTGACCAATACTTTAAGAAGCAGTAGAAGTCATACTGAGAATTGTCACTTATAAAGTATTTAGAAAAACATTCATTTTCTTTCACTGTAAAGAAACATTCTCGTTTGCTTAGCTTGGCCTTTTTCCTCTCAAAACGGTGTATGTTAATTTGCAATTCTGAGTAATGGTTTGTCCTTTCAAGTATGATTTCCCCTTCACAGAGTGAGACATCGACATTGTTTCATTAAGCAAACCTGAGTTTACTTTCATTTTTCTTTCTCCTGAATTCAGAAATGTTTACGAGAGGAAAAGAAAAAAAAAACAAAAAAACAAAAAAACAACTCTTGCTTTGTAGAAATCAGAGTTTCCTAAATTGTCCTTGTGGAAATAGCACTGCAATTCTCAGGGCTCACTCTGAAGTTCATTTTCCTCCTCTTCCTTGTCACCTTGCTGCTCCATCACAGGCTCACCTTCCCCACACCCAAGATAAAAGAAATCCAGTGACTTTATGCATATGAAATAAGAAAACGTTTCCCCCCAATTTTATTTCTACGTTATATTTAAACAAAAGAGAATCTTAGAATTTTGTTAGCTGGAATTTATCCAAAAAAGGGAGCAAACTTTATGAATACTCTTTATGACTTATAATGATACACTACTGTTCTAATTTATTTCTAGAGTAAGGCAATCCAGGCCCCTAAGGCTGAGTGTACTATAGAATTAAGAATAATTCTGTGTATGACTGTGCCAGTGAACCAACACTCTGCCCCCACGACCTGTCGGTGGGAGTTGACTGGCTGATCTAAGGAGGCTGAGACTGGATTCACCCATGTTTCATAGACACCGTGATTTATTTCCTACAGTTTATAGGCAATGCTGTGAGGCTCACAGGAGGAACTCTGAGTCACTTAACTGCTAAGAAGCAGAGTTGGGACTTTGCATTTGCACTGTCTTATCTATTAGAAGAATCTCTGGTTGGGTTTGACAAAATACGTTGTGGGTCATATGCCACAAGGGGCAGACACCGAGTAGCTAACAGAACTCTGGATGAAAAAATGAACCATCAGGCATTCTGGGAGAGTTGACAAAGGTTAGAAGTGTTATTTTGAAAAGGAAGGCTAATGTTAATCCTTGTGGGATGAAATAACCAATGAAATGATTTCTGATAGAATTTTACTTGAAGTGCCATACATTTTTGTAAAGGGAAATGTCATAAACAAACAAAGAATTCAGTGTATTGTGTTCTGAATTATAAACACACTCCAAACTCTACTGAGGGATGAGGCTCTTGGGAATTTCTGTGCTTGTGGCAGTTTCCTTTGCTGTACAATGTGTTGGCTTGATCAGTTGATAAATCACACAACTTGGAGAGTTAGAGAAGCAAAGGTAACCAGCCTAGAGCCTTAACACGTTACACATTGCAGATTTGGTTTTGTGATGATGGTAGCCGGGCATTTATGAAAAGAGTGATTGCCGAAAAGAACTCCATGCTAAAGTACTGTATAAATAAATATATATATATATATATGTATATATATATATATGTGTGTGTGTGTGTATACATAGATAAAATTCAAATTTACAGTACTTATAAATTGTCTATGCAGGTCCTCTGCCTATTTAAAATTTTTTTTGAGTTATATGAGTTTTTATATTTTGGATATTAACCCTTTGTCAGATAAATCATGGCAAATATCTTCTCCCATGCAGTAGCTTGCCTTTTCATTTTGTTGATAGTTTCCTTTGCTGTGCAAAATCTATTTAGTTTGATGTAGTCCCATTTGTTTATTTTTGCTTTTGTTTCCCTTGCCTCAGGAGAGTATCCCAAGAAATATTGCTAACCCCAGTGTCAAAGAGTGTACTGCCTATGTTTTCTTCCAATGAGTTTTATGGTTTCAGGTCTTAAGAGTTAAGTCTTTAATCCATTTTGAGTTTATTTTTGTATATGGTGTGAGAAAGTTGTTAATGTACTTTATTATTTAAGTTTGCCGTACTTATAAATTGGCATTAACTCTAGTTCATGTTTAGTATAATATTCTGCACATTTGCTAATTACTGCTGAAATAACTATTCATCAGGGTTAAAGAGGCAAATTGGAAAACCAACAACTTGAGTTCTAAATCTCAATGCCTCATTTCAAATCACTCATTCAGTTGAATAAGTATTTATTAAGTTCCAACTGTGTGCAAGGCGTTCTAAATCCTGGGGTTATGGCAGTGAACAAGACAGAATCTCTGTGTGGATTTTGCATTTCAGTGGGAGATAGTGAACTATTACATGTAAATGCAAGAGGTGATACACTGTTTGAAAAAAAAAGAAGCAGAAATTGTCATGGGAATGGGGACAATTTTAGAAAGAGTGGTGGTCAGGGAAGGTCTCTCTTAGGAATTATTTTTAATAGACAAACTAAAGAGAGTGAACAGCCCTGCTAGTACATATGATATCTATGAGTAAGTTACCAAGATACCCCTTCCTTGTGGGAGCCGGTCCTACTCTGAAGTTGATTTCTCAGTGCCCCATGAGTGGGCTGGATTTTATACTGTGCCACTTCTTAGCCAAATGCCTTTGTGCAGTGCTCAAATCCTACAACTATGCACGGCAGCCTTGGAAGCAGAGAAGAGAAGTGTGAGAAATCCCCAGGGGAAAGCTTATCAGGCAAACACCTGCAGTGAATGTCTAGAGTTGGGATTAAATTGTTCTATTTAAGAAATAGCAAGAAGTCTAGTAGTGTGCCTGGAGCAGAGTAATTGAAGAGAAGAGGTAGGTTATTTAATCTCAGTGAACTTCAGGATAATCAGATTTAAAAGAGGAATTCTTGGACTGATTTTCATTCATCTTTACATGCATTAATTTAAAAATATTCATTATGTATATATATTATGTTTCTTTGTTTGCAAGTGGTAGAAACCAAGACTGGCTTCATTAATAGAATGCCTTTGAGTAGATTGAGACTTTAGAAAGAATATTATTTGCTCGCAGAATCAAGAAGAGTTTGAGGAATCAATTGTAAAGCAAATAAAAACCAAGACAATGCTGGAGAAGTAGGGAGAAAGAACTACAAGACGAAATGGTCTCGTAACAGAACTACTTTGTTCAGTTTTCAGGGCCTGAGTCTAAAATAGATGAAATCCAATTATTTCCATATTTTTGTTTGTTTGTTTTTCCCTTTATGCTCAGAATTTCAAGACAGTAATGCTCAGTAGCTCCAGGTTGGATTCTGAGCTTACCCCATCTGGTGCGGCGTCAAGCCCCTGACTACAGTCCCAACAGATTTTACCAAAGTAGGAGTCACGCTGTCACTAGGGAGGAGAATGGATGCTGGCTGCCCAAGTGTCAGAAACATTTAAAATAATATGCCAAACAAAACACGAGGCATATAAGGTACACACATGCATGTCTATCAGCCTTGCCCATGAAATGTCAGTTCAGTCTCCTGTCACTATAAAGAGAAAGCCCCACACACCTGGAACTCACGCTAACGGTGGGATTTCCCCCTTTGAGAACTTTAGGCGGACATCATGAGGGAATAGGCAAAAGGAAGTATGCTTTGTTATTAATACCAACTTGAAAAAGAAATTGCAAGGAATGAGGATTCCGGGAGACTGGAACCAGAGCAGTAAAATCAGTATAAAGAAAAAGAAGACGTATTTGAAAAAAGAAATCACAATCTGAGGACTGATTGAAAGTGAACAATAAGGTCAAAGAGGAGGAGGAGAAGTTTGGGTCATGGTTACATTTTGCAGTTGGGTGACTGGATGACATTAACCAAAACTGGTACTAAGGGAGGCAACATATTGCAGCAAGAAGAGAGAGTAAGCCTGGCCCTCCTGGACATATTAAATTTGACGTGCATCTGGGTTTCCACAGGGACATGCCGATTGATAGCTAGAATTTTGGTCTGGAGCTCAGGAGGGAGATCTTAGCTGAGGATACAGATTTGAGATTCTTCAGAGTATGAATAAAATGGAAGGAAATACAGCTGTTGAGGGAGAGGGCGGAGGCAGATGCAGAGCCAGTTAGAGGGAACAGCAAATATAATTTAGGAAGTCAGCATGTTATTTTCTATCGTGAGTTACCAATGTGCAGTCTTGAAGAAAGTACTTGTTTAAACACCCGGAAGTTAAACAGGCCAATGACATTTCCACAATGAAGAGACTAATGTTTGTTTGCTTTTGACATGCATGAAACACATACTATTCGTCAGGCGAATAAGATGGGGCGTAGTATCCAAAGCACTTTCAGAATTAGATACAAACCTCCATTAATTTCTTCCTTACACGTTTTTATTTGGATAAACCACTTGAAACTTATGGGACTCAGTTTTCCCAACCTCATACTGGGGATAAAATATACAGCTCTCAAAACAGTTCAGAAGATAATGTGAGAAAAGATTCATGAACTGAAGACTCAGCTGGAGCGTGAGAAGTATTTGGAAATGTCTTACATTTGACAACCAGGGAAAGGGGACCATGACAGGGACCTGTTTATGTCATGACTGAGAGATCCCTTGGGATAAAAACCAAGTGGGAGGGTCTGCTGGGGGGTAGGAGTTGCTGGGAGCAGGGCTGAGATGGCAGCGTGCCCGAGAGCCAGGAGCCACCCCTAAGAGAGAACTAACTCAAGCCACCTGACAGGACAGGAAAGATGAGAGGGACTCAGTGAAGAGCTGCTGTCAACAGAGGGAATTGCTGGGTTGGGTGTAGTGTGGTGGCTTTGCATTCATTATTCTTTAACCCACTCTTGGTACACACACGCAGACACACACACACGCAGACACACACACACACACACAGACACACACACACTGAAATTGAATATGCTACTAATGTTTCAGACAGTGAGGCCCAGCGAGCACCACGGTGGAACAGATCTCAAAGGAACGAGAGGGAAGGGAAAGACTTCCCCCCTGCAGGCAGGGACAGAGCTGATTCTTGCTGTTCCTACAAGGAAAGGGGCTACCTCCGTGCCTGCCTGCGGGGATCGGAACACCCAGAGGGAAGGAAGGAAGGGAACTGAAGGACCCAGGTAGGCTGAGAGGTCGTGGTATGATGCGCAGCAGCAGCAGTGGGACCAGCAGGAATCGGTTTGCTTCTGGTCACAGAGGAGACATCTCTGGGCCCCCCAGAAACACACACACAGAGCCACCTGTCAGAGGCCGGGACAGGAGTATGAATACTAATACTCCTACTGAATGAAATTTTACAAACATACAGCGCTTAGCTCAGGCCCTGACAGATAGTAAGCAATTTGGAGCAGAAGCTGATTTAGTATGACAGATCCACTTTCTCTATACTGGGGAGATTTATCTGTACATCTGGGTTTTTGCCAAACTTAATTCCTAATGAGAAGAACAACAAATTGTAAGGGAGAAAAACAAACAAAAAAATCACATTTTGATTGTGACACTGATGTATCAAAGGGTGGTAGAAAGTGTTTCATTGGTTCGCAGGGCTGTGGCAGTCTCATCAGGACGCTCCTGGCTACTCCTCCAAGGTTCAGGCTACTACACTCTGAGAGACAGTGGCACACCGACTACACTGTAACTGAAAAATCAAGGGAGATTAGCCTTAACTTTTCTTAATTAAAATAATAATTATGGTACTCCGACCGTGAAGAAGGCAGGTTGCCTTCTCCCCAGAATGTGTTAACATAGAAAGAGAGAGCGTGGGGTTTAATGAGGTCTACTGCATTTGACCCAATTAAATCCTCAGTCTCCAGGATCTCAGCCTGAACTTGGCCTCTGAAGCTCATAAATAGTTCCTGGGATCTGCTCATTGACAAGGCCACTGGAGGAAATGGGTTTCTTGCCCTCACTGCATACAGTGATTGACAGCATAATCTGTAAGAATGTTGTGATGTCAGGAATGCCATGATGTAAGTGAGATTTCTATGTTACCTACCAGACTTCTCTTAATTGTGATAGAATACCAGGAGTTACAGTTATCAAGATGCAAAAGTGTACAGAATGGAATTAGATCTTTTACCTAATGCTTAGAATAGAAATTTATTAATCAGAGTGCACTGCAGTTTGGAAGGGTTAGTATTGTTTTGTGAAATTTGTGAAATTTATATTTCAAGTATATGTGTACGTGTGTGTGTGTGTGTTGTGTGTGTGCATATGTGTATACACACATTAGGTTACAGTGTAAAATCTGTATTTTACTGTGTATCATAGCCAAAAAAATAACTGAAGAACACTGCTGCATCTGACGTGTATCACTTGTGTATAAAGCTTTTCAAAAATCTAAGTAAAATCATGGAACTGCTTTTGAGAAAATGCACGTATTCAGAAATTTGCATATGATCTCATTTAGCGTGAGATTATTCCCTGTGCATGAAAAAGGTTGAGGAGGTAATGAAATATCTCTGATACATACATGCATACCAAAACAAAGGACAGGAATCCCATAAGTGAAATACAACTTGAGAGGATAATTGAACCACCCCTATATTATGGGAGAGCAAATTAATGACTGTACAATGCCTAGAACATAACAATTTTTAATAAATACTATACATTAAATGAAATCTTCAACCTACTTATTTTAGACATAAATCAAAATTCCTTTGCAACTTCTAGTGAAGTTGGCCGTAATCATAGCAAAAACTATAATCTAACACAAGTGTATTTACAGTGAATAGGAAAGAGAATATTGCTTTCTGTAGAGAATCTATTTACAAAAGTAACTGTATATATGTTTTGTATGAAGCACAATGTTTTGCCTTCCTCCATTTCATTCCTCACTTTTACCCATTGTTTTAAAAGAGAATGTAAAACACTCTTCTTAGGCAAAAGTGATTTCTTTTGAGGAATGTTTGGACATGGTATACATGATGTTTTTAAATCTTTTAAACAGGCATGGCACAATCTTGGCTTTACTTATGTAACATATTGTGTTACAGTTTTGGTATGGTTTTCATTGAAAACTAACTTAAGACATCACCATTAAGAGAATTCCACCTGAGTCGAAAATTATCTTGGCAAAGTGTTTCAAATTATGTACTGTGCGTGTGTTTTGGAATAGAGAAATCAAACTTCTGAATTAAATTTATACTATGGGTGTAAAATTCCAAGATAGAACTAAAATACCTCTATAAGGGAAAAACACACAGCAAAATGAATGGAAGATTCAAGAATAGGTGGATTGATAGGCATAAAAAATTGCCTTCCTTCTGAATGTGTTCTTCAAACTTCGTTTTTTATTCTTCCCATGCCCCTGACTACACTGATGAAATATCTGTTCGCTGAGTCTCTTCACCCTGTCAACATTTGGCTTTATGACAACTTTGGGTCTTGGAGCAGAACACCAGCCCTTATTGTCTGGAAGACATTTTAGAAGGCACTAACTTTTATTGAGTCTGTGTGGTGCTGTTGTAAGAGCTTTACAGATAGCATGTCGTTTAATCCTTACAGAAATTCTCCAAAGTATTATTATCCTCCTGATGCTCATGTCTCTAAAAATTGTTTTACTGTGGTTTCAACTCACCTTCCTCCTAAAATGGTATTTCTAACATTAGCATGAAGATATCTTCCCTGGGCGTGTTGAAATTTGAAGGTGGAAACCTGGTGTCTGCATTTTAAACAAACTCTCCAGGTAATTCTGGTAAAGGTGGTCCACAGACCAGTTAAAAAAAAAACTTTATTTTAATATTTATAGGTACCTCTTAAGTACTTTTGCTATCTATCAAAATGATGCCTGTGTTTGATTTTTTTTTAACATTGTGGATGGTTCAGAGCTTTGATTAAAATGAAGTGCTCCCCTTACATAAAATATAATTTAAAAATAGAATATCTGCCTTGAAGTTTGCCTTTAAATATGAACGAGGCTCCAAAAGTTTTATTTTTATCCGCTCTTCAGAAAGCCAAACTTCCTTTGACATCTTTACTTTTCCTTTGAGTCACTCGCCAGGTTCTAGCTCCAGTAATCCCCTCAGACTTAGTATGCTTCCCTCCTGCCAATGTCAGCAGGGCTGTAAGGGAATCTCATTGATTTCTTACAGTTTCAGTTAGCTCTATTGCTGGCAGCCTGCATAACGACTGGATGAGTAATATTCAACAAATCCATTTTCCTTGAGTGGATATTGTAACATATTTCAAATTTGGAAGAGATGAACTGGCATTCCCAGAAAAAGTACACTTTTCCCTTCACTTAGTGTTGATGACAATGCCCAAAGGCATGTGCCATGTGGCACCGTCTTTATCTCATTTCCCCTTTTCCTTAACTTTTCTGTATTCTTTAGACCAAAAAACTAGTAGAGATTTATTTTATCCCATGATGTTATCTTGGAAAAGGTTGGAGAACAGAAGACTGCCAAGCTTTATAGTTTGTAGATTTCTCAGCCAGGTGACTACGAGGAATACAATGACGTGACTTTCATCCACAATGACACAGTCTTGGGCCAGGTGGATAGAAAGATGGTGCTCAGATCATAGGAAGAAATGGCCCCAAGAAAATCAGAGATGACATAGCTATTTTTGAATAGAAGAAGAGTTTTTCCACTCTGGGAGTTATTAAGGTGGTGTTTTTATTGCAGCATAACCTGACGTATACTGAGACTCGTTTTATTTCATTATTTTCCTTCTCTTTTGCCTTTCAGGTTTTCTGATAGGACAGTACTTGTGTTCAAATCATCTTTGAAGTTAGGCAGGGCTCTGTGACTTGCTTGGGCTAATGCATTTGAGCAAAAAATTCATGTGGGTGTGGGGCATATTTTTTCCTGTCATTACCAAGGAAGAAACTTTATTTATTAAACTGTAGTTGATTTGCAATATTGTGTTAGTTTCAGGCATACAGCTTCAAATTCTTTTCCATCATAGGTCATTACAGGAGTTTGTTTTTGTGTATGGTGTGAGGGAGTGTTCTAACTTCTTAATTCACATGTGGCTGTCCAACTTTCCCAACATCACTTGCTAAAGAGACTGTCTTTTCTTCATTGTATATTCCTGTCTCCTTTGTTAAATTGTGTGGGTTTATTTCTGGGCTCCCTATTCTGTTCCATTGATCCATATGTCTGTTTTTGTGCCAATACCATGCTGTTTTAATTACTGTAGCATTGTAGTATTGGACCTTGACCATTTGACCATAAGCTGCTGATCCATTTTCTGCAAGATTTATTCTGTCATTGAAGTCTTTTTTTCTTTTATGTCTTTCATATGTGGAATACTGTTCCCTAAATCATAACTAAGTTCAGTTTTAGGAGACTTTTATAAGAAACACTTCTTATTTAAAACATAACCATTATGTAAAGCAATAGAGATGTACAAATATTTTTTTTCTTTAGAACATTAGCCAAAAATAACTATATCATCAGATTTTGTTTGCATTTTCAATTGATGCCTGTAGTAAATGTGATAAGTAAAAAGATTGAATGTGATCGTCAAAATTACATACTTTTTTACATACTTATAAATCTTGGAAAATGAAAGTTCCAAATTAAAAGTTAGTTGGCATTGATGGTGTGTAGGATATATTTAAATTTATTCGACTTGTGTTAAAATATGAGCTGTGCCAGTAAAACATGGTTGCCTCATTCTGGGAAGACCAGTTCCTTTCAACCAAGAGAACCCCTTAAAATCTAACTACATGAATGCCTAATTTGACAGATATGAAAGTTAACACAAGTATGATTGCTTTGTCAAAAGTTACCCCATGGCAGATTTAAATCTAGAATTTTAATTTCTTTTAAATTTAGTGTTATTTCTATTAGATATCATTTTGTGTCCTTTTTTTTTGACACAGATATTCTGGTGACACTACTTAGTTAAAAATATTTTTCTCTTCTCATTTACTGACAGTAATTTGCCTGGTTTATAAAGTCAGGGGGAGGGTATAGCTCAGTGGTAAAGAGCATATTTAGCATGCACAAGGTCATGGGTTCGATCCCCGGGACCCCTGTTAAATAAAAAAATAATAAAAATAAGTAAGTAAACTTAATTACTACTCCCCAAAAAACAATTAAAAATAAATGAATAAAGTCATTTGGCATCATGTGGCTTGAGTCTCACAGAAGTCCTTTATGTGCTGGTGCCATTTATCTGGGATCATTTCCTAGGAATTGACATAACATTTCAAAATACTAGCATTCTGTTTAAGGCTTTTGATAGGTGAGTGCCTAATTTGTCTTCCAGCTAGACTGTATCAATTTATAATTTGTGAGCTTCCAAGCCACGTAAAGTTTAGCAAAGTGACTTTGTGTTCTTCTTGTTTTTTCCTATGTCAGTAAAAAAAAAAATTCAGTGCACATTATGTTGCCTAGTTTTATTCCCCTCTGTGTCCTTTGTGCTTGACAGCTGATAAGTCCTTAATAATATTTGCAGAATGGTAATAATAATAATAATAATAATAATAATAAGAAGAAGAAGAAGAAGAAGAAGAAGAAGAATGCATTATTGTTAAGTAGAAGGAAAATATCTGGTAGAATTTGGACAGAGCCATTGATGATTAACTTGGGTGTGGAATGTTGTCTGTGGAGAGAGGAGTTGGGGAGATAGAAGTAGTGTGATATTTTAAATTTCTTCTTAAACCATTTCTGTATTGGTTGCTTTTTTTTTTTTTAATGTCAGTGAACTCATTTGAAAAGTTATCCTTAGTGAAATATTGTGGTGATGGAAAAGAAGGGAAAGAAACTCCCATATACTATATGCAAGACTTGTTAACATGCATAATCTTACTTTAATTTCTACTAAGCTTTTGAAATACATAATCTTCTTCTCCATTATGAAGATAAGAAAGCAGTGGCTTAGCAAGGTCAAATGACTTGTTGCAAGCCAAATAGCTATGCAGCAAGGAAACTGCAAGCGAACTCAGGTTTGCCTGATCTAGACTAATTTGCAGTGGATCTCGGAGTTTGATACAGAACCTATGTTCTTTCCCCTGTGCTAAGCTGTCTCTCAGGAGGGTGGTGAGCTGACTTCTGAGATCAAGATGTCTGTGCACAGAAAAGGAAACTGTTGGCTCTTTTGCAGAATCCCAGTTCTGAAGTTAATGAGTTCAAGTGCCTGGGAGAACAGGCTTCCCACAAGGTCACACAACAGGAGTCAGTGATTTCTGACTTGCTGCATATCCAGCTCAGTTCCTTGCCAGTACTCTTGGAACCAGCCTTGTGGTTTCATTTCCTATTGACAAGGACAAGTTCCAGAATCTGATTTCAAGTGAATGAGGGGAAAAAAAAAAAGTGGTGGTGAGTTCTCATATACTGTGGCTGCCTTTCAAGTATTAAAGTAACTGTCTGCTTTCTTTTCCGAAAAACAGTAGCTTTTCTTGTTATAATAAATAGCAGAGATACAGGGATGGAGATTTAGCAAAGTATAATTATGATGAGAAAGTAAGGGAATAGAAAACAATAGCTTCTAAATATAAGGAGTCCTTCAAAATGAGCCAGTATATAAAATCCATAATTCACAATCCAAAGGAATGGAAGTTTCCAGAAATGAGACTTGAAATCCTTAAAGTAAACTCTTTTTGATTCCTGAATATAATGGATCAAAATAGACATAATGGAAATATAGAAGTTACACAGATTATCCCAACATACTGCTTTTTAAAGTATTGAAATATTTGAATCAGTTACTATTGCATTGCACAATAAAAAAGAATGCCTTGGCTCTCATAATTGGAAAGCCCAAATGCAGGGCGAGCTTCATGTCTAGTTGATTTAATCAGCAATAATCTAGCGTTTCTTTCTGTTTTATCTGCCACCCAGAGATCCTTCATTATCCGGTGACCATCTGCCCTCATGTTTTAAGAATTTCTGTTAACTACAGTGTGTGATGTAGATTTATGCATTCAAAGAACACAATATTACCCAAGTTTCAGGAAAAACTAGACTATCTTATGTCACATATACACTCTTGAGTTGACTACTGTTGTCAGGGACATTCCCCTGGAACTGGACATGAGGGTCATTGCCCCTGATAACCCTGAACTCTGAGGTGTTTCATTATGGAACAAATGAAATCCCAAGATTTTATTTGGGGGAAAAAAAGAAATGGCTTCTGGGTAGACATTCAAAAATTATAGTTCAAAGTAAATATATTAGAATGAATGGAATATTTTAGCAGTATAGTTTACAAAGGTCTACCTCCATAAGATACCTATTTATCAAGCTTGTACTGTGTATAGAGTCACATTGTGTAAATGTGTGTAGAGAATTTTTTTCTAAAATTTCAATTACTTTTTTCTAAACATTCCACTTACCTTCTCAGGTATGTTTGTTTTTTCAGGTCAGCTATTTCTGTTTAACAAATAAACTCAAAGCTTAAGTGATTTAAACCAACAATAAACATTTGTCATCCCTCATTTCTGTGGGTAAGGAATTAAAGGCAGCTTAGATGGGTAGTTTTGGCTGGGGCTATCTCAAGAAGTTGGCTGGGGTTGCATTCATCTGAAGTCTTGACTGTGCTCAGAGGTCCTACACACATGGTGGCCCACGCACATGGTTGGCTTGACTAGAGTTGAAGGATCCAATTCTGAGTGGAGGGCTGATGAATTTATGTTGGTTGTTGACAAGTACCTCAGTTCCTCTCCAAGAGAGTGACTCCATGGGGCTCCTTAAATGGCCTTATGATATGGCAGCTGATTTCTATTAAAGCAAGTGATTCAAGGAAGCAAAATGGAAGCTGCAATGTCTTTTATGAACAAACCTCTGAACTCACCTTAATCACTTTTGCAATCTCCTCTTGGTTATATGGGCCAACGCTATTTAATATAGACGGAATCTACCCAAGGCCATGAGCCAGGAAATGAGGATCATTGGGCACCATCTTAGAGACTGACAACCAAATATAAGTATTACTCACCCTTAATTGGAGTTGAAAACAACAGGCTCGGGTGGTTTAAGATCACAGTGTGATGTCAGGGCACAATGTTTTCACCACTGGACTAATGGGGCCAGCACCATTTGCTCCAAAGATTACTATTCTCCTATTAGAAATTCTCATTTCACCTTCCACAAAGCTAAGATATGTGGGACAAGTGTAACTGGTCTTAGTTTATACATGATCCAGTCCTGTAGGTGAGGCCTTCATTGGTTAAATGAGTTGCCCAAGATCGTTCATATTTTGGTAAACTGTTGACACAGGTGACCATCAAGACATATACACTGAATAGTTTAAAATTTTTTTGAGATGAGTGTTTCAGGAAAGTAAAATTTAGCTAGTTTTATACTACAGCTGGGATCTTGTCTTTTGTCATACTTTTTATGCAGATAGCTCAAAAGGGTCTCTCAGGCTTAATCTCAATCTTGAGTCTCTTTATAATGGCACCAAAGAGCACAATATTATATTGGTGACAATTGGTGACAATATATTGACATTATAATCTCAACCCAGACTTATGATTATAACCTTTAGTTTATATATACATACGTAATTATATGTACTTATATAACTTTTCCTCTTACTCTTTCTCTGTGTATACACACACACACACAACTAGTACTGTGCCTAGAACATATTAAGTGTTCAATAAATATATTATTGCAATCAAAACATATTACAAATAAAAATAATTATTTTAATATTACCTTGTAGTCTACATTTAAGTATATATTTAATGTGTGAAATAAAACTAAATTTTAAGCATTTAAGCAAGAGAAGATTTAGAGATTTAGCTCTAGAGTTGATAGGATAAATTCAGCATTAACTCTGTATCTTTTATTCTCTTTATTGTATGTTTTAAACAATTACTCCTCCTTTGCCTGCTCCCTTACCCCAATCAATTCCCAAGGCCCTTGGACTTCAAAGAAAGAAACAATACTTATTAAGGCATTAATGTCTTCATAAGCCTGTCTCCCTAAAAAAAAATTCATATAGTTGAAAGATAATCAAGGGAAGAAAACTTCTTTATATGAAGAAAATGGATAATGTGACAGTTTCTGGCTAATGATGGCATTGCAAAAAAAAAAAAAAAAAAGGAAAGAAAATCACAGCAGTTATTTAGAAGTGGAGAATCTTTCTCACACTTACAGATCAGTTTTTAGGCATATGGTAAGAACTGTTTGGATTACAGAATGAATCCAAAATACAGCATTTCCTAAACTAGATGATTCACATCTGTTAACTGTACAGGTCTTCCTTGACTTATGATGGGGTTATGTCCCAATAAACTCATTGTAAGTGGAAAATGTCAGGCAAAAATGCATTTTTGTACCTAACCTACCAAATACATAGCCTCGCCTAGCCTAGCTTAAACATGCGCGGAACACTTACATTAGCCTACAGCTGGGCAGAGTCATCTAACACAAATCCTGTTTTATGCTAAAGGGTTGAGTATCTCATGTAACTGTACTGAAAGTGAAAAACACAGTGGTTGCCTGGTTTTACAAAATGGGTGTATCAGCTGTTCACACTTGTGATCACGTGACCGACTGGGACCTTCGGTTCACTGCCATCCCCCAGCGTCACAAGAGAGTACAGTACGACACGTTGCTGGCAGAAAAGATCACAATTCAGAATTCAAAGTGTGATTTCTACAGAGTGCATTTAACTTTTGCAACATGATTAAATTTGAGAAATTGTAAGGCAAACCATTGCGAGTCCGGGATTGTCTGCATTAGGGTATTAAAGGCCGACTAGTAATATATAGTAATAAAAGTGATAGTAACATTACTCGGGCCAGGTAAAGCCTCTTTACCAATGCTTTATACTGTCTCTGTCACTGAGGGACCGTGTCACTGAGCACTGTCTTGGGAGTGGCAGACAAAACAAACCTAACAATTGTCAGCGCACACCTTGTTTGTCTTGCTGGCAGACTGCTGGCCTGGTTCAGGGGTCCAGCCTCCAGCGCGCTCAGTGGTGCCCCTCCCAGTCAGAGTTAAAGCAAATATCGTGGCTTAGTTCCCTTGCTAGTGTCATGATCCGATTCCAAACAAAGTGGTACTGGAAGACATTCAGTGGGAAGGCTTTTGCTAATAACTTTCTTCGTTAATTCAAATGAACACATTAAAACAGTATTATTTGCTGGACATTGTTGGTTCTTCTTGTGCCCATTTCATCCAAGAGAGGAAACAGCGTTGACATGTTAAAGAGAACGAAGTAGAAAAGATGGGAAAACCCCCTTGTCCCTGACTGCACTTTAGAAATTCTGAGTTTAATCAATCCTGGGACTGGCCGACTGCCAGTTGGATGAACTGAGGGGCAAGAGGTCTGTGAATCTGTGATTCTGGAGGCATACTTATCCAGAGCCCCCAAGGAGTTCTCCTGCTTTACTGCTAAATCTCCGTAAGCTCGTCAAGGGAGGTCAAGCTAATTACTGTATTGGTTCACGAAAACTGCAAAATGGCCCTAAAACGGGCTTAGCATGAGGAAGGCCAGACAACCTGAGATGTTTGAAATGGACTCAGATCAATGGAAGTGTTCCATATACACTTAAAAAGGAAAAAAAATGGAAAGAAAAAGAAAAGAAAATCCAAATCCAATTTCTTTCTTTGAGAAGCATGAATGTGGGGCCCAAGGCTTCTATATCTAAGGAAACCCAGCACTTCGCTTCCTTACTGCTACAGAAACGGCTTCCCACCTCAAATTTGAGAGAACTGGGGTCCAGGGTGACTGTGGAAGCCACGAATCAGTGTCCCATTCCATTTCATGTTTAGATTACAGAAGTACAAGCTTCTGTTGTGTCCTTGACATCACTGAGGGACGTGAACTGGAGTATAGTACAGAAAACCCATCTGCATGCAATAATAATGGCTAACATTTATTGCACTAAGATCACATTATGCCAGGCACAGGTCTCATCAATTCCATGTGTATTTAGCTCGCAGCCTTTAGGGAGTGACAATAAGGACACAGTGATGTTAAGCAGATTCCTCAAGATCACTACTGCAGACTTAATATTTGTTCCCCCACCCCCCCCCACCCAATCCTCACTGTGACAGTGTTTGGAGGTAGAGCATTAGGGAGGCTGTTTTGTCATGAAGGTGGGGCCCTCATGAATGGGATTAGTGTCCTTATTAAAGAGTCTCCAGGAAGCTCCCCTGCTCCTTCCACCAGGTGAAGACACAGGGAGAAGACTGCCATCTATGAACCAGGCTGTGGGCTCTCACCAGACACGAAATCTCTTGTCTCCTTGATCTTGGACTTTCCAGAATCTAGAGCTGTGAGAAATAAAATTCTGTGCTTCATAAGCCACCCAATTTCTGATTTTCTGTTACAGCAGCTCAACTGGACCAAGACAGTCACACACTGAGTAAGCAGCACATCTGGGATTTGAAGGCAGTTTGCTCCATAATCTGAATTCCCAAACATTATCCTGGACTGGTGTGCACTGTATAGCCCTGCCCGCTCTGCTGACCTGAAATGGTTCTACTGGCAGAGCTCATGGATCTGGGAAGTTTTAACCCTTTTCATTCTTAGAAAGATATTTTTTAAAGTCTCAGCAGAAGTAAAAGCTGGCCCCAGGCAGGGTGAATGGTGGAGTTTTGAAGGGTTTAGACACCATTGAACCACTTCGGAGATTATAGCATCTACAAGTTTAGGCAGAGGGTAAGGGAAATATAGAAAACCCAGGAAAGAAACATAAGCAGACTTTAGGTAGTTCCTGGGCACCCAATTGGTCAAGAGAAGGGAAAGGAAACAGGTCTTCTGTATTGATAGAGAAGCATGAGGGTTCATTTATCACCTCGTGTTAAAGCTTTAGTTAACTTGAAAAATGTGTCAGTCTTTGAGTTGTTCCTGCCTCAGTAGATAGCAGCCTTCTAATTCCAGAATCTTCCTGAGAAAATAAAGAGAAAGTGGGCTAATATCCACAGACTTACGCCTTAACTAAGAAATGGAAACCCATACTTCCATCGACTGTCACGAAAGAAGGAAATGTAGGGGATGGCCAATGCATCCCCAACGTATCTATGACACATGACAGGAAAAATAAACAGCTTAAAAGCCTGTTGACGATAACTCTTGCAGCCTTATCTTATATGCTCTACGTTTGCTAATACAATTTAACATCATTTAGTAAATGATTTATTCTAGTTGGTAAAATAATGAGAAAGAATTGGATCACTGCTTCTACAAAGAATTTCTCTGAGTTGAGACAGGCGATTGAACTCATAAATGCCAAAATATATTCCCTGGTTAAGTCACCACAAAATGGCTGGCTTTATGCTTGAGTTATTAATAATGTTTAAACAGAACACTGAGAGTACCTTTTGTGCGCTAATTGAAAAATACAATAAAAAGATAGATTGTTTTTATAGAAAGTTCATGTGATCTAGCTAAAATACTTACCTTACTGCCAAAGATCATAAAACAATATTTTGCCTTTTTCTTTCCTCCTTTTAAATTTCTTCCAGTTTGTTTCAGTAAAATGATGGGGAAGCCTGGATGGCACTTCCTTCTTTTGGTTTCTGCAAGAAGTGTAACATATCAAAACCGAAACGTGTACAGTGCAAAATGTGTGTGCAGCCCTCGGCCCTGTTAGTGCTGGGCACTGAGTCCTCAATTGATCATGCTTTCCTGAGCCTTCAGAATTCCCATCCAAACTGAATCTATAAGACAGGATCCAAGGCATGGCAGAGCTTTGCTGCCTTATGTCGTAAGCAGATCCGCAAACTGAGCTAGAAAGCTGCTAGTCCCTGTGTTATTTTAAGCAACTCCAAGACTGAGTCCTTTGATTTCTCACTAAGACTGGATGGCAATCAAATGCCCAGTCACTTGGCTACTGTTAGAAATAACACTCCTGGACTGTGCTTCTTATAGTGTTACATTGTCTCTTAAATTTATCTTCAGCATATCTCCAAAGTAAAAAATATATTTATGTACTAAAGGTTTTACAGGATAGGTACAATACTGCTTAAATGGTGTAGTGAGTTATAATGTTTAAATGTTATCTGCATCTTTAAATGGAAAATATTTTAGTTCTGTGTTAAATATGTAAAGGCATAAATGCAGTCTTGCTTGGGTTTTTTTGGTAGTGGCTTTTCCACTTCTACTTTTTTTTCCCCTAGACAGGTTGCTATGAATCTGTAAACACAATAAAAAGTTCTAATTTTAACATAAGGCCAGATAAATATTCCTTAATAATAATAATTAGCGTCAATAACTTGCTAAGAGTCAACTGTCCTACTAAGCATTTAAATTATTTGAGCTTACTTAACCTTCACAATAACCCTGGAAGGAATGTGCTGTAATTTGCTTGGTTGGTGGTTGAGTAACCTGAGCCAAAGGGCTGGCTTAGAACTTAAGAAATTGATCCAGATCCTATAACAAATAATTGGTGGAGATGGGATTTGAACCCAGGCCATCCAGCTTCTAAATCTAGCCTCTAGCATTACTCACTCAACTACAAAGAAAAAGAAGAGTTGAGAGTCTGAGACATTTATTAAGTATGTCTAATGGGTCACACTGAGCCAGACACAAATGATGTGGTAGTTATAATTCTTCTGGAAGCATTTGCTCCCTCGTTGTGGTCTCTTTAACATGTGATGTGATCTGACAACAGTATTCCGGTTGAGATGTGTAGTCTGACCAAAGCCAAGTAGGGCTAAATGATCTTCTCCCTTATTCTAGATGCTATGCCCCTATTAATAGGGCTCACTTTAGATTTGCTTTAGATTTTTTGCTGCTACTAGTGTTTCAAATAAGATAGTTGTCATCTAAAACCTTCAAGTCTTCCCATCTGGAGGAAATGAGAGAGGAAGCTCGTTGAGAGGGAGGGATGAAAGATGGTGTAGAGACCAAACAGGAGGATTTTACAGGACAGGTGGGAAGTCAACCTGTCGCTGAAATTACGAGGAGCCGTTTAGGTGGCAAGAAGGGTAAGGTGTGATGATCAAAAAGAGATGGCAACTGAGCTTGCGAGCCTGTATTTTCCCAGGTGCATTCATCTGCTTGAAGTGAGAGGGCTCAGAGTGGAACTGGGGTTTTGAAATGTGTGCGATTTTTTTTTTTTTTGACAACTGCTATGGGAAATTGTAATGGGGAGTTAACATATTGGTCTTTATTTATAGTTTCTGTATGTTCCAACGTAGTTGCCACAGAAACCCTGTCATCTTGCACTGCACCTCAATTCAGATTTGACAGGAGGAGTGTAGGGGAGAGAGGACGGCTTGCACAGGAGTTTTAATTGATCTCTGGGTTGATATATAGTCTGTGTGTAACCCATGTGTCTCTGATGCTCACCCAGCTACGTATTTCTGAAAGTACCCAGGGAATGTCTCCCGTGTGCTTCAGAAGGAAATCAGTCAGAGATCACAGAGCATCTGTTGATTTCCTATGCCTCTTCCAGCCTCCTTTGGTGAACGAGCCCTTTCATCAGTGGACATCGATCTCTATTACAGCCCACTGCACTGTGCAGCTCGTGTGCCTTCAGGGAATACCACCCCCACTGGTGCCGTTGGCGCCGCAGGCTGCCCTCCTCTCCCACTGCACTTCAATCACAGCCGATTCTGGGAGGCGGCCTGTCCTCCAGGCACCACTGTCACCCATCAGCCCAGCTCAGTCGTCCAGCAGCTGAGGCTTAGGATCCCAGGCTGGTGGTGTAAAGTTAAGAGATGTTGTACCTTTAAGGTTTTTGTGGATGTCCTGCACTGTTCGCGCTTGCCCCAGTGTCTTCCATGAAACAACTTTTTTTTTTTTTTTTCCAGTTTTGTTATAACAGCCCTTTGCACTCCAGAAAACTTAAGTCTGAATAGAGAAGGGGGGTGGGACAGGGCTGGAAGATAAATCCAAGTAACCCTCATATACTCATATCTCTTCCCCTCTGAGTGCCCATGGTTTTAATATCGACCCAAGCTTGTAGTCCCTGGTTCTGCGTCTTTGAGAGTCCATTTTGTTTAGTTTTGTTTGCAAGGACACACTTTTCAGTTTTTGATGTGAATGGACTTCTTATGGACCCATCCACCAGTTAGAAGACCTGTCATAACTACCTGGGCAGTGGACTTGGCCCGGGCTCCACCTGGAACTCTCACTGCATGGCGTTGCATTACCAGGTTTGCTCCATGCTGCTTGGGAAAAGGTACGCAAGAGGGCCAACCCCTTGTTGTTCTGTTAGTACCCACATTGTTGCAAGCAACAAGGATTTATGGTCTATCCCCAGGTACTTATAAGCCCCCAGAATGTATCCGAGCACTCCTCTGAGATTTGACCTTTGGAAGTTACTTCTGGAAGTTACTTCTGTAATTTGACAGTTATTTGAGGTCCACAAGCTGCCTTTGGTAGAGAAGGGACTAGATGACAACTTTACTTCTCTCTCCCAGGCCTGGTCTATGTCAATACTGTTTATTCAAGGTCAGTGTTGTGGGAAGTTCCTTTCACCTGAACATTCATGTTAGTCTCCTGTAGACCATAAGGATCACAGGATTCTTCTAGAAAGATGTGGGCCCATATGTGGGCAGCAGGACACAGCCCCATCTGTCTTCAGCCTGTACATGAGCACTGAGGCCCCTCAGGGGTCACTACAACCTTCCCTGGGGTAGGTACCCTCCCAGTTAGGAACCCTTCCTGCTTACATTTCACCTTTTTGAGTTCTGCAAGAAAGGTGGAGAGGCTGAACTCTGAAATTAGAATTGTGTTTTATATAAAGGGAGGAAGCTGAGGGGCAGAAAGACATTTCCACTCTGAAGAATTTCAGATCTGTTGTTGCTGATCTGTAAGATGCACATGGGACAAGACGAGGGTCTGTGGGAGGGCGGCCGCTCTCCCAGACAGGGAGCCACGCACACAGTCAGTTGGTAATGAGATTCTCCACAGCCGCAAACTGCACTGTCCATTCATATTTCTTTCCACCTGTCCCCACAATGGTGTCTGTTTGCTCAGCCCACATGCAACAAGGCTGTGTTTGTGAGTCAGGGCCCATTCATTGGCTGTCTATTTAGAAGTCTTGACGGAAAATCCCGTGAAAAGCTCCTCAATTCAAATTCCTCTTTAATGACTTGCTCCATTCACCAGAGATAGCCGGGGGAGGGTGCTGGGGCTTGACTTCTTCCACTATGGGACACAAGAAAGCATTTTTTATAAAGCTCCTGACGTGCCATGATTATTAAACAAAAAGTCATGATAAACGATGGAATCGGAGGGAGTTCAGCTGTTCTTCGTGCCTCTCTTTGGGCTTCCCCTCCCCACCCACCCAGAGAATTAGTTGCTTGATTGGTTCTCCCTGGATGGGTTTAAATATTTTATTGGAAGAGAATGACGTTAGTTGTAACCCTTGTTAACAAAGCCAAGGGACAATTACAATGATCTGGATTCTATGGCTTGGATTGTGGTTTTGCTAGTTGAGGCACATGGAACATGGGAAAATATTTCTGTGTTTTTGATTCTATCTGTATATTTCTTCTTAGTTTATAGAAGAAATCCATTTGGTACTGTTGGGGAAGAAGAAATTTTTGTGTACCCTTCTAGGCTCTTCTGCTTGATCTGAGGATTAAACTAAATAAAACAAAAGCTTAATAATATGTGTACATGAGAGAGACCCAGGAAAACTGGGTAGCTCACCAGAGTGGCTGAAACCCACCCCTTAAATGCTGTCTTCAGCTGAAGACAGAAGGGCTTGTTGGGGGATAGTGGTTTGGGGCTTCAAAGGGAAGGAGGCAGTTCACAAGGAGACAGAAAACAAATGTTTGGTGAAAAAACACAGATAGCTGTGGTGATAGCTCTATTCCAGGATCAGGCTGTCTCTCTAAATCCTTATAAGCAGTTAAGGGGAAGATCAACATTTCTTCTTGAGTCTTTTGGGCCATGGTGGGTCTCAACTTGAAATAATTGGCATGCCAAAGAGACATTTTGGACTGGCAAGTTCTGCTCCCTTTCCATGCTAGGTAATCAACTACTGAGACAGTCCCTAATAAGTGCATGGTTTATGGGAACATTGCAGTCGATAGAGCAAAACCTGCTGTTTTCTGAGCCTGGTTCGAGTTACTACCTTACTTGAGTAACTTTCTTCAGACTCACTCACTCAGGGTTAAAGGATTTTCCCATAGACCTCCTTAACGTCTCGTACAGCCTCTTTCCTATCACTCATTACCATCAGGAATAATGTGTAATTCTTGAGTTTCCCCCCTTTAGAATCCATCATCCGTGAGTTCAGGGACTGTGTCTGACACATTCACTGCTGGATCCTCTCTGCTCAGAACAGCACGTGCCGTGCAGTATGTGCCCAGTGAGTATTTCTTGAGTGAATGAATGACTCACAGTCTGACACTCTTTATATTTTTAAAGAGTCTCTTACAAGAATTTTCCCAAGTAGAGAGTAAATTGAAGAGCACACAGCGAGATCTCAATTGCCATTAAAATGTTTTGCTTCTTATCTTTGCTTTCCAACATGCAGTCTGCATAGGCGAGTGCTAAGTGATGAAGGTGAAGCCAAGATTTCACCAGCTTTCTGCCCTCAGTGACCTAAGAAACTCTCAGTGGTGATAGAAAAAAGAATTGTTAAGTGTTATAAAAGAGAAACAAACTGCTCTGGAATGTCAGACAAGAGAAAGTTTATCTTTAGCTGTGGGAATCAGTCTTTGTGAAGAAGCTTCTAGGGTGAAGCAAGTAAGGTTTGAGCCTCAAGCATAACATTCAAGGGGGTAGCAAAAATCTCAGTAATCAAGATAAATAATATTTAATGTAATATTTTACAAAATCAATATTGATATCCAAAATGCCATGATGAACAAAATATTAAAATTTAAATAACGTATTACTGAGTTTTGCCTCAGGCTCCATTATGACTTGGAGTGGCCTTGGTGCTAACGTTTTGCAAAGGGAGACTTAGGAGAGTTGACCATCAGCACAGAAGACGGAGAGAAAAGATGTTCTGGGGAACCTGGAGTTGCCTGATTTGATCAAACAAAGGAATATGTAGGGGGTATTAGTGATATTCTAGGTCACAAGTCAAAGGTTTAGGTCACAAATGTAGGATGGGACTAAATAATGAACAACTTACAATCTGGTTCTAATTTGGCATTTTTATTTAAACAGGGGTGAGCTTTTGAAGACTTTTGAGCAGAGAAAGTGATATCATATTAAAAATATTACTAAATACACTTTCAAAAGCCCTACAGGAAGTTTACTCTGACAACAGGGTGGAGAGTTCTGTTGTTTTAGTCCCTTTGTTTAATAGGCAATTTATCAGAAAGTTACATCAATCCCTCTGGTGATTCAAAAAAAGAGCCTTTTACTTGATCTGAATATTCACTGACTCAGTTTAATTTGCCGTCCTATACAAGAAGAGTGAAAATGCTAGGGAAACTGTACCCGCACTGAGAGAGCACTCCCGAATTAGACAGTGTTAAGCAGAACTGCTGGAAGGTTCTTCTGGCTCTTGGGCTTTTGCTCTTCTATGACTTAGCAGCTTCCTCTCCCTCATTTCTGAGTGATGTGTTTGTTCTCCCCAGCATGTCAGTGGTTTCAGTGAGGTGACAGTCCGCTCCTCCTTTCTTCTTAGACATTGGTCTGCTTTAGGTACCATCCTATTTCTGTTAGAATCTGTTATGTGTTTATTTCAAAGTTTAACTCTGAGAAGGCCAGCATTCTTCCCCTAATTTCCAATTTTTGAGTCACTCCACTGACAAATCTGATTTAAATAGATTTTGGTTGAATTTATCAGTGTTTTCCTAAGTGCAATCGTGAGCTGGATAGTATATTATAGCATGGGATCAAGGGTGAATTTTCTGAGTTTGGGAGGAATAAAAGGGCATGATGTTTGCACTTACTCTCAAATGGTCTACCCAAAACACAAATAAATAAAAAACAATTATATTGAGTGAAAGTAGTAGGAGTTAACAGTGTAGAGTGAAAAACTGGGGAAGCCAAAGTGGCAAATGTCAACAATTGGTGAAATCTAGGTGAAAGGTATAGAGAAGCTATGGTTCTTGTCTTCCAAATTTCTTTTAAATGACCAAAGACAGGAACAGTAGGCTATTGAGAGAGACTTGTAGTTAAATAATCAACTTTCTCATCTGATAAGTGCGGACAGTTTTTGGGCAATTAAAGAAATTGGCAAAAGAAGGCAAATATTAAAAAAAAAATGTTTAACACCTAACATAAAAGACATCCTTTCACTAACCGTTTGTTAGGGGCCTTGCCTTTTCTTGGAGTTTCCTTACACCGCTTAGAATTCTGAGTCATAGCACTCACAGTAAACTGCTCCTAAAACAATATGTCATTCCCTTTTCAGTTTCTCTAATCTAGAGGCAACATTTTAGAAAAGAAAAACTTTCAAAGCAGTTTGAGTGCAAATCTCATCTGCTTAATTATTTTTCATGATTTTCCTCTTCACTTTTTACGGTTTTCCCACCCACATCAATTTGACAAGGCTTTCAGAGACTCACCAAGATCAAGTCGTCACAAAGCATTCGATTTGGCTTTTATACAAATGGGAGTTCTTTCTTTTTCTTCACACACATTTCATCAGTTTACATAATATTTAAAATATTATAATTTCATATTTAATTGCAGTTGAATCCCATCATTACAATGACAAGTACATAAGTTTGGGTAGCAGTACAACTGGCATTAGGCAAGCATGCATCTCAGTCCACAGAGCAGAGGTCATAGCAGCAAATGCATAGTGTGTAGGCATGGGCAGGACGTTGTAGAGAGAAATGAGAACACCACCTAATGCAGAAGTTCCACTGAGGGCATTTAAGAGGATTTCTACTACATTCTAATTTTGTGTTACTATCCACAATTTTTTTTAAATCAGTTTTTCAACTTACATGTAGCTCTTCAATGATGATCTATAACAAAATCCAAATTCCTCTTTCTCCCTTGTCATTCTCTGTCTCTCCTTTGCTCCAACCTCTTTCCTCCACCCTGCCCCCCGACCCCCAAATTCATGAGATAGGAGGCTGGGAAATTGAATTTTGCTTGAGATGCACCAGCGGTATCTTTATATGAATATTAAAGACGGGGGGCTGATGTACTGGGGCTTTTTAGGGCAAGAATGCAAGCAAAATTTGCCACTTGGGTATATAATAAGTGACCCCATTGTACCAGTCGAGACAGTTGAGAAATTCTAACCAGCTTTTAGTGACTGGTGGCCCTGAGGAGGAGTGTGGTGTGGTGTTGGGGCAAGTGATAGAGGAATTCATAAAGAAAGAGGAATTTCCTGTACACAAGCCACTCTCCCCCTTGAAGATCTGCAGACTCAGGAAAGGGAAGGCAAGAGAGATGGAGAAAACCCAAGAATTGTTCATCAAAATTGATGTAGCATTCCAAAGTCATTGGATAAGTGGTGTCAGTGCTAGATGTCAGTGACCAGTGATGAAATCTGTGATTCAGGGACTTTCAGAAAAGTTTCGATTGCTTACTTTTGAGAGGAACCTAGGATTCATAGAGGGAAAAAAAAGACATCTGTTCTCCAACAGCCTGAATGACAGAAAATGGACTGAGCCCATGGGAGGAAGTGAAACAAGTTAATACAAACGTCAAGTGAAATCAGTTAACATTTTGGAGAAGATTCCAATGTGTTGACTTGTTGAACCACTAAGTTTCATACTGGGTGTTTCTAATGATGTTCTCCCATGAATAAACGTACCCTCATAAATTTTAACCTTCAGTTAAAACTGCAAAATGTTAGAAATGGTTTCTCTATGACTCTTCAAATTCTAAATGTTGAATTCCAATTCATCATGCAACCCCTACTGCCACAATAGTTTCATTTATCTATGTTGCCCACTTTTGTCCATGGTCCCATCATTTCAGGCAAAATTATTATTTTTTTATCCCACCTAATATAAAAGAGTCTCTCATGACTGTAAATTCACTATGTCCTTGGGAAACTTGTTCCATTTTCAAATAAATTCAGTCAAAACACTGTTCTTACCTGAGGGAACCAGAATCTGCTTCCTGTATTTATTACTCATCAGTCCTGCTTCTCTTGGTGCAAAAAAATTAGTTTATTTCCCTTTTATGTGATAATCTCTCAAATATAAGATGAGTTACCGAGTTCCCATAAACATATTCTTGTTGTCTTTGAAAGAAAAAATAAATTCATCTTTTCTGGAAAATTTAAGTCTGTTTACAAATAGCATTATGTTATTTGAAGAATTCAGTGTTTATTGTTTGAAATAAAGATTTATTTTCTATTCAGCCTGTCTTTGCATATTTTAAAATGCTTTTATATTTCTAAATTTATTATGGACCAAGAATTGACTCTATTTTTCTGAATGCTGTCTCACCTAATCTTGGCAATCCTGTTTCTCTATTTACATTTACATAACAGATCAAAGGAAATGATGATATTTTTTGATAGTAGGCTGTGGAATATCTGGGTATAACATCTACTAGAAAGTCTCTAAGATGCTATGACATTTTGAGGCAATTCCAGTAGGTGAGGAAATTGAGAATAATAAGGTGGATTTCAAGGGCAGTTGTTCCAAAATGGGTGAAGCAAAGTTGTGCAAGTTTTGTTGCCTTATAATTGTAATGGAAGTAACTCTGTGCTTGTTTAGTATTATAAGAAAGTCTGACATTCTTGTTTTTATCTTTCTTTTTATCTTACTGCCTATCCTTAACTTATTCCACTGCTTTCAAGTGGTTCTGAGAGAATAGGAAATAATCAATCAAGAAAAAAAATATTCTCTGTTGTTTATTTTATTTTGGCTTTGCTACTGGTGAGCCATGTATCAAAAAAGGGTCAGAATCGCTCAGATCGATGTAGAGTGGGACAGATTCTTCCACTGTATACAGTATTATCTGCACAGTTTCTCTTCCTGCTTCTTCCTCATCAAGGTGGCAATGATCTAGCATTCAAACAAACAAACAAACAAACAGCTCATTTCCCTGTCTTTCATGCATATGAGTATGGTCATGTGGCACATTGGCCAAAGCAATACAGAAAGAAATCCCTGGAGAGCCTGTCCTCTGGAATTAAAAATAAATAACCAAACAAAAAAGGGCCTTGCTCGAGAAAGGCCTTCTTTTCTTTACCTCTTCCTCCCCTCTATAATAGGCCCAGAGATCATTCTGGTGACAAGGTGAAGAGGTGACAAAGATTAAGACAGAGAATTGCATACTAAAAATCTAGGAGCAGAAAGATGAGATGCCCCTGGGTCCTTGACCACATTGTTGAACCACTGTCCCAGCTGTGGAATATCTACTCCCAGACTTGTTACTGCAGAAGACAGACACATTTCTTAGTTGTTGGTATACATGTGAGTTGAATTTTTCCTTATTTGCAGTGAAATGCATTCTGATCTCGTACAGAGGTATGGCTTTCTCAGTGGAAAATATCTCTTGGTCATTTTAGCCATGGATAATTAAAGGTAATGTTAAAATATAATGGTGGAATACAAAGGCTTTATGATTCCTGTCAATCATCTGTTATCTTTGAATACTAAATTCTGAGCAGAAATAGATTTACTGACCTATGTAAACCTACAATTCCTACCATTATAAAAATGTTATTTAATATGTTTTAAAAAAATTGCCTATGTGCAAATATGACCACTTTTTAGACAACAAAAAATAACAGAACTTTTTATTTCTATTAATTTCATGAAATATATAGTAAGCCTGCAGAGAATATTTTCCATTTATCTCTAAATTTGAAGGACATCCCATATAAATTTCATTTATATATTTCAGCAAGGATAATGACATAATTTCATACTTTCCCACAAATGTTTGTTTTTATTTGGTATTTAAAAAAATCTAAGTTTTTATTCAATAGCACACTGAATCCCTTTTATTCCAAACTCCTTCTCCATAAGATTTTTTTATTCTTGGCAGATAAATCAAGAATTTTATTAAAGCATTGTTGACATATTCATCATATACTTTCAGTTATCTGATATCACTGGAAGAGTAAGAGGAAAAGTGGAAATACTAGAAGCTTTATTGCTTTGAGTAATTTTTCTAGAGGTAGATTCAGAGTTTGAGAAGGTAGTTGTATTTTTGTGAGGGTTTAAGAAATAAGGAAGGAAAAAAATATACCAAAGAATTTATTTTCTTTAGTTTCTTGGCTGAAGTCCCAAGCTGAAAGGAGTTGTTTTGGATTTGCTCCTAGTTTTCATCTGGAGGCCTCAAGAAAAGCACAGCACAATTTGTCACCAGAAATGGCACATGTGTAAGAGATGGGGGCACAGAGCAGCCACCAAGACCTCTTTGTAAAGCAGAGAAGATCCCAGCTGAAGCACAGCTGCTTCTGCAATGCAGTATCAGTCCCTTAGAACCTGAGTACTGGTTTCTGTCCCTCAAAAACTTCAAAAAATATTTGCCATTTTATATGAGGATGTAGAGGACATTGATCATTACTTAATTTTCATCTTCTCTTAGATTCTGTCCCATACCAGGCTCGGAAACAGAGTGATATAGGGCATGGGATTTTGAATTGTTTACTGATTTGGCTTTGGGAAATATCTAGCAAACATTAGAGTAAGGTCTGGGAGGTACAGCTAAACCTGACTTTGGTGTTTCTTATCCTGTGTCACCTCTCTGGCAACCCACTTGAACGGAACTTGGAGAAAATAGCCTTCTAACTTATTAGGTATCTTGCTGAAATCACTCAACCCAGTCAATCACAAGCTCTTCCTTCTCAGACTCCCTTGACTTCAAAAGATAAATTGGTTAAATGCTAGGTATGTGGATATAATGAAAAAGCAGACTGAAACTTGTCACAGTTGATGTCATGTATCTGCGATAATGTGTCACACTCTACAGAAATTGTTGGCTTGAATGTCATGGAGAATAAAGTCCCAGTGTCAACGTTACAGATTAAGTCCTCAGATCTTTTTTGCCTATTTGTTTTATTATATTTCTTGACCTGAACATATCAACTTGAAAATAGCTCTATATTTTTCTTTCTGTCCAGTTTTTTTTAATAATTACAAAAATAGAAATAAAATACTAAGCAGTTTTCTGAAAGAAAACAGAACCTTTAAAACCCCCACAGCAACACAACTGTGATTCCCTTAGCTTCCTTCCTTTCTCATCTTTGTACATGTGCATGGGTGTTCTGCAGCACTGAGTCACAGCCACCATTTAATTTTGTGTTCCATCTTGTTTCATCTCACACTGTCCACCTATTGGATCAGTAAGTAAACTGTGATAAACACTAAAACATAAGGACAGATCATATATGTTCAATATCATTAATATTTGTAACTATATGTTAAATGGTCACAAAATGTACATAAAGTGTGACAGTTGCAACAAGTTTTTTAACAGTGCCTTACTTTTTGGATATTTATCTTAGTTCTAATTTTCCCCTATTTTAGATAATACTGCAATATTTTTCCCGTCTTTGAATTAGTTAGTTCTTTATGATAAATTGTAGGGTGAAAGACCGTGGACATTTCATGGCATTGAATATCTATGGCTCTTTCCAGTTGACACTGTTAAGAGCCACATGTAAGTGTATTATCAGCCATGGTATATTACACTGTTAATGCATTTGTTTCTGTAATCACTGATATTATTCAGAAAATTCAGATCGTAAAAGGAATTGTTATACTGAGACCTTAGCCTACGTAGAACCTCTAAGAATTATATTCCTTTAAATCGTTTCTACGTTAATTATTAATAAGATTTTTACTTCGTAGGCTGTGCATTATGACTCAATTCCCCTTATCCTTGTTAACTCTCTTTCCTGCTATAATAGTTTTACTGGGATTCATTATGAAACTTGTAGAACCATAAATAGCCATGGGTCATACTGCCTTCTGAAAAAAGTGAGTTCCACTGGAATATAAATCCAAATGAAAAATAAAACATTTTGTATATTTTAACATTAAGGAAAGGGGACAATACTATATAATAATTTTTCCTCTGAAAATGTTTCCTTCTTCTGCATTGTACATTCTTACAAATAAAATATATTATGCTATAATAATCAAATGGAAATACATCTTTCTTTAGGATATACCATTTGATTATTCAGTTACTCACATATACTTAGAACAACCCCTGCTTTCCTAAGGTTGGAGAGGGAGCGTATACTTTGTACAGAGATGAATGAAACTGAGGGTCAAAATTGGCCAATGTCAAATCACAGGCAGAATGTACAAGTGAGAATCCCAAGTCTCACCCCATTCTTTGTGTGAAGTTGTTTTTTCCCACACTCTGTGACTCTGGGACCTGTTCTTGAGACAGAGTTTTTTTTTTTTTTTTTCTTTTCTTGTTTTTTTCCTTTAAGTGATTTTTAGTTTTGAGGGTTAAACGTTGGACTGGAACCTGAGGAAATGTGGGTGTAACTAGTACATCATCATTTTGGAAATAAATGGGTAGATATTTGAGAATAATCTCAAAGCTAAAGATAACTCTGAACTGCTGATAGAAGTTGGCCTGGGCTTTAGTTTTTTATTCTACTTTGAAGCTTTCTTTAACTGAATAACTCTCTCTTGTTCTAGTAAGTGAAGACATCAGGATATAACAGTGAGACCACCACGCTCAACTCTTTCTCATTTCACAAGGCTCAAAATGTGCGTGCATGTGTATCTTCATGCGTTCATGTATTTGTATGTTTAATAGCAACACTAGTGAATTTTTTTAAAATTACAAGTTAATACACGCTAATTACAAAAAGTATGCAGTATTAAGTTATATAGGGCATAAAGTGAAACTTGTCTTCTCATTTGCTTCCCACCAACATTTTAAAAGCTTATCAATATTAATAGTTCTGTATATCTTTTCTTAAAGATTCACTTTGTGTGCATCTAAATATAATTTTATGATATGCTACCATTCGTGTGCTTTATTTCACTCATAGAACATTATTATTACCTCATTATAACAATACAATATCATAGCAGAAAATATTGAAAATACGGATTAATATAAAGAATAAACAAAAGGTGCCTGTTTTCACATTACTAGGCTTTTATTCATTTATGTTTTTTGAATGAAATTGGATCACACCATTTATGATGTGTTATAACATTTTTTTTTCTGTTAATATATTTTGAACATTTCCTATGGGATTAGATGTTCTTCTATGACATAATATATTTTGGTTACTTATTTTAAAAAATATTCCAGAATTTATTTATCTCATCTTCTATTGTTGGGTCGTAGATTGTTTTTCCTATTTTCTCAATATTTTAAGTAATGTTGGTACATAAAGCTTTATGCATATCTTTACTGATTATACTGTTTCTTAAAATTGAATTTGTTGACTCAAAGCATTTGAAATTTGCTGAACTATTACTAAATTCCACTCTGAAAAAAAATTTAAATTTATTCTCCCAACAAGTAATCTGCAAGAGCATCTGTTTGTGAAGAGATTACTGTTAGACTTTATTATGCTCAAAAGGATCACTCGAGAGAGTACATAAACCATGGAATGAGGTGCAGTATGTAACTGAACCACTAACTTAAAGACTAAATAGTTCCAAAGGATTGACTGGCATAACTCTAGTTAACTACCAATTGCTTGTCAAAATGATTTGATAAGAATCTAATACAAGAGTTTTAAGCATAAAGTATATTTAAAACATTATATTGGATATAAAACATATTGAGTATAAAATAACATTTTTATACATTTCTAGCATTCTGTCTGTCATTCTAAGTAACACCAGAATAGACCGGGGTATGTTGTAATAACAGACAACCCTCAGATTTCAATGATAAAAACAAAATATTAATTTTTCGGTTATGCTGCTATTTGCTGTGGTTGTCTGTGGCTCCGCTATATTCCGTGTTCAGTCTGACACCTAGGCTGCAGAAACAGTTCTTACCCAGGATATAGCTGGTCTTGTGGCAGAGAAAAAAGAGATGTGGTGGAACCATTAATAGGCTTGAACTTGGGCTCAGAAGAGACACATGATTACTTCATCCCAATTCAGTAGCCAAAATGAGTCATATTTCTCACATCATTGTGGTGGAGACATGTAATTGTTCCACCTTGAGAGGCAAGGTAAGCTACATGGTCAAGCCAGCTGTCGACATAAGCGGAAAGTTCAATTCTGTCCCACCATATAGCAGAAATATTTCAGACCAGAATAAAACCCACCACATCCTGGTTCTGGAAGGGGCTTAAAATGTGGAAAGGTCTTTGACATGATCCACTGCTACACTGCAGTGCTAGTCCAACATCTGTTTGCTGCAAAACCTTCCAAGCTCTTGCTCTAGAGGTAATACACATAAAATGAGTGTTTTCATATGAAGAAATCTCTACAATAGTCAATATTTAAAGCATGTAAACCTTTGCCTCGCCCACACAGATTTTATAAAATGTATTTCCCTCCGCCTCCTTTTTCCTGATTGCTATTGTACAAATTGTCACATTGCAGGGAGGATTTGAAGGTAACTGCTCAAGTCTGAGGCCTGTGCAAAGTCCCTTCTCTTGGTGTGTGTCTACAAATGTTCTTTTGAGTTTAGGGAAGAGTAAAGGGAAATTTATTATAAGCCTCTGCAATATTATATGAAAAAAATTTCTTCCAGTATTTGTCATGATTACAAAACCATCTCTTTCTACAAAATTTATTTTCTCTATAGATGTTTCTTCTCATTATCAGCTCCAAATAAAGCTGTTCTCCTTGGCAAAATGTGACAACACTGAAATTTGCAGTTTAAATGTTTCATTTATATAGAAAGATTCAATATATCCCAATTTTAAATGGACAAAGCACAAAGATTCTTAGCATGTCTTATGAGGTAAAATGGCTTGGTGATACGAGGGCAGAAGTAGAATATCTAAGGTCATATGTATATATGGTGTTGCTGCTGATTTCGGTTTTTATTTATCACCCCTGTGTGTGTCATATGAAACAGCAATCTATCCAATTCCAGTGTCTGAAGTCAGTTATCCCTCATATATTACACTTCTCTGTTTACTAGGTACTGAATCTAATCTGTTGACTTTTATTGCAAACTTAAATACTAGAAAATCTAAAAGACTTTAAATCATTTTTAATATGCTCATCCCTTGCCATTGCTATCTGTAGAATTTTCCTTTCCTGTAGCATATGGACATATTTTGATGGAGGTGAATTATTTTAATTTTAGCTTTGATTCACACTGAGATAACAGAGGAAGGGTTTGGATCTTATTCTCTTTTCTGCTTGCTTGAGTTTTTTGTGAAGTTGTCATTCAAGGTTTTTCCATATCACTTGTCACTTAAGATAGCAGAGATTGTTGCTTGGTAGTGCTGGCCGTATTCTTCGGGATCTGGGGAAAACTAAGTTGAGAACTTCAGGGGCAGTCTCTTTCCATCATCTCAGTCTGAGGTTAATAATGATACTCCTCTTTTCATTGAATTATTCTAAGGCCTTTGTACATTTTAAGCTCTCTCCGTAAACCTAGGTCTATGCTCATTGAAGATTGAATATATTTACAGTGAAATAGTTTCCTCCAGGGAAAGAACCAAATTGGGTAGAATGAGGGGAGAAATAAAAAAAGTCTCATTAAGCTTATACTACTGCAGGCTAATGCAGACAGTTATATTATAGTTCATTTCTGGTTTTTGAATGTGTCCCAGGGGTTTTCCAGCTCTCTGGCCTAGAAATATGAATAAACTTGGAACTTGTGTTCATGAGTTTGCCTACATGTGAGCAGTACACCTTCAGGAGAAAGCATAGTGATCGTCAGCGTATCCGGGAAGCATGAAAATTCTTGTGTATTTCCAGTGTGGCGCTCACCTGCTCTCCATGTTGTCTAGTCCCTGCTCACTCTCAGGAACTTGCTTAACTTATTTCTTATTCCTCTGGTTCCTCAAGTTGCTCGTTCTTGTACCTCATCAGTACTTGTAATTATTTGTCCATAATTACATTAAAAATAAAACTCCTTTGAAGCACATACTGCGTTGTGAAATGAATCCCTTTCTCCTTGTTCAGGAAATCTCATTTATCTGTTTGCTTATTTACTGCAAGTTTTAAGTGTATGGTTCGTTGTCTCTCTTTCCACAGGGTCCCCTTTCACCATTCTGAACAAATTCACAGACTATGTGGGAAAATCACCCACAACGCCATAGCTATACTGCTACTGTTTACCCAGCAGGATGGTAAAGGACCTGTCAGTGCATTTTGGTGACTAACTTTCTCGAGATGTGGTGAAATATCTGAAGTAGCTTCACTTGTGAAATCTAAACTGTGAATATATGGTAAAGTTTGTATCCTCACAGTTGCCTTATCGTTTTATTCTTAATACGTCTAATCTTTAACTGCCATTTTTACACATTTGTTTGCCCAAACTTTCTTTCCAAATTGAATTCTGTTGTCCATACTTGCCTTCCTGAAAATACCCACTTCCATGGTTTCTGTGATGCCATTTGTATTATTAGTCTACTGGGACTGTCACAACAAAATGCCACAGACTGCATGGGTGAAACAGTAGATGTTTATTTCCTCATTGTTTTGGAAGCTAAAAATCCAAGATCAAGGCATCCTCGGTGGTGGTTTCTTGTGAGACCACTCTTCCTGTCATCTAGGTGGTCACCTGTTTGCATGGCCTCCTCTTTGTGTGTGTGTGGAGAGAGAAAGAGATCTCTGGTGTCTCCTTTGCTTATAAGGACACTCTATGGAATTAAAGCCCCACCCTTATGACCTCATTTAACCTTATTTACCTCCATAAAGGCCCTATCTCCAAATATGGTCACACTGGGGGGCTAGTGCTTCAACGTACAGATTTTGAGGGGGAGCATAATTAAGTCTACGGCACCATTCTTTATAGGTTCCAGTACGAATTTCTTAACCTCCTGTGAAAGGTATACTTTATCATTCTTACTTTACAGATAGGAGGATGGATTAACACAAAGACTATCATGTAAGCAGGATGGATTAACACAGAGACTACATGCAAGCATTCTCTTCATCTGTGAGTAAGAAGAGATTACATGAATAGTGTCTTAACAAAATAAGGTGTTAATTTTTACATGTAATAGGAATTCCAAAATTAAGAAGGTCAGGCCTGATGTGCTGACTAATGAAGTCATCAAGGACCAAGGCTCCTGCTTTTCTGCACAACCAGCATCATAGTGGTGTGGTGTTTATTGTCATGCTTGGCCCCTCACAGGATACAAGATGCCTGTGCAGCTATTACATTATCTACTTTATTTCTTCCTTTCTGACCTGTATGCCTTTTCTTTCTTTTTCTTGCTACATTGCACTGGCAAGGACTCCAAGTACTATGTGAGATCAGAGTAAACTTCCTTGTCTAGTTCCCAATTTTAGGGGAAAAGCACTGCCTTTCATCAATATGTACATTAGCTATAGGTATTTTTATATATTTTCTTTAACAAGTTGAGAAAGTTCACCTCTATCCCTAGCTTTCTGAGGGTTTTGATCATGAAGAGGTATGGAATTTTGTCAAATATATTTTTCTGAATTTGTTGATATAATTAGGTGATTTTTCTTCTCTGGCCTATTAATATGGTAGATTGCATTAATTGCTTTTTGAATATTAATCAGTCTTAAGTCCTTTGAATATACCCCTTTTGGTTATGGTATGTAACTCTTTTTATATATCGCTGAGTTCTGTTGGTTAATCTTTTGTTAAGGATTTTTTGCAACTATATTAAACAGGGATATTGGTCAATATTTTTTTTTTCCTTTTTCTTTTCCCAATTGTCTGTCAGATTTTTGTAACAGGGTAATACTGTCCTCATAAAATGATGTTAGATGTATTCTGCCCTCCACTGTCCTAGAGGATATTGTTCAGAATGAGTGGTAATTACTCTTTAGAATTTTGTTAGAATTTTCCATAATTACTGTCTGATCCTAGATTTCTTTTTTAGGATATTTAAGACTATGATTTAAATAGTTTTAGTAGTAACAGTTTAATATTTCATGATTGGTGATCTGTGGTGGATTGCACTTTTGAGGTATTGGTCCATTTTGTCTAAGTGATCAAATACTTAAGTGTTCAAAGTTGTTCAAAGTATTGTCTCAGGATCCCTGTAATGTCTACATGGTCTGCAGTGATAGTCACCATTTTATTGCTTACATTGCCGATTTGTGTCTTCTTTCTTTTTATTTTTTAGTTTTATTAAAGTTTTGCCAATTTTATTGATCTTTTTACATAAAATAACTAGTTTTCTGTTTCATTGATGTTCTCTATTATTTTCCTGTTTTTAAATTCATTGATTTTATGTTTTGTTCTTTATTTGGTTCTATTTTCTGCTTGCTTTGATTCCTTTCTCTCTCTCTCTCTTTTTTACCCCTAGTTTCTTAAGGTGGGAAACTACATTACTGATTTACTTTTTATCTTTTTTCTAATGTAAGTATTTACTGCTGTAAGTTTTCCTCTCAGCACTGCTTTAACTGTGTTCCAAGAATTTTGATATATTGGATTTTCATTATCATTAATTTAGATGTATTTTTGGATTCCCTCGAGGCTTGTCTTTGCCACTTATATCATTTAGAAGTGTGTTGTATAATTTCCAAGTATTTGGAGATTTTCCTGTTATCTTTGTTTTATTGATTTTTAGTTTGATTCCACTGTGATCAGAGAGCATACTATGTATGATTTCAATTTTTTAAATTTGTATAAGTTTATTTTATTGTCTAGGATATTGTCTTTCTTGGTAAATGGTCCATGTGAACTTTAAAAATATACATATTGCGTAGAGAGTAATATAAATGTTGATTAGATTTGTCCATGAATTATACTGTCAAATTCTTCTATATTGTTTCTGATTTTATATCTAGTTGTTCTATCATTAATGAGAAATAGATTTTGAAATATCCAGCTATAATATTGTATTTGTCTATCTCCTACCTGTCCTCTTATCTGAAATTTTGCTTCACATATTTCAGAACTCTGTTGTTTGATGCATGCATATTTAAGATTCCTATGTCTTCTTGGTAAATTGCAAATTCTTTTAGTTTCAGTTTGCTCCTCACTGATCAGTGTCTAATGGTAGTGCTGTCAAATGCGGGGAATCAGTATAATCAATAATTAAATGATCTTTATTTCTCTTAAGAGAAACAGTTAATTTTTTGCCATATTATTTCCCCATCCGGAAATACAGCACTTTTTTAAAATCAATTTATTGGGAATACAAAAATACATATAAAAATATTAGTGAATGCCCTTTTGTCACAACTAAGTTCAAAAGAAGATTAGTTTAAAAAAAAAAAAAAAAAAAAAGATCCTCTACTTGAACCACAAAGCTCTTTGGGGATCTGAGGTGTTATAACACAGGGGCAGTATTTTCACTGTAATATTCTAATCGAATGCAGCTTGGAGTTGCAAACTCAAATTCATGCCAAGCTCAGTATTTATCAGAAATAAGTGAAGTTGGTCATATGTATAAATAAATGAATGAATGAATGGATTATTAAATGAAAACAATGATGTAAGAGCATTATAGATGATAATTGACATTCAGCCTCCATTATTTTTAGCATACAGTAATGAGTTTAGAGTGTTGTGGTGATGATTAGAAGGGAAACAGAGGCTATTCAACTCAACTACTGTGCTTTAATGCCAGGAGACAGAGAATGTAGGTCCAGTATGATAAGTAGAATTCTTAAATGCTCCACACTGTTCCCATCCCTTGGTATTCATGTCCTGTATATTCTAGAATGTGGGTAGGATCTTTGGCTTATGATGGATTTCACCCTGTGGTGAGATGATGTTATAAGACAAAGATGAAGAGAGTTTGCAAATGCAATTAAGGTCCCTAATCAGTTGACTTTGAGTTAATAAAAATGGAGACTATCCTGAGTGTGCTTGACCAAATCAAGTGAGCTCTTTAACATCAGGTTCAAACCCTCCCTCTAAAGAGATTCAAAGCAGTAGAGACACTTGAAGCAAGCCACCATGAGTTCTGTAGCCACAAGTTGATGAAATCTCCCAACAGTAGTGTAACCTTAGAAGAGGACCCTGAGCCTTAGGTAAGACCCTTGGTCTAGCTGACACTGATTTCAGCCTTGAAACCTGCCCCCTAACAAAAGAACCTATGTAAGTTATTCCCAGACTTCTGACATACAGAATTTATTGAATTATAAATGGATATTGTTCAGTCACTAGATCTCTATTTATGGAAGTTCAACAATGTGTTAGAATGAAGTATGCAACTACTTGTTTGATAATTGATGATATATTCTCAAGACAGGTGTTTTTTACAGTAATCCTATTTTCCTCTCCTGTCTCCCTTCACTCACTCTCTGCTAACCTGATGACCCTCTTTGCCGAGTTCCCAGTGTTCTACCTCAGGAAGCTCATGCACTTTCTATTCTCAGTTCCTGAATCAGTTCTTATCAGCCAGGCAACCTGAGAACCTCATTCCTAACCTCTGTTATAGAGGTTCTAGAGGAATATTATATTTTTCACTTTTAGTTCATGGGAGTTTCTAAGCTAGAATCGTATCAGATGGTCTGACAATAAAGGTAAGCATGGAAATTACACATTGTCAAGCCTAGGTTATTATTTTCCATCCTTGAATCCAGTGTGTTTCCTTGAGAGAACGATGATAAGTTGTAGTTGTTTATTTGCCTAATTGTGCCTTCTCATAGCTTGTGATATCCACATGGACAAGGAATGTGTCTCTTTTGTTCCACCAATAACTAGAGCCTGGGAAAGAAGTTAGCACAGGGTAACTCAATAAATATTTCTTGAATTAATAACCCAGCATTTAATGTGTCTGGGGTGCATCTTGAACCTCCCTCCTTTGTTGCGTTTCTCCCCTTGCAACAAAAAGGTTACTGAACAAGTACATATCATAGCCTGAGGCTTAAGGCGTTTATAATTTAGTTGCAGTCAAGGGGAAGTCATTAAATGCAATCATTCAAAAAAAAAAAAAAGTGATACATATAGCCCAGAGAATGAGTACAGAGAATCCAGAGAGTCAGGGGAAGGTATTATTCATGTGGACTAAAGAAATCAGAGAAAGATTCAAAAACTAACAGAATAAAAATGGACTCTAAGAATATTAAACCAAGGTTTAGGAGGAAAGAAATATTTGGAGCCGAAGACATGATCTTATCAGTTGATTCACAAATAGTTTACAGTGGGAAAAACTTCTATTTCATCAGTGTATAAATTTATGCCTGCTTTCCAATTATTATAGTTGAAAATAGTTTCTAAGAAGTTGTCGAAACCTAAACATCTAGTCACATATTCATGAAAATAATGTTCTTTTGCAAAAGAAAGACCTCTAAGATCCTTATGGTTTCTATGCTTTAATCAATTTTCTGAACCCTTGGTTTTCATTTTTGAAGTTAAGTTCCCCCACGCCCCCACACAGATTTCTATTGTCTTCTGTTTTGGTCTGACTTGAGGATTGCATCCTTTCTAAAAACAGACGTGACATGCTAAGTACCAATTTGGTTTTCTTTGTTGTCTTTATGTAATAACCAGATCATTACCAATTTCTTTAATGAGATTTAACAAGATCTATAGTCTTGGATTGTACTTATCAAGACCAATGATGCCTTGTATTAATGAAAATTGTTAAAAGGTTTTATTCCCTGTCGTTAATTTCATTCTCATTTTGTTGTTTCTTTTGTTGATAGAACAAAGGAAAACTCATCAAAATATCAATTAATAATATTTCCTGGTTTTACCAGTAACGTTCTTGATAGCTAGTGAATAAATTGCATAAGTTTCATTTTACCTTGTGCTAATTCCGTTTACTCTCAGAGCTTGGGTATGGAGCTCCTAACTGGTGTTCCAGTTCTACTAATTTTTCCTCAAAGAACAGGACCTTTTCCAAATTTTTAGAGCCATAATTCATACCAAGTCTTTTAAAGTATAACTATTAACTTGTTAATATGGAGAAGAGTAAGTGACAATTTCAATAGCAAAGTGGAATTAACTCACAGGGCCAAGATGGCAGCTGTCTTGTTTTAAAATTATAATAATCCAGTCAGTCCTTATTGGCACCAACCTTATTAGAACTTTTCACTTGAAGATGAAAAATATAACCCACAGATTCCCTGAGAAGACTTCCTCATAAGTCTGTGCATTCCTTCTCCTTAGGTCTCTGTACTAGGTCAGTGGCAAGTGTTCATTTGTCTTATTTTCAAATATAAAAAAAAAAAATACATCTCTATGTCCTTTGAAAAGTAGTAGTATTTGCTATTTCCTGGTGATTTGACTCAATTTCGAATATATTAGTTGAATCAAAACTATACTATGTAATGTTAAGGACTAATAATTAGTTTTTTATTTGAAGAATAGACTTTTATTAGAAGAAGCTCCTTAAAGCAAGAAAAATAGTGAGAAAGAAAACACTGGGTAGAAAAGAGTGAAGCAATGTGTGAATCTGTTCACAGGAAGGGAATCCAACTCTCTCATACAGCTGTGCCTCCAAAAGAGATTGACCGTGTGATGACTTTGCTATATGGAACCAACTGCATGATTTACTTCCTCTCTGTTAACAAACTATAAATATGCATGAGAATTTGTCAGGAAAGTCAGGGATTAGTAACATGAGGAAACCCGTAGGTGACTCAGCCTTTCTGACTTGGGCACTATGTCTCTTATGGGGCATCCCCCTCCAACCTCCTCTCCACAGAGTAAATTACTTCATTCTCTGGATTTTGGGTGTGCTGTTACTTTCGCTCTTTTATTATGTTCAGTATATGTGTTGCCCTGTCTGTGTTCCCTACTGAACTGTTAGCTCACTGAAGGCTAGGATAGAGTCTTATTAATTTTTATTATCAGTATCTTGCTTAGAACCAGCCTCAACAGTAGATATGTAAAAATAAGCTGTGCTTGCTGAAAGGTGACACTCTGATCTGTTTCCCATAGCCTGTGAATTTGTTTTTGTTTTTCCCTGTTTCATGCATGAAGATATGTCCATGTGAATGGATGGATGGATGGAAGCCAAGATAGAATGAATCATGATCGGCTTCCAGTGTGATGTCTTACATGCCACACATTGTGCCGGACATTTGATTCACACCAAATAATCCAGTTATTTTTCCTGGGGCCTCTTGCATTTTTTTCAACATAAACCCTGTAAGTATAAACCACCATTTGGAAAAGAACACCCTCCGAATTCAGTGGAACTAAATGTTTCATTAGAATCCATATCCCCTGCCTTGGCCAGGAAATTACACTAACATAACATACTTGCCCAGATATTCACAACTTTGTTTTTTAGTGCTATTTTCAGGTGTAATAGCAAATGAAGAATGAAGTATGTGAATTGCTCTTTCAAACAACATAGTGTTTGGGGGAAATCAATGGTTTTAATAAATTGTGACTAAGGATAGGTGTTCAACTTACACACATCCAAATTCCTTCCCCCAGGAATCCAGTCATAGACCCTGAGCTGACCTGAACGCTCTCTGTTTTACTGACAGATAGATTTTAAGACTGAGCAGAATTTAATACAGAATAAAAATGCAGCTGTCTGTGGGGAGGGCTGCTGGAGACACGTGCCTGGAGCAGAGAGGCTGGGGAATGAATTTTTCAATGTGGTTAATGAAGTGTGGTGTCAGCAGAAGTCAGGGGCAATTAACAACGGGGATAATGGGATGAGCCTGGGTAAACTTGTCATCTCACACGTCCAAGTGACCAGCAGCACAGGTGAAAGGTGAAGTGCATACGTGTCATTCTTACTCTTCCGTAGGAAAGAAATATAATTGTAAAAGAGTTGGCGACAGTCTATAAAGGAGCAGAAGGAGAGGAGCCTTTGGGACAAATAATATTTGTTACTTACATCTGTGTACTCATTTCCTATGTAAAATTCACTTTCACAGAACTGTCTCCATAGTTATGGCTCTCTCTTCTTTATATTGTGATTGTTTTCCCATTATCGGGGTAATTTGAGTATATTAGAGTAAACTTAGGAAGAACAGAACAAATAAAAATCCCTCTGGTTAAAGATAATCATTGTTAATATTTTGGCATATATTCTATCAGACAGTTTTTATATGGGTGTTTTATTATTAACAGTCATAATCCTATTGTATGTACAATTTTATCTGATTTTCCACCTAACATTTGATCAGTTTTCGTGTTAGTAGGAAGGTAATAACTATAGCTGACTTTCACTGTGCTTACTGTGCTCTGAGCACTGTAAGTGTTGGGATGCGATTATGACAACAACCCTACGGGGCAGGTGCCATTATTATCTTTATTTCACCAGGGAGGAAACTGAGGCACGGAGAGGGTATCTTTCCTAATGTCACATGGATGATAAATGCCAGAGCTGGCACTCAGAACCATGCAGTCTGGTTCCAGAACCTCCGGTCTCACTTTGTCATTAAACCAGGGGTAGCAAACTTTTTCTGTAAGTAAAGTGGGTCTTACAGACTATGTTGCAGTTACTCCACTCTGCCGTTACAGCACAATGGGTTTAGACAAGATGTAGATGCATATATAAGTATACGAGTGAGCATTTCTGTGCTTAGATAAATAAAATAAGCCATGAGGATATATTGTACAACATGGTAAATGTAGCAAATATTTTATAATAATTATAAATGGAGTATAACCTTTAAAAATTGTGAACCGCTATATTGTACACCTGTAACTTACACTGTACAGCACCTATGCTTCAATTAAAAAAAAACAAATCCTTAGGGGCACTTAAATTTAAATTTTCTATAATTTTCATGGGTCACAAAACAGTATTTTTAACATGTGTTTTTTCAACTATTAGAAATGAAAACTATTTTTAACTCTGTGGCAAAAAAATAAAAAAAACAAACAAACAAACAAAAAACCGGGTTGCTGGCAGCAGTTTGTAGATACTTTTATTAGATTAATTGATACATTATTTACCACCTGGTAGCATCCCCAAATGCTTAGATATTCAGGTTGTTTAAAACAAACATGAAATATTTGTTTCAAACAAAAGTTGACTAAGGTAAATGATACTATAATGAATATCTTTGTACATAACAATTTTTACTACTTTTAATCACATTTTCCTAGACTTGATCTGCTCAAAGGTCATGAACAGCTCTACAACTCTTCGATTTTATTGCCAAACAACTCGATATAGGAATGTACCAACATATACCCCTACCACTAGTCTAAAAGGACAGTGCATTTTGTTGTTGCTGTTATTAAGCAAATATTGGACTAGTTGTTACTGTTATTAAGCAAATATTGGACTAATTTATTTGAAATCATGTAACACATAATAATATTTTAAAAACATAAATTAATCACATTTAAAGATGAGTTGAGTAAGGTAGTCCTTTTCTTAATGATATTTGAGAAAAAATTTATTTAAGAAATTTTGTAAAATCTGTGTGTTGTCTCAAAATGCCATATCAGTATTTCATCCAAGGATGATAACAGAGAGTGGTTGGGAGAAATTTTTTAAAAGCGTAAATTTGATAGAGCGGTCTGTAATTTTATCCATATCCCACCTTTCCCCCCAGTGTTAGTTTTTAAGGTTTCTTAGAAATCGGCTTGATGAAAGAATGAAAATTTTCTTGAGTATTGCTTTTTTTTTTAAAGAAAAAAACATTAAACTAGTACTATTTTATTTCTTTCATTATAATAACGTAAGCTTGAAGTCAGAGGATGCTAAAATTCCTTTTAAAGTCTCCAAAGTGGAGTTTTCCATTGGCAGTTGAGGTATGTGCCACTAGATGGCGATATGGGTATCAGTCACTTTGCCCTTTTTTTTTTTAATTGAGACATAATTAATATATAACACTATATTAGTTAGTATTGATTCTATTTTTATCCTTTATTTTTATTTTTAGTATATTTTTATTGAAGTATAGTCAGTTTACAATGTTGTATCAATTTCTGGTGTACAGCATAATGCTTCAGTCATATATGAACATACATGTAATTGTTTTCATATAGTTAGTATTGCTTGTAAAACCTGATGAGAATAAAAGGACAGTTTTAGTGCTGCTTAGCTGAGCTGTGTCTGCAAACTTGGATGCTGTGGAGCCTGGGATTCAGAGGCCCAGGTTTACGGCTCGATGCCCTGGTGGAGTCCACATATATTTGATCAGCATCATGCCCTAAGTGGGGTCCTTTAGCTCCTTGGTGGCTGCTGAAAAATGTAAGGAGAATTCAGGAACGAAGACCTAGACAGACTGATCCCCACAACCGGGCAAACATCCTAATGCTTCCATATACCTGTTAAGGGTATTATCTTCACATAAGATTTCAATTTTTGGAGTAATGAGGATATGTTAGCTGATAGGGATTCAGAAGCTAGTCCATCTCCCATTGGAATTGATGGGTGCAGGCACCACAGTGAAGTGATGAAATAATTTAAGTCACAAGTTAAGTTCAGTTCTAATATTTGAAGGGGGTATTTTAAGCTCAGCATGGATTTCCTTCCACCTCCTCTGATAGCTCACTGGTGAATTTAATGAGTACATATCCTTTGAACTGATTGCCTTCACTCTTTATAACCATATGATTCCAGAAGGAAAATTAATCTCCCTTGTGCCTCAAAATAACTCTAGTTTTCTACTTTTCATAGCACACTTAAAATCTCAGTCCAGTGGCTAGATTGTACCGTACCTTTTACAAAATGGCCAAGAGAAGGAGAGGGGCGGTCCCCTGTGCTTCATCCATGCCAGCCCGCTGACGTTTCACAAGAGCTCCAGTCTCGTCCAGGTCCACGTGCCTTTTTGAACATGATATACCCTTCGCCGGAAATTTCCTTTTGCATAGGCATTCTGCTTCCTCTCCAGACACTTGTTAAGCACATTCATCATGGCCTCTGATAAGATTTTGGAGAACCCAACTCCATATTTATAAAATAGAATGACCTAGTCACCCACCCCCTTTTTTGTGCTCTGCTGTACCCTGGAAACATTTCTTTGAAACCCTTTATACTATATTGATTGCTGGGGTTTGTTTTTATATTTTCCTCCTGAGTGTGATGCCCACATGCTAAAGACTCGGTCTGTCTTGCTATTGACTGGACCAGTTCTTGACCCAGGCTGAAAATAAGAATAACTTAGAAAACATTTTTGAGAATATCAATGCCCAGGTTTGATCCAAGATGGATTAATTCAGAATCTTTGGGCTCAAGACTTAGGTATGAGTTATTTTAAATCCTCCCCTAGGTGATCCAGATGTGTAGCAGATTTGAGAGGCACTGGCCTAAGCCAGAGTCTGGGGGCCTGCTCACAGATCCAGCTGTGAAATTCTTCTCCGACATAATCACGCCACTCTTTTCTCTCATCCAGTGAGAAGCCAAGTGTATCATTTCTGAGACACATCTCCAGCCCTCTTTGACGCTCTGCCCATTTCTAACGGAAGACTGAGCGCTGTGCAGTCTATTTCCAGAGCTGCCATGAATATTTATACATCGCCCGCATCTTTACAAATTAGAGAGCATCAAGATGAATGAGAGTAGTGAATCAGAGAAGACACAAGTGTGATGCGGGCAGAAATTTACTATCTCATTTCTATTTAAAACCTGATGACTCAGAGGAGGCAGTTCACATCCATTTCAGTAAATTCTTTAATGCTCTCCAGCATGGTGCTTTGAATTTTAGCACTATTAGGGGTGACTTGATTTATTCCCAGGAAGAGTGTGCCTGCGTGGTATTGTGTGTGTGTGTGTGTGTGTGTGTGTGTGTGTGTGTGTGTAAGTATGTATTTAAGTTAGATTATTCAAGAGTACAATAGAAAAAATAAGAAATTACTAGGCAAATTGTTAATTATTTTTGTTAAGCTTCATTTTCTATGTTGTCTTGGTGACAGGGTGTACCTCCAACCCCTAATGAATAATTCTTAAGTCTGACAAAATGCTATTTGTTTGTAAATTGATTTTTAATGTCTTTGGTTTGCATTTTTTTCACTTAGCTTTTCAGCAATTATTCATTAGATTTCCAAGCCTTTCCATCTTTCTCATGCTCGAGTTCAAAACAGATTTTGCAGGAGACGTGTGTCACGATTATTTGTGATACTGTTATAATTTGACACTTCTGTACTGGAAAGTCATAGAGAGAACTACTAACATGCATCCTTTTATCCTAGTCTTTGATTATCTGGCCAATGTGAAACCATTTAAAAACCACACATTATAGTGTAAAGTACAGAAAATTTGCCCATAATGGTATCCACATGCCTGTATCATAAACACAATGGTGAAAGCATTATAATTTCATCAGGCATAAGGCACACAGTGGGTTAAGCGTGGTCTGTGGTATGAAGTCACAGTTTGGTATTATTAATTTCAGACTTTTACTTATAAATATAAATATAAATCATAATCACGGGGTTCCAAATTAGTATTCTGGGTAAATAGATACTTAATTCCAAAACTCCGTATTTCTCTTCTCCCTTTTGACTACTTGGGTTAGTAAACTCTTCTGTGTAGTCTGAGGGTTGAGGGTACACTTTCATTTTTCTGTGTCACATCTTTGCTGCACTCAGTAGATGAGGCAGTCTGACCTTCATGGTGAGAACTTGGAAATCTCCCACTCTTTCAAAGACAGCCATTTCATTAGGCATTTATTTATGCAACAAATCTGTATTGTGACCGTACTATACTAGGCATTGAACTTATTTCTTATTTTTCTGGAGCTCACAGTCTCACAGGGAGAAAGATATTAAATTAAAACATATTATCAAATATTTCCTGAAAACCGTGATGAACATTAGTCTGTTGAAGTATCAGGAGTTATGACAACTTTAAACAGAGAATTCAGCCTTAAAATGAGAGGTCAGGCAAAAAGCAGCTTTCTTTGAGGAAATGACGTTTTTAGTTTGGATTTGAAGGAATCTAATAAACGTGCTTTGGTCAGGGTGGACAAGGGGTCTGAGCAATTATGGCCAGCCACATTTTATGTATCAAGGGCTCGTGTGTTATAAAAGGGACACTGTACTCATTTTATCTTAATAATTAAAGATAATTATTCTAATCCTGGTGTCCAAGGAGCCAGCTGGGCATCAATGTATTAAGCCAAGAAGCCATATGACCAAAAGGGAAATGACATAGATCTGGTTTTCTGGAAGCAGAGGCTGCAATGTGAATTCGTGTTCAAGTGACTTATTGAGGACATGCTCTCAGGGTCAGGGTAGTGAGAGAAGCGGACAGGACAAGGGAGGATGAGCTAAGCAGGAGAGTGAGCTCAGCCAGAGTGCAGCTCTAGGCTGACCCAGGTGCTTGAATTGCAGCACAAAAAGTAAGAAATACAAAGCAAAGAAGCTGCCAACATTCTTGATTTAATCACACCCTCAAAATCCTTTTGCCGTCGAATGAAATGTGTTCACAGGTCCTGGGGATTCGGATGTGGATGTATCTGGAGGGGAGGGATGTTATTTTGCCTCCCATGGAGAAGATAACTGTACAATTACACATTTGAGTATATGCTAGGAAGGAATTATAAATCAATCGTTTATTATTGGGGAACCAAGTATTTCTTTTGTGATAAAGGGAAATTAAAACTGATGTGAGGAAAAGTAGGAGTTTACCAGTTGAGTAGCATAAGGAAGAGTATTGAGACAAGGATGTGTGGCAACGACCTGGGATGAAAATGAGATTGACACGTGCGAGGAGCTAACACAGCCTAGCTCACCTGCGTGGCGGTCAGCTGGGGAGGGGCCCTGAGACTCCCTAGAGCCCGGGGGCCTCCAGGTCACGAGGGGCCTGGGTGTGTCCAGGCTCACCCTTCTCACGCTAATAGTAGGTTTTGTTTCTGGACAGGGTGGATTTTGTAATCACTAAGCTCTGTTCCTCAGTCTCAGCTACTATCTTTTTTAGAGTTAAATTTGAGCACCACCTGTAGCAGGTGGGTAGACTATTACATTGGTTCACAATCTATGACTTACTCATAGCTTCCCTTTAATGTGCTTACTTTTTATTTTCTCACTTCCCCACTTTAAAAATAGCATTTTGTCATGAGGCTGATACACTTTTTCTTATAAATCTGTACATGAATTTTCATAAAAGTTATCCCATCATTGCCCAGGCCAAGGATAATCACCTTTAATGATTTGGTGTGTAGACTTACAGATATTTTCTGTGTATGTGTGTATGTGTGTGTGTGTGTGTGTGTGTGTGTGTGTGTGTGTGTATATATATAGAGAGAGAGAGAGAGAGAGAGAGAATGATGCTTTATAAGCTCTTTTATAACTTGAGTTTTCCTTTTTCACAGTACATGGTGGCTTCTTCCTTTATCAATTGCATGCAATATTAGTATTTCTGATTTCACACTAGTGATTTTAATAATGTACAGTGACTAATTTGACTATGTCACTCCTAATCTTTTTCTTTAACAAGCAAAGTGTCAGTGAGCATCCTTGTATTATCCTCACACGATACATTACATCTCCCCTTGGGATAAATTCCTAACAGTGGAGCTGTAGGGCAGAACCAGAAATAATTTTGTTCTATTTCTAATTTGTGCTATCTTGGCATATTTTATGCTCCCAGGGAGTTGCCTTAAAGTCACTCTGAACAAAGCAGGGTAATTAATTTAGTCCCCCTCTCCAAAGAAAGAAGGGAAGGAAGAAAGGAGGAAAGAAAGAAAGAATGTCCTCCTGTCCTGCTTCTATACATGACAGGACAGCAATGGTGGGGAGGGTGTGTTCACTGAATAATCCTTTCGTTTTGCTTTTTGTTTTAATGGAGTGGCGAATACCTCCATTTAGGTAAATGGCATTGCCTTTCATTTAGGCATTTGGGCCAAAAATCTATCCTGTTTCCTCCCTTTCCCTCGTTCTCTGCCTCACTCCATCAGCAAACCCTCCGCAGTCTGCTTCCCACCACCACCTGGGATGTCCCCACCCTTGTTCAAGCCAGTGTCACTGGACCACAGCAATGGCCTTTCTGCCCTTGTTCAAGCCAGTGTCACTGGACCACAGCAGTGGCCTTTCTGCCCTTGTTCAAGCCAGTGTCACTGGACCACAGCAGTGGCCTTTCTGCCCTTGTTCAAGCCAGTGTCACTGGACCACAGCAGTGGCCTTTCTGCCCTTGTTCAAGCCAGTGTCACTGGACCACAGCAGTGGCCTTTCTGCCCTTGTTCAAGCCAGTGTCACTGGACCACAGCAGTGGCCTTTCTGAGCTTTTTTCTTTGGCTCTTGGTCCTTTTCACTGCATTCTCAACAGAGAAGTTATAACTATGCTTTAGAAATGTTAGGCCACGTCACTCCACTATTTAGAACCACCTGTTGACTTTTCTCCGGAGGTGGAATGGAATGCCAGGCCCTAGGCTGCCCATCCAGGCCTCGCGTGTTCTAGGCCAGGCTGCCTCTCCAGGCGGTCTTCTCACGTCTCTTCCCACTTGCTTTCTCCTCTCCCCACCCCAGCTCCCTGCTGTTTCCTGACACGCCAAGGATCCTGCCATGTAAGGGATTTGTATTTCCTGTTTCCATTTCTGTCTCCTTTTCCTCAGTTATGCACAGGCCTTGCTCTCTTACTCTTCCAAGTCTCTGTACAAATGTCCATTGGCAACTTCCCATCACTCTCTCTCTCTCTCTCTCTAACTGCTTTACTTTTTCTTGATAGCACTAACTACTGTCTGGAATTGTATTTTCTGTCGATAAGTGCGTTTACTATCTGTTTCCATTACTTGAATATGAGCTCTAGGAAAGCAGGGACTTTGTTTATATTGTTTGACCAGTAACTGATTCATAGAAAGTCTTCTTAAGTATTTGTTGAATGCACGCATGCATGCACGCATGCATACACGCATGCATGCGCCAAGTGGCATGCTCACGTTTAGGGCTGGCTGGTTTCTGACCCTCAATCCCTTCATTAAGCTGGTCACAGATATATTTGGGAATGGAATAATCTAAGTCACACTTCTGATTTGTAAATAAGAGCTTAGGAAGTAAATGCCCTGCAAATTACTGACATTTCTGATCACGTGTTTTATGAATGTTCAAAAAGCAGGTGGAGGGAGAGGAAGGTGGTAACAAGCATACTGTCTTTCTTGAAAGACAGGGGCTAAAGAAAGCGCCTGTTTTCTCACGGGACGGGTTCCATTTTCATTCTGTAAAATATTGCTTCAGCATTTAATGTTTTCCCTTTTGTAAGTGCTATGAATGTGTGTGTGTGTGTGTGTGTGTTTCATTAGCAAACCACAGCAGCTAACATGGTTTGAAAAGGCTTCTCAAACACTTTGCAATTCTATGTACCAAGAGATGATAGTTTTCTAACTGCAGATTATAGAGTTGAGGAAATACTTTATTCAATTTATCTTAAATTTAATTTTATTCTCTGTACTGGTTCAGAATTCTCCTGAGGCACCTGCAAGTCTGATGGAGATCAGAGGCATGTTTTGAGAAATGCTAAATGCAGCCCTGGATAATTTTGTACAGCAGCCAGAGGAGGTCTGCATCAGTTCTTGGCCACCCACAAAGCTAATTAAATTTACCCATGTGAAAAGCAAACACCCACCCCAGTTATTTTGAGCGAACTTGCTGAAACACTGGTTACATCCTTCTGCATCCCAGCACTTCCTCCACCCCAAATCCACAGGCATTCCTAGCATCACCAAGAGGTCGGTGGTGACCATGGTTCCTTTTGGAAACACCTGACAGGAATTCTACTAAAATGTTACACCATTCTCAGCACCAGTCTGCTTTCTGTAGTATGTTTCCATGCTGACTTAAACCTTAACATTCCTTATACACTTTCTCTGTGGAGTAGACTTAGTGGAATGACCTTGTGCCCTGGAGTCAGGGAGATCTGGGTTGGGTGAAGGCTTTATTTTCCTATTTATGTGACTTCGGGGAGGTCATTAACCTCTCTGAATCACATGCAAGAGAAATGATAGAACCTACATCATAGGATTGATGTGAAAATTAAAATAGCGAATATAAGGGTAAGGGTATTGCTCAGTGATAGAGTGTATGCTTACCATGCATGAGGTCCTGGGTTCAACCCCCAGTACCCCCTTTAAAAAAAATAAATTAAATAAACCTAACTACCACCCCCCAATTTTTTTAAAAAAAGTGAATATACGTAAGGAAGAAAAGCATATAGTAGTTGCTTAATAAGTATCGTTACTTCTTTTCTCTCTGGCCCTCTTTTCTTTGAAGCAAGATGATGTTATTCTTTCATTTATTAAACAGATTTTTTTTTTGAGCACCAACTGTGTTTCAAATACTGGCGTTACAGTGGAGAAGCAGTGCTTAGCAAAACAGTCTCTGTTCTCATGACTTACGTTCTAGTGGGGAGAGGACAATGAACATACAAACTAATCCATTTTTAATGTAATTGTAGCTTGTGATACATCCTTAAAGGATGTAAAGCAGGTTGTGGGACAAAGTGAGTGTGAGGAGTAGGAGCTAGTTCAGGTGGCTTGAACAAGGAAGGACGTTTTCTTCATGCAAGCGACATCTGAACCAAAATGAGGAGGCTGCAGGACGACCCTATGGAAAACAGGAACCAACTGTTGCCAACATAGGGAAAAGAAACCCAAGAACAGCAAGTATGAAGCCTTTTTTCTGTCTTTGGGGGAGAGAGGATGTGAGAGAGAAGGGAGGACGGTTGAGGAAGAAGTTGGGAGGAAAATGTTGAGGTTCGGTCCTGTAGACCCTAACCTACAGAGCAGGGCTGTCAGCTTTATTGTGATCTGCAGTGGAAAAGCCTTTGGGGTGCTTTGAGCTGAAGGGTAATAGGATCAAATTTAGGTTTTGAAAGATTATTAGGTTAGACTTGCGGAGAATGGGCTGTGGAAAGACAAGAATTAAGAAGACCTGTGTGACCTTTGTTCTTAGTCCATGAGGCAGTGGTAGTAGGTTGAATAATGTCCCTTAGAGTGACATGCCCTCATTCTAATCCCTGGTGCGTGTGAATGTGGCCTCATTTTGCAAGAGGGTCTTTGCAGATATAATTTGCATATGCAATTAAGGTAAGGATCTCAGAATGAAATTCTCTTGGATTTAGATGGGCCCTAAATCCAATGATTGGATTTATGGGAGAACGGACAGGGAGGCTTATGTCACAGAAACACAGAGAAGGGAAAGCCAAATGATGATGGAAGCAGAGATGAAATGATATGTCCACAAGCAAAGGAACCTCAAAGATTTCCAGCAGCCACCAGAATCTAGGAGAGAAGCTTGGAACAAATGACTTCAGTAGGAGCCAACCCTATCAGCACCTTGATTTTGGACTTCTGGCTTCTAGAATTGTGAGAGAACATATTTCTGATGTTTCTAAGCCACCAAATTTGTGCTAATTGGTTAGGGCAGCCCGAGAAAACGAATACGGCAACCAGGAGATCAATTATATTGAGAAAAGGCTTATATGCCTATTTGATGGCCACAGAGTGGTGGACGCGAGGGCTGAAGAAGAAAAAGAAACTTTTTTTCCTTTAAGCCACAGTGTACAGGTGTGCTTTTATTTGGTAAGAATGTTGATTTCTCATACTTTGGTTAAAAACCTCCTCTGTGGAGTGGAGGGGCACCTGAGAAGCAGGCTCGGAGAACAGCTTCTGCTTCCTTAAGTGGTACATCCTATTCCCAAAGAAATGCCCCTCCTGCTCTGCGAGGGCTGACGAGACGCTAAAGCCAGTTCTCTCACTTAGGTGACAGTTTTTCCTACTACCACTTTATCATTTGTCTGTAGTGTAATATTAGTATCTGTAGCCTTAATGCATATCCTGGAGTGGGGCCACATCTTTAATACAAAGAACTCACCCTAGTTACCTATAAAACCACTGCAGGCAAGGAGATACCCCCCAGTGGGATATGTACAGAGTGATATTTTGTACTTGAGTAAAGACAGCAATTTCAGGATGGAACAATCGTTTGCCCTCGACTTTCCCCAGGTGATAATAGAGAGTGAGCATTTATTGAGTTTCTAATATGTCTTAGGTCCTATGCTATTGCTTTTACATCTGTCAGGTCTAATTCTTACAATAGTCCTTAAAGACAGCTTTTAACAATCCCATTTTAAAGATGAAATAGCTGAGGCTTAGGGAAATCCAGCCAACCACCTACCAAATATTAATGATTTCATAAAAGCAGGACTTCCCCTCATTGTGTGCTCTCTCTCCAAGCCAACTGCTGTCTATTTAGCCATCCAGTTAGTATCTTGTAGAACCGGGAGGTGGACTCAGTTCTGACTGAATCAATGCTTTTGACATCTGTGGGCCATCACAACTCTGCCAAGATGATTTGGCCATAGCCCCCCCTGGATGGGAAGAGATACTGTTTTAAATTGAGGTGATAATGAAGGTCATATTGGCCTTGGAGATTAATGTTAAAGATACTCAGAAGCCTATGAGCCTTTAGGCCACCGCTGTTTTAGGGCAGGGTCCCAGGGGAGTGAAGGGAAAGTCTCTGTTTTCATCCCTCCATGATTTCCTCAGGAAAATCAGCGGGTGTTGATAGCACCTATAATTGGCACAAGGGAGGCAGACCAAGACCATGGACCATGTCGTCTCCTCTCATCATGTGCTCTCTCTCCAAGCCAACAACCGCCTTCTCCCTAGCGGTCTAGAGCCGACATTCTGACTTGAGCCCAGTCATTGAACGCTGATTAGATTGGCACTTTGCTCTTTTAATAAACTGCTCTGTTCTCCCTTTCGGTCTTTTGCTTGAAATCCCAGACAGGGTCATCCCCTTCTTCTTTCTGTGGCTTGAACTCAGTCTGGGTGAGTTCTGGCTCTGGGCAAAGCAATTTAGATGAAGGGTGAAAAAAGCCAAAGCACCTGGAGAAAGGAACACATTCCTTAGGAGGAAAAAAAAAAAAAAAAAATGAAAAAAGCCAGATCCACTTCCCTGACTCTGCCCACTTGTTTCTCACAGAGCATTTTGGATCTCACTCATTGTAATTTGGCCATTAAAAAAATCAGTGGCATAGTCTCTGGGCTCAATTAATTTGAAAGTACTTCTGGATGAATCACTTAGATATTATTTTATCTTTTGCCTCTAAGATATCATCAGGCTTCAGCCTCTACCAGCTGCCCAGAACTATTAGCCTACCCTACTAATTTGGTCCCAAAGTACATTCCCTTTGGATTAAAACAGAGAAAATTTATTATGCACACCTTGGCCATGATTAACCCTGCCCAGGCTATAGTTAGTAGACAGATTATGTTTTGCTTGACAAGACTAGATATTTCCTGCATGTGTGGCTATGTATATGTCATCTGCTTTTTTTCTTTTTATGGTTTTTCTTCAATATCTGTGACTATATCAAAATAAATGTCATATGAGCGTTATACTATTCTTTCAAAGTATAGATGGATCTTATAAGTGTTATCTTCAGTTTCAGGCTCTGAGGAATGAGGGATACCCAAGTTCATTTGCATATCATCCATTGCATCAATAACTCAAATTCTGAATTAGCTATTATGATATGATTTGTTGGTATATCTTGCAAGTGGTATTTGTACACCAAAATTGTTTATTCCTAGTAGCTATGTGGAAAAAGGGGTTACGAGAGTAAAAGACTGATTTTTAGTCCAGGAAATAAAAAGTACTACTACGCATTAAGTACTCTACAAAGTGATGCAGGGAATTTAAAATAGTTTCCTATATGTAAAGTCTGATTGTTCTAAGTAAGCATAAGAAAATAATTTCAAGTATGATATCTTACAGTATTTTATCAGTTCTCTATTGCTTCATAACAGTATTACTACAGATCTAGTGGCTTAAAATGACACACATTTTATTATCAATAGATTGAAAATCCAGATTGCTTAACTAGGTCAGCTGCTCTGGGACCTCTCACGAGGGAGCAATCAAGTTGTTGGCCAGAGCTGAGATCTCACTTAAGGTTCAGTGGGGAAATGTTCCACTTCCAAGTGGTGAACAAGACCCATGCATGTTGTGGGGAAGGCTGAAACTAAGGGTCCAACCCGTGGCGGGCCCCTAGCAAGCGCAGGGCTCTTTAAGAGAACTGCGTTAACTTCGCCTTATGTGATAACCACACTGTAGACCTAAGGAACTGGACACGGTGTAGTGCAGCCAGGCGCTCAGCATTGGCACTGTGGCACAAACTTAAAAAGTAAACATTTGTCTCACAGCCACAGTGAGAGGAGTCTGAAGCAGTCTTTGAATGACATAGTGGCTGCCGTCAGGGTGGGTACACGTTCGATGGCAGCAAATATTCAAATAGTATTTATATAACTACTGAGCATCATACTAATGAACACAACTAAAATTATTAAGTTACTTACACTGTTACAGGCATTTAACTATTATTTTATCCTGATGATAGTGCCCAGTTATGGGTGTGCTATTGTTATCCTTGTAGACATCAGGTGGTTATGTGATTTACCTAAGATTGCACAGTGAGCACGGATAGCTCTGGAATTCTAAGTCTTCTTTATTTAACAAATAGATTATATTACAAATCTGCACCTGTGCCCTCCCCCTCAAATGGTATTTGACATAGTTTAAAAAAAAATAATTCAAGAGGACTTTTTGGCAGATTCCAAAAGTAGAGCGCTTGGTAGCAGTAAGTCTTAAAAACATGCATGCAGTGACTGTCATTTATCGCTGGGGGTTTTACCCTTGTTGATTGTATTTGCAATGGCTCTGCAATACAGGTAGTAACCAGATTCCCCTTTTTTGGTGAAGAGGCTGAAATTTGAGAGATTGTCACTTTTTTAAGGTCACAGAGTACATTTGAACCCGTGTTTATCTGATTTAAATGTTATCCACATCGTTTAGTATAATTATCTCTAGGTCCATCCATGTTGCTGCAAATGGCATTATTTCCTTCTTTTTTATGGCTAATATTCTATCTATCTATCTATCTATATGTATATACCTCATCTTCTTTCATTTGTCGATGGACATTTAGATTGCTTCTACGTCTTGACTATCAGAGAAAGACAAATATATGGTATCATTTATATAAGGAATCTAAAAAAATGATACAAATGAACTTATTTACAAACCAGAAATAGACTCACAGACATATAGGACAAACTATGGTTACCAAAGGGGAAAGACTGGGGGAGAGATAAATTAGGAGTTTGAGATTAACATATACACCCTACTAGATATAAAATAGATAAACAGGGACCTAGTGTTTAGCACAGGGAACCACATTCAGTACCTTGTGATAACCTATAATGGAAAAGAATCTGAAAAAGAATGTATATATATAACTGAATCACGTGTATAACTGAACATGTATAACGTGTATAACTGAATCATGTTACTGTATACCTGAAACTAACATTGTAAATCAATTGTACTTCAATTTTAAGAAAACCTGAAAAAATTATCTACATTCTTTACACTATACAAGACTACCCTTCTAATTATTAGCAGGGAGAGGTAAAATAAATCTCAACAAACTTTGGGGCATAGTGGCATCTGCTAACAGGTCCCTTTCTGGATTGATGTGCAGAACAGATATTAATGTCATTTAAATGAGGCTATCAGCATGTACTGCTGAATTACAGCACTGTCCGTGCAGATCCCTCTCTACTCTTTTATACTGCTCAGTGTACAAGCACTATCTGCTCACAGCCAGATTCTACCATTTTGAGTGCTGAAGGAGATGCAGAGTGAAAGCCAAGAACAAATGGAATTTTAGGTCCAGTCCAGTTCATACTGAATGGATTAGCCTCTGTGAATTGTTTAAAGGACTATTTTATATATTGCTTTGTACAGTACTTACACTGTTGAGCAGAAATGGTAATCCACTTTCTTTCCGAAGAGGTGAAGTTCTCCTTGAACCAACACAACAACGTGCACATATCTCCTATCAATCATTTTTTATTCAGCCATGCACTTGCCTAAATTAGATCATTATTAAACACAGGGAAAACAAGAAAAAGGAGACTTGTTCTTACAAGCCACTGAAAGGGAGGCTGATTTAGGCACCAAAAGAAGTCAATCATTTGCATTTTGCTGTGTGGGGCTTAAAGCAAGAGACTCAAATTACATCAAGAGGATTTTAAAATCAAGATAAAGCTCTGTCTTATGCACCTCTGTCTCTGGCGGTAACTCATAAGAGGGGCGGTAGAGTATTAAAAGGACACCTAATCATGTTTCATTTCTACTTAATTTTGCCTCTTTTCCTCCTGTTCCAATTGCTCTGCCACATTTATTCTTTGTGAATAATTAAAATAAATAGAAGTTTCAAAATTTTGTATTTTTTCCTTTGAACAAGCTTTTTGTTCCCCCAAGAATAAGATAGGGAAGGTCAGGATTGTAGAGTTTGTTGGGTTTATGTTTAGCTATGGTCATAAAACGCTTATCAAACTGAAAGGGAGTAAGGCAAAAAAGCCTTTTTCTAACCTCAAGAATTGCAGTTATTGATAAGCTTTGCCAGGGAGCCCTGAAAAGGACAATATGTCAGAAAAGTTGCAAAGTACCAGGCACCCATACACTGGGTCAGAGGTTAGGTGTTAGACTAATTAAAATAGAGATTGCACTTGATAATTTTCCCATATGTTGTCTATATGTATATAATTTCCCTCTTCATTAATGACGGTGGTAAATTCATGATAATGTAAGTTAAAGAAAAACTGAACATGCTCTGTCCCTATGAAATACTATTATTTGTTTATGTTATAGTTCATGAATAATAACGTATCATCATTTTTCTTAACCCTTTCTCTCAGCCATTCATGATGAAACTAAGGAAAGCAATTGATTTTCTCAGGTATTGCATCTCATATACCAAACTTTGGGAGTCACGTATTAGGATAATCAGTTATTGAAGAACATAATAATTTTTTTTAATCTGTGCCTGCTACACCTCTGCTTCCAGAAACAATAATAAAATGGTATTTTCAGGAAGCTTGGTGATGCTAAAAACCAATGGGGAAGTTTTGTAGAGTCCCTGGCTGTAACTGTAACTCGGTTGGGAATTATATGAATAAGAGGGTTACTGCTCTTCTGTGAGCCAGGGCAGACTTAATCTAGAATCCAGGACATGACTTAATGGTTGAATGCCCTACATATTCCATTACGCTGATGAGAAAAATATAAAGTTGCTGTTTATTTTCTGACAGCTGGATTTTTCTTTCTCCTCCCTTCTCTGTTTCTTCCCTTCTTTCTTTTTCTTCTCTCAGTAAAGCAGTTTATATTGTTTAAGTTGAGCTGATAAGATTGGGAAGATTCTGGTCTCATGTATTGTTCCATGAATTTACACAAGGATGACCTGTTTTCTTCTGCTTTGAGGGGAATATTTTTTACTTGCTTTGAAGTTTCCCTACCCCAGCCTTAGTCTTCACCCAATTGTGCTTCCTCGTTTTCCCAATCAGCCACTGCTTTCATCAGCCCAGTGGTCCTTGCTGTCAAGGTGGCTTTAAGTACTGGCTGTGTGCTTTACTACTTCAGGTTTTTTGAATATTGCTTTTCTCATCTGTAAAGTGGGCAGGACAGCATCCTCAACTCGAAGTGTTATTATGTGAACTGGATGAACTATAGAAAGATATAATATAACCTCAAAGAATAGAATATCAGTCATTAAAATGATGTATTTATTTTTGCTTTTAAGGTATTTGGTTATATTTTGACTATTCTGTCCATTCATTCAGAAAAATAATGGAGGTTTACATTATGTCCGTCCTTGTATTAAATGTATCAGGGGGAAGGGTAAACTAAAAACAGAGTTATATCATCACCCTTGCAGTATTTACCTGCTGTTTTACCTAGTGGCATTTGGAAAACAAACTATTGAAAGAAACAAGAGACTTGCATTCTACTCTGTTCTGACACATCTCTGTGACTCTGAACTTCCTACATCTGAGAAATTAGATGTCACATTGCACCATGACACGTTTCTCTTTCACAACAAATGTTTGTACATTTATGCCCGATGCATGGTAGCATGTAAGTGAACCCTAAGTTGACATTGCACTAATTCTAAAAATATATCTGTCTTCTCTTTCTGAATAGATTGTAAGTTCCGTAAGAGCAGAAACCAAGCCTTAGAATAATGTATAACCCTCACCCCCATCCCGAAGCCTACTGGGATGTCTAGTCCAATATCTGACACAGACTAAATATCTCTTGCTTGATTATTTCTCACCTGTACACTCAGTGAATATACCATTCTTCCAAGTGTGGTGATATTATTCCAAGGTTTTCATTGTCTTACTACAATGAGAGTTTGAGGATGAGAATGTGGCTCTGTGTATGACTGTATGTATATGACTTTGCTCTTGTTCTGAGAGCAGTATTCCATGCCATTAATATCCATATAGCAACAGCTTGAGCCATTAGACACCATCCTAGTTATTAAATCAAAATTTGTTTTTAAATGGCAATTCATATATATATCTGAAAGTTTAAAAAGTGACCTTTTGCCATCTTTGTATTATTATACTGCTCTGTAAAATAGAATTATCAGATAGCTAGATTCTGGGTGATAGTGAAAATTGCATGAACATTACGGGAATCACATCTTTTTAGCCCCTGAGCTGATTTCACACATGCTGTCTTTCCTGTGGCCCTGAGTTACAGCATGTGAGACTTCCCCATTTTGGTGCATTTCTTCACCTATCTGTTCGGTTATTCTTACAGACATTGACAGATTCAGTCATTTATTTCTTCATGCATTCAGTATGTATTGAGTCCCTACTCTGTGTTAGGTATTGTGGTTGTAGCAGTAAGTCCTGCTAAGTGCCCTGTGAGCACAGAGTTGACCATTACCTGGATGGGCAATCTTACACTGATTCCCGGTCTCCAGGCTTCTCCCCTTTCTGTGTTTCAAAGCGTCAGTCCTCTCCACGTGCTAGCAGAGAATAATGATCTTATCAGATCCAGAATAATAAAAAGGCCCACGCCAAGTGTTGTTGCTGTTACTTTGATTTTTTTTTTGGATACAACGTTATCTAAAATGATCCCTTAACCACACCTCCTTAGAGGAATTTTACAGTCTATGGTATTAAGTACAACCTATAAGGTCTAGCTAATGCAAGACTTTGATCTCAGAAAAGGAAAATTATATTATTAGACTGTTTTTATTGGAAGGATAATACTTGTTCACAATTCTTAAACTACTGATGTTATTTTGTAGCAATGAAGGTAGTCGCTACTAATTTTTTCAAGTTAATTTTGAGTCAAAGAATCAATAATAAATGTTGACGTGAAAGAGATTATTTACTCCCAAGAGTATAGGTTTTACTTGCTTTGAAAAATTGTTTTGAAACTCAACAGTTTTGATTAGTACATTTCACTTCTAACACACCTGATATTTGAAACCTTAGGTAGAGATGAGGAATGGAAATCTGCTGACCTCTTAAGGTGTTATTTCCTGTGTGACCAAAAAAGGGGGACTTTTTTTTTTTTTTTAAACTAGGTAGTTTATTAGGAAGCAGATTAAGGAACGTGATCCTAAGAGACAGTGCAATATGTTAAGGTAATGTGATGTGAAAGCAATTGAACAAGAAAGATGCTGATAGAATACCATGCAGAATTTTCCCCAAGGAAAGCGCCTGAATTCTGAGGCTCAGGAGTGCTGAGCTCTGTCACTGAGCTCCTCTAAGAACCACAGTCCCAGAAAGGCTTTTACCTTCCGTTTCTAGAGCTAAGAGACCTGGTGGGTGGGTACCCAGACGCTGTTACTTATAAAACATTGTAAGAAAACCTGTATTGTATATTTTGAACCAAATAGACAACTGAGCAAATTGTTGAATATCTAAAGTAAAAATAATAATAAAAATTTTCTTCGCTTAATTTGATATCCAGACCTGCCACTGTCTTAGTATACCAAATGTTTTAGCATCCTGGCTTCAAATAGGATATTCCATAGTAATTTAGAAGAGGGAATTTTTGTGCCAGTTTATAACTCCAAGAAAGAGAGCCCTCAATTTTGATCAACTCATCATTCTAGCGAATAGATGTGTTCATTATTTAGAATGTATTCAACATCACTATGTTTACATATTTTTTTTTTAAATACTATGCATCCTCATAGTTTAAAGAAGAGATCAGCAAACTTTTTTTCCAATAGTACCAGATAATAAATATTTCAGGTTTTGTGGGTCATAAGGTCTCTGTTGTACTAATCAGCTCTTCAGTTGTACTGTGTAAGCAGCCACAGAATTACAGAAATAAACGGATTTGTCTGTGTCCCTTGTCAACTTTTGGATTTTTGGATTTTTGTTTGTTTGTTTTTTAGTAAAGCAGGCCACCAGACATTATTCAGCCTGAATGCCATAATTTGCCAACCCTGGGTTAAAAGGTCAAACAGCACACTGGACTTGTTATAAAAAATAGCAGTCCCCACTCTGCACCATTTCCTACTCACAAGAGTCCATCTCTTTCACTTCCTTTAGTATATTTTTTTAGAACTTTTATCCATATTTTTAAATAGCATGCTTATATTCTAAGATTTTATCTTTAATTTTTAGATATTATTTATTGATTTCTCCCTGTACAGGATGAAGATTTAATTATATTTTAGAACTTTCCCAACTCTACTCGTAACATGCACACTTGCGTTTCTCCAAATGTATTAAAATTATAGTTGTAGCAGGAACATTATCTGGGTCTGACACTCTTTTGGTTTGTAAATGCTGTTCATTGATGAAATGTGTTGAATATGGTCGTCACTGCAGAGTTCACTGATTATGCTGTTTCTTTGGGGAATCCTGGATGTCAGCTTCTTTGTGATTCTTCTCTTGAGCTCTTCTGAGTTGCTCAGAGAAGACTCTTCTAACCCTTCTCTAGGGGGTTTATGTTTGGCTACTAGAGTTCTAGGAATATACCCATAGTCCCATAACCCTCAGTTTGCCTGGCGGATGTCTACTTTATACTATGTTCCAAAGTAAATAATTATCAATAGCACCCCCTTTCATTCTTATAACTGGCCTGGTCTGGGTGGTAAATTAAAAGGTCACCCTACCTGGCAGCCAAATCAGAGAAGAAAGTTGGGGGATCACAGCAGTTCAGTTTATTCAACTTTAAGCTTCCTTCATGCATCCTATTTTCCAAGCTATTAGCACTCAGTTCACAGAATCCGTTTTCGGTTTGGTGCCCCACCGTCCGCTGTGTGTGACATCTCCCAGCACAGAGGTTCTCTGTTCACACTGCACAATAATAGAGGCTCAGTCTTCCGCTTGTCAAGATGCAGAGCAGTTGCCAGACTGTGATGACTTAGGGACGATCTAATAGCTTTTTATACAGACTTTCAACCCATTTTCCTGGTTTTGGTCCCTGCATTAAAACTTGAAGTACCCAGGCCATCGGGAGTTCTGTAAATCAGTGTTTCCTACTGCCACCGTAGGGTGCAGTGTAGTCATTAGTTACCGCTTGTCTACCTGTTTTCTAGCTTCCTAGCTTTTGTGTTTGTTATCTCTTGTTCCTTTTTTTCTTTATAGGCTATTGCCTTTTAAATAAGAAGTAAATATCATACTGTCCTTATAGTGCTTATAGTGGGTTTGGGAAGGAAGCAGAGGATGAATGCCGATGCTCCACCCAGAATCCTTCACGGGAAAGTCACGCAGTTGCAGTCTCTCTTGTCTTACTGCTTGTCTCTCATCTTCATGAGTGGAAGATGCTGATCATCATTCCGTCTCCTTATCTTTATTTCCAAAAAGACATTTTCAACCCTCCTCCTTAGATTTCTGCTCAGTTTCAAATGATCCAGTTCCTTTCAACTTCCTTTACACATCTTGTTTTCCAAGCCATTAACTTTCCTTGTGACTCTTGAGAACTTTCCTGAGTTCTCCTTAGTTTGTAAATTGTAATATCTTGAAAAAGGTAAAGTATTTTGGGGTTACATATTTTGGTGGAGGAGTACAATCTAAGAAAGATACAGGGAAATAGTTAATGGTATATGAATGAGTACTAAGGGAAAGACATTATTTGCCCCACTTAATAAATGATAAAAATGCTCTCCAGTGAGGCTAAGACAGTTCCCCCAAGTTACATAACGATAAACTTGGAAACTTGAGATTTGAGCACAGGGTTTAGTATTAGAAACCAAAGTCCAATCTTTTCTCTGCATCATTGGATTCATTAGACTGCATATTAATAAAAGGCAGAAAATGAGACTCAAAGACATAGGCTTATACTTGAATAACACTTAACCTTTTCAAAAGCATATATATTCTTTATCTCACTTAATTTTTCAGAAACACCATAAGACAGGGATGTTATTACTTCTTGCAAGAAGAAAAGTGAAGTTTAGAGGTGGATAAGTGGATAAATCAAGGCTACACAATCTGTAAGTTTTAGAAACCAGTCTGGAAACCCTGGTTCTTGGACTAGCATCCTGAGAAGATTCTGCTAATCTCACAATAGACCATACTTCATAAATCAGAAAAAGACTATGTCCAGGGTGGTTTACAATAGAATGGTTTATCTTAAAGAGTCTAAGCTGGTCTTGGACATACATGGTTAAGCAATACTTTCCTCTTGTGCATCCCAGACTGTCAAGCCAAAGATACAAAATTCAAAATTCAAATACATAAATGAATGAATGGATGAATACATACATACATACATACATACATACAGGTGTTCCTTAAGGTCAGAGTTCCAGAGAGAATTATTTACCAAAAGGCACCAAGAGGTAAGAATAAGTTAATCAGACCATGCACATAGTTCCAAAATTTGTAGGGAATAGAAACATTATAAGACTAATGTATCTGCTAGATAGTCCACAAGTAAATAACAAAGGTTAAGTTACAAGTGCTGGTATTTTTTTTTTATAGAGGAAATATAATACAAAGCACTAGAAGGGAGGTTTGGAATTGTTCTTTAAATGGGAAAGGCAATATGAATTTGTGACTAACCAAAGGTCTCTGAGGTACTTCTATTTGAGAAGTTAGAACTCCTCAAAGTTTTAAGATTCTTTTTATATAACGTTTTATAAACTCTTACTAACGTCCACACAATCCGTTGTTTGCCACCGGTCAATCTTGTGCTTACTATCTGTGCTTAGTACATACGGAGATTAGGGAGGCCATATCTTGCTTCTTTGGATGCTTCCTGGTAAGCAAATTACTTTCAGTGTCATTTTTCTCTGTATAAATGATGAGCTTGCAATCTCTGGGTCATATTGCTTTATTCACAACCCTCAGCAAAAACAGGAGGTATGTTTCTAGATGATTCATATTAGAAGAAATGGGGATATTTTTAATGTAGCGAGCCCCAGTACTGCTCAGTTCTGTGAGCCAAAGACAGACTTAACTAGCTAGCATCAGGACATTTTAATTTCTAGTGGAATATATGACATATTCCATTATGTTGACAGGCAAATGCTAATGTTGCTGTTAATTAGTTAAAATTTGCTTGTTTTATTTAGTCACAGTGAAGCTAGTTGATTTTTATGTCACTTATATTTCTCCTTGATCCAATCCAGCCAACACTTGCTAAGCTCCTTCCTTCTATAAGAACTCCTTATATTGGGATGTAAAAATGTTCTTGCCCTCAATGGTTAGATGTTCTAGCAGGTTAGATGTTTAAAAAATAAACTAATTGAAAAAGTAAAATAAGGTGAAGTCAAAAGATTAGCTTAAGTAATGTCAGGATATCTTCTTGTTTTCATCATGTCATTGGATAAAACAAACATTAAAATACCTTCCAGGTATACCAGACCTTGTTTATTGACTAATTGGCCCAGCCTATCCAAGAAAGAAGATCCAGTGACAAGAAATAGGGTTGCCAAGTTCTTAACGACCTTGTGAAGACAAACATATCCCAGTGCATCCTTCTCTTACAAATGTATCAAGCCTTCTCCAGCCCCATTCCCATAACTAAAATACTAACTACATCCCAAAATATCTCCTGGAAACTATATCGATTTTTCAAATGCTTAATTATCCTGCAAATCATTGCCTGAGACAGCAGGGATCTATATACACACGTTAAAGCCACCACCAAAACTCAGACATCCTATTTCAGCATCTGAAATCTGCATTTTTATCGTTTATTAAGTAGGGCAAATAACGCCTTTTTGGATTTTGACTGTTTTTTATTTGATCTCTCAGCCTTTCTAATCAGAAGCTTTATTTTAGAGCTTTATGTTTTAACCTAGGCCTTAAGTCTTTTCCCTCTTTTTCTAAATAATAGAAATTTTTAACCAAACCAACCAATCATCAACAAATTAGTTTACAAACAGAAGGAAAGAAAGGACATCACACACTTACTGCAGGGCAGGTCTTGACTAGCTAATTTCTTATGGGCAGGAGTCAGTAAGATTTCATGGAGAACGTGGAATCTGAAATGAGTGCAGAGACGTAGCAAGAGAAAATAATCTGGCATAAGCAAAGGCATGGATGCAGCAGCAGAAAGACAGTGGGATGGTGTTTAGTATTCATGCTCAGTGCATTCTTTTGGCTTCCCAAATCCATTCTCCACCTTTAGGCTCTTTTACCTTCTGGGATCCTGTTGGATTTTCCTAGTATGGAGCCCCATTGGCAATAAATAGGAGGAAAAGAGGAAAGCGAGTTGAGGATAAACCGATGCTTAACATCTTAGAATTCTCTTTGTGTTCCACAAACCCCTACCAACCTAGTGAAGGTAACGAGTGTTCTTCTGTTATGCTCCTGGGTACTCAGCCATACCTTGTGCTTCTTTTTACCCAGCTACACCTTTGTAAACTGTCCCTTTATTAAACACTCCTCAAATTTAATTGTACCATCTATTTCCCGGGGAAAAGTGACTGAGTCTCAGCCTCATGATGATTCTGCATTCTGGATATCTCTTTTTGTTGTTAACTGTCACTCAAACCTTTTAATAGTATATTTATCTTCTTTCAAATTTTTCATATTTCTCTTTTATTTTGTATTTATTTTCCTACTCAATTATTAGACATTACACACTATTTTGTCCTTTGACTTTCCTGGGTTTGTTGATTGAGCTGAGTTGGAAACTCCAGGTGCAACAGGACTGTTTCAGCCACATCATCACAAATGCAAAACGAGCCCCGGACACATTGGGTTGCTGGGTTGTTTGGTATTTAATCACGAGTATTCCTTGCAGATTGGTCTCCGCCTCTATTTCAGTTTGTGAATTCTTTACCACTTTGTTCAGCTTCTGAGTGGAAATCTTAACTAAGATGCTAATAACCTGTGACAATCTTGAATTTTGGGCATACTGAAGAGTGATTTGTTCTGAGGATCTCTGGAGTTACATATATACTCCTCCACTAACTAGCTGAATGGCTATTAGAAGTAATTCTAGGACTTTAATTTCTCGATATATTATATACAGAAGTTTCCTGTTCTGTATAATTTTATGATCCTTAGGCTTAAATTGTGGTGGATTTTCAGGCTGATCTGAACAGACTTTCATTAGTTTCTCTCAATGTATAACAACACACACTAGTATGAGAGGTGATTTTTTTTTTAATGTTACGTTTAATGTTAATGTTTAATGAACCATTTCCCTATTGTATGGGGCTGAACAAGCATCATTTCTCTGTGTGGGTTTATTTACATGGACAGTTGCTGATTATTTTCTTAATATTCTCCTTTGATTTTTACTAATCTCTTCCTGAATCCATTTCCCTTTTTTTCTTTCTTTCTCTTTTTTTCTTTTTTGTTAAATTTCTACCTCACTGCAACAGAACAGATGGGGCACTGTGTTACATGCCACTTGATGGCTGGAGTGATTGACTAAACAATGCAATGATCATTTAATCTACCCACACTGGTAACAGAATGGAGTAACAGATTGGTTTACTGGTTTGGATAGAGTTTGATAGAGTAAAAACAATAGCGTGTTACCCCCCATAGGGTGGGAGCCTGCTGGGTGAGATTTGCTCATTTTCCTGGATTGATGGATTGATTAATTGATTACTCAGTACACAATACTTAGTTAGGTTATTGCCCAGGGTGACTGAGCCAGGCAGGAGAGCTGGCACTAATACCATGTTCCTGTGGAAGGTGAGAATGGTTTGGATAAAGAAACAAACAGGCAGAGCCAGCCTTTTAAAAAGCAAGCTGCTTTCTATTAAACTACCATTTGGGATTTAGTTTTTAAGATATATTTATCATGTCCAGAGCTCTAGACTTTTAAGCTTCTCCTCTGCTTCTTGTTATAGGTACTACAAAGAGATCACCCTCTTGTTTTTGTTTTTTTTTCCGTAAAATCAGCCTTCTATTTTGTATCTTTTATGTTACCGAGCTACTCTGCTTCTTGAAGCAGAGAAACACATTGTATTGGCTGAAGTCCGGTTGATACTGTGAACTGATTGCATGGCATGCCCAGTCTGGAGAACTGAGGTGCTCCCTCCTGACCCACATACCTAACTATTGGCACACTGAAATTGAACAGAACTGTTGAATCTGCGGTCTCGCCTTCCCTTCCACCCTACCCATGGATTTCCCAGGGTACCAGGAGGAGTGAGGAAGTACCGATGTGGGGAACATAGCTGCAGTGCCCCTAATATCTCTTTTACAACCTAATCTCTGGCTAAAACATTTTGCCTGGCATGTGACATGATGCCTGTCACAAAATGATGAATACAGACAAGGATCCAAGAGATTAAAAGGTCAATGGATTATCCATTAAGCAATCAAGCCTCAATATGCCTCAATTTGTCTAGGTCATGATTTATTGCCTGGGATAAATGGACCCGGATCTGTTAGTTTTCCCCTGGGGTCATTCTCTTTCAGATCTCCACTATAGCCATTTCTTTGAGTCCTGGTCACTATTGTGTACCTGTTTCCTAGTTGACAGTATTTTAAAATTACTTTTAATTACCATCCAGCTCAGATCATTTTAGCTGATAAGAGCACAAGGCTTTTTGAAGGTTGAAGGTGAACAACTTGGAAAATTTAATTCAGCAAACAAAGGAAGAATATCCATCTATATTGTGTTCCATCCATGTGGCAAGTGTCCAGATAGCCCATTCACTGGGACACTGTTGGCGGGACCCAGGGTGGGATGGGGGTTAGGGAGCAGGTAGGGAGCCAAGTTTGGTTGAACTTTCAGGCAAAGGTACAGTATTTTAATTTGCATTATCTATTTTGTTTCTAATGGGTTAATTCCTCTATGGCATCAAACTCAGGAAAATCAGTGGTTTTCTGTGCATATTAAACACAAAGTAGCTTTACTTCAATTGTTTTAACATTCTGAAACGTGCCCAGACTCAGATGTCATACATCCTTGGTTTTCCAATTGAAGAATCAGTGCTGGGATGCAGTCAGTTGCTTGTTATCAGAGAATATAGGTTCTTTTTGGCACAGGAAAGAATTCAAGAGTGAGCCATAGTAAAGTGAAAATAGATTTATTCAGGGAGAGACACACTCAATAGACAGAGTGCAGCCATCTCAGAAGGCAAGAGGGGTGTGGGAGTGGCTAGTTTTTATGGGCCTGGTGATATGCTAACAAGTGGGAGGATTATTCCAACTGCTTTGGGAAAAAGGCAGGGATTTCCAGGAACTGGGCTCCTCACCCACTTTTTGGCCTTTTATGGTTAGCCTGGGAACTGTCATGGTGCCTGTGGGTGTGTCACTGAGCATGCAAATGTATTACAGTGAGTCTGTAATGAGGCTCAAGGTCTACTGGAAGTTGAATCTTGCCATCTTGGTCTGAGTTGGTTCTAACCAGTGTATGTCCTGTCCTCAATTGCTGTGTCATTCCTTCAGTGGTTGTGTCCTGCCCCCTTCCTTCCTGTCTCGGTATATTTTATTTGGCAGCTTTGGATGATGAAAATGTCATCAATAAACAATAGTCTGGTAAAGCAAAACCAGAATGGTAAAAGTCAATTCTAGGGAAAGAGGCCATGCCATTTACAAAGAGCGTAGCATTTTGAGAAAAAAATTTTATGCCATGGAACATGTGGCTTTTTTAATGTTTTCTATAGCAGATTTAGTAGCTGTTTTTCCAAACAGCCCCACACCAGAATTCTTATACATCGTTTCTTAGAAGAAGATGGTCTTAGAAGAAAGAGAATATTTTTTAAAAAACGATGAATTATATATTCTGTTAACTATCCACCATGCATACTCCTAAGTATCAGTTTCTTGGTTCATCCAAGTAGACACCAAGTTGTTAGCTACAGAGATGTATGAAGGGAAATATTATGGTTCTCATGGGTAACCTGCTAAGAGCACAATTCATAAGCTATGATTTGTGTCATTTGAACAATCCTCACCCTTGGGTATGTTGCAGAGGATTTTTTTTTTTTTTTTTAGATGAATGATCTGTCTTACTCAGATTTGGCAGTTGCATTTATATTTTCCCAGATTTTAAATGTGATTTAAGCTACATAGTATTTCAAGACTGAAAACATTTTCCCCTCCAGAAAGTCAAACTCAGGTCTGACCAATGTATGTAAACCAGGGATTCCTAACTTCGAAAAGTGAGGGAGTTGGGGGTAATTGTGGATTTACTGTAAAGGAGTTCTTCGTTTTATGTGCAAGCCAGGCATTGCGTTTCGCCTAAGTAAGTAATGCGTTTCCCATGCATTTCATTTTATTTCTTTTTCAAATGCATTAAGATGTCCTCAAAATGCATAAAATATTACTATAAAGCATTAATAAACTCATGTACTTTCCCTCATGATATATTTTTGCAATAAATGGACACTAGTGAATATCCTATGACATTGCAGATTTGTTTGTTTTTTGAATACGATGGAAACCGTGTGGTCCTTACTGGAACTAAATTGACACTTAAAAACGCAGCTGCTAACATGAGTTGAGGCTTGCCAACGTGATCATTTCTATGAACTTCCCATAGAAGGGGTTTGGGAAAATTAAAATGACCTTATGGCTGGTTCACTAAGCAGTGCTTTTTCTGGGGTGGTAGATCCTTATTTTCAAACTGCCTGCTAACATTGTTCTTTTCCATCTTGTGGGATACAAAGTTGTATATTTTTTCCAAAACTTGAACAAATATAAACCAACTTTTGTCTCACAGTGATCTCATGAGATAATAGAATCTTAGAATCATGAGGTATTAGGGATGAAGGAGATCTTAGCAATACTGAGGCTTAATTCTTTCATTTTACTGATTTGTATCTGTGATGTTTGGCCAGGGACATGACAAGGTTCGGTCAGTGCTATATACCTATTTCATAGTGGAGCTGGGACCAAAACCAGCCTTCTTTATTCCTCGGTCAAGACATCAATGCTATTATCACATCAGTTCATGGAAGATGAAATGCAGGTTAGCATAAACATTCTTAGGCAAACATGTGCTAACTTTCCAACACTGCCAGACTCACAATTTGGGTAAACTTGAACTCCTAAAAAATGTTATTCAAAAATGCATGTTTACGTACTTAGTTAACACAGGATGTCAGGATCTATTTGGAGGAGCTTTGCTTAATGAAAATTGAAATTTTAGTAAGAAAGACAATTGAAAGAAGTGGAAAGCAACTAGCTAACCCATCCAAGGCTGGCAATTGAACTATCATAACACATACTGTACAAGACAGCTACTATCTACTATTTTAAGAATGTAATTGACTTTTCTGTATTTCTTACTGATCTTTTTCCATTTACTTCCTAAGCCCTTCCACCTTAATTAGCATAAAATGTCCAAATTCATCATCACCTTGAAACTCTGTGGAACTGATCTTTTCAGAAAGACAGCTTTTCTTGATTTCTGTGATCCCTTTTCTTGGTTTTAATGATCACAGTGTACCACAGATCTGGATTTCACTTCCTGAGGAATTAGAAAACTGCAAGTGGGGATAATGAAAATCCTCAAATCTGGTTCACTGGAGCCTTGAAAGCTAGTCTCCCGTAGGGACTATTACACTGACCAACTTTACAAGACAAGATCCTATTGAGAAATAGGCATGTGGGAGATAGGCTTGGCTGTTTTGCCCAAAAGAACATTTTGATGAGTTCAGAGTGTATTAAATGCGGCAACTTTTGTTGCTTTTTAGATTTTAATTACAGAAATAATATAATGTTACAAAAATGAAGCCAGTAGAAAAATACCGCTCATAATTCTTGACCACAAAGGCATACTGTCCCCCTTCATTTAACAAAACTTTAAACTGGTTTCCTCTTGGCTATGGGCCCCTGACTCCCTTTTCTTGGAGCATTTACTTTAGAAAACTTGCAATTATAAATTCCTTCTCTGCCCCTTTAGGGATGTAAATCTTCTCCCTGCCTCTTGCCAGTTTTACAACCCAGAAATGTCTTTCCAAGGACCTGGAGCCAGCCGTTTGAAATGTCACCATCAAGAAAGACAAGACTGTAATCTCCCAGTTTCTATGGAAGGGTAGGAGCTTAACTTCAATAAGTGAAATTAGTAAACTTACTTCCCCTAGTCACACAACCTCCCCATTGATAAGGATAAGGATAATAATAAGAAATATAATGTAAAGTTTAAAATTTGATGTAGCAGATAACTTTACAACTTGACTATCACAGACAAAGAGAAGGGAGAGAAGCTGAAGTAGTGACTGCCTTCAGGTTCGGCAGCAAAGGAACTGAAATGAATGAGGCACACTGATTGGAACTGTATTAATATCTTTTAAATTAAAAACAAGCAAATGAACAAAGCTTCCAACCTCCCTACTAATGTCCTCCTGAGCTTTTCCATTAGCTCATTCCTATGTTTAAACTCTGTTGGCTTTGGTTCCAATGGGTTGAGTTCAATTTATGCCCACCCCACCCCCACCAGCCTCAGCCATTACAACACTATCTCTCCTCTGTTGCAGTAGTTTTGAATAAAAGCTTCTCTACCTGTTTAACTAATCCCCTGCAATTTTTCTCTGATATCCTACAACCCCTAAATGAAACATACTGTTTTTATTTCTTCTTATTTTTGTTCAGTCTTTTTCCATAAACATATGGCATACCTATACCCAAAGCATCTATGCATCTTTTCTCATTTATCCTAAGCATTTTTCTGTGTTGCTTTATGATGGTCATAATCATCACATGATACCCTATAAATATAATGCCTATATTATCTTTTTTTTTTTTTTTGGCTTGAGACAAATGTTAGCTGAATAGCCTAACAGCACACAATTACAATGTTTGTTCAGATGCTTAGCCTCTATCATCATATGGTAAGGCCACAAGAGTGTATTCATTTTTGTGTTATTTTGGTAATATTAAGGCCATGAAAATTAAACTCAGCTGTAGTAAGGAGGCAGGGCATGATAATTAATACTCATTTTTGTCAGTCAATTCTGGTGGGTTGACTCTAAATTAGTCCAGGCTGTTTCACAGTCCTTAATTGCTCCCTACAAAATGTGATCATGCATACTTGGCTATATATTATTGAGAATATTGTTTCCAAAAATACTTACATTAGGCTGTGAGTGTTAAATGACTTGGAATAATGCAAAGGGAGAAACAAGTGATAAACGAGAAGAAACAGGACAGATATTTTAGTGTTAATGGGCACACACTTTTTGTGCAGGGACGTTTTAGGACATCACAAGTAGGCAAACAGAGTGGTAGCTTGTGGGAGAAAGGAAGGTAGCATAATCAGGGTCTCAGGTGGTAGGTGCAGGCAGTGAGCTGTACAAAAAAAGACTTAGATGTTGGTGATGAGCTTTAGAAGAGAGTTCATGTTGTGACATATTTTGCTTCTGTCCTTATTTGTTGTATCTCATGAAATGAAACCTTCTTAATGGTGTAGCCGAAATGCTCCCCTAAGACATTTTGAATTCTAAGGTGGTGATATGTCAAGTTGCTGTTCAAAGGGTAACTGAAATGCTTTTGTGAAATGAATGCTAAGTGATCTTGATGCTTTTTAAAAAAAAGGATTAGGATTCTTTTTTCTTTTGTTTTCTTCTTTTTTTAAAATCAAATCTAAGGAGAAGATAAGAATTCATTGGTAAAGATGGATACGATTTGGCACATTTTTTTCAGCTCTGTCTTGTAAAAAAATAACAAGGAAAATTCTCTGTAAATGTCTATAGAGGTATTATAGAAAATGCTGTAGAGTATTTAAAAGAATTTTGCTGAACTGTGAAGACTGACATTTGAGTCATAAAATCAGATTTTGTTTAACAAAGTTAATACATTTTAAGCTTCTTCTGTCTCTCAAATTAATAAAATAAGAGTGATGAGTGATTGTGGAATTGAAAACAGATTGGCTTGCATTTTGAACCATGTCAAGTTTAATTTAGCAGAGATATTAATTTGAGATGGTTTTATGTTAATAGTTATGAAGAAACATTATTGGGACCAGAACACTCAGCCAGACTTAATGATCGTTTGTCCTATGGATTCACACAAACTAAGGATGGATTCAAGCAAGCTAAAAATATGCCAAGTCATCACAAGCCTGTGAATCTTGGCTCTCTGTCCCCGAGTCTCAGAAAGCCTGAGCCATTGGATTTCCTAAATCAATATTTCTTAATTATTACACCAGGACTCACTTTCTATTATGTCAAGGAAAATTTTATCTCAAATATGCACGGCCTTTACAAAGTGTCATAAGGTAGCGTCACAGGATGTAACTGATGTGACCCTGTTGGCTGTGCTGAGATTGCATCACAGATTTCACACACTTGGAAGTTAGGAGACCCCCACCCCCACCGCCAAACTTCGTCTTACTTAATACCCTGAATTTAGGAATTCTTCTAAATCACGTGAGGGCAATTCAGTTGTGTTGATTCTGCCCATTGTTGTGAAGAAATAATTCAGGTAATTCTGGAACATATTAACAGTCTTCCACGGGCCAGGGACTGTTCTGTTCACTCAAGATATATGTATGAACAAAGGAAAGTGCACATCCTGTTCAAGTTTAATGAGGGAAGAGCGCTAGTGACACATAAATGCAAACTCTTTGGTAGAGAAAACTAAAGCAGAATCAAGGGACTAGTAGTGGTGGGGCCAGGGATGCTATTTCTTACGACACACAGAAAGCTTCTCTGATAAAGAAACATTTGAACAGAAGTTTAATGGAAGCATGGGAAAGAGTGTTCTGAGGACAGAGCATTCTGTGCTGTGAGAGCAGCAAGTGCAAAGGCCCTGAGATGAGAAACTGCTGGACCAGTAAGGAGCTTGGTGTGGATCTAATATTTGGAGCTTGGGAACTAAGAGACACAGAAGCACTGGAAGAGGTAGTAACATGCTGTAAGTCATGAGTTATCTGGACTCCACTCTGAATAGGACAGGAGGGGATAGATGGGTTTTGAATAGAGGAATAATTTGATCTATGTGTTGACTAAAACCTAGATGAAAATAAGGAGAATGGTTAGAAGTCTTCCAAGAAGCTAAATATGAGAAGATAGTACCCTGTACCAGGGAGATAACAGTGGCAATAGTAAAAAGTGGGCAGATTCAGAATACATGTTGAATGTAAAACTGATCGTTTTTGCTGATGGATTGGAAGTGGAATATGAGAAGGGGGAGTACAGACTGAAACAGGTTTGGGTTGGGTAGGATAGAACTGCCAGTAAATGACATGGGGAAGACTGCACTTGGATTGAAAGCAGGTGGATATTAAGTGTGTATTTGGGAAGCTTTAATCTGAAGATACTTAGCTTTTAATTGCAGTTGTTGAAAGCCAAGTCTGGGTTTCAGGAGACATAGCGAGATTAGAGATACAAATTTGGGCATCAGCATATGGATGGAACTTAAAGTCATGTTATTAAATGAAAAAATCTAGGGAGTAAGTACAAGATGAAGAAGAGGGATTTGTGGGGGGTCCTGAAATACTGAATCAGGTGCAGATTTGGACAACAGGGCAGATCGACTCAACTACTGAGAAGGGTGGCATTTGTGGTAGGGTGGGATCAGTAGGAAGGACCATCCTGGGACCCAAGTGAAGATCACCTTCTAAGAAAGAGGGAGGAATTAATTCTCTCGAGAGTTGCTAATACGTCCAGTAAGCTGAGGACTATGCAATGATGATTAGGAGTTTCAAAATGGAGATCAGAGGTGCGTTGTTAAGACTTGTTTGTGTGTCATGCGAGGGCAAAAGCCTGTTAGAAGTGGGTCCTTCCAAGAAACTAGAGAGAAGAGACATTCAAGTTGTTAGGGTAGACAGTTCTTTTCAGTTTGCAGTAAGGAGAAAAAAAATAATGCTGTAGATACTGTTGAAGAAGGTGAGGCAAGAGAGATTTTGTTTACGATACCAGTATGAAAAAGGGGGTAATTTATTGTAGTATGTAAACTAACTAATTTCGGAAACATGTGATAAAAAGTCTACTCCTAGGCACTGTGGTTACTGCCACAATCTTCTGTTCCCTTCCCTTTGGGCAAATTATTCTTCTAGGGGCAGTTTTTCCAGCCTGAACGAAGTTCATCCTAGCTTCATACCTCCCCAGGACCCTCAGACATCTTTCGAAGACAGATTTGGGAAGCAAGAATCCAAAGAGCATGCTGCCAAACAGAAAAATACGTCTCGTGCATTGTGATGCAATGTCCCTCAGCCTCAAAACAGGCCAGCTTGGAACTTCAAGCTGATTACATTGGAATCAAATGGACTCATAATTCTTCACAGCAGCTTTCTGCACAACGGAGTGAAACTTACTACAACCCAGCCAAGGGTGGAACATGCCATATAATTTCGCCACACATACCTCTTTGGGTTTTGATTTACTGGGAAGTGGCTTGCTGTTGACTGAAATGCAAACAAATGCTCCCTTCTAAAGAGTGAGGCTAATGATGGCTCTTTTCCCTCCTTCTCACACATGCAGTCCCTCGTTTTCAAACTTTAGTACCACTTCTGAGACAATTAAGATAATTCGGCCATTTAAGTACTAACAGTCACAGCGGTCCTAGAACCACTTACTTTTTAGTACTAAACTGCAGTGAAAGGACATTATTGCTTATTGGAATTTTAATGTCTTTTTGTCGGGCTTGAACTATCAAGAGTGTTGGAGTTGACTTTCTGTTTGTTCTTAAGTAGACATTGAAAAGCAGGAAGAAAGGAAAGAAGTTTATTAAAATTCATTTCAAATGACTCTAATTTTGAAACCACCTCAGTGGTGTTTTTTGAAAACCTTGTCTTGACTCGTACTGAGGAGCTTGTGGACAGCTTAGGGGGGATTTTTTAGGAGAGAGGACGACATTGACGGGAAGGAAAAAGAGGGGGGCTCTGGTCCTTTCCAACTAAAAGCTTTCTTTCCAAAGATTCAAAGCTAATTATATTCATTTTGTGGTTGTCATGAAGCCACTAATAACTCAGATTCACATCATATAGCCCTTTAAGAATGTAGTTAGCCTGCTGGAAGCCGACCGCACTCTGCACTCCAGTTGCAATGAAGGCTTTAATGGGAGGGTGAAGAGGGTCAGCCCCCTTCACACTGCAGGGTGGGCAAAGGTCCAAGGTTGCCATGAGTGCTTGGCATTTTCAGGGAGCGGATGATTTGGAAATGAACATTCTGAGTTGTTGCTTCTGAGCATTCAGCACGATCACTCTATTAGGATGAGACATGAAAGGGTGCCTTGGCGTGATGGCAGATGAGAGGTAGCTGCCCTGCAGCTGAATTCTAGCTGTGCCACTTAGTAACTGCGTAAACTCTCAGAGCCTCGGTTTTCTTCTCAGTAAAATGGAGGTAAAGATCACAAGGAGAAAAAGAACAACGATGGCAAACACATTTAAGACTACAGGCAAGTGCCGGTCTAGATCCCTTGTATTTATTAGCTAACTTAACTGTCAACATCTTAAGTAACTGGATATTAATTTTATCCCCAATTTGTGGATTAAAAAACTGAAGCATAGAAAAGATGAATAACCTGTGAAAGATCTCAGAGCTAGTAGGAGGCAGAGACCAGGTTTTACACGAGACAGTGTGATTCTGGGTTGTGTTCCTTTAACTGCATCGTGATTCTAGTAGGGGGCTGTGAAAACTGCGGGAGCTGATGGAGCTCAAGTTCCTAGATGCCAAAGGTGTTTAATAAATACTGAATATCATTGTTGGTGAAGTTCAGAAGTCCCATTATATTTGCTTTTTCCATAAAAATTTAGTAGGCTAATATGGTAAGAAATAGAACAGGTACAACGTAGGAAGCAAAACCAAGAGAGGCAATTGTCTCAGGGCAATTATCTAAGAATTTCACCCAGAAAAAATCCAAATCCAAACCAGGGAGAAAAGTTTGTAATTCAAACAGTATATGACCTTCTCCTTTGCTGTCTTCTTGCTCTTGATAAGATAGCTGTGTGGTTTCATAACTGCATTCAAAACCTTCAGTGTTATTTCAGCCATCAGTAGCTAAGACAGCCTTAGCTGGCTGCCTTCTACTCTTTGTTTCCCTTTCCTGAAACAGCTGCTACTTGCTAAACTTTTACAACGATGTTCCCCTCCAACCAAGAAAGTGGAACTCTCTTTCTGTTACTCCTAGTGTAAATGACATTGCATCCTCGTCTATTTGCTTAGGTGTGCAAGTTTCCAGGTAGTTGAAGAAGTTAAACATACTTGACACTTGATACTTGATACTTTAAAAGTGTTTTTTTTTTTTATTCCTTTCTCCTTTCCCCCCCTCTCTTTTAAAAATAGTGTAATACAAAAGGAGAATTTCTTGAAAATAGCGTGCTGCCATGAAATGAAGTCCACTAACCTCTTATCATCCAATTTAGCCTTGTTAGTGGAATTATCCATTGCCTTCTCATAACCTGACTGTAAACTGAGGATATCTAATTAGAGTCCCCTTTAGGATGGTAAATAGGCAAATTTATAGGAGACATTAGTTTATAGAAAGCAATCTGGAGCTGTACTAGGAAATGTGATTCTAAACCTTCGATTTTGTTGTGTCCTTCTGTCAATTACTTAAAATCCCTGGAACTTTATACCATTTTCTGGCAAATAGAGATATTAATGCCTACCTCACAGCTCAGTTATGAGGCTGAGGCATTATACGTGTAAATCGTCAAAATTCACATCCAAATGTCAGCAGCCGAGCACTGATAAGCAGCTCTCTACACTCTTTCAGAAATCCTTTCTCTTCCTGGCTCACCGCTCTATCATCTCTAGTTTGTGCTTCTAATCCTTGTGACCCAAGATGGTTGCCAGAACTCCAGCCATCACATCCACTTTCAGGTAGCATGATATAGAAAGTGGTTAAGAAAGACAGGTCCCGATGACTTTCAAGGTAGTTTCACAGAAGTCCCATGCATCTCTTATCTTGGTCATATGGCCACATATAGCTATGGGAGAGGAATAATATCATTTATGTACTTGAGCAGCAATGAGCCTAGCTGAAAATTGGATGTCTTAGTATTAAGGATGGAGAGCATATAGATAGGTAGTGATAGCATCTGCCAGAGATGGCAATTACACCAGTGATTTTATCCTTTAACTTAAAAAAAAAAAAAGGTGAAAATATTTACTGAAGTGTGTTTTTATTCCGATGCTTTCTCTTTTAGCTTAAACAAGATATTGCATGTGGGAACTGTTAAAAGGAGTGGAATGACTAGGTAATTCTAAAGAGGGATGTTTTTGTTTCCTCCTTTTATGGTGAGTGGCTTTGAAAGTGTATCAGGATATTAAAGAATCACTGAATCATGAGCTAAAGGATAATTTTACATGAGAAGGTCATAGATGTTTAGGAAACACAGTTAAGCAGAATATGAAAGGAATCTGACATCAACTTTGATGGTTAAAAGTAGGCACTTTTTGAGGCTAGCATAGAGCCATCATTTTTGGCAGAATATGCTTTTATTTTCTGAAAACATGGACAGATCTGTTTTGTTCTTTCACAAGACCCATTGTTAAACGCATCCAGTGTTGTATATGAGAAAAACCAAGATAGTTAGCTGTGTATATAATAAAAAACAGCATCAAATAAATATAATGAATTGATATTTTACAAATATATAGTAATAGCTACACGGTGGCCTATCATATACTAGGTATGGCTTGTTCCCCTGATTAGAATTGGCGTGCTACATAGTAGCAGTTTGTCCCAACACTTCATCTATGAAATGGGACTAAGATTAAATTGCTACCTCCCAATATGACTTGTAAGCTCAAGGATAAAGTGATAAAGAGATAGATGCTAGAGAGAGATCCTTAACACCTTGTACATAATCAAAACTATTACTTATATGGTGCTAAATAACTGGTAATTGGAATTATTTTCCTTGATTCTTCACTCTATACCTGACCAATAAGTGTACAAGGTATCTGAGTTCTTAACAGGTGAGATATCTGATCCTTCAGATTTGTCTGCATTTTATAGGTGCCGTGTATCTCTCGCATTCCTTCGACTTTCCTCTGCAGATGGCTCAGCTGACCCAGTACATACCTGGAGAATAAAGGAGTGTGATTCATGAAAAATTGCAAAAGAAAGAGGAAAATACATAGAGGGAAAACTAGAATATGGCAGAAAGGGCATGAGAAATTTAGACTCAGCCTAAAAAAGTGGTTGTACTCTGGAGATAGTAATTCAATGTATAAGGTTATAGGTATGTCTAAGAAAAAAGATCAAAACTGGAAAATCAAAGTGGTGTCCTTATTTTGATTCTAGTGCTGTTTCGACCTGAAATTGTCATGCACTTAAATGGAATGGCTTGAAAAAGGCAAAATACTACATCTTAGAGAGTTAAATCAGAATGGCTTCTCCCTAGAATGATTCTGGAAAGGAGAAGTGACTATGCTTAGGACTGGACAGTTCCTGAGAAAGTTAGCCAAAGAAAATGATAACATTGAGGCACATTTAAATAACTCTTTGCTCATTAGCCAAATGTGGGTACTGACGGAGCAGAGCCAAAACAGGAGTTTGTTAGGGGTGTTAATCTAGAATATTTGGGGAATTCCTACTATAAGGGAAGAAGCTCACTTGCTCTCTCTCTGACTGTGGCCACACTGAGTGCATCTCAGGAAACAGGGACCATTTCTTCCTTTGGGAAGTTCCTCTCTACAGACCAGATAGAAGGAAGGAAGGAGAGAGGAACAAAGTTGGGATCAAATACATCTGAGTTCTGCCCAAAGGAAAGTGATGCCAATAAAGCTTTCCTGAAACATCTAATCGACCATCATTTCCATCGTCATGATCATCCTCTAGAGCGATAAAGCAGGTGTTGGCAAAATGTTTGAGCTCCCCAGAACTACTCAGTTTTTATATCCTACCCTTCACACCCTCTAACCCTTCCATCATTTCTTGTCCTCAGATTCCTGACTCCCCACTGGTTTGTCAATAATCCCTGTATACCCTGCCTCTCTTGCTTTCCCACTGTTCTCTCACAGACATTGACATTTCATCTGGCTACACACCTAGATTCAATCTTTCTTTACCCATAGTTTTCAAACTCGGTGTGATGCATGATTATACTTAAGAACAGCCCTTGCTGGAATGTATTACTGCTTCTAAAGGATGAATCGGTCATTCTGGGGAACATCTCTTGGAAGATTTGAATAGCAGGGTATGGGGGATTTTAGAGAAGCGTCTATTTCTCCTAGGTAGCTGCAGAAATCTACTATAACTAAATAGATATTTGAATAATGCTTGGCTTTGGGAAAAATTGATTCTCCTCTGTACTTTTCATTTTAAAGAGACACCACTCAACACTATCCCTGCTATAAGATAACTGGGATAACCACTAACCCCATTTAGTAACTGAGGAAAATGAGCTATACGAAAGTTAAATTAGCATAGCTTGGAAAACAAGGTCCTTACACAACCTGGACAAAGACCTAGTTCTCAGGACTACTAGTTCTTGGTTCTCTACAGCAGCATAATGGCTTCTTTAAGCTTTCCTGCCAATAGTTATGGAACAAAGGCAGTGGATCTCAATGCATACATTTCTGAGACTGTTTCTAATTTAAAGAGAATAAAGGTCCATGTTTTACTGGGGTTTCTCAAAGACTTGAGCATTTTTTGGTATGCCCCCCTCCAGCCAGCTTAATGAACGGGCTTCCCTGAAACAATTGCACCACGCATAGCCTGCAGATTCCTTACGCTGTCTGCCATAAAATCAGGACGCTCTCCATCCCAGTAACTCAGCAAGGAGATCCTGCTCCCCACTAGCACCAATTAAGAATCCGCTTATCCAAAACGGTGACTTGGAGAAGTTCTTTCTGGCTTCCGATGCTCGTTTTCTCCAGAGCTGAAAAGAGAGTCTTGCTTAGTGCAGATTCTCGTGTATATAAAACCAGAGTGCTTTTAAAAAAACAGTGTTTCATTACATAATTAGAATAATGGCCTCTTTCTCTTCGCTGCTTTCCTTAAATATTTACCAGGAAGAAACCTCCCCCTCAGGAATCTGTGATTTTTCCAGGCTGTGTGTTTCTAATTCGATTGGTCTTTCTCACAGTCTGGTCTACTCATGCCGTTTATCATCGTGATAGGGGCTCTCTGCATTTCTCTGATTTCTTTATATTCTCCCCAAAGCATGGCATCGAGGATTAGATGCGGTAATGCTTGGGGATATCTGCAGTTACCTAAGGCATCCTCAGGCAACCAGAGCTAATTTAGACTAATAGCCTGCGAATCTCATGATATGTAAAAACCCAAAGTTTTCCATTTTTCTTTTTTTGTCTGTGCCAACAGAAGACTGATTTCAAGGACAGGCTTTTGAAGTAATGCAAATGTTTATAGTCTAAAGTTTTGACACTTGAGTTTTTAAAAATAATTACCTGTGCTTTGTTAACTTAAAAGGTTCATCATTTCCCATGGACACACTTTGAATGGTCAGAACAGACAGAACTGTGTGAGGTTCTGAGGTTTCAAAACTTATTAAAAAGATGCCAGCAACTAAGATTGTGCCTCACCATCATCAATTCATAGAGCTGTTTGGATGGGTGGATGAACAGAAGAATCGAAGTGTAATTTTTCATACATTCATGTAATCAACAAATATTGAGAGCCCATTCTATGCAAGATACTTTTCTAGGCGCTGGGGAGATAGCCAGGTATAAAACACACAAAAATTTCTGATCTGGGAGCTCATGTTCTAGTGGGATGAAAAAGAAAAACAAAAAAAAAGAATGTGCTAGGTTAATTATATTAAAAATAAAAGAAATAATAAAATAGAGGCAACAGAATGGAGTATGTGTATACAATTTGAAGTAGGATGGCCAGAGCGAGTCTCAGTAAGAGGGTGGCATTGTAAGCAAGTGAGAAAGGGAGCCCTGTGTCTACCTGGGAGGAGAGATTCCAAGTAGAGGGACTAGCCGGGTCATTGGCCCGGAGCTGACATTACAGCAGCAAGGCGATTGTGGTTGGAAAGGCATGAACATGAGAAGAGGGGGAGAAATGAAGAGTAGGGGTGAATCTTTGTTGCTCTAAGTGAAATAAGGAAATATTGGAGGATAGTTATGGACAAGGAATCCTTTTCTGGGGCGGTCCACCAGTTTGGGGGAGACATGACCTCTCCAGGCATAAACATATATAATATGGGGAAGAGATATTCTGAACCCTCCAATTCTGTCCCTGGAAGCAACCTTATAGGTTGAGATTATGCAGTGTAAATCTCCTAGTGTTAGGTAAGGAAATGGTTCAAGGAAAATTTACGATTTGTGCAAGATCACATAGGCGAGTGCTAATTGTTTTGTTTGTTTTTACACCCAATATATTTATATTTTATATGACGGTTATAAAGAGGCATGGAGGGTGAGAAAGACCTGGGTGTCTGTTTCATCAAGGCTAAATTTTGGAGGCATGACACATTTATTTTATATCTATATTCTAACCCAGACCCAAAAGGGAGACATTAAAATAAAGATTATTTATTTTTATTAAACTAAATAAAGATTATTTATTGATTTACAGTGTTGCATTAGTTTCAACTTTAATAAAAAAATAAACTTTAAAAGAGACGATTAATTCATGGTCTCTTAAGCAAAGCAGGCACTATGCTCAGTGGCTGAAGCTTGGGTAGCTGTTACAGCGCAATTTCTAAATCCTGATCTGTAACTTACTAGTGTATATCTAAAGCAGGTGGCTTGACCTCTCCAGGGCTGTCTTTCCTCATCTGTAAAATAGAAATATTAATAGGTAACTACTTCATAGTTCTCGTGAAGTTAAAATAAATCAGTGTTCAAGATCTTATCAAATTTTTGATACAGTATTTTAACTATTAGTAAATATAGGCCAATTAAATAGACATTTGTTGACACCTATATGTTTCAGGCACTGGGACACTAACATTAAATAGACATCATCCCCACCCTCAGAGAAGCCGAACTGGTAGAAGAGATGTCATCAGCTCAGTGTAGTAATAAATGGTAATAAAAAGCTACGTAAAATCCAGTGGGAATGCAGAGAGAGATCCCTACGATGTATATTAATGCATCTGATACATTGTTTAAAATAAAGTAGAGATTTGAAAATGAGGGAAGTAGCGAAGTAGTGGAGTGTGTAAATTTGTTGGTAAGAAATGGACAATTATTTTTTGAGAAAGTGACAGTTGAACTGAGATGAGTGGCTGGTGCTATTTATAATTCGGAGTTTAGGAGGGGTATTTCAGGTGAGGAAGAGCATAGCAACGAAACAGAGGTAAGAAAATTAAAGTCTTAAAAAGAACACAACACTAGTTTAAATTCCCAATATTGCAGATTTCTACATCTCACCCCAAATATGCTGACTCAATGGGTCTGAGTTGGGATAAAAGAATTTACATTTTTAATAAAGCATCACTGTGCTTGACACTGGTGATCCATGTCATGCCATTTGGAGAAAACTAAATTAAACTCTAGATTTTTTAAAGAGATTTCTTTTGAAAACCAAATTGTGAAGACAGCTTGGGTTTGATGCATGTAAAGCTTTCTAGCAGCTTTAACCAACAGTTAATATTTAGGTAATTAACATTTTTTTAGAAGACAGTGAAGTGATAAATAGGAGAGGAAAAAATGTTGAAAGCAGTGTTGACACTCTACTAGAATGTAGAAATTTTTAAAAACTCACAGTGAATCAAGGCTAACACCTTCCCTTCACACCATCAGCGTTCCTCCAAATGGTACTGTTCCTCTGAGAAACCGGTGGTGCTTTTGTTTCTTGTGGGAAGATGCTCTGTGTCTCAGAGCCTGATGTGTCATGTGGCAGTTGCTACGGTAACTAGTTTGAGGAATGTCATCGAGTTACCGAGTAAATAGTCTTATAAGGCAGAGATTGTAGCTGACATGTAAAGTAAGACTGCCCCGTCTCTCAGCTTTTCTAGTCTGAATTCCCTTGCTTTCCATATTTGAGAGAACTCCTTTCCCTTGCAAATAAAACCTCCCTTTCTTAACTAACAGAGCATCATTTGAATGCACAGTTGACATCCCCCCGTTTCTTATTTTAGTATTCCAGACCTGGGCACTGATTCCCCAATACTACTGTAAGCTGGCAATAATAAGTAATTGAGTTGGCACCCATGAGCCAAATAAAAATTACTTTTGGTGGTCAAGATGAGCAAATAGGATTTCGTGCTGTCCAAAGCATGTATAGATCAATTTTCTCCATGCTTTATGCTGCTGATCTCTGTAAATTCCATTTAAGTATTTATCAGAACATTTGAGTAAACTCTAAACTGCTGGTTATTAATTGTCTTGATCCTACCTCCTGAAATTCTCTTGGTTCACCTTGGGGTGTACGTGCGTAACCCTCTTTCTGAGCGAGGACTTTAATTTTATAACTGAATGGCCACAGTTACCACTTTACTCCCCAAGTACAAAGCATATATAGGTCACCTTTTATTTACTAAAATCGTGCTTGTGTCTCAAGTACTTCACAAAAATGTTAATATCAAAATTACTTTTATTTAGCTTCCGTGTGCAGCTAGGTTGCCATGATTCATTTTGGAAGAATGTGAGATTTATGCCAACTGCTCCTTCTTCTACATTCTTTAATTTCTATTTCTAAATCAAGTCATCCATTTAGAAAACAGTGTGTGCTTGCCTTTTTCATAGAAATGTTTTCACAGTCCTACTATAACATTTAACATTTTTCTTTTTGTCAAATGTCACTATAAGGAACAAACACACAAAGACCAAGTTGTATCTTCAAAAAACTATCAGATATTCAAATCAAGATACACATTTCCTCTATGTAAAAACCTATGAAATGGTTCTTTGAACTTTAATGACTGGAATAAACTTAGCAGTATATAAATGTGGGCTTTCTTTTTGCATTAGTTCATGAGAGCTTTATAATTTTCACAGGTCCTTTTTCACTTTTGTTTTTATTGTTTGTTTTTGGTTTTTGGGGTTTTTTGTTTGTTTGTTTGTTTTCTTTTGTTTTTTCATGGTTATTGGGAAGTTAACAGCTAAGTTTTATAATCAGTGCCAGAGATTGTCTCAAATTCCTTTTTCATGATTTGGGATAGTCATTTCACCTCTGTCAGTTAAAATTTTGTTTTTCTGTGAGATGTAGAGATTCAAGAAGTGATTAAGCAAAAAGCAGCCACACTCTCCTTAAAGAGGCACCCGGAGGGGGCCATTCAGGCTGGCGCTGTCCCTTGATGTCATCAGAGGCTCAGGCTCTTTCTGTCCACCTTCTCTGAGATTCTTAGTTCAGGGCTTTCATACCTGAGATCACCCCATGGTTAGTGGATGGAGTGTAAGCCTCCGACTGGCCTGTCTGTGTTTCACAAGGATGGTGGTAGAAAAGTGAGAGGTAAAAGTCCCCATTATTAAAAGTGCTTTCCCAGAAGTTTCATCCAGAAAAGTCCAGTTCTGTTCCCTTGGATAGAGCTTAAGAAAATAGCCACTTCTACAGGTATGGGGTCCTGGGAAGTGGAGCCAGGTATGTTGCCCCACACCAATTCTAGATTCCACAAGAAAGACGGAAGAGGGAAATGGTCATAGGATGGGCAAATGGAATATCTACCTCGTCACCCTTCCTTCCTTGCCTCATATTTTTTCATTTTAATTTCACTAGTTTTAAATTTGTCCTTTCATTTTATTTTCCTTAAATCTGTTTTTGAAGCAGGTCGCATCTAAAAAAAAAAAACAAAACCTAATAATTTACTAAATAATAGCACTAATAGCTCAAGGATGCTTAAGCACTATGCTACATATATTACCTACATGTTCTCAGGTAGTCATTTTAGAAGCATGATGAGCAGGTTCTATCTTTATCTTCATTCTACCAATGAATTCATTGCTACGTAAGAGAGTTTAAGTACCTTGATGAGGTCACCTGACTAACACATGAGAAATATGGGTTTCTAACTCATATTTCTTCATTGACAGGCTCTTATGTTCATTAGGTTAAACATTCTCCCATCTGCATATGAATGAGTTGATCCATATCTGCTTACATCCTTAGATGTGGGGAGGAAATGTTTTCCCCTCCAACTGTGGCTGAGCAAGACAAAAACTTCTCAGCATTTCTTCAGCTTTTCTCTCACGTTTTCTACCTGTACCTTCATTTCATGTGAAAACCTCAAGCCCTCGACATCTGGGGGAAGGTAGCCTGAACTGGAGGTATCATACTATCATTTAGCATATTTGGATCAATGCCTGTAAACCCATCATGTGTGTAATTGTTCAATATCTAACCTTCCGCCATATTGGATTCCCTCAGAGAGCAGTGATGGTGTTCGTGCTTGTCACAGATTTGGATTCCATTCTAGGTCCATAACCAGTGTTTGTCTTATACTTTCATTCACTCAGCACATTGTTATTGAACAGCTCGTAGGCCTCCAGTACTGTCCTAGATGCTGTGAACAAGTCTTTACACAGAGTCTCCTAGCAGGGAACCAAGTCTTTATCCTCATGAAGCTTATGGTCTGCTGTGTGGATGGGTGAAACGTAGGCTAAAAAAATCGACGTGTAACATGTCAGATGGTTACAATGATAAGGAGAAAAGAAGTGAAGGGGAGAGAGAGGAAGTGCTGGGAGGAGATGGCCAAGTTTTCTCATTGTTAAGGTGACATTTGATGATAGACCACAAGGACATAAAGGAGCAAGCCGTGTAGCTCTCTTAGAATAACATTCCAAGAAAAGGGAACAGGAACTGTAAAAGCCCCCTGGGGAGAGTATGGTGTGAGAGTGTTCAAGGAACAGCAGATGCAGAGAATATTGTCAAAACCCCATTGATGAGCCCAGGTAGCAAATGTGAAGCTTTAAATGATCAGGAAAAAAAAAAAAAAAAAACCCAGTTGTGAGGTTATTATTTCTAATTCCAGTCTTCACATAGACTCCAAATCTTATCTTAGAAATAATGTAAATGATGCAAAAGATAGAAGCAAATAAGAAAAAACAAAAACAAAAACAGTGCCTAGAAATCTACCTTTTAGTCTCCTGTCCTCAGGCAACCACTGCCTTCCTCACTGGAAGGATCATTTTTGGCGAAGAACGGGGGCCTTTCCTGCGTGAGTGGCATAGCAGATGAGAATCGCCATGTTAGGGGCTTTACATGAAATCATTATTTCAAAACAAACAAACAAACAAAAAACCTTTCAACAAACCTGCAAGCTAAGGTAGTTTCCTCTCTTTTTTATAGTTGGGTTCAGGAAGACTCTTGCTCAAGGTCATGAGAAAATTCTAGCTAGCAACATAAAAATGTCGAAAGTACAACATTTTGAAAATTAAATGTTCTCCAAATTTAAGACAGTGTTATATAGGGGAATTTTCAGGGAAAAAAAAAAATTTAAGACATAAAACATAGAGGTTATTTTCTGTGGCTGTTACTTTCACAGTTATGAATAGCCAATTTTTAAAAAAAAAAAAACATGGGAAAATACAGATAGTATGGAAATATGGAACAGAGAGAAGAAATGCGATTGAAAATTAAAATGATAAAGAATGTCAAGTTGGGGGTCATAATGGACTCATCAAATCTACGCCGTAGAGTTAAGTATGATATAACGAAGTCACCGTTGTATTAATGCACGCATTGATCCAATTGTATCTGTGGGATCTTATCATTCAGTATGTGTCTATCGAGCACCGACTATGTATGGGGCAGTTTGCTGAGAGCTGGGGATGCACAGTGCATACAGCAGATGAGGTTCCTGGGCTTGTGGGGCACACATTCAGGAAGAGAACTGAATCGCAAGCAGAGAACTCGATATTGTTAGACATCAGTTCTCTATTTAAAAGAAGTAAGCTGAATGGATAGAGATGGATAAGAGTGTTTTTATTTTTTTGTTTTTGTTTTTAATAGAGTAGCCAGAATACACCTTACTGAGGAAGTGGCCTTTGAGCAGAGACCTGAGGAAATGTAAGGGCAAATAATGTGATGATCAGGAGGAGACGGCTCACGCAGGGAGCACAGCCATCACGTAGGTCTCGAGTCTGGGGTGTGTTCGATGTGACACGTGTTTGGAAAGGTTAGAGTCCAACGAATCAACCTTTTTTTCTTTAACATTAAAAATCTCTGGAAAAAAATGTTTTTGAGAAGGTCTAAATCCTGGAGAAAGAAATAAAGTCAGGTCTGTAATTTTAGGGCTAGTGTAGTTACAATTCCATAATCTGCTGAGAGTTTATTTTCCTGAATTTTATTAAGGTTGGTCATTTCTGTAACCATTTTTGTTTTCTATGTGAATACATTCTTTCAAATATCTATTAGATGTCTGTCTACTGTTTAAAAGGCACTGGCTATTTGCACATGTGTTACTTTTTGTTTTTCAATAGTACCTACAACATGCATTCAGCTCTCAAGGGGGTTGAATGAGAAAAGTAAACGATTCCATCTGGATATTTAAGCAACTCCACTGGGAGGCAGAACATTTACACATATAACTGCCATGTAAGAAACACATGATGTGAATCATCCAAGTAAGGATGTTATCAGTTTAGGCTCCGGTTATACCACAGTCTTCCTGGGAGAAAAGCGATTTAAGCTTTTGTCTGTGTTGCCTGCATTCCTACTGTTTTTTCAATCTTGTAACACAATTTGTATTCAATTTTCCAGACACATTGGTTGGTAGATAGATGAGTGAGTGCTTTTTAAGAAGTAAAATTTAAGGGATGCAGGGAAGACTATGACAATTTCAACATGGCAGATTTCAAATTTATTATTTCTTAATTGTACATGCTTTACTAAGTCACAATCTATAACCATTTAGCAAAATATAGAAATAAAATTTGGCAGAATTTTTTTTCCCTTGTGGTATCTGAAACTTCTGTCAGAATAATAAGAATATATGACAAATAAAATAAAGGAAAGCCTTTCTATATTTGCAAATCTGAACAGTCAAAGAATGAAACTTTGTATAGCATATCATTTGTGCCTATAAAAATAATATACAGTTACTGACGATAAATTTAAAATACTGAGATATCTAAAAAAGAAATTATATTGCCCTTGTCAGTCCTGCACTCCAGAAATAATCATTAACATTGCCATGCGTTTTCATCCAGGCTTTAATCCTTATGAAAATGTGTTTTACACCTGAGTCTTCTATAACTCAAACTGAATGCAAAATTCTGTTTCCTAATGTTATTATTTAAATATAGGACATGCTGGTTTGCACAGTGTTGCAGAATTTTCACAACTAAAATTTTCAAATGGAAGTAATGATTCAACTGATAGTTAATATTAGTATTTTCTATTTTTGGTATTATCATAAATAATGCTGTGTTAACAACATTTTTTCCCCGCTAAGGCCAGAATTCCATGCTGTGTTTTCTAGGATTTTTCCCTTGATTTTTCCAAATGAAAGGGGTTGCTGTTTCGCTTGAACGTGCTTAACTTCTTTAGGTTATTTGCATGCGTGAATTGTCTCCTGTAGTAGAGTCTTTTTGTTTTCTTCTGTTAACTGGTACATTCTAAGTATTCTCTAAATATTTGTTAAACAAATGTTTAAAGAAAGAACTGTTAAGGAATATAATGATTTTTTTTAAATTAGCTTTTATATCTAGGACTCATTGTCAATATAGTCACTTGCCCAGGAGATTATGTTTCCTTCAGGTTAAATGCAGAGTTGTTGAAATTCAATCATAAGCTCATTCAATAAAAGTTCTTATAATTGTCAAAAACATCAACTTAACTAAGCATTAGCCTTGGCAAAATAAATTTGAACTGGCAGCCACTTCACAAAATTGCTAATTGTTCTTAGTTGACTGTGTATCTTAGTTGGCATTTGATCTTTCACAATGAAATGCATATATATAGTCAATCTTAGGTTCTTCTAATATTATCTTAGCTCCCTGAATTACTCAAAAGTATAATTCACAAGTCAAATGTTTTATGTTTCATTTATTTAAAGTATAACTTATACTAACCTATGTATCTATACTGTCTGTTGATAAATAATGTATTTTTATTCATTATGCAGTCCACTAGTATTTCTGGAATGCATGTGGTGGCCTTGAACACAGGACTTTGGAAATATGGTTCCTATCTTAAAGTGATGATTCTCAGCCAGGGATGATTAAGACCCCACCCCTCACCCTTTGGACATTTGACGATGTCTGGAGACATTTTTGGTTGTCACGTCTGGTGAAGGTTGGTAGCTACTAATGTTTAGTGGCTAGAGGTCAGGGATGCTGCTTCACATACTACAATTCATAGGGAAGCCCACACTACGAACAATCATCTGGTCTAATGCATGAACACCACGGAGGCTGAGAAATCCTGTCTTAAATGATCTCGCAATTTCAGAGTAGAAGGCAGGCGTGTTGTTAATGGAATTGAGGTTAGAACAAGTAACTTGTAACAAGGGTTAGTATTTCTGCCAGGGATACAAAGGGGGATGGTGTCATGTTTCCCTGGAAAAGACTGAAAGATTTGAGAAAGTGATGTTGAGCTGAGGAGGGGGAGGAGAGGGGACAAGGAGAAATCATTTCAGGAAGAGGAAATCTTTTGAGCAAAGTCACGGAAACATGACCCTACAAATAGCTTAATTAAACTGGAGTTCAAAGTGGTGGTGAGGAATAAGTCTGGACCTGCAGTCAGAGGTTCAGTTATGAAGACTTGGTTTTGCAGGCTAAAGTGTTTGGACTTTATTCTGTAGGCAAAGGAAATCCATTGAAAAGAACTGTGGGATTAAAAATTATGAATACGTTACTTTTTTCCAAAGAAAGAAAATACTTCTGGCGCCCAAAGAAAACTGGAGGAGAACAAGGACGGTCAGAGGCATGGATGTCACTTTGGCTGATTATGAAGTAGTGCACGTTGGAAGTCCTGAGAAGCTGCTCTGTCTTACCAGGCGCTGCATTTGGTGGTTGCCACTATGAAATGGTGCTGCTAAGACGGCTGGCTGGATTTGCTTCTGCATCAGATGTGGGGGTTGAGATATCAAATAGGAGTTTTCAAAAATGAGTTACTTGTAACATTGGAAGTAGACTAGTTTGTTCAGTGAGAACATCAGAAGAGGAGACTGATCTCTGAAAATACCGATATTTACCTGAAGTGGAGGAAAATAAATTAGCTTTTGTATGTTATAATAGGTAGTCAGAGATATGGTAGGGGTGAGAGAGGTGGAGTAATGGCATTTAAATGGCATAAAAGACATCTGGCCATTATTTGAAATTAAGCTGATGCTGAAGGGTTTCATTTACACTGCAAATCAAATTATGAAAGAAGTATTTTTTTGAAAAACTTAGCCTGGGCAAAAATCAGGAAAGGGACTCCTTAGTTTCCAGAGTGAAGGAAAAATGTCAAGATCAGATCAATAATCAGAGGCCCACGTTTTCCAGCTATCAGACCTGGGAAACAGACTTTAAAGGCAGAATCCGATATTTTCATGGCCTCAGAGGAGCGCCCAGAGCACAGGCTGCATACACAAGGAGACTGAATGTGTATTACCCACAGAAAGCTTTGAGGCAAGCAGGTATGCTACTGTGTCCTTGAAAGCAAAATTCTGACTACTATCCATGAGTGAAATTGAGTCATTTTTGAGAAACCTGCAATGGGAAACAGCTTTAAGCAAATTTGTGAGTTCCAAATTTATATTACTTACATGATGTAAAAACAGAGGGTAGAGAAATTAACAAAATTCTAATGTAAACTCAGAAACCACAACAACAAGGAAGGAGTGGGTATGAACTGGCATTCAGTGGGTGTTGCTGCAAACCGGGGCTCCCGACACACCCCTGTGCAAGTCAGCTGAGGCTGTCATTACGGAATACCACAGAAAGGTGGCTTAAACAACACATAGTTATTTTTCCTCACAGTTCTGGAGGCTGAAATGAGAAGATCAAGGTGTTGGCAGTGTTAGTTTCTGGTGAGACTTCTCTCCTTGGCTTGAAGGTGGCTGCATTCTCCCTGTGTCCTCACGTGGGGCTTCCTTCGTATGCGTGTTCCTGTTCTCTCCTCTTATGTGAATACACGTCCTGTTGGAGTAGGACCCCTGTTGTGTGACATTGTTTAACCTTAATTACCTCTTGAACGACCCCCATCTCCAAATCCAGTCATATTGAGGGTTAGGGCTTCAACACCTGGAATTTGAGGAGACGATGCGGTTTGTAACAACCTCCATGAAGATTACCTAGGAGTAAAACATTCAAGTTGCCTGTGGGGACTCATGATTAAAGTGAGTCAGAAAATTCAACAAATAGAATTTACACCCTAGAACTGGAAATAATAGAACTATCCAGAGGAGTCATGAAAATAAATTGTGTAAAAGTTTAAGTAGGTAAAAGAAGAAAAATAACCACAGCTATCATACTTGAAGGAGGACGCCAAACTTGGACTGTGGGGCATAAGAGCTGTACTATTTGGAGATTGTGAGCAAATCCATTTGGTAAAGATGTAGATAAGTGTAAATAAGAGTTAGTAACTTGGAAATAGATCTGGTTAAATTAGTCAGATATGCATCACAGATGTAAAGATATAAAGAAAATAAAATAACAGACTACAGACAAAGTACAAGAGAATTTTTAGAAAAGGAGGATAGAGAAAAATGAAAGCGGGAGCTCAGAATATTCCTGGACTGAAAAGAGATACCAGTCTTCAGAATGCCTGAGTACACCATATCCTTGACGGGATGATCAAAAACAAATCTATACCGAGATGCATCGCTGTGAAACTTCAGAACTTGCACAATCAGAAGAGATCTTGAAAGCAACCAAAGATGAAATATCTATTACAATCAAAGGAATGAAAATCAGAATTACAGAAGATGTCTCACAGTCATAATGGAGATGAGAAGCCCAACTGAATGGTAACTTTACAGGGTGGGTGAAAAGTACTTGTCAACTAAAATCCCATACTTAGCCAAAACATAATTCAGGGGGGGAATCTAAATTTTAAAAAAATGTTCATAAAAATACTGTGACAATTCGTTAATTCATAGACTCCCACCAAAACCAAAAACAGAGCATGAACATCAATAAGAGGAAATTGAATCCCCTCCTCCCAGAATAAGGCTGGGATGGTTTGGAAATACTAAACTGTATGTTTATCAAGCATATAGGTGAATGTAAGCAAACTTGGACTGTAAAAAATGACTGATGCACAGATAGATGATAGGTAGGTGGTTCATATTACTAGTTTCTCGGTCATTTTAGACAAAGCATTTCGTAAGGCACAAACAAGACAACTTTAATGTGGTAAATTACAGGAAGAAGTTCAGTGTGAGTATAGACGTGTTTATGATCTATAGATGCTCAAGTGTATATGTTTAAAGTTTATGAGTGAATGCCAACAGGAAGGAGATTTAATATCCAGACAAAGGAAAAGGAAAGGAAGGAGGAATAAAGACGACTGTATCAATCTAATAATAGGATTAAACATTTGGACGTAAAAGATGGAGACCAACCAGAGTATAACGGTTTCCTCTGGGGAGGAAAGGGAGTAAAATTGAGGAGACTTACAAACTGGGCTTCAGCGCTTTCTAATATATCCATTCTGGAAAAATAAATGAGTCCAAATTGTTAAGCAAAATGTTAACATGTTAAATCTGCGACTAGAGGAGATGTTTTACCTGTCACAATCAGTTTATTTCTGTCTGTTTGAAATACTTAATTATGATATTAACAAGTTTAAAAATGTACATTGGTGTCAGATAAAGCTGTGTTCTCATCCCATTCCTCATATATCCAATGTACCTTGGGCAAAATTATTCAATTTCTTTAGGTTTCACTTGCTTAATTTTTAAATGTGTTCAATATTATAATATTGCCTACCTTTCAGGGCTGTTTTAACAGTGTGAAGTGTGTGGCACAGTATTTGTAGAAAATATATGGTAACTAGTGGAAATAAAAGTTTATTTCATGCAGCGGAATGGAACCAAAGAGAGGAACATTTTTAAAAGACGAAAGGCAGGATCATTATTTTCCTATGTAAGCAAAATATTCAAATTACTGACATTGACCATGGGGTTTAACTCTAAGGAGGTCATTGATGAAGTTTACGTGAGCAATTTGGGGAGATCGGTGAGAGCAGCAAACTGTGGGCATGTGTGGAAGAGGGGAAGCGACAGATACAAACCTTGCGGTGTATTGTTTGAAACAAGAAGGCGACAAAAAAAAAAAAAAATCACCCACTTATTTATAGAAGCAGGAGAGAAAACAAGGAATTTTAAAAGTGGAAGGCTGCCAAAGTGAACTATTTAAAGTTTGGTTGTGGAGAAAAATAGGTCAGGGACTAGAGGTAGACAGAGAGGTGTGTGTGTGTGTAACGGTAAGGATTTTGGCATGTTTACAGAGTGAAAGGAGAGGTCCAGTAGCAAGGGAGAAGGTGAAAATGTAGGAGCAAAGGTAAAACACTGGTGGACCAAGGTCCTAGAAGAGATGGTAGGGGTGAGACTCAGGAACACAGATGGAAGTGTGGGGAGAATCAGTTGTCTGAGATGAGAAGAAAGTTGCATACGAGTGCTGGCGGTCATAGTGTTTACATGCGAGTGAAGGACAATGAGGGGCTTATGTCTCTGAGCTTCAGATTGGTCTGTGAAAGATATGAGGCCACGTCCTCCACTGGGGAAGAATGTGTGCTTTTGTTATTGTTGTTGTTTGTGTGCCTTTTCCCGGCCAAGAATAAAGACTCAGGCATTGAAATTCTCTGTAAGGGATGCTGATGGGAAAATTGGATTCAGGCCCAAGTCTCCCTCTCAAAAGAAGGGTTTTTGTGTACGTGAACAATCATTGTTTGAGATTTCAAATCACCACACTCATTTTAGAAAGTCATGAGAAGTCCACAGAGGGGACCGATGGGTGAGAGTTCCTGGCTAAGCCTTTTGGGAAATAAACCGCAACCAAGACTCCACATTTCCATGTCCTCTACAAAACCAGCTTTCTCAAAATAGACTCATACAAGCTGCAGTCACAGCTGAATGTCATGTTTCTATTATTGCGATGACATAAAATCATTAAACCACTGCTAGTAGTAAAAGCAGTTGTGTCTGGCAATAGACCTGCTCTGTGCCCATTCAGAGGGAATTGCATTTTAAATGACACCTGGAGAGCAACGACGGGAGTGGCGCTGGACTGAGGTTTGACTTCCACGGTAATTTATTACATGTCCTCCTTTGATCTTGCTGCCGTACTCAAGCTCTTTGTTCTGAAAAGTGGGTCATACTGGCTGGAGTGCGTGAGCACAAACTGTAATGAGGTTTCAAATTTTTGTTGGAGTCATATACTAATTTTTAAATAATATTTCCCAAATTTAAAGTCACAAAAAAATAATTAAAAGGTCCCAATGTCAAGACTCAACTCCCGCCTCCCTAATCACACAAGGTTCTCGTCTAGACTTCTTTTTACACCGTATATATCACATAAGCAGAATTACAACTACCTACGCCATGTCAGGCACAATATCTCAATGAATCCTCATACAACCCAATGAGGTAGAAATTATTACCAGGGACAAATGAGTACACTGACATCTCAAGACTGAACTTAAGCTTTCCAATACCAATTGGGATTCAAATTCAGGTCTGAATTTTAAAAATTGAGGCTGAAAAGAGACACTGCATCAAATGTCACTTTTAAGTTCTGAACCAATTGAAGAATGGACAAGGAAGCTTTGACTTCGTTAGATGTTAACTTTGTTATTAGTAAAGCTGTATTGAGAAACATAGTTGGTACATAAGGTCAAAACAGACTTTCTATCATGCCCCGCAAACTGGCCCCTGGCCCCTGAGACCGGTTAATTGTATGTAGGAACAGAGCCCGCCTCTCACCTTGCAAGAGCAATTGGTACAGGGGCACTAATCTTATACAGGAAAGCCGCTCTTCTTCTTGTGGGGAGGGAAATGGTCAGAGGTGTAGGATTGGATTCTGACCAACACCTCCAAGAGAGCCAGAGGTTTATCAGTAGAAGAAATAAATTATTCTCCTGGGACATGGCACAGACTTTTCCCATGGCAGTTTGTTCTGTTAATTTTATTTGTTTAATATGCTTAAGAGTTATATGATCTTCTATGTAATAAGCTTCTTAAGAGTAGCAGGTGCATTGACCAAACCAGGACAAGACACCAGGAAGTTCACACACTAGGAATGATGACAGAACATTATATTGGAGACATTCACAATGGTAGAGGTCTGTGCTCTCCAATTTCCCATTGTATTCTGGGGGAAGCACATAGGAATCTAGCAAATCTAAGCACTGGACGGCAGAAGGCTTTTACGAAACTAATTAGCGAAGTGATAGTCCCTCCCTGGAATGATGAAGAGCTGAATCCATCAACTCCGTGTATGGCGTAGTCTCAGCTCCTAGTCCTGTTCTGCCAAGTTTGACATCCCTGGTTAAGAGCACAAGACCTCCTCCTTGACGGAATCAGTGTGCTAATGTGCAAACCTTAGAGTCCCAGCTCTTTGACATTCTTGAACATGCTTGAATCTGCTGCATCAGCGTTTTACCAGAATTGATTGCTTGAGCATTTTGCTTTGACTTCCAGGTGATCTGCAGGAGGCCAGCTCCTACTTTGGGAGACTGGCATGTAGGGAATAAGTTTTGGATAAGCTGATTCTTGCTTCGCAGCGATGGCCTGGTTTTTGTTTTCTTAACACACCATGGTGTTTAGTACTGTGTATTGCAATATGTGACTGTTGGATAAAGGAAATAATGCATAGAAGAATGAATGAATGAATGAATGAATGAATGAATGATTATGTAGGAAAAAAAATGTCGTCACTTGGGCTGTCTTTCCCTCACACCCACCTCACCATTCCTCGTCTATTGAGAAGTACAAACAGATGCCCAGACACTAATTAGGAATGGAAGCCTAACTCTGTTTTATGTTATAAATCTCTCTTCTATCTAGCTGAAATTCAAAATCACTTTATTGTCATATAATCCTTACCACATTAACAATGGAATCATAAACTATAAAATAACAGTTCTCTAAGTCTCTTAATGAAAACCCTCAAGTCTATCTTTTAGTTCCTTTTGAGACATGATTGTTAAAAATCTCCCTTATTTGTATTAAAAATTCCCTTGGAATTAAATCCTAAATTCTAATAATAGCTGGCATTTTTAATGTTCACTATGTGTGGGTGCTGTGATAAACACTTGACATAGATTATCTCATTTAATCCTCACAGAAACCAAATGAAGTGTTTACTGTCATTATCCCTATTTGATGAAGAGGATACTGAGGCTCACAGAGAATTAATAACTTGTCCAAGATCATCTAATGTCGAGTAATCAAGAGTGAATGACCTGAAAGCACACACAACCAGCCGGGACCAGCCTTTTATCGAGGGGAAAATTTGCAGAGACAGAGCAGCAGCAGGTGAGCAGTCTTCTCAATGCCAGCTGCACAGGGAACTGGTGAGCAAGGCGTCATACTTCAGAGGGGTCCCAGATATGAGCTGTGGGGGTCATAAGCTTCATGGTTGGGGAAACACCGGTAACCCTTCCTCTAGGACAGTTTGGGGCTGACGTTCAAACTTTGTGGTTACTGTTCTGTGATGTAGCAGAATCATAGCTTCCAGCTCTGATTTTCAACTCCAGCGTTTTATAACTGAGAGCTCATCGGCTCATCTCTTGGTGTGATCAGAGCCCAGGACCTAAGCCTTGTGTTTAAATTATTGCCCTTCAGCCCTGTTCTATCTCATCAGTATTCTATCAGTATGTCTTCCTTAAGTACTCAGTTGTAGCCAGTGTCCATGTCTTCTGGATTTTAATTTACGAATGATGCTGCTCTTTGAGGGAAGGGGGATGACAACTGGCTTTCTGGGATCCTAGCCTCTGGGCATCCAGGTCAAGAAGATCAAGCCTTGCCTATCGCTTAGCCATTAAGTGGTGGAAACTTTCTTCAAGTTCCTGACACCAGAGTCTTCCCAGTCTTAAATGATTTGCAATAAGAACGTGATATAATTATCTGTATGTGCATTTCAAGTAATATCAGAGTTTATAGTACTTACTTTTCCTGTCATATATATTTTTTCTCGTGTTCCTAGTTGGTTATTTTAAATACTCATGTGTTATTCATCTATTTCTGTCCTTTATAACTCCCCATTCTTGTTCTCTCTGCTCTGTTAGAGTGGGAGATTTAATTTGTCTGTGAACCATCTAAAGAGGATGTGTTGTTGAGCATGGCATTGATTGACGTGTATACCAGGGTGTTTGGGATTGGATGACAGGGAGATCTTAAGAGGTAGGGTTCCTTAGAAGAAATGAGAAATCCAAATTCAGAGTTTGTGATTTCTGTGCTAAGTATAGGCATCTTTAGGAGATTTTAAACTAGAACTAGTGATATTAGGAATTGTCTCTTTGTCAGTTGGATTTTGTGGTTACAGAGTTATTTGTTATCTTCAAATCTATTTGTTTATATCACAATGTCTAGTTTTACTCTTTCAAATTGCTCCTACCTCAACTTTATACATTCATAAACTTCATAAATATAGAATGCACTGAACTAAGAGGAAACACTAGTGTAGTAGTGATAACGTCTTTACCGCCAAATACAAGGTCAGAGGTGTGGTCTGTTTCATTGATTGCTGTATGTACTCCGTGCATAGATACTAAAGTAAAGCAAAGTTGTTGCTCAGTGAACATTTATTGTTTTAATAAGGAAAGTAATGAGTGACTCTTTTTCTATGAAAATTAATTATTAAATTGTTTGATTTATCTTGGGATAGCAAGGTATTATTTTAGTTGTGTTTATTATTTAAGTTAGAGGTGAAAGGAAGGCTTTTTCTTACCAAAAATTCTTTGTCTATGAATATAATGAGAAGGGAAATGTGATTATCATTTCTTATTTTACCGCATCCAAATTGTTTGGTTTTCAACAGGGAAGGGCTAATATTTCCAAAATTAATTTTTTTTAATCTTGCTATTATAAGTCCTTCCAGGTGTGTATAAGGATACATGTGTGTATGTGTGTATGGGGAGGCGGTTAATGATTTGAAAAGTATACTCATTTCTGGTAATCATCTGTGGGTTTGGATATATAGCTCCCCTCTCAAAAAAAAAAAAGAAAAAATAATATTAAATAGGAAGAAACCAGAGAAATTCCTGCTTGCACGGCTCTCCCTTGCAGACAGTTATTACATATTATTTAAGAGATGAGGCACTGTCTGCTAGTTGTATGTCCTTTAACAAGTTACTTCATCTTCCTGTGCCTTGTTGTCCCACTGACAGAAAGGGAATAGTAACAGTACTGACCTCATAATTTTGTTGTGAAGAACCAGCGAATTAGTACATGTAAAGCATGTGGAACAGTGCTTGGTGCAAAGTAAGCACACAATAAACATTAGCATGACTTTTACCTTCACATGTTGTTGCAGAAAACATCACCTTACCCACAACAACCTATGTAAGTGAGGAATGGGTGACCTCTGATTTTGGCTCCAAAGTTTCATGATCCCTTAGACAGACAGTCTTTAAGACTCCCTTGTTGTCTCTTAATGCAAATCTAGGTCAAATCAAACCAAAACACAAATAGAGGGACCAGGCCTGTTATGTCTCAATGAAACTGGGTTTCCTGGAGCCCCCCAATCCTCCCTGATATGTCTTCAAACTCTGAATATGGCCTGGCTTCCTTTGTAGTGTTTTTTTTTTTAAACTGGACTAGCCTGAGACTGACCAGGGTGGTAGATGGGGGAATGTTCCAGCTCTGCATGCAGTCCCAATTCAGCAGAGTTTGGGAGGAGCAGGATGAGATGAACACCTGATTTTTCTCCCCTGTCAGCATTTCCAGTCTGATATTGTAGGCAGAATATTAAGCATGGCATGTGATGGTTCTGCTAGGCAACAGAACCATGGCAATGAACAGAAACTCCTTCAGGCCACGAAAAATGAAGCTTTTAAAAATGAAAAAACAAAAAAATACGGCTATACCTTTATATTGAAACACACATACCCAACCAACTGGATTTCAAGAAGGTGTGTCGAGTTCCTGAGTAGTAGTGGAAGGCAGTCTTCTGATTTAGACTTCTGTGAACGTGCCCCGCTGCCCTTCTTTCTCTCTCTCTGGCCCTTATCCATTTGACTTTCTTCCCAATGATCTGCTCTCTGACTTCTTTAGATAACTTGAAAATAGCGATGGTACAGAGGCCAGAGGTCAAAGAGCTCTTCATCACCACTGAACTCCAAGTAGCAGCCTTCTTTTCTCATTCCCAGAGGAATCTCTGTAATCTTCCTGGAAGTATTTCTGCTGTACAATCATGTCCACGGAAAAGGATAATGCACAAAGTTTCTCATTAACTACATTTTAATGGGCTTTGTTAAAAAGTCAGCTTACCCCAGTCTCAAAGTGAAAGCAAAAACAAAATTTGATTTTACAAATGAAATACACACGTGAAAGTTAAAATGTTTTTAGTCAAAATAATATGATGAAGACAGTGTAGACTCCATCATTGTAATTTAAAGTTTGTAGATCCCATGGCTTTTTTGAATAAAAAATGAAAGTCCTCTCTCCTTACAAAATAAACATATATACAAATAAAATGTATAAAAATTTTTGAAGATACTTCCAAGAGATGTATTTGAGGAACCCTATGCAGATGTATCACATAGAAATTACAGATCTCACATTAAAACCCCTGCATTAACTCACGTTATTGCCAGACCCTTGCGATCGGTGCATGACAAGACCTTACTGTGCGGTGAGTGGGTTACAGGTGTGCCAAGATCATAGTCCCTTTCTGTCTTCAAGGCAATGAGATGGAGTCAAGGGTAGCTAAAACCTCAGTTTTCCTCTATCATTGTGAGCTAGCATGATAATTTCCCCCCATCAGCCATAGAACTCTTATTCTCTACATAATTTTTAGCATGAAATGGGTTGAACACAGTGCTAAAGAATTGTTCATTTATTCTTTCAGTGGATGTTTATTGAATACCTTCTATTACCTATGAACCAGTGTGCTAGATGTGGGTGGGGTCATAAAGGTGACTAACGTTTATTTTCTGACCTTGTCGAAATCATCGCCTACGAGGGGAGACAGTAATGTTGAAGTATACCGCCATATGCCATATACAGACCTACGGGAACACAGAGGGGAGTCAGCCTAATTTTATTTGGAATGAAAACCAGAGTGAGGACACATCCCATTGAACTTCGCTGGTTAAGTGAAGCTCACCAGAACGAGTATATGTTGTAGTATTGTTTTGGCGACAAATAACTTTGTTACAAAAATTTTAATGGTTGCGTACTATGCCACAATGTGGATAGAACACAGATAACTTAATTGAGCACGTGTTTTTTGTTTTTTGGTTTTTTTTGTCATTAGGCTAGTTCTATTTTTTGAGCAACTGTGAATAGCACTGAGATAAAGATTTGTGTGGTGAAACTATGGTAGAGGCCTGTAATTCTCTTCTCAGAATAAAGCCCTAGATGTGAAATTACTGGTGCAAAGGACCAGCCCATTTTTAAAACTTAAATACATTTTCTCAAACTAACGTGAAAGAGTGGGTCTTTGAGGTCAGACCAACTTGAGTTCAAAATATAAACATTATTATTGACCTTGGCCAGTTGCCTGTGCTTCATTACTTAGTTTCTTCCTTCATGAGGATAATACTTACCTTAACTTGCTGCTTTAAAAACTGTAGTAGAGTTTAATAAATACTTACTGAATCACTCTTTTTTTTTGACAATAGATCCCAGATCATTGCTAAACCCTAGCAATATAATACAAATGTTCTAAATATTTGAGGTTGGTAACATTAGTTAATTTCTAACAGGAAGTGTGCACTGTGTAAATAACTGTGTGGTATGGTTACGCTCAATTCATTATATGGCCCACATTTCAAAAATCCTGACTCATTGTCCCTGTAATTAATTTTAAAACTGCTGGACTCCAATCTGAAATTTTTTCCTAAAAACAGGACAATACCAGAACTGGATGAAGTGACAGTACCCTGGAATAAAATCCTTATTCCCTGTGTCATTTAATCTCTCAGACCCTCAAAATTATCATCTGAAAAAGGAGCCTAAGCTACATTTTCTTTCTGCGTCAACAAATCAAATGAGTACTATGAATAAAAAAGACAGGTCTCTAAATTGTTATTCTGGTATAACCCATGATTCACATTGGTTTTTAAATCTACTGTGAATCTTTTTACTTCCTGCAAAAGAATGGGCATCATGCAAACTGAATAATTTCTCTCATGCTTGTCAGTCTGTTACGAGTTTTTTTCATATTATATTGATGTGGGGCATGGGCTTGAAGGATCTGGATTTATTTTTGAACTCTTGTCAGCACTCCATAATTAACGTTGCCCAGAAGAGAAATGCTATTTTGCCTCATGCATCATCAACACAACTGTCAGCAAATAAGGAAGGCATCGTCTTTACCATTATTATTGCTAATGTAAGAAGCAGAAAAGAACACCTGGATGTTCACACCCTGGGCTGTTAGAAGCCCTGGCATTTAGCGAAATCTGTTTGCAATGTCTACCTACCTCATGTTGCTTTAAGAATGTATTTAAAGGGGAAAATACCATTTTTATCCCAAAGACTATTTTTAAACTCCTAATTTGGGATATTTACAGATCTCAACGTTGTTTATCTCAATGCTATTTTTCCTCCTCCTTGACACAAAAATGCAAAGTTAAATGTTGATTTCCTGGTGGCTGTTTTACCTCTGCTTGTACTACTCTGCGTTCTCTGTGTCCTAAATTCCCTGTTATGTTTCAGTTTCTCTCTGCTTTCCAATTTTGCTTAGATTTATAATGGCAATGGGTAGAAATAATCTTTTAAAATGAAGAATCGCAAGGGCGAAATCTTGCTACAGAAAAGGGCAATGCTCTAGCGTAGACATTTGCTCTTTATAAAGGCAGAACAACCTCCACACTTACAGTGTGCCAAAATTAGGTAGTCTGTATGGTAATTTTGTTAAATCGTTTTTTTTTTTTTTCGTATTGCTGCATATATGGTGGGATTGTGAAATCGTGCACCCACTTTGTAAAGCAGTTTGGCAGTCCCTCAGAAATGTTAAACATAGTTACCATATGATCTAGAAATTCTGCTCATAGGTGTATACCTAAGGGAGTTAAACATATTTCTACACAACAATGTGTACATGAATGCTCATGGCAGCATTATTCATAATAATCTAAAAGTAGAAGTAACCCACATGTCTACAACCGATGAATGGGTAAATGAAATATGGTGCATCATTAAATGGAACATTATTTGGCCACTGAAAAGGAATGAAGTGCCGATACATGCTATAGCATGGGTGAACTGTGAAAACACATGGACAACGAGAGCAGATAAATACAAAGGGCCACATGTCGTGTCATTCCTTTTATATGAAGTGTCCAAACTGGGCTGGAGGCGAAGGAGCCTGAGGAGTGATTGGAAATGGGCGTGGCATTATCTTCTGAAGTGATGAAATGTTCTTAAAATTAGATGTCGATGATCATTGCACAAGTCTGTGAATATGCTTAAAACCACTAAATTATATACTTTAAAAGGTGACCTCTTGGTATGTGAATTATATCTCAGAAAAGCTCATATAAAAGGTAACATATATTCATTGATAAAAAATAGAAATTGAGCATAGTGGAAATATTTATGTTTAATATTTTTCATGAACATTTCCCTTCTTTTAATGACTTTGGAATGTCTTTTACCTAAAGGAACCAGAATTTACTTTTAGTATTTCTTTGTTTCAAGTGTAGGTGATTGCCAACTATTCACTAGTTATTTTTTTCTTTTCTATTGAGAACCAGGCAAGGTGTCTGTGGTCATCGACACACGCTTGGTATAGTGGTCAGCCTTCTAGGGCCTGGACACATACTCCAGGAAAGAACTAGCAACTGGCAGCCTGGTGACCCCAGAGGCTCTTGTCCTCTCACCCGAGTCACTGCTGTCACTGTAGCTCACTTTAGGAACAGACACAATGACACAGCATATGAAGATGTCCTTCATATGCTCCTTATTTGAGAGAAAATGTGGATGTCCATTTTTTTTTCTCATTGGAAATAGATTTCAAGGCTTCACCTCGCTACACATAGCAGGCGGATAATTCACAGACTTGTCAACCACAAACACTGATAGTCTAGGATGGAGAATAGGACAACAGATCAATTGAAAAGCTTCATGTGTCTTTTAACTAATGCAAGATTTAGTGCATTTAAGGATATTATAACAGGATCAAATCAAATTTACAGCAGAATGAACAAATGTGAATAACAAATGGAGGTCAGAATGTGCTTTCAGAGCTCCATGTTGCACCAGTTAGATCTACGGGGAAGGAACTTAATGCAAGATGATGTGTGATTACTCCCGTTTTAAAACAATGTAATTCAGTTTACATCTGGTTTCATTAAGGCTGTTGAGATAGCACCTGAGTAATTCAAAGAAAAGAGAAATTTGTGAGTGTGTGTTTACAGAAGTGTGTATCAATCCTGCACTTTGTTATAACGTGTGAATCTATTAACTCTTTAACGTGCAAAGTCTGTTATGATTTCATCTTGTATAACTGAGAGCTGGCAGCTTTGCCACGCAAAGAAGTCATGTGATCTCTCCCACTAGACCTTTTCAGTGTGACACATTCACTGTGTGGTTGACAGGATTCCGAGAGTAGACACAAACGTACGGTCATGTGACCTGTTTGTTAAACTAAATTAAAATGAATGTGCTAACACTTCATCAGTTTTCATCTCTTCAGCCTCACAGCTGTTTATAAAAGGAAGATGTTTGTGTGAGAAAAAGTCTACATAATTTTACATAAAATAAACAAACATTATCATAGTACTTGATATGCCACCAAATCATTTCATGGACTAATGAACACATATCTGGTTATAATCTTATGGGAATGTTTATATTGTATAATTTACAGTTTGTAGAAACTGAAAATCAAAGTGATTTTAACTTTTTAATAATCAAAGTATAGAAACAAGAGCTGAAGGAAGTAAGAAAATCAAATCAAATCACAATTATGAAGCCCCTATTCTATCACTATTTGAGAAGATTCTAAATGTCAATATATTCAATTCTTCAGAAATCATAGGAGGTGGACTTTATTATCTCCATTTCACAAAGAAACCTGAAGTTTCCAGGTCACATGCCTAGGTCTCAGCAGATTTTCAATTCAGTGCAACAGGTTTCAGAGCTTACATTTTTACTTTGGGCAACATATTCTAAATACCATCATGATGTTGGGGAGATAGTCTGCTTTAGCTTTTCTTATGAAAATGGAATCATCACTGTCTTGCAGCCCTTGATTAATCTCTTAATACTGTAGCCACCCTCACATTTGATTTGCCACATGTGTTTTCAAAAAGGTTACAACTCATTATTTGGTCAGGGCACTGGGAAAGCCAAGATCAAAAGTAATCTTGATTCCAACAAAAACATGCTGTGGAAAGGAAGACTGGGCTTCCTTCACATACTCAGTGTTGTTCCCAGAGCAGGACCAATTGTAACTCTCCCTGATCCTGCACCTGCCACACACACACATTGTCTATTCTATATGCTGTATATTACACGTGTTTAAGTCTATACACTGTATGATGTGACATAACAGAAAGCATTCTGTATACTATATGTATACATCGTCTACTTAGAAATGCAAGTGTAAGATAGTAGGCAAAGTTCTCGAATCAGACAGCTAGGGTTGTAATTCTGATTACATGACCTTAACATTCCTAAGAAAAATAAGAGTGGTAATAATTGTTTCTACCTTTGTTATTAGATTAAGTGAGATTATATATGCAAAGTTTCAAATAATCCATCAGTGTTATTATTAGCAATAGTCAAAAGAAATCAGGTTTGAAGAACCCGAAGTGTCTATTTCCATTTATCTTCTCTCTGAAACGCGAAGATCCTAGGTTTTGGAGCAAGAGATTCAGCAGTGTATCCTCACAAAGCCTAATCTGGCTACATTTTACGTATCAAAGTGGTGGGACTTGGGGCAATCAAAGGGCATATGAAAATAGCAGAGTAATTCTAAAACTGTTGTTAAAGTCACTATAGAGATGCTGGAAAATCTCTGAGCAAACTTCTAGCTATTGGAGGTGATTTTTGAGTTCTGTGAGGATGTTGCTAGTGCCCTAACAGAGAATGAAGACAGCCCTTTTTAGGTCACTCCTGTTTTGTTGGAATATTAGATTTTTTTATCATTAATTTTTAGAATTCGCAAACCCAACTTGCTGAAAATTGTCAGAAGACGTCAAACATGTGTTTTGAGTTGAAGCTGCCCTATGTTTCTCAGCTTTTTCTGAAACACTGAGCAGTTCAGTTTGGCATTTCAATCTGTCTCCTCTTACATTTATATTGGAATAAAGCAAACCTGGTAGAAATGTTGATTCCGAGCCTGGAGAATGGTTAAAAGATAAATCTTTTGTTCGCTTTCTTTTTGAGATGTTTCCTTATTCTCATCTGAAGTGTGTGGGAAGCCTTGCCTGTCTAATCTTTAGCATTTTGATGAAATTGCCATAAAAAGCTTTTCTGTGTTTTGTGTGAATCTTTATCTTAATTGGAGGTTGAAAGGAGGTTAAAGGGGGCTGTCTTCCCGGGTATGTTTAAAGTATACCGCTCCAGCATAGAGACGCTGGCCAGCTAAGGCGGTTTCTTCTTAAATTGCTTAGTGGTTAAATGCGTAGCCTCAGAGCGAACCTGCCCGGTTTGAAATTTTGCCTTTGACATTTACTAGTTTAACTTCTTTAAAACTCTGATTACTCATCTGCAAAATGAAAGTAATAATAGCATGTGCTTCATAGAGTTGTCACGAACAGTAAGTTTGCTACTGCCTAGGGAACACGTAGAACACTGCGGGGTCCATGGCAAGCATCACTACATGTTCAGGATTCCTGAAGCTTATTTTAAGCTTCTTTTGCCAAACTCACTAAAGACGCACTAAAGACGCACTAAAGTCTGTGAGAAAGGAAACTCACCTCTAAACCACACTGGTCTGGGTTTGAATTGTGACTCCTTCACGCAGGAGCTGAGTCATTTTAGGCCATGAGCACGAGTAGCCTTTGGTAACTCATCTCTAAAACAGAGCAATGATAAGGTCCCCTTTGTATAGTCCTGTAAAGATTAAATGAGATGAACTTACACAGTCACTGTGAGTTGAAGCCACTGTTACTACCTTGCTTTCAGGGTTGCAGGAGCCTGTAATTGGTCTCACAGCCTCCATTCTTATCCACTTATAAGCCACTCACCATGCAACAGTCTAAATAATTTAAAATATAAATTAAATTATGAGACTGTCCTATTTAACAAATTTATTGGTTTTCTATCGTTTTGGGAATAAATGCCAGTCTTACCACCACAATGTATGTGTCCTTGCAATGATCTGTCCTTGCCTGAATTTCTAAGCTTATCTTGAACACTGCCTACTCCCTTGTTTAATGTATTCCAGTCACACTTGCTGTTCCTTATGATCCTAGAACATTCCAAATTACTTTCTACCCCGGGACCTTTGCACATGTTTATGGCCATCAAATTCTGGGCTCTATAAAAAGTTGGTGTTCGTGCATCTCTGCTGAAAGTCACCTCTTCAGAAAGTCCTTTTTACCATCTACTCTAAAGTAGGCAACACTCCAGGATGACCTGCATCATATCTCATTGCTTTAGTATGTGTTGTCATGCTTTATAATTATCTTAGTTATTTATCTCTTTACTTATTTATCTGATGCTTGCAGGCAGGATCTTGTCTGCATTGGTTGTCATTATATTCATAGTGCCTGGCACATAGTAATCCTCAATGTGTATCTTTGGAAGGAAAGTGAGTGAAGGGTAAAAAGAAAGACAGCATGAAATGTGCTCGATATATTTGAGCAGGATTAAAGAAAAAAATAATCACATTGTGCACCTTAAATATACATAACTTTTATTTGTCAAATATTCCACAATAAGCTGGAAAAGTTTAAAAAAAGAAAGAAAAATAAAAAGACGAAGATGTATATGGAATAGGCAAGTCTTACTAACAATTAGAGAATGCCGTTCATCAGAATCTGGACTCTGGAATGGACTTCTGGGAAGGAAAAATGGAGTAGACCTTTTAAAGCTGAGTCTGAGAGCTGTCTCTCAGGAGGAAATCAGTCTCTCTCTCTCTCGAAGTGGTGTTGCTTGGCTGTCAATCTCTCGACTTGTCCATTATGTAAGCACCAGGCTGGCTGAAGGTTAGCCACTGTACCAGGACTTTGGCACCATGCTACTTCTGCCACAATCACACCACACTTAAGACATTGAGTGTTCAAAGCAGGATGTGGTACCCAGTTAGGTCTCCACAGGCTTCCGCAGGCTAGTTGGTCAAGTCAGGATTTGGCAGGGCCATCTCTGCCTTATAGTCTCCATCATTTCCTCTTTTACTGAGCAGCAAAGTGTCTGCATGGATAATCTTATTTCTTTGCAGTCTGCATCATGGCACTTCTATTTCTAGAAGACCAGGATAATACTTTCTCTCCAAATCTGTTCTTGAAGACTCTTGTCTCACTGAAATTTCTTTTCCTGTCTCCACCAGCTGGACACTCAAAAAACATTATCTCAAGAGGACCTATTTTAGTTTTGCTATCCATCATCTGGAGAAAAAAAATGTGAATATTCTGGTCTAACAATTGTGTGTGGCTGCTTCAGAGAGAGAGAGCATGCCTGGTGCAATGCCTTCTTTTTCTCACAAACGTCACCTGTGAGCGACTTCTCCGGAAGTCATCCTCCCACAGGCTGCCTGGAGGGGCAGGCATTTGGGGCTGTGAAGGTAGTGTGTATGCATATATTGTCAGCAATACCAATGCTGATATTCAGTTTTCATGGCTGACCTTATTCTGGGTACCATTCTCAGAGCCTCCCATATTTAGTTCACTTACCCTCACATTCACCTGATGAAAAAACTGAGGCACAGAGAGGTTGATGGCAGTGTCCGAGGTGACCCAGGAAGCTGCACAGCGGAGGTGGTAAGCAGGTGATCTGGCTTCAGGTGGTTTGCTCCTAACCACTGCAGGCTGCACACTTGACGGTGGTAGTCTCACAGCATCTGTGTTTCTAACCTGGGTCCGTGGGATGCAGGGTCTGTCACACTTATCAAAAGAAAAGTTTACAACTGTATTTTTAAAATGTTAATCATCTAAGAATAATAGTCTCTGAAAAAAAATTGCTTCCTATTTGCTTCCAAGCAAAATTTCAGGCTCACAAATTACAATTCGACATCTAAAGCTGTCCAGTGTTTGAATCCTTGTTACCAAAGCAACTGCCTTTTCCTCAGCATCTTAGATGACATTTGCGAAACTAAAAGATTTATATTGACTATGTTCTAGAATTGCTGTGGGGTTTTCAGGTATATGGGATCCTCAGAATGGCAGATACATAGAGTGAACCACTCAGCCTGTCGGTCCGATTGTCTGTCTGTATCTCATTCTCAAGATGACAAGAGAAACGAAAGATTAAACAGTAGATGGGCTGAGTTTAAGGACTCCCTGAAGAAATGAGGCCTTCCGTGATGAGTACAGTCCAAGAAACTGATCAAAGTAGTCTGTTTTCAAAGCAAGAGTTTCTGATAACTTAGAATCAAAGTTATATAATCTCATACCCTTTTGATACGTTATCAGTTATGTGTGCGTGTGTATATAGTATGAGTCTCTGAGAGGCTCAGTTTATTATTAAATAGCCATTTGGGGGGAAATCATCTTTATGCCACAGAGTTTCCATTTCAAAGAATATTGGAGACAACAACATTTCTATCCCAATTCTGCTAGTTACAAGCTGAAGTCGATTAAGGAAGGCACTGAACCTCAGTGGTCTTGTATCTGAAATGGGAAGAGAAGAGCTCTACTTTAGGGCTCTTTTGAGGATTCATTAAACAATGCATGGAAAGTGATTTTCAGTGCCAGGCCTGATTCATAGAGGACGCTCAGCAAATGGCATTTAGTAAAAGGGAGTCATTATGCAGATAAAACAAAATCCTTAGTTTCAGGCTTATGGTTAAACTTGAGAGAGGCCAGCAGAATTAAGTCCCTAATTAACAGGTGAGCTAGTACTCATGCTGTATAGATGGACTATGAAGAGATGGTGGGAATTCCAAATAATTCCCTTCAGTGCTCCTCACTGGTACTCTGTGTGTCAAACAGAAAGCAACACACATACACACACACACAAATTCGAGATCAGCAGAAGACCAGTTCTGACAATTCTGTTTTATCCCTGAACTCAGCATTTTGAGCCTTTTCATCAATTTATTTGTGCTGACTTGATTCAGTTAGGTAGGAAATAGAGAAAGAATGGAATATTGGACACTGTCCATTCAGAGAAGAGTCAGGGTGCCCAAGAGGACATCAACAAATTCTGGAGGGGGCCCAGGATGATGGGGTACCAAGTGTGGAGCAGAAAGCCTCCTGGGAGGACACAGTATCCAAGCTAATTTTTTTTCCCCACTTTGCTCTAAAAATTTTACTACAGTTGCTGGAGTTGAGGGGTGTGTGTGTGTGTGTGTGTGTGTATGTGTGTGTGTGTAGGTGGAGCAACCAAAAGCATCCTGGGTGCTTGAAGAAACTCAATTTAGAATCAAAACACCCCAAATGTACAAAAGCAAAGAAAACCAGCATGGCTAATTTTTGTAAAAACACTTCTGAATAATTAACATTTTTCAAGAAAATTTACCCATGCTAACATCTTTTTTAAAAAAAAAAGCAATGTATAATCTCCTTCTGAGATGTTTATCAATTTTTAAAATGGAAAAGTTGTCAGTTAACATACCAGAGAAAGAACTTCAGGTCTTTGAATTTGTAAATTGGCAGATATTTGTAGGGGGTGAGGAATATTCACAGATTCTCAGGAAGAGACAATTCATTCTAAATCAGAAAACAAACAAACAAAAAATAGCTTGGATATCATCTTTAAAAGTATAGTTTATCATTTTATTCTAAAGAACCTCTTCTAATAATTGACTTTTCCCGTGAAATAAATACATTTTCCTCCCACAGAAGTGAACTAAGCGTTCTCAGAAATGAAGGTTTTGAAAACCTTGTAAATGGGTATTTTTTTTCAGGATCTAAAGGGTTAAGCCTGGAGCCGCCGCTAGGTGTCAGGTTGGGATCGCTTTTGGAAACACAAGCTCCCTCACTGGTTCCAAACAAGAAGAGGCTCCTTCTAGGTTCATTTCAGCTACTGTTCAGTTTCTTTAAATAGAGGTTCTTACTCTGCACATGTCAAATCTTCAGAATCTTTTGCTTTGTCTTACAGGTATTTACAGCCATTTAAACTTTTCACCCCACCATGCAGGCCTAGCAGGGAGCAGATTTTGAACTAGGGAAGGTTTGACTTCATGGGTCCATGTTGCAGGGAGAGAAGGCTCTCTTAGCCTTGAAACCACCAAATCTCCTTTAGTTACCCCACCTTAGGATACCTGAAATTAACATTCAAACTGACAAATAATCTTGCTCTTACTATAAAAACTGCGGCAGGGAGGCAACTGATCGCTACCCCTAGATAAGTTCCATACATGGAAATTCTGGGGCTCCTGCTGGCTTTCTTCATCACACCTCCTCATCTCCCTCTCTCTGTGCATCTCTTTCCCAGCTCAGGTCTTCAGCATTCTTCTCCTTGGGTCATTCAGTTAACTTAGAAAAAATTTCACCAATAAAATGGTCCAAACTGGATTGTTAATCTTTCAACAATTTGCCAATTCCAGGAACATTGTGTTTTAAAAGAAGATAGTTTAGGAAGGCTATGTTTTGACCATGTAGGATGGCAATTTAGCACAAGTAAACTAGGTGATGACGGAGGAGGAAGGATTGTTTGAAGCCCAGGGGGTGGTTTCCACATTACTCTGATTTGGAAATATTTCACATGGCTCCCTATCCTGCTCTGTCACTAGGCATGCACAGGTATTTAGTCACAGTTGTTAATACAACCTGAAGCCTTTTTTTTTTTTTTTTTGGAATTGGATAGGTTAACGCTACCTGAAACAAAAAAGTAAAATAACAAAAGGAAATTATGCCAAAGAAACCCCCTGTTTCTGGAGGAGAACAAGTCTCTGTCTGAACCTATAAAAGAAAAGCCATAAGAAAAATGCAGAACCAGATAAAATCCTAGAGGAGTCACATTGCAGCAAAGCAGGCACACATTGCCAGGATCTGAACACCTGTAGAGAGCCTCATTCTACTGTGAAGGGAATGTCTTTTCCCTCCCTGGAAAATTTCCGATTTTTAACACATTTCTGAGTAATCCATTCATACATTCCTTCCTTCAAAATTTATTTAGAATACCTTCCAATAGTCATCATTATTCTAGGAACTCAAGACATGACAATAAACAAGATGGAGATTGACAATGTCCCACCTCTGTGAAGCTTACATTCCAATCGGCGAAGCAAACATCAAAGAACTGAGAAAAATATATAACTTACTTCAGGAATGAGAAGTCTATGAGGAGAGTCAAGTAGGATTAAGAGCTGGAGATTCACAGGACAACAGGGCTTTTCATATAAGCTTTTATAGAAGTAAATGGGATAATGGAAACAAGCCAGAAGGTTTAGGCTCGTTGGCTGTATAATCATGAGCAAGTCCCAGAAGCTTGGTTTACTCATCTTTAAAATGGGAATGGTGCTGAGGGGTTTCTGTGAACTATGGAAAGACCTCCGAGCAGGAGTTTCAATTTTAAGGAGCCAGACATGAGATCTATGAAAACACTTTGCAGAGAGAAAGTCCAGCATGTGGAACTGTCTCAGCCAGGAATCATGGGAAAGCCAGCATGGCTGGAGTTTCATAAGCGACGGGTGGAGACGGGGGTAGGTGAGTTCACTGAGAGATTATAAAAAATTATAGAAAATGCTCCCAGTGAACATTTCTAGCACAGATCGCAGCCCATGTGACTGTTCAACAAACCTATCCAAACAGTCCCCATTGTACCTGGAGTCAAATTCAAATTCCTTACCAACTCCTTGCCACAGAGCCCTATGTATCTTTGCCTCCTAAGGTCAAGTCATACAAATGGAGGTGCCCAGAATGTTCCATTGAGTGAGCGTGTCAGTCTGTCCAGAAGAGGAATCACATGATGGCAAACTCTGCGAGCTGCCGTTCAGCCTTTCCCAGCCCCTCCATTCCTGTTGGCGGAGCCAGCGTCCCACTGTGGGGATGCAGCCCCCTGGGTCCCCAACTGCGGTACCTTGGCGGGTCACCCAGTTCTGGCCAGTAAGACAGGAGAGAATATATGAGAGCGTTTTTCTTTCCTGCTAAAGAGACACGTGAGGCCTGCCTACCCCTTCCTGCTTTTGAGCACTGGAATGTGTGGTTGAGGCTCTGGGAGCTGCTTGCAGCCGTTTTCCATCAAGGGGGAAACCATCCAAAGCTGAGGATAGTGGGAAGATGGAAAAACCCCTAGGTTTTTGGAGATATGATTTAACCATTGAATAAACTAGGGAATAATCATCTCTTGATTTACTGTTTTAGAAATTACTAAGTGCCTTACTATTCAAACCTTTTATTTTTAATTCTCATAGTTTTACAGAATGTATGGTAGCTGATAAAGTTGTCCTTTTTATTGCTATGTAGTCGGTGCCGTGCAAAGGCATCAAATCCACACTTAGTTAACATTTGTTTGTTGAGTGAACTTATCAAGACGTAATTCTTCAATAAACAAAGGCATTCATATCTTACACTTTTAGAGAAATTTTAACCCAAGAGGGGTATAACTAGGATAGTAGTCAGGACACCTGAGCTCTAGATTTTACTCAGTACTGAACTAATTAAGAGTGGAGTGCACATGGGGGGTCCCAGGAGACTGGCTTCTACTCTTTGATATGCGTGTAAAGTTTGAACTAGATGTTTGTCTCCCTATTATATCTCTGGGACTTTTACTGCATCAAGTCACCCTCCTCACCAAGATCTCAGCAGCTGGAGCATCTGGAAAAAAAAAAAAAAACAAAAAACTCTGAAAAGACTCTTTCCCATAGGCCAAAGTTGGCCGTATTTTTTACTTCCCATGACTCCCCTCCACATCTTGTTTAAAATGCTCTTTTCAGAAAGGCTCACCTTGCCCGGAAGAGGTTCACGTCCCTTCTCTGTTTGGATTCCAGTTTGTAATTAGATTCTGAAATGCTTGTATGACTTTCTCTTTGAAGCAAGTGCTTCACTTTACATTCAAAATGTGTTTATTGACATTTTCTAAATCCTGAAAATGTTGATGTTGATAACAGATATTTAAATAGTTTCTTATTTTTTACTTCCTGAAAAATTAAAAAGATTACTATCAATTATACCTGGGTAACTGTTATATAAAAATATTTAACCTGAATAACTGTCATAATTATTCATAGTAATATAGATTTCCATCATAATACTATTATTTAAATGGAGGACGTTAATAAAGAATCTTAGAATGAAGTATAGCACATGAGTATATTTCATATTAGGAATCGGATAGCTGCTGAGGCATATACAATGGAAGAATAATATAAATTTCATTATTCAAACATCTATGGAACCATCCATTGCCAAAATTGTTTACTAGTCTTTCGTTATTTTTGTCATAGATTCTCATAAATGACTTATGATATACTTAAAAATAATGAGCATTTTAAATACCACCCAACTTTTTTTCACAGAAAGTTTCTACCCCTATCTTTCTCAGGTAGGAAATAAAAAAGAGAATGATCTTGAGCTCAAGATGCTTGGTGATGATGACAGCAACAGAGGTAATGGCAATGATGGTGGAGGTTGTGGTGAATTTTATTATTATTGATATCAGTTCTCATTTATTGAGCACTTACTATATGCCAACATTGTAGTGAGTTGTTTACTGGTCATACATCACTGTTATTCCATGAATTAGGTAATTTTATTCTCATCTTATCCAAAACTGACACCTGGAATGACTAATGGAACTCCTTATTTTAAATTGTTTGATGGGAATAAATACTGAGAGAAGTCACTTCAGTGAGGGCTGGAAAACAGTGAACATTGAAATGGCTGAGAAGAATTCATCATCTAATATGGCAAATGATAACAGAAAGAAGTATCTATTGTCAAGGAAAGGAAATTCTATCTCTTTCTGGAGAGAAAAAAACAGTTTCTGTATTTTGCTAGTAAGGAGTTCAGAAGGACCCCTACAAATTTCCCTCAAAATACTTTTTAGTATTTCTGGGAAATACTAAATCCTCTAGAGAACAGAACACAATGATGTGTAGGACAAGCAAACAGCTTTTCCTTTCTTGTTATTTTCTGGAAGGTATTTTTTAGCATGGTACCAGTTGGGTTGCAGAGTCCAAAAAAACCTGATAAGCCTGTCTTCCCAAATGTCAGGATAAGCGTCAGGATCCACCACCTCAGGCATCTCTTAGCAATAGAAAGATCTGAACCTGGGCTGTATCAGCTAAAGGGCTTATTTTCTAAAATAGTGTTGTCTTATATTGTATCCGTGAAGGGTGCTGGTGTGTATCGAGATCTGCAGGTGAATCCACTGACAAACAACAACAGCAACAAATCCTTACTTTATTGCAGTACACCACTTAAAGTTAAATGTGACTAACTTGCTTGCCGCCCCAGAGAAATGGTCCTTCCATTATAGAAATTCCTCGATTCAGATCAAGGCTCACTGTCTTATTCTTAAGGTTTAGGCCAGGGAAACAACAGAAGGAATTTCAAGCTGAAGAATGAAGAATCAGCTTTAAGACTTTAATGTGCATCTTCCTTTCAGTCCTCTGTACTTACCGCAAGATAATTAAGGCGTCTCATCAGACATTTAATTTTCTACCTGCAGAAAATTGGGGACAGGAGTTATTAAAAATTGTTATCACTGAATGATTAATTAGATCCTGGCGTTAAATGAATGATCAGTCCCTGGTGAAGTTGAGTTGAAATCTCAAAGGAAACTTGATACCTGTTGGAGACATGTGTTGTCCCATCCAGCCAGCCCGCCAGCCATCCGTCCCACCACCCAACCACCCATCTATCTATCCATCTGTTCACTCTTGCATTCATTTATTCATCATTCATTATACAACCCCCAAAACGGAGACCTTCTGATAAGTGCTAGGGAATTATTAGTGAACAAATACTGATCTCCCCTCTGTTTAATGATGTGGTTTTAATCTTTCATCCTCCCAGTCTATATGGCCTATGAATTTTGATGGACTCAACTAAGAAAATTGCAAATTGTTGTTGTGGTTCATAATATAGATTCTCATCATCACCCTACTGTTATGTTGATGAGTCTCTCTGGATGAGACATTTAACTTTCCTCTTCCTCATCTGAAAAATGAAAGAGCCAGCCTAGTTGATTTCCGACCAGTGTTCTTGTTTTTAAATGCTGCTGTTGCTGTCCTTTCCTCCAGAGTTAGCTGTGAGCCCAAGGAGTGTTTCTCTCTCTGAACAAAATGCTCCGTATCATCAAGAAACACTTCACTTGAGGGAGAGACGTCTTTAAACTTCATATGGACCTTAGGTGGAGGTGCTGGTACACTGAGAGTAGTAGGTTTTGAAAATACTCACACTGGCATTTACAAATGTCATAGAGATAATATCACTTGAGTATAGAGTACATGCAACAGATGTTACTCTAAAAGCCCAGGAAAAAAGAAGCTGATTTAAATGAGCAAACCAGGGCACTTGGAGAGCTCGAGTAAGAAAACTGAGCAAATCTGTGATAGAAAAGTAAATATACATACAGATACACAATTCCCTAATATCCATGAAAGGAACTTATTTTTCCTAGGCCCATTTTATGGATAAATAATAGATTAAGAGGCTGGTAGCCTGAGGTTGAGAAGAGAGATACCCCCCCCCCCTTCATCTTCATGTCCTCAAATTCCATCTAAATTCTAAGACCCAGCTGAAATTCTTACTCTCACAAAAAAGTACCTTGGGAATCACTCCCCCTAAAGGAAATACTTGTGTCTCACATTTATCTCTGATATTTTTAGTTTATATCAGTGTTATTTTGCTCCTTCAATGAAGTATTTTTCCAGTTAATAAAGTGTTTGCATTCATCTTGTTTCTACCACTCTACTCAGGATAGTACTTCACACATAGTAGCTGGTAAAAAATAGTCGTTCTAGTTAGTTTGTTGTCAGAATTGCAACCCCCACCAGAGATTACTTAGGATGATGAAATTATTTATTGGCAGTTTTTCCATGTATATCATTGTGATTCCATGGATCCTTTACTCAAAGAATTTTTTAATGGTGTCCATTAAGAAAAGTCCATTTAAAAAGTTTGTCCATTAAAGAAGTGTGAACTTAATGGATTTAATGGAAAACCGTAGATTTATTTTCTAAAATTTGCCTTCCTTTCTATGCTGCGTCTTTTATTTTTTCACATTTTTTTATACTTAGGTGAGAAGATTCATATAATACAACCACAGTATATAGAGCTGGAAGAAGGTGACTAGCCGCTCACCAAAGATTTGCATTTCCTTCCCATATACAGATTCTCGGTGGAGAAGGCTGCTCATACTAGAACCGTTGACTGTTGTTGGCCATGTGACTCTTTCCAATCAACAGAATTTGAGCAGAATTGATGGGTATCACAGTTTGTTTGAAATGGTCGAGAAATGTGAGGGCTTCCACCCTCTCTTTCTTTGTCTGCTGGCTTGAAGCAAAAGACTCAGAGGCCCTGGGAGATGGCACAAATTACAAAATGAGAGTGGCTTAATGACTGATCCACGTGCAAAGTTTTATCCACCAACTGCTTTAAAAAACTGTTAGGTGAACAAGAAGTAAACTTCTTATTTTGTTCAGATGCTGTGATTCTAGGGAATCTTCTGTTATAGAAGTTAGCATTATCTTACTGTGTGTACTCTAACTTAAAGGAAGACATAAGAAAGGAAGCTTAAAGAGATTGATTGATTAAACAAACAAACAGACTTGCTCCTTTCACACTTGTATACGACCTGCTTACTTCATTGTCCATCTAAGGTTCCCGTCCATTCCATATAACATAGTCTCTCTTTCTGATATTATCTAGTTATTCTGCATCTGACCTTATGGGGTTATAAAATCTGTAAGCATGCATTTCTAAGTCTATGCATATCTCTAGCACCTTGCTCCTTGGTAAATTGTATATGCTCTATTTTGGGTGGAAATATTTTTACCCAGAGAAGTTTCCTGAAGTCAAAGCCAGAAAGACAACTGCTTATCTTCTGGCTGTACCTTTTCCCAATTTATTGCTCATTCTCAGAAACATGCCCTGCTTGACAGCCATAGAGAGAATTGACATTTTGTGCAGTGTTAATAGTTCTGATTTTTTTGAATGGTTTCATCTATGTGGACTAATTATGGTACCTTTTTCAATGGCTAGATTGTGATTACTTACTGGCTTATGTTTTGTCAAGCCAGCATTTGTGGAAAGAGCAGGCCATGATCTGACAAGGCTAATTTAAATAGTGTTTACATTTGTGAGCAGTTTGCAAAGGGCATGTTCACACAATGTGATTTGTTTTGTTAACCTAAAAAGAAAAAATTGACAGAGGGTTAATACCTTGGGAAATGAAGTTGGGACAGGAGGGTTGGAGGGGACTGTAAGGGAGGGGAAAAAAAAAAAAAAAAAGACAAGCCAAAAAGAAATGATGTCTGAAATACATCTTTGCCTACTTTATAACAGTACAATGGGGAAAATATATGCCAAGTGAAGCATCAGTTATTTTTTTTTGAATCTTAATGGAGCTTATTCCGTTATTGAGTTCTGCAAAATTAGAAACCCTGACGTCAAAGGCATTGTTAGCCCCTTGTCCTCCATGGGTATAAGGCTCAGTATGTTTGATAAACCTGCCAAAGGGAATGTTCCATATCTGAATTACTTACACCTTATAATATGACAACATTACTACACATGTAGTAACTTGAAACAACACACATTCATTATGTATAGCTTTTTATGAGTTAGGGGTCCTGGCTGGTTTAACTGGATCCTCCGCTTCAGGATCTTACCTTACAAGGCTGCAGTCAAGGTCTTAGCTGGGGCTGAGGTTTCATATGAGGCTAGACTGAGGAAGGGTCCACTTCCAAACTCACATTCCAAACTCACATGGTTGATGGCAGCATTCTGTTCCTGGTGGTCTGTGGGACAGAGGGCCTCAGTTTCTTGCTGGTTGTGGATCTGAAGGTAGCCCTCAATTTCCTGTCACATGAACCTCCCCAACATGGTCACTTGCTTCCTTAAAGCCAGCAAGGGAGGGGTCTCCTAGCATGAGGGCCATTGTAATCTCATTTAATGTGGTTACGTACATCCTATCACCTTTGCTGTATTCTCTGGGTTAGAAACAAGTCACAGGTTTTATCCACATTCAAGGAGATTACACAGGACATTTAAAACAGAAGGCATGAAGAATAGGATGTATTTCTGTATCATCATAATCATATAATTTCAGCATCTGACTCCCTTGATATAAGTATGCCCAAACAAGTGCAGCGAGGTAAATTGACTAGCCAAATGCCATCTAGTGGGCTACCATTAACAACAGTCCTAGAATCCAGGATTCCTCAATCTATCCAAAACCCTTTTTTTTTTCTCTCTCTCTGCTTATTTATTTGGCAATAACCACTTCACAAATCATTTCTGAAATAAGAGGTGCTCATTCATTCACTCAAGTAATATATTTTGAATGTCTGCTGTGTGTAAGCACTATTCCAGTCCTGTTGATAAACTAATAAATTTTTTTTAAAAAATTAAAAAAAAAAGGACAAATCCCCGTTCTTCTGGAGCTGACATGAAAGAGTGAGAAGACAATAATGAATGAATAACACAGCTTAATGTGTAGCAAGTCAGTGACTGTGGAGGTAAATACACCGAGGTGAAGGCTACAGTCATGGAGTAGAGCTATTTTAGATGGATGTCTGTGGAAGGCTTCTGATACGTTCTGCTGTAGTAGAGAAATGACTGAGTTGAATGAAGTCCCATATGGCTCTCTCTGATCCATAAGGGAATAAAAACTAAAAAGGATCTGATCTCCCATACAAGAAGCCAACTTTACCAATCTTCTTAGATAGACTTGGATATACCACTGGAGGTTAATGTCTGTTTTTGACATAGAAGTTAGAGGTCATTTCCAAAGTCAGACAGCAAGAAGATGCCATAGGTTTGAACTTGTCTGTTTGATTCCAGAATTAGAATCCATGCCCCAGACAAGTGATTACTTCTCTTGAGTTGCAGAACTGTTTTTCAGATGTATTTCATGCATCAATAAATAAAATGGATAAAAGTGGAGCTGCTGTGTTTGATGTGGAAGGTAGGCAGGGGATCTCCAGGACTCATCTGGTCTACTACCCATTCCAAAGTGCCCCAGTTACAGTGCAGCAGCCCCTTAAGGTTTAAACTGCAGAGCTTAGTTTATAAACCACCCTGTTAGACCTTCTCTGGGACTACCCTCTGCTTAGCAGGACCAAATATCTTAGCGATGTGTTGTTTCCAAGGCTACCTTGTTCACAGTTTGGGTCACTACAGAGTTTGGCTGTCATGATAGGAACTGGTGTGTCCTCTTTTGCTTTTCTCTCCCATTTAGGGATGATCTGCAGGCTGAAAGACAGATGGACTTAGCTAAATTGGCTGCAGGAATGGAAAGGACCATGTTTAATCAGGCAAAGAGACTTCTGCTATAATTGGTTAAGTCTAAGGCCAATAAAAGAACAAGAAAAGTTTTTCATGGCAAAAATAAAGTAGGAAACCCAAAAGAGGCTCTTGGCGCTCAATGTAGATTATTTTATACTCAATGCAAGTTATTTAAAAAAACTGTGTGTCTCGGGAACTGTGGCTTAGCTATGTCTACCCTAATTTAAAATAAAATAATGCATGGGACAGAGTGCGAGCCAATATCTTTGACATGAATTGGGCGCTATTACGGTAAATTTCTACAGATTGCAGAATGAAAACTTTGCCCTTAAGGAAAAAAAAATAGCTGGGGGAAAAAGAGGCCAGGGAGGGGTTAAGACAGATTACAACGATCAATTATTAATACAGATGAGCCAAGGCCAGCTGGTGCTATCACAGTTCATCCTTCAAATTTCTCATTATTGGAATATACAACAGTACATTACCGCACCAGTCCTTCCTTCACCATGGCAAGGAGCGTTAATTTCTAAGGCACCGAACAAGTGACAGTGAGCTTCAGAGGGCTCAGTGCTAAATGATTGGATTGTAATTATTCTGAAAGGGCTTTCATCATCATTACCCAACATTCTGCGGATGCAGCATGTTTGAAAATAAACTATGGCCAAACTGGAGTCACATCATTAGAAGCTTTAAACATCAAGCCTCTGGTTTGCTGATATATTTTTGTGTATGTGAGTGTAGATGAACACAAATGTACTCAGTCTAGCATACATCATTTTAAAGCTGTTTAGCTGATGCATCTGCATTGGTGCAGACTAGGAAATCCGTGTGTACAGCTCTTAGGCCATGATAAATGCAGGGGAGGAGAACATTCATTCATTCCTTGCTTCATTCATTCCTGCAACTTTAATATGTTAAGCGCCTGGCACTGTGCTGTTACAGCAGTAAACAAGACGAGTAAAACCCTGCCCAAAGGCGCTCCCCATCCATGGAGTTTTTCCAGTAAACGTTTGGATTCTCCTCTTGTTTACACCAAAAAGGACAAGCTAATTGTCTGTTTGCTTTGCCAGTTTGCCTTAATTATAAGGCTTTCAAGGCCATTAGCAGATGAAGCTGTTTACATTTTACAAGTAGGTTGGAATTTCACCTCTCTGGTCCTTCACCCCTCTTGCTTGCCACTGGGGCTCAGCTGGGAGAACAAGAGGGCAGGACAACAGGATAAGTACTTAATCCTCATCGCTTTCTACATTAAAAAAAAAAAAAACTAAAGCAAGTGCTCTTGAGAAAGCGTCAGTCGCATTGCATCACATCACACAGATAGTTCTCAGTGTCATTTTTTACAAGTATGCATAACACATGGATGATTCATGGATGACTGTCAGATTCCTGTTCCTTGCCGTCTAATTATCTAACTATAGGACAATGGACACAGGAACTGGTGAGCTGTAGCACTGGCTAAATTGTCATAAAGAGACCCAGTGAGTGAGGCCAGCATTAAATACTAGAGCCTTTCCAAGAAGGGGCATGTCAATGCGGAGACATGGAACTGGTTCGTGACATTAGGGAAGTATAATGGAAATGAGCTAGGTACAATTGAAATAGATTGAAGTTTGAGGAAAAACTATTATCCTATTAGTTTATTTCCTAGTTCCCACTTCACTTTTGTCTTCAACACCACCTCCGTACTTTCATTCTCTTCTCATTCTAATTTCATAATATTCCTTGTGTCCATCCCTTCGTCTTCATCCCTCTACCACCATCTTGGTACAGGTCATGATCTTTGTTAGAGCTGCCTCCTAGTGGGCTTCTTTTCCTTTATTCTTTATTTCCTTGACCTTCCTGCTGTGGTCTTAATATTACAGCCACATTTTTTAAAACATATAAACGAAATCACATCAGTCTTCCGTTTAAAGCTTCCCACTGCACATAAATCCAATCTGCTTATCATGGCTGGCAGACATCACATGATCTCATCCCCTAGCAGGCTGTACAGACACAGTTCTTGTCACTTACCCATTCCTCCATACATCCTAGTCCCACTGGCCTTCTCTTTATTCCCGTAACTCACTAGGTCCTTCCCATATCAGGACCTTTGTCTTTGCTGGATAGTATTAAATTTGTAATGCTATATGTAAAATGATACTTAAATACATCATGGGAGTCAGAATGCTTGAGTGTATTTTGAAATTACTGGACAGGTGAAAATTGCATCTATATTGTACCCCAGGGGAATTTTTGAAGACATGATAAATGACTCAGCTAGATTACCCAACTTTTAATCACAAATTCTAGAGATCCTTGCAGGATGCTTTTACTTTCATAGTATTTTCAACCATGACATAGGTTATTATTATCAAGAGTGTACAGATGAGAAAACTGGTCCAGAAAGATAAAGTTGCTTATCCATGATCATACCCCTAAGGCACTGGCAGAGTCAGACTTGGAACTTGGGTTTTCTGGCGTGATTATTTCTTCCTTGAGTTCATACTACATATATTGAGGAAAACTATTAGTTTTTATGCTGAAATTACAGAGATACTCCACTTCTGATGTCTCTAATAAAAATTCCCCTCTAACGTCGCATGGTTTCAGGTCTTTTTACCATACTGTAAGGCTGGGTAGGTGAACACAGCCAGGATCCCTTTAGTAGTTGCTTTTGCCTAGTAACTGTGATTGTTCTGAGTCACGTGGGGCATGTAAACAGTATCAGTGGGCCTTTTATTCTCTGTCGGATGCTCTTTCAATCTCTTTGGTCTACAAGTGTTACTGCTTTAAACACGGATTTTCAACGTGACTCATTCTTAAGTGGTTGCATTGTCCTAAAATACTTGAAGAATACATCAGAGGTAAGTGTTAAGCAGTTGGGACTATGAACTGGGATCCCAGATAGTTCCACTTATACTGAAATCATCACTGTAAACTCCTTTGACACGTTCTAATAGCGGCTAGATGCTTTTTCAGGTAATAACTCAAAGGGAAAGAATATTTAAGTAAAAGCTTTCTTTTTCCCTTAAAAGAAATTCATTAGCATATGCTAGATGAGCTAGTCTTCAGGCTAGATAAAAATCTAATAGAACTAAACTTGCATTTGAACATTAGCGAAGTGGCAAAGTGATAGTGATTGGTTAGTATTATGTATTTACCTCATTAGATGATCTTGGAGGATGAGGGAAGGGATTGGATTGCGATAGCTCATTAGCAAGTTACAGCTCAAGAATTCGTGCTGTGGGTATTGCGAGTTGACTCTCTTTTGTTCTACTACTAATTTACTATAATACTCTGAGGGTATCCATTAAGGCCAGGAATTGATCCTCAGCATTGAATTGATAAGTTAGATGTCTCTTTCTAACTCATTAAGTTAATATCAAGAATACTTTCCAAAATGAGCCCAGCAGAGCGGGAAGATCCTATATGACAGCAATTGGTTCTTGAGTGTTGGGAAATTTATTCTCCAAAGGCTATTTAGTGAGACCAGTTGTGGTTCAGGGAAACAGGTGAACGTTGAGAATACAGATTTTTGTGCCTTTGACTTTTCTTTTCTGGGAGATCTAGTTCTTTTAGAGATCACTCTTCCAGTATGCATCAGATTTCTCTTCTTCCAAATTCAGTGTTTATAAAAAGAATCCCTAAAAAAATCTAAAGCCCATTTTGACAAGGTTGCATGTCTATGGCTGAGGAGGAGGAAATAAGGGTAGAAATCTAAAGAATCACACCAGTGGAAAACAGAAGATATAATGTCTTGCTTTTCATATGGTTAAACCAAAGAGGAAAACTTTTAAATGAAAAGGGGAAGTTACTTCACTTATTTAATAAGGAAACGGCTCATTCTGTAGCTGTAAATATTTTATAGATTTTTTAGTGACCAAGATTCCTAAAATTTCTCCCAGTAATGAGGGCTGATAACTGAGTCTGAAAGAGATCCTGTCTCTTTGGGGATTACTAGCTCATGAGGATGTTGAGCTGAGGTCTAACCATCATTTTTTCTCATCACCTCTGAGTTTATCAAATTGGAAGTTGATTATGGAACCATTTTCTTGACTCTTTGCAGTAGGCATGTTCTGATAGCTCAAGCTGTCTACATTAAGGATAATAATTAGTCGTTGGATGAGGGAACTGTACATGGTCAATGTTCCTGTGGAATATGGAGAAAATTATGATACGATGCTATAAGACACCAGCTCAGCCCTTGAATGACTTTAGTCAGGTCATCAGTACTGGGCAGTCATTTTGAAGGCTTCAAAAATGACATAGTAAATCAATCTCTCATACACCTATATCGGCACGTACACACACCTCAAGTCAAATTTTACTCCTGACTCCTTTGAAAAGGGAAGGCAGAAGCAGATGATCTCCCATCCTAATTTGTTTAAATGGAAAGTAGTCTTTTTCGGCTGGCACATCTCTGGATTTAAACATCCTTTCTCTAGAGGTGGGGACAAAACAGCACTTTTATACATGAAGTCTATGAAATTTTAAAAATGCTTTTTGTGATCCAGCAATCCCACTCCTAGGTATATATCCAGAGAAATCTCTAACTTGAAAAGACATATGCACCCTGATGTTCAAAGCAGCACTATGTACAATAAGCAAGACATGGAAGCAACCTAAGTGTCCATCAACAGATGACTGGATAAAGAAGTTGTAGTGTGTATATATATATATATATATATATAATCAATGGAGTATTACTCAGCCATAAAAAAGAATGAAATAATGCAATTTGCAGCAACATGGATAGACTAGAGATTATCATTCTAGGTGAAATAAGCCAGAAAGAAAAATAAAAATACCATGTGATATCACTGAGTTGTGGAATCTAAAATAAATATGTAAATGAACTTATTTACAGACTCAAAATAGACTCACAGACATAGAGAACAAACTATGGTTAATAAAGGGAAAAGGGGTGGGGGGAGGGATAAATCAGGAGTTTGGGATTAAAAGATATACACTACTATACATAAAATAGATAAACAAGAATCTACTGTATAGCACAGGAGACTATTCAATATTTTGTAATAACTTATAATGGAAAAGAATCTGAAAAAGAATATGTATATATGTATATATTTATAATGTATCATTGAATCACTGTTATACACCTAATACAACATTGTGAATCAACTATACTTCAATTAAAAAATTGCTTTTTGTTTGCACAGCTGTTAACATTGTTATTTTGGCTTCTCTCAAAAACTACCTTACTTGATGCCAACAATCACCCGGTGGCAAGTTGGATTAAGTCCATTTTACTTGGTAAAATTAGTAAATCATGACACTTTGATCATTAGCGTCACAACTTGGCCACTTCCTCCTCTTCTGAGGTTATTTCCTGCTCTCCTCCTGCTCAGGCTCCAACCACACTGATCTTACAGCTTCTTTCCCATCTCAGGAGGTTTGCGTGCACTTTTAGATCTCTTCACAGCATTCTTTCATGCTTCCCTTCTGCCTGGTTGACCCTTACTCAACTCTTAGCTTTTAATGTAGTGTTATTTCCTCGAGGAAGATTTTCCTGTCTCCCCCCCACCCAACTCGATTTCCTGTCCTGTGTAGATATGCTTGTCCCACAGCAGCCCATGCTCTTCCTATACAGCTCCTACCACAGTTACTAATTTAATTCAGTTTAATGTTTCTCTTCTTCATTGACTGTGATATCCAGGAGGGAAGAATTGTGTTACTAACAGCACCTACCATTGCCAAAGTTGTAGTAGGTGCTCAGTAAATAATTGTTCAGTGGATGAATGGTATCTATGCCTGAAGATAATTAATGCCACAGTTGTGACTGGAGCATAGTTCCTTAGATCTCAAAAGTCATATTCATGGTGCATTGCAGGACACTGTTGCATGCCTGTTACTTGGCAATGATTTCCTACCTGTGGGAACAAAAAAAAAAATGGTTTGCAGTTGTTGCAAAAAATGATTTTAAATGAAAAAAAGACCAAGTGAATGTGAAGAAAGAGGCAGAAGAGAAGGAGATCTAAATGTTCGGAAAGTAAAGGGATGTGAAACTATTGTTAGGGGTAAACCAGATAGTTAATGAGGAAGAAATGAGAAAATTACTAAAAGCAACCACAGTCCAATTGGCAATTAAATGTGAGAGCAGGTGTCGTGCTTCACATCCAGGCAGAAGTCTTATAAACCAGTACTTACAACCCTCCCTACTGCTACATTGATCCAGGGATCACTGAGGTTCCATCAGCCTGGATCCTTGAGCACTGGTGACCAGCAGAGCACCCCTGCTGACCCACAGTAGACATGCAGTGTGCATGCCAAATAACATTTTATTTGGTTAAGCCACTGATATTTGGGGATTGTTTGTTCCCACAAAATAATCTGGACTCTTAGGAATGACAAAAGAGAAGATGTATGATATAATGAAATTTTTTTAACACTTTACTTTTTTTTTTTGGTAGGGGTAATTAGGTTTATTTATTCATTTAAATTATATTTATTTATTTATTTAAATGAAGGTACTGGGGATTGAACCCAGGATAAGCGCCTACCACTGAGCTATACCCTCCCCCTGAAATGGGTTTTTGAAAGACAACTTTAGCTGCAGTGAGAAAATGAGATGGAATAAGAAAAGCCAGACACCTGCAGATGAGTTTGAGGCTGTTGTAATTTAAGTGAGAGAAGTTGCAGGAATTGTACGTATTTTACAAATATCAGGTAGAAGAATGGTGGCTAGGAGCAGGACCTCGGGTATCCATAGTGGGAATAGAAAAAAATGGGCAATTCATAGTATATATTGGGCAGTAGAACCAAGGGAATTTAGTGACTGATAAGGTATAAGAATGTGAAAGAAGTAGAAAACATTAATGAGATTCTCAAATTCTGGCTTGTTTAACTGTATGAACTCAGCAGGATACAGAATACTGACGGGAGAATATAGTCTCCAGGACTGTGAGAGATAATCAGTTCAGGTTTAGATACTTTGGGTTTGAGATGCCTGCCCCAAATCCAGGTCTAAGTACAGGTAGACAGTTGTTTAGAACTGGAGCTCAGGAGTGGGAGATCTAAACCCAATATATATAGATCTGTGAAGCGTTGCGATTGAGATAATAATTCAAGCTATTGTTGTAGATGAGATCACCCTGGGAGTGTGTATTTTATGACAGAATGCGCGTGGGCATATCAGAGAATAGCCTTGTTTGGTTGGTTAAAAAAATGCATTATGACTGAAAACTACGTAATCTTGAAAAACAAAGTCAATAAAAAATTACCCAAAGTAGATTTGATTCCAGATAACCACTCTGAATTGAAGAGTCCAAAATAATACCTACACTTTGATTTACTATTCTTCTTACACCAATAACTAGACCAGTTATAAAAGAAATTATATATTCAATCTCCAGGGCTAAAAAAACCCAAAAAACTTAATGATCCACTACTTTAACCTCTGTAATTTCTACATGAGAATGTATTTGCATTTTTATTTTAGCCTGTCATTTGAATCAGTAGCTAGGAAATAAAGTCTAGAATTTTAGCTGGAGATAAACTGTTATTCCCATTTAATTATTTTGAAGAGACCTTAAGTGATAAGCTTATCTAGATTGCATAGCTCATACACAAATTACTTGATAAGCTTGGTCCAAAATAAGCTCAATTATGATGTTGCTATTATGCTAAGTTTATTTGCCTGCTCTTGCAGAATCACTTTGTGTGTGTGTGCCTACCATAAGCACAGCAGAATAGTCAGTTTGATTTTGTCATCTGTTGTGTAATAAATTATTTTGATGTGATGCCCAGGGATCCTATAGTTTAAAAATGAAAGGTCAGTTATCATAACACATAATTTATATTCATTTGGGCATGCAAACGTTTATGATAACAGAGAAAGATTTACCTGAAAAATACGAATTTTAAAATTTGGACATTTTCTGAGAATAGACTTCCCTTATATTATTTGTTTATATCAGTTTGGCTTATTTCATGAGACTACGGAAAAGTCCTCTGGCGTAGTTACCAAATAAAAATAAGCATTCAACATTAGGCCACGCACTGAAGTTGGAGACAGACACTAATTCTGTCTTGAGAAAGCAGGAGGTTGACTGCTACAAAGTGATTTTCAACTTGGGTTTCGAAGGATGAGTGTGAGCTCCCTACACTAACAAGGTAACGCAATCACTTCAGGTAGGAATTTCAGGTCAAAGGCAGCATGTGCCACAGATCTAGAATAGAATGTGGTTGATCCGTTTCAGAGCCTGCAAAGTGCCATCCCATAAAGCTGGCGGGTAGAGCGAATGCAGAACAGCAGTAATTGGTGAGGTGGCCTGTGAATGTTCACCAAATTTCAGGTTAGCTTTCACTTAAATTTAAATTGATCCCTTCCCTCCAGAGACAGGATCATGGAATTGGTAGTTTTGAAACCCATAGCCTCTACATTTCAAATTAAGCGTGGTCATTAGTCTAGAAAGAGCTGTGAGTCAATCTTATAGAGTCGTCACACAATAAACTGGAAGCTTCTTTATCATTCCCCATTAGTTTGCATTTTCAACACTTCTCATAGAAGGAGCTGATCTTCCCAATTGCCCCATTAGCTCATTTAAAATCAATTTAAAATGGTGCCTGGGAAACTGGGTTCCACTCTGGAGGAGAACCACATGTATCTCACGTATGTCAGAGAGTAGAGTGCTTTCTTACAAAACCCACTGGAACTGCATCCCTAATGTCTGGCTTCTTCCACTAACCAGCTGGGGGACCTGGGTTTCTGGACCTAAGTCAGCATCTCAGCCTCAGTCTCTTCATTTCTCAAATGGAGAAGTTGAAAGAAACCATCACTAGGGCCCCTTCAGCTTCTGTATTGTGCAATTTTACTTTCCTGAAGATTCTTGATTTTCTTGGACTATGATGCACAAGGATAGAAATGACCCCTCTACTGAATCCATCACTTTTCAGTCCATATCTTGTGTGAGGTTCAAGGAATGCAATATTGAAGGAAAACAAAATAAAACAAAAAGAAAGTGGAATTATTTTTTATAGGCAGGAAGCTTATATCCTGATTGAAGGAGAGAGATTTTAATGAGATGAACACAGAAATAATCTGTGGGTGGAAGACAAATGGGATAGAGCTAGGAAAGAATTAAAACAAAAACCCTGCAGGGACTATGTGAGCACACAACAGAAAGAATCTGATACTGTGGACACAGGGACGAGGGATGGATGAGCTGGGCACTAAGGCTTGTTAGGGAGAGCCTCTATGGAGAAGTGACCTTTGGAAGAAAGAGATGATCTTGAGCCTTTTCAGAATGGCTTTGTGGTTGTGGTCAGTCCTGGGGAATCAGCAACTTCCTCAGAAGCATATGGCCTTGTGGTATACAAAGGTCAGGAAAGCAAACTACAGAGCCATATTTTATGAGTTTGCTAGAGTTGTAGGCACAATTCAAGATATGGGAGAGATTTTTATTTCAGATCATGAAATTTGATTTGATGGCATTCAGACTTTTATGATTAAGAACATGAATGCAAAATTGCTTTTTTTATAGCTTGGCACGTCGTGCATTTCTCCAAATTATGTTTCCAGATAGCAGGTAAGGCTGTGCCTCAGGTCCCCCCTCCCTTATCAACACTAGGCTAATCGGAGTCATTGCAGAATAATTACACTTGTTCACGTCTTGCCTCAGCTGATGCTCTCTCAGCATCTGCCTTCTGCCTGTGTGGCAGGTCTGGACGAGTTTTAGGCAGTAACTGCAGCTTGTTGTACCTGAGGAGAGTCAGAATTGGCCATAATGGGATGCCCGGTACCTGGCCTGGTGGTTATTCACTGCTTTGCGTAGTGACATAAATGAGAACAGAAATGCTGCACATAGGTGGCCTTTCAGCCTACCTGTGATAATCAAGACTGGAAGCCTCTAGACTAGGTCACCTGCTAATGGTAATTAAGTAAACCCAGCAGCTTAAGACTTAATGAAAAATATTTTCTTGCAATTGCATTTAGAATTTTCTGTGGTGTGGAGTTTGACTTACTTACAAGTTATGCAAATTAAAATATCTAGTATATAAATGGATATGGAAATTAAGTTGAAAAGCTGAGACTTGCTGTCAGTTAAGGAGTCAGTCATGTACATCGTATTTGAAGCTATGAGGATGGTTCCGATCACCCAGGTAAAGTGTATTCGTCATCATATTCATTTCAGAAATGAGCCCACTTTTGGGTAGGTGTATATATTTTTCATGGGACAGAATTACCTCATATTAAATTAAGAGAAAAATGTCTTCTATCTGACCATTTATGAATGAACTAAAAAAAAGTTCTCAAATTTAATTATTGACCTATTTTCCATTAAATACCTAATCATGATTTTCCTATATTCACTTTAAGATGGAATTGAAAGGAGAGCAGTTAAGTATATAGTATTTTCTTACTTTTGTCACATAAAAAGTATAAAACATAAATACTTTTCAGTTGTCTGGGTCGTGTGAAGGCGATGGTCTTGCCCTATTTATTGCCTTTATTGCCATCACTTCGGTGCTTTTAGTGTTGAATATAATTTAAATGTAAAAAAAATCATGCCAAAGGATTCTTTTTCACCATGATATATAATGGACCAAACTGAATCATGCAAATAAAATATTATACAGCCAAATATTCTAACTAGAGAGTCTTCCTCAAATTCTCTTACAATAAAAGCCCTTGGTATTTGTTTATATTCTGTGTTTATCGGCAGGGTATGTCATAGATTTACCACGTGGAGCAGATATGTGATTGGATGACTGAATTCTAGCACAAGCCCTGGTATTTTAGGGTACCAGTGGGCTCCTATGGATTGGTATGCAGTTACATGTGGATGAACTAAATTAACTAGTCCTGGGATAAAACTCTTTGAAGAAAAGATAGACTCACTAACAGTTATCTAGGCTGTGTTTTAACTTGAGAATTTTCTTTTTAATTGCTTGCCCTCAACTCTGGAAAGACCTTAAAGAATTAAGGGAAAATAGCATAAGGGATACATTGAAAAATTGTATATTCTCTTTATCTGGAGATTCTTACAAGAATATTTATAAGCAGGGCTTGGAAAACTTTTGAGGGAGGTTTAAGAACTCCAAGACAATCTAGGTTTGAGTTTTAGCTTTGATTCGTACATTCTGTGTAACTCTGAGAAAGTTAGCTAATATCTCAGAGTTCATTTTCTTGTTTGTAAAACAGACATAACATAACTATTTCAAGAAGTCCTCGTTGGGTATGATCACGTATGTGAAGCACTGACATAGAGCATTGTTGTGTGGAGCAGGTACTCTGTCTCATTTCTGCTCCAGCAGTGGTCTGGGATTTGTAGTGATGAAAGAAATGATTTAACTTGTATGATAGCCATTGGCTTTTTGGTCTAAACTGAGATTTCCCTGTTTAGACACCTGCTAGAGGGCATTTCTGCCAATGGTTTCTCTATGAACTACCCCACAGAACAGCAACCGATTGAAAATAAATCTTTGTGATTTTCTTAGACATTTCAATTCTGAAACTACACAACTGAGATGTGTAATTGAACATTCCCTCAGTCTTCTAAGCACTTTAGATTTAGATTCATGTATTTCTGGGTCAAAAGGCAGCCAATGGCGAGGGTGTATCCTCCTTCATCCTACATTAGTTGTTTGATTGATGATGGTCCCCAAAGTCAAAGTTATGATGAACTTGATGTTGGAGACTGGAAATAATTCTTAGATGGCAGCTTTCCTCTTGCAACAAACTGAGCGTGTCCACTGCATACATTCGGCCATAAGCACTAAAAGATGGAGAAAAACAGCTTCACTTAATGGTGGAGAGCCTAGATTTGGGAACCAGGCATCTGGGTTGATTCTGGACTTCACTGTTTATCAGATGTAAGCTGTTAGCCAAGTTACTTAAACTCTGTGCTTTTAACATCTTTTTTTTTTTTTTTTAAGATAGGATTGTGTACAGTAAATTAGTAAAACTATGTGGAAACCTTAGAGGAGTACCTGGCATATAGGTAATCAATAGATGCTAGTGATATAAGCATGTTTTCCATAGTCTGCCAAAAAAATCACAGAATCATCATGGGCTGATGTCTGTGTCCACTGGGGCCACTGTCTTAGCCACTGAACCACCTGATTTGCGTTTTTAATAGGTAGTGCGTTTCTAGTGTGTACAGTCATAGCTGAGAAATAATCTCCTGTTGATTAGCCAGTCAAATTACTTGAGTCACCTCTCCAGATCCCATTCAGTACATAATTAGTGTTTATTTCAATTTTGCTATTCATTATGCAAATTCATTGCAGGCGTGCTTCACCACTGAGGAATATGTGGCTCATGATTTTTTTTATTGGGGGTCATTGAGATGAAAGATGGGCAGGTAGAGGGGAGCTTCTGCTTAGTTTAATTTGGTGACACTATTCTGTATTTTGGGCAAAGTATCAGTACCACCACATTAGTTTTATTATTACTGTTAATTAGATGTGAGTGTCAGAAAAGTGTTTCCAGTTGTGGAGTTGATTAAGTGATGAAGCCTTTCCCCACAGATTGATTTGTTTGGGCCAGACTGGCCAAAGTATGGAGTCAACACACCCCGGGGAGCAGTGGTATAAATTAGGTGGTAGAGTAAATGTTTTCCATTTCCTGCTACATTATTTGATAATGAGATGTGCAGCTCTGCTGGAGCTGGAGGCAGCCTGTGTTTCTCTCTGGAAAGGAGTGAGATGTTCAGGTGCATCAGCGCAGCCACTGTCCAAAAAGGAAAGCACCGTCAGCAGCTACCACCTGCTCAGAGGGATCAGCGGAAAAGTCAGCCTTCTGTATTGGGTCGCAGTGCTGGGAAAGGGCTTTGCTCTTGACCCCAGCATGTCAGTGACTTTGTACACTTGGCTATTTGAAAGACCTAGTAAAGTGTTGGGAGACACAAAGTGACCTTGCTATGGATGTGTTTTAGTTACATATTTTCTTCCAGGAAAAAAAAAAAAAAGATGTGTATCACCTATCTATCTATCGAAGGAAAATGTACCTCACTGGATTTGTTGCATCTATCACATAGTGATAAAAGCCATGGCATTGTAGTAAAATCTACCTCTGAATCCAGGGTTTGTTACAACAAGCAACTGATAAACTTGGGGCGTGACACTTAACCACGCTATGCTTCAGTTTCCTTTGGGGTTCGGGTATGGGTAATACTGGGCATCATGTAGCATTGTTAGGGGTGAATTGCAACCGTGTCTGTTAGACACCTAGCATGAGGGAAGTGCCATGCACATGCTTGTTTGCCCTCATTTCTCTGACATAGCGTGGGCCATATTCAATCAACTCAACTTGACAGATATTTATTGCCTCCCAGAACTGTGGCAGATTCTAGGGAAACAGTACCAGATAAGACAGACACGACCCCAGTCCTGTTTGACTCACAAATTATTACAAAGGCACGAAGACAAAAGGAAAATGTGCTGGGTGAGGATATAGCAAGGGAACTGAGAGCTCAGTGGTCAGGGATAGCCTCCTTGAAGGATTTTTCAGTCTGGGATGTGAAGCCTGAGTAGGGGAGTTAGCCAAGAGAAGGAAGGGTAGGGCTCAGAAAAGAGAGTGTTTCTAGTTTCTAGCAGAAGGCACACATGGGCACCTTTGAGTAAGTGAATTTATTGAAAATAAAAATCTAATTATTTTATGGAAGCATACTCACCCACCAAAAACAATCCCATGTGCATTGTGTTGGACACTAAAGCATGAAGTTTGAAGGCATGATTACAGGTGAGTCTGCGGCCAGGGAATGTATGTTATACTAAGTAGCAATATCTGCATGGTTCATAAACTAAATCTGTTCACCACCCACTTGATCATACTCAGGAGCAGTGATGGAATCTGCTCTAGGGACTGGGGGAAATACAGTTAAATGTGTGTGACTTCACCATCAGGCTTTGAGAACCAAATAGATTTGCTGAATGCCTTCTGTGTTCCAGGTTATGTGCTAAACACTTTACATCTCGTTTCGCTCCATGAGGTAAAGGCTGTTATTTTGCTAATTTGGGGATAAATAAATGGGCCATTAAAGTCCATTTTATCATCAGTTGTCCACGGTGACAAAGCTCTAGAACACAGCAAGAGAGACTTTGGAAACGTCATCGTTAGCCATTAAGCTATACCAAACCACCAGACACCCATTCTCCTACAAGTTTGAGCCAAACTGAGCTGGATTAAATACGGCAGGAAGAGAAGGAAGAGCATTTGGTTTCCATGGAAATTCCAAGTAACCCATGGGGAAGAGCCTGGGCCCTGGAGCAAGGAATTCAGAAGCTGTGTGACATGGTAAAAGTTATTGAAATTCTCTGAGCCTCAGGTTCTTCTGAAGTGGCAATATTAATAATTTTTACCCTCATCTGTAGGTTATGAGAATAAAATACGATATTGTGTGTAACATGCTGGGGGCATTACTTGGCACAGAGGAAATGAACCCAACCACTGGAGTTCTCTGAGACAAGACTGTGAGCTCCTCCACGGAGCAGCATCCCTGAATCAGTACTAAAATTATGGGAATGGTCGAGGGGGTTGGAGCGGGTGGAAACTTTTCCTTTATCCCTTCCTGGTTTTGTGGCTGGCCTAATAATTAAATTGACGTAAGGCAGATTGACAAAAGAAAAAAAAAATTAATTTCAGATACACAGAAGCTCCTAGAAGTATGAGACTCAAAGAGTGACCAAAGCCGGCAGTTTTTCTACCTTGTAGATAAATAAACCATAGATTTCTGAGGAATTGACAAGACAAAGAAGTTTGGGCTTGGAGGAGTCAATTAGTAAAGAAGGTTGGTTTATACAGCCTTCTCAGACCTGACTTCCCTCTCTCTTTACTTCCTGGTGCGAAGAGAGCACCTTTTCACATGGGAGATTGATTTTTTTCTTTTCAAGGGGACAGAGGAGGGTCAGAGTGGCCTTCTGGTACCAAAGGCTTCTTAAGTAAATTTTTTTAAATTAATCAATATGCCAAAGTGGCATATTTGGGGCAACGTGCCCTGAACCCTATCAGGGTTCAGTAAATAATATCCCTCTTTTGTGCCTAAGGTCTGGACTAATTGAGAAATAAGTCAAAAGTAAGAGAAGATACTAAGGCATAGGGAACAATAAAATTACATCTTTCTTGGTCGTAAAGACAAGAAAGGCATCTTGGTGGTGTGTCTCCTAACAGATCTTAGTCTGAAAGTGAAAAAGGCAGTACTAACTGAAGCCCGTGTTGGACAGACTCGCTGGATGGCGAGGACCTGCAGCACAGAGGGGAGGCAGCGAGGGCCTGCTCCCTGGGCCCCCGCGTCGGAAGGGAAAGGACCACATATTTTATTCCTCCTTTGTCTAACGATCGTATGTCTCCTACCTCACAAGAGGCAGAGTGAACAAAGTGTGTGAAGTGAAGCTGAGGATATTGCCTTGACTTTCTGTTCAGTGGCACCAGGAGTGGGGCTTCAGTGTCCCTTTGGTGAGACCACCACTGGTGAGACCCATGAAGTCTCCAACACTGAGACTTGAACAACCGAGCAGATTCCTCACCAGCAGGTCAGGGCTCTGGGGTGGAAACAGGAGTGTTGGGACTTCACACCCCTTTTCCTGCCCCTTGTCCTGGCATCCGGCTGACCCCCTAACGAGGGACATCTGTGGCAGTGGCACTCAGAGTCTCAGTTCCGGGAAGAACACAAGTCAGCCCCTGGAGAAGACCCTCGCCTCAAGCCCAGTTATCCTGAGTGCCTTCCTGCCGTGACTTTTGGTCCCAGGCTGGCCCACCAGCTGTGTGTTTGGTTCTTGATCTGCCCTGTGGCCCTTGTCACTCTGTCCCTCTGACCTCGGATTCAAGTCCCTTACATGGTAGCTAGAGGCATAAGCATTCTACACTGGGTGTCCCCCTTCCCTGCAGGAACGTTTTCCTAACTAAAGGGGGAGCTGTGAGCTGCTGGGCTGTCCCATGCTGGGGACAGGGAGTGGGCAGATCCCACACAAACCACACAGGAGGCCTCAGGTACATGCAGTGTCTGATCAAAGCTCCGGCTGACGCTGACACAAGGGTCAGCAGTCAGTAGAAGTGGGTGTGGGGGCAAAGGACTGATCCTAGCCTGGTGTCCTCCCACACTTAACAGGGTGAAAGGTGGGGTTTGATGTTAATTAGGTCTCTGACACTCAGGCAGCCCTATTGGGTTAAAAAAGTAGGCCAACGTTATTACTCTAAATTAGCAATTCCCTCTGCAAAGAGGAAAGACACTGGTTATTTTCTCTTACATGCGCATAAGATGTACCGTATTCCACTCAACACAGCTAGCAATGCAATGCAAAAGCAGGTTGTGACAGAGCATTTCAAAAAAGTTAAACTCCCACCATCAGCATTTTTCATAGGGTACCCCAATGTTCATGGCCGTGATTTTAACTAAAAGGTATCTTACACCTGTTGGTTTCACTGAGCTGCCTGTAGGAGTGTTGTGTAGGCAGAAGAGGTATTTAATACTACTGTACATTCAAGAGTAGATAAGGATCTTATTATGCATCTGGATTTAACAGTATGCAATTCAGAGAATCTTTAGGTAACATATGGGTGAAGATGAGCAGTATAATATTTTTCAAAGTTCTGCTAGTACTCTGTTCTGCAAGTTGTAACAATGCCTAGGAAAACAAACAAAAAGAAGCAGTAGGCAGCCTCTGATTACATCAGTTCAGCTAATTTCTGCGCTGTATGATTTCTCACAGTCTTTCCTATGTTAATGTTTCAGTGTTAAGTTTAATACAACATTATGAAACACGTGGTATGGTTTTGCTCCACAGGACTGCTGCTTCATTCAGGTGACCTATAGCCCATGCATATGTTTAAAACTAAAGTCATCATTTCTTCCCACTCCTTGCAAGCCCGTTCGAGGATGCTTTTATTCCCTGCATCTTAATTAATGGAAGTAGCAAGTAGGTGTTTGGATAACACCTGCGTCACCTTCATCTCAGCTTTCTGCCTTCTCTCCCCAGTCCATTAGCTTGGCCACCATATTGTATTGATTCTTCTTCAAAAAGGAAGCTGAACTTTTTTTTTTTTTTTACCATGCCCTTTTGTTTGGTTCATGCCCTTAATATCTCTCTACTCATGTATGTTTATTTTTTTTTATTCTTACCATAGAGCCAGCCACCCACGCCACACTCAGTAAGTTCAGTTAAACAGATGAATAAAGACCGGCATCCCATTCACATCTTTTCAAGCCTTTTAATACTAACTGGAGAAAATGAGTGACTCCTCATTAGGATGTGTGGCCGCAGTTCATCGGATCAGCAACTCACAGGGAGAACAGAAATTTGTAGTTCAAATTTTTAGCATTTTAATTCAAATGCTAAAAATGTTGAATAAATGGATAAAAATCTATATTGGGAAAATGTATACAAAAATCTTTGCTATATTTTGTATTTCAGTTCATATTTTGATGAATGCTATTATAAACATCTTACCACGGAAGTACAGAGAGTGAGATTTGAAAGTTCTGGTCATACCTTAATGAAAAGAGAAAATTTGAGAAAATAGAGATACAGGATGATTCTATTTATGTAAAACAAAAGTGTGCACACTCACAGAGACTCGCATGAAAAGGAAAAGGACTAGAAAAGTCTATGAAAAGTCTATAAAAATTGGTTACATCCAGGTAGAGGAAGGGAATGGAGAGGGCAAGGGAGGCAGTGAAAAGAGACTTCAGAGTCAAACTTCTCTTCTCTCTAGATTTTTCTCTGACCTTTATCACCCTGGAACAATAGTTTTGTTCCCTTTTTCAACTCCCTAATTTGCTTATCAGCCTTGTCTATTATGCAATCCAGCCCAGCTCTTGAGTTTTTAATTGCAGGGATTTTGCTTCGAAGTCCAGTATTTCTTTTTCTTTAAAAGAAAAAAAAAAACCAAAAACTTCTATGAAAGCCTGCTCTTCTATGGATGTGATCAGTTTCTTCAGGGTCTGAGAGCATAATTTTAGCTCTTTCCCTATTGCCGGTTTGCTCTCTGAAGTCTGTGGTCTTGCAGATCTTATTTCTCCTGTGCATTGAATTTGATCATTTTCCTGGTGGTGTTTTTCAAAGTTCTGAGCATTCCACGTTACCTCCTCATCTTTAGACTGGAAAGCAACTGCTCTCTGATGCCGCGATGACCTGATTTGCCTTCGACAGTGCATGATGGCCTGAATGAGGGAGGGGAGAAGGAAGGAGAGCATTGGTTCTGCATGTGGAGCTCCCTTTTTATTCACTTTTCCTTCTCCTCCCACACTCGCTGCTTTATCCGGGGGCAAAGATGTCAGCTGCCCTTTCTTTGTGTACATTTCGGAAAGACCTCAAGATTCCTAAGGAACTGTCCTGGTTTCTAAATGATGAGGCGTAGCCTGAGAGCTAAAAATGTGAGTTTTGGAATCGGCCTGACAGGGAGAGAATCCTAGTTCTGTTGCTTACCAGCTACATCAACGTGAGCAAGTTACCAATTGTTTTTTCAGTGCCTCAGCTTTCTTACCTGTAAAATGGGGGGAAAGTAATAATATCCTTCTCAGAGACTTGTTATGGGATAAATATGTTAACTCATGTAAACAGCACCTGGCACACAGTAACAACCCACAAAAGGCGTGGTGTTGTCATTCCAATCCTCTTAAGACAAAAACAAACTTAAAACAACAACAATAACAACAACAAAACCCTCTTTTTTTATTTGAAGAGATTTTAGAATTGAGCTTACTTGCCTGGGCTCAGTCTACCCACTTGGGGCAATTCTCTTTTAACGTTTTAAGTCTCATTTTCTGGATATAGAACAAAGCATGCATATTGAAAAAGTCATATCAAAGCCCAGTTAGGAAATGAATGAAGCCGTGTGCTTGGTTTTCCTTCTGTTGAGATGATGATTTTGCCTGTCCTGTGCTTTGCAAGATATGTAAACTCTTGTTACAAGATTATAAGAGCCCAAACATAATTTTTGTTTTTGTTACTTCTGCCAGTAGTGGCTTTAAGAAGAGCAAATCCTGCTTAGGAAGATATCGCATGGTTAGGTGCGGTCCTGAAGTACAAGTATTTGTGTTTGATATGGCTTTCCTTTGCTGTATCCATGCAGCCTTCATGGTCCGTCTCCTTTGTTTCTCTACTATCCTTTTATTCTGCAGTCCCCCTCTCTTCCTCCAGTTCAATCGCGCTGGCCTCCTAAATGATCTGTGAGCAGGTTGGCCATCCTTCCATTAAAAGGTCTTCGTTTTTGCTCTTCTCCTGACTGGGAGCACACACCTCAGATATCTGCCTAGCTAATTACCTCGCCTCTTCCAAGCCTTGGCTCCAATCTCAGCCTGTCAATAAAGCTCATTCTGATTACCCTCTTTAACACAGCAACATCTGCCCTGAGCGCTCTCCATTTTCCTTGCCATACTTTTGCTTTTTTTTAAAAAAAAAAAAAAAAACTCTATCACCTTGCAACACACTAGGTAATTCACTTATTTTTGTGTGTGTTTATTGTAATAAAAGCTACACAAATGGAGGATATTTGCTCTGTGTGCTGATGTCCTCCCAGTGCCTAAAACAGTGCCTGGCCCACAGTAAGTGTTCACAAGGTGATTTTTGCAAGTGGTTGTATAAATATGTAGAATAGTGAGCAACTCACGAATGCCCGGTGTGAATATTTTTAACCTATTTGTGGAAAAAGATCATCAAAATGTTGACAGTGGTGACAGCCCTACCAGCACATTGTGAGATATTAAAGAGACTGAGTCATTTTTGTTTATTTCTAATGAGCAAAATATTTATCCCAGATCCAAGTATACTGGCAAGAAAATGAGTGACACATTGCAATTAAGGTGATAGTACTGCCATTTGCGGTCAGTTTCAGGGGGTCATGTTGGGTTATCATGTCCTCCCTCACCTTAAAAATGGCAGACCTTCCATCATATGATTGCAGCGATGCTGGGGCAGACATGCATGTGCTCCATTCCTTCTATTCTGTGATCTCTTCTAACAAGTCTGTTTATTTTTGCTTTGCGTAGATGGATCCGTGGGTTTTACAAAGAGTCGATTCAGATCATTAAATCCTACACAAGGCTGAATAACAAAACAGAAAAATCTGTCCACAAAATGCTAAAATCCTTCCTCTGACTCAGAACCTTGCTTTTCTCAGTCTTTGAGTCATCACGTGGAAGATGGCTTTATTTGTTTAATTCCAGATTTATGGTGGCTTTTGCCTGAAATAAATGCGTGCAAGGAGGAATAATTTATTGGGTGAGAAAGATCAGACTTTAATTTGCAAAGCCATAAAAAGCTTAAGTGGTTTTCTCAATGTAGGAAGAAAGAGAGAGACAAAGAGAGAGAGAGAGATTAGTTATATTCTATATATAATATCCATAAGCAATGCCTAGTATAAGAATAGCAAGAATAGGGAAAGGGGAGAGAGCATTTCTGCAGAGGTCTGCTTTAGCTGCATGAGGAATGGCTATGTCCCATGGTACACTGCTCCAAAAGCTCTAAGCTGATAAGAACCCATCATTTGAGGATGGAGAGCAAGGAGCTGCTTTTTAGGATTGCCATGGAGTGAGGCAGGGCAACATAAGCATCCCCAATATTTGAGTCAGGCAACCCCATCATTCTTCATCCTCCTCCTTTAATGCCACCACAAATGAACTAAGTTAAAAAACAATATGCTTACTAGGCAATGAAGTGTCAAGATAAACGCCATCCCAATAAACATATAACATGTGTAAAATGGGTTCTTGATAAAGGAACTTCAGGTGGAATCTCCTGGCTTCCTTTCCAGGAAATTTGCTACTCCTAGGTTCAGGGTGAATAGAACTTCCAGGGCTACAAATGCCTGTGAAGTATACTTGAAGGTACATCCTGTGAAGGTGTTGGTAGGGATCAAGCAAAGAATTCCCTCAAGCTGTGGTTGGCAGGAGTGGAGGAAGTAAGTCCCTAGGGTTTGCACTGCCCTAGAATCCAAGCTCAGGAAGAAGACAACGTTAGTTTATTTGCAACACGGAGTCACCACATCAGAATTGGCTGTCTAGACTGTCTAATCTTAACTTTCCTTCACCTGTATGTCAAATACCCTCCTCCTCTTTTAAAAGGACACTTGTGATGGTACTTAGGGACCAAGCAGCAATCCAAGATGACCTCACTTCAAGATCCTTAAATTAATCAACCTGCAAAGACTCTTTCCAAATAAGGTAACATTTACAAGTTCCAAGGATTAGAACCTGCTATCTTTGGGGCCACCATTTGCCCAACTCCAGTGGGCAAAGAAGGAAACCTAATAGTACAGGATTAAGAGCCCATCACTGTGGTAGGCATGATGTTAGTGAGAGAGAAGAACTATTATGCCACGAACTACCATTTTTAGTAAATTGATTTGATGATCATGGGGAGTAGTTAAGCACAGTGCACTCACTTCCTAGCCTAAGACAATCCTATATTTGCTTCCTAGAAATGTATTTCATATTTATTCCAAAGCCTACATAGATTCCACATTGTACTTCAAATCTGAGGTTACTCACAGTTTTTTCTTCAATTAAGTGATGAAATCTTCCTGGTCTCTGCTATAAGCTTTTGATCAATCATTCATTCATAAATTTATTCAGTACACATTTATTGAATCAACAATGCAAGCCATGTACTATATTCTAAGGATACAAAGATGAAAAAACAATTACTCAAAGAATATCCAGCTCAGTTGAGTGATGTATGCCCTCAATATCTAGCAAATGAGGAATATTCAGTGTGCTATGGCAGCTCTAAATTTGATGTAATTTAATAGTGCTCTCATGGAGATGACAGTTTTCATCAGGGTTTTGAAGGGTAGTGGAGTTTACAAGGCAGCATGGAGGAGCAGGGAATCCAGGCAGTTGGAACAGCATGAGAAACTTGCAGAGTTACTAAGAATTATGGACTTGGGAATCTACAAGTAGCTTGATTCACCCAGAATGTAAAATGGGATTGGTAGTGGAAGATTAAGGTGAAGAGGCAGGTGAGAGAGGCCTCTGAAAAACCTTCCTCATTGTGGATAGGCATGAACCCTGAATAGCAGAATATAAGGCAAACCTTACTCAATTACCTCATTTTCCTGGTTGCCTGGTAGTATGGATTTGATGACATTGCAATCCCCCCACCCTTTCCCAGAAAGGAGACCAACACTTTTCAGATAAATGACCTTTCAAAGTCTACCTATTCTATACAGCCATCCTTTGACTTTGCTTACTCCCTTCTGTATTTTGTACAATATTTTCTCTTTATGAACCATAATGATACTCCAGGCATTCCTTAGTTTGGTATTGGAATGTTAGATTATGGAAATTTCTTGAAATATCCTCTTTCATATTTGAAAATATTTAGTGGCACAAATGGGTGGATTTTAGAGGTGAATTACCCTGTGTACATTTTGTAGATAGCTTTTATAGCATTTTTCTATGCTAACTAGACCTGGGTTCATAAAATTGTACTTTCTCCTGTGGTGGCTGAAGATATGACTAATGCTGCCCACTGCTCTGGGAGTTGAATTTCTTTCATTGCTCTGTGGGCCATCAGGCTATCAAGGACTTCAGAGAAAACAGGGATCGAAATTTGGATTTTATAGGCTGGAAAAAGAGTCAGCATAAGAAAGCAGACTGCTGTGGGCTGTGATTTGATGTTTGGCTGGGTTTGAATCTGAGTTCTAACATTTGCTACCTCTGTGACTTTGGGGAAGTCACCGTATCTCTCTGAATATGAGTCCCTTATTTGTAAAACAACACAGCCTGCATGATCAGCAGTGTGTATTCACGTTGGGGTGGGCGTTGTACAGGGAACCCACAAGGACGAGTGATCCCGACAGGCTTTTACTACCTGTGGACCTGGATAGTGAGTGAATGTAGTGATCATCTCAGTCTGAAATCACAGAGAACTATATGGAAAGCTCCTCCTAACTAGACCTGCCAAAGGACTCAGCCACCTGTGATCTTCGTAGAGAGGGAGCCAGGAACACAAAGACCTTGACCTTCTCTCTCCTCCTTCTGACATCCTGCCACTTTTCCATATTGTTTGAACCTAGTTCACAGCCAGAGGACAAAGGAGCTCACAGTCCACACAAGTTCACTGATAAGAATGAGGAAGGATGGATAGAGTGGCTATACCTGGGCAAACGGGTGCTGTCCCCCATGTAGTGCTACCTACTTTGTGGGAATCTACGAGAACTGAATGAGGTAATTCACCTTAATGTGTTAGCCATTATTAAAAATGTATGTCAGCCACAGTTTTCCTTTTCTTTCTAAATTTTTGTTTAAATTTTTAGCTGTTAGCATGATTAGGACTTATTTAATGTTTAGATTACAGTTCTCTATCTGTGTAAGGGAGATCTGTGTATGGGAGATCTTGGTCAGAGCCCAGAGCCCTAAGTATGATGTTCTTGTGGCAATTGTGAAATGGTTGTTTACAGGATATGGAATGCAGACCAGAGGGACCTGGGTTTGAATTTGCAATTCCATCACTTCATGTGTAGGAGACCTTTGCAAATCGATTAACTTCCCCCAGCGCTCCCTCGTGAGTTTTCCGTGGGATTCCGCGAGTACAAGCCTGTACCACACCATGCAAATTTGGGTGCTGTGTGTTCCCTAAATTGTCCATTTCTTTCCTCGTGTGGATGCCCTGTCCTGTCCATTTCACTGGGACTCTGATTATTAAGCAAGAAGCCATTGCTCTAATGCCTTCAATGCTGCATATTCCACCTAAAATCCAAAACCCCTGCCGTGCTTTATCTGCCTTTTATATAATCAGCTGTAATAAGGATTCTGCAGTTAGAATTTAGCTGACAATTTTGTTAGTGATGAACTAAGCTGAGGAGAAACTAGCTCAACTCTTTCTTAACAGGAGGGTCTCCTGTGGAGGTAATAGGTAGCAGAAACTTGTTAAATCAGCAGACATACCTCAGAGACCCAAGCTGCAAAGAAATATTTTGTTAGGAGATGTGAGTAAGAAGCTTACTGATGGCAGTAAAAATGGACTAAGTTGTATTTGCTTTGTGTATGTGTGTCTGTGTTGGGAGGAGAAGGGGTTCTGGAAGGATTTCCACCAAAATATGAACAGTGCTTGTGCCTTGGTGGTTGGACCAGAAGACATTTTTATTTGTTCCCTATCTGCATTGTTTCTCTGTTTCTCTTTAAATAGTATTTTGCTTTACTAATAAGAGTAAAAGTAATAAAATTATTTTACTTTAAATCATACTTCTAGTGTAAAAAAGTAAATCAAAGGACATCCTGAAGAAACAACAGGAGAGATGTAGACTGCATTTGAGGGAAAAAAAACTAATATTTGAAAAGTAATTGATGTTCAAAACATAGAGTAACATCATATTCTAAGAAATAAAAAACTTTTGAGAACTTACTATAGCCTTGCTACTTAGAGCTAAAGTTGAAGCAGGCCTTCAGACTTGAAGACAAATGTTGAAATTATGCCAGCAGTTTTTTCAGCTAAGTAGAGTGGGATGAAATGGTCATGAATTTTTCCTGGATGTGTCAACGGAAAATGGCATTTTGCGGGGGGGGAGCTTGAAGTACAAGCCTGATTTTGGTGCCCAAAGGAGGGGCAGGGCACTTTAGTCAGAGAGAAGGCCATAAGCAAAGGCTTGATGGCATCTGAGTGAATGACACACTAAAGGCATGTATTGTCTGTTGTGAAATTTACAAAGCCTGACTTTTAAGACCCATAGTGACAAATGTATTTTTCAAGGATGATTTAAATGTAGCTTTTCTATGAAAGAAAGACAGCAAATTAACAACTCCTCTGTTGAAAAAAGGATGCAGAAACACAGAAAATTATATGATTTTAATTTAAAAACAATAGTTCAGTTGACCTCATCTAGGCTAAATTAAGAAGGATCTCTATGTGCAGGGCGCTTTCTGAGTTACTCTTAACTTCTCTTTCCTGATTGTTTCCTTCACTTCTTAGACCGCTTCATCGATCAAACACCCAAAGTTGTACAGCGTTAGCTTTAGCTCCAGGAAATCTCCCTGCCAGAATAAGGCCAACCCAGCCAAACTGCACCTTTCCCCCTTCTCTACCCATCACATGTCCCCAGGAAGGCAGCTAGATTTCTTGAACTGGAATCAATTTTACCTTTCCCAGGGCTACATTGAAACAACACCAATTACTGGAAGATTTCTTCACCACCTCAGGTGTTTTGCTCATGTATTCCTTTGATACAGTCCCAGGACCCAAACTAGCCATGTCGGGGGGGGACACAGATCCAGCTCCTGCTGTGATGCTATGACTGCTTGGATAATAAGAATAACAGTTGGCATAAGTATCCTTATATATCAGGCACTGGACTGAGTATTTTGTAGAGAACACCTAATTTAATCTTATAACCACCCTACGAGGTAAATGTTTTTATCCCCATTTTATAGATGAGGAGAGTCTCAGCCAAGGTCACATATTGTATGTGACAGAACTAGAATTCAAGCAACAACTTGATGAGTTGTACCTGTTGTAGGGCAGAGAGCTTGTCCAGAATTGAATTTTCTTGGGTGACTGGCTAATGGTGTATACTTTATAAGAAAATAAAGGACCATCAAGGTGATTTCTATCTTCAACTTTGCACACAGTTTTCCAGAGCAAGGTGCCACAAACATCACTGACTATCACTCTTGACTTCATACCTAATCCTCCATGCCTCAAAGTTAAGTTGTGTGTTTGATTCAGCTTGCATTTCTTTAATGAAAAATGATCTCGAGGGTCTTTCGTGTGCTTATTGGCCATCTGTATATCTTCTTGGGTGACATGTCTAATTAATGCTTTTTGAGTATCCAAGTGGTTGTTGTGTCTAAAGTTGTAATAGTCCAAAGTGAGTGTGTTTGTAGGTTTAAGCACTGAAAGATTTACTATAAACATCATGTCTCTGGCATCTTAAGGCTTTATGTCTCTAATTCTCTCCCAGACCAAGGAAGAGGAGCCATCAAACATGGAATAGGGTGATATACTGGGCATGATACTGTTCTCTCAATTTTACCAGCCAGTCACTGACCCTGATGAACAATACAGCTAAATGGCCTTTGTTTTTATGTAGCTCCATGCATTTGTGACGATACTGAGGGTATTTTTCTTAGTGAGGAAACTGAATGCTCTGGAATTCATTGTTGCCATTCTACAAATGAAGATATCATCTAGGGAATTGCCAGAGAAGAGGGCATATCTTGGTAAAATTTTCTTTAAAAAGACATTGTAATTAGAAGATGAGAAACACTAGAAAGACAGTAACACACTAATTTCTACAACCACAAATTTACATCCATTACAACAATTACTAGGTGATTGTTTTAAAAATTGAAATCACTCATGATCCGTAAAACAGAATAAAGTAAGGATTTGGATGGGACCACACAATCCTCAGTTTGAGGAATCTGTTGTCAGCCATAAACTTATGGAATTTTTAGAGTCAGTGGAATTGTCTTGTGGGATTTTTATTACATAGATGAGAAGATTTCCCCCAGAGATACCAATTTGCTATGTGGCCTTGGGCTAACCATGTCCTAGATTGGCATATAATGCCTGGCTATTTTTTGTTGGTTTGTTTTGAGTTTCCCTGGAGAGAGCATACTTTCAAATCTTTCAAATCCATTAGTTGAGCCAAAAAAACACAACTTTACAAGACGAGCTCCTTCACTCTTGAAGGAAAAAAAATTTTTTTTTTGAGGGGGGTATATATTCCAGGATTTAGCAAATAGCTTCTTTCAGATCAGGTTCTCACTAAATATTTGTTAAGTGCATGACCTGAGGAAATACAGTGATTGAGTTTCTTAACCACATCCTTCCTTTCCTCTCCTAAGCAATGCCAAGAATCAGAGGCTGGTAGAATTATTGGGTTCATTGCTTTTCTCTTTAGCAGCAGAGACCTTGTTAAAAAGGAATTCTATATCCAGTCAGGGAAATGTTCAGTAGTGTTTAGAGCAGAATGTTACCTGCTGTGAGAAGGGAATGAGTCCATGTCATCCACAAGCAGTCTGGTCAATTAAGCACCTGACTCCAAGGTGGACTGATGGAGCTCCTAACCTTGAGAGCTGATGGGGAAATATTATGTTTGGTGGTTAAATTAATGCAGAGGAAAGTTAAATGACCCAGGCTAAGACGAACAATGAGTATATTCTTCATTCATTTATTTAATGAATATTTAATGCAAGGCCACTATTTGCTGGATACTGTGGGCATAAAAAGAAACACAAAATAGAGTCTCTGATCTAAAAAAAAAAAGGTCACATCCTATGAAGGAGGACAGGCTCGTACACTCTTAACTCTTAATTACTCTTAATTATAATGTGAAGTTATAATTCTGTACTATTGTACTATTGGTTTTTCCAGAGTCTTGTGATATACAGAGGAGGAAGCCATTGGCTTATTCATTTGAGAAGGATATAGATTTAGAGAATACACTCATAAATAATATGTCATTTGCCTTTGGCCTTGAAGGATAAGCAGAATTCGGCCAATAAAAAGAAGAGAGGAAGCCTTCTTTCAGAATTAAACCTTCAGATGTTTTTCAGTCACTTAAGTTTCCTGAATTTTATGGTCCTTAGTAAAACAGGGATGATATTGGAAATGTTCACTGAATACAACTCCATGCCAAGGACTGGACTAGGTAAAGGGCACTCGATGATTGAAGTGTTGTCCCTGTACTTACAGAGAAATGTACAGTCCACAAAGGGAGGCAGTCATTGACAGGAAGAATCACCATAGACCAAGGCCAGCTAGTTTTTTCTTTAAAGGGTTCAATAGTGTTTTAGTCTTTATGGGCCAAAATGTCTCTTTGGAGACTACTTGACTCAGCCATTGGCACATGAAAGCAGTTGTGGACAATATGTAAATGAATGGATGTGACTGTTTTGCAATAAAACATCATTGACAAAAACAGGCTGCAGGCAAAATTTGAACTATACACTGTAGTGTGCCAGTCACTGAAATAGAGGCGAGACGGGAGGAAAACTTGATTACTAATTATGGGTAGTTTAAAAAACAAATATGCAACAGATAAGAAGAACTGATCAGCTTTGTGAACCTAAAGAAAGAGATAACCTGGGGCATGCTCAAATGACTAGAAATTGGGTTTATCCAGGACTAGCAGAGCAATTGCAGTCCGGGGAAATACATGCTCTAGCAAGCTTCAGGGAGTCCCTTGAGGGTTTGGGATGGACTATGTTTATGCGCAAGGAGTGCATAGAGGTGGACATCCAGCCAGAATCCAAACAGTAAGTTCACTGGTGTGGGGATGGGGAGAAATTCTTAGCAAATCTTATTGGTCAGGAGAAGCCTTGGGTCTTTTGTAAATCAGGCATTTAATGGAAATCGGTGTGTCGGGTCTTAAGTGCCATTCTTCTGATGGTGTATGCGTAAGATTCTCCATTCCATATCTTCTGGTTTCATTTTAGGTTGAAATTCTTTCACAGCTTCACTAAAAAACTCAAATGAAAACAACCTCGTGGTGTTAGTTTTTACCCTTCAGATAAGTTGAAAGTTTAATAGTCTCTCCATGCCTGAAACTTGCAACATTGTCTAAATTTGTGGAATTCTTCTTGAGAACCATCTGGAAAAAGGTAAATAAAACTTTAAAAGATAACATGCATAGAGCTCCTGCTAAGTATTTGCTTTGCTCAATACATTACATGTTTTCCTTCAGGCCTCATAACCATGATGTGGGCAATATTATTACCTCTATTTCACAAAAGAAGAAATTAAGACTCCAATTGCTAAGTAAGTTGCTCACTTAGTAAGCATCAGGTACAGAACTTGAACCTAGATCTGTCTTTAGCCTTAGCCTTCAACACACTATAACATACTAGTACCATGCTAGGGAAACTTGATATGTGCACTAGTTTTATTGCAGTGATTCTGCAACCAGGAATTTACACAAAGAAAGTAAGACAAGTGCATGTGATTTAAGTATGAAGTATTAAAAACTCATTAAATGTCCATTAATGAGAAATGAATAACTAAAGAATAATCCATTTATTCAATTAAATATAATATAGCTTTGGAAAGGGTAAGGTAGAGCTATGGCTATAGAAATGAAAAGATGGCTGTGACCAGGCTGAGTAAATTAACAGCCTGTGTATTAATTTGTATTGTGTGACCCCATATAATATAATTATATATGACCCCATGTATGTATAATTAATATATGAAGACTGTCTCGTTGGCAAGTGGTGTTGGGAAGGCAGGACAGCCTCATGTAAATCAATGAAATTAGAACACTCCCTCACACTATACACAAAAATAAACTCAAAACGGCTTAAAGACTTAAATATGAGACAGGATACCATAAAACTCCTAGAAGAGAACATGGGCAAAACATTCTGTGACATAAATCGTAGCAATGTTCTCCTAGGCGGTTTACCCAGGCAATAGAAATAAAAGCAAAAATAAACCAATGAAAACTAATCAAACTTATAAGCTTTTGCACAGCAAAGGAAACCAAAAACAAAACAAAAAGACATCCTACAGAATGGGAGAAAATATTTGCAAACGATGTAACTGACAAGACCTTCATTTCCAAAATATACAAGCAACTCATACAACTCAATGACAACAACAAACAACCCCATCAAAAAATGGGCAGAAGATCTAAACAGACATTTCCTCCAAAGAAGACATACTGATGGCCAACAGGCACATAAAAAGATGCTCAACATTGCTAATTATTAGAGAAATGCAAATCAAAACTACAACAAGGTATCACCTTACACCAGTCAGAATGGCCATCATCAAAAAGTCAACAAATGATAAATGCTAGAGAGGATGTGGAGAAAAGGGAACTCTCCAACACCGTTGGTGGAAATGTAATTTGGTGCAGCCACTGTGGAAAACAGTATGGAGGTTCCTTAAAAACTAAAAATAGACTTACCATATGATCCAACAATCCCACTCCTGGGCACATATCCAGAGAAAACTCCAATTTGAAAAGATGCATGCACCCCAGTGTTCCTAGCAGCACTATTTACAATAGCCAAGACATGGAAGCAGCCTAAATGTCCATCAGTAGATGAGTGGATAAAGAAGTTGTGGTATATGTATACGATGGAATACTACTCAGCCATAAAAAATAATGAAATAATGCCATTTGCAGTAACATTGTTGGACCTAGACATTATCATACTAAGTGAAATAAGTCAGAGAAAGACAAATGTCATATGATATCAGTGATATGTGGAATGTAAAGAATGATACAAATGAACTTATTTCCAAAACAGAAACAGACTCACAGACATAGAAAGCAAATTTAAGGGTGCCAAAATGGAAAGGGTGGTAGAGATAAATTAGAAGTTTGGATTAGCAGTTTCAAACTACTATATATGAAATAGATAAACAATAAGGTCCTACTGTATAGCACAGGGAACTATATTCAATATCTTGTAATAACCTAAATGAAAAAGATATGAAAAATAAAATATATATATATATATATATATATATATAACTGAATCACTTTGCTATACATCAGAAACTAACACAACATTGTAAATTATACTTTAATTAAAAAGTAAATAAATTTTAAAAGTTTTGTAATGTAAGAAAAATATACAGTACAACATATTACTGCTTGGATACATTGAAAAAGTTTAAATATGCGTCAAATCCATAACATTGCTTATCCAATGGGTGTGGGAATACATATTTGACTCTATACATGGCTGTGTACATTTAAGCAAACATGCCTGAATGATGTTTTTACTAGTTTAGGATATTTCTGCTTGGGGGCAGGTGGAATTAGGAATAAACTCTTTCTTTCCGATTTTGCTTTATTTTCTTGGATTCTGAACTGGTGTCTGGAGTGTCTTGTCCTCTGTCAAATCACATTTCCATGGCCTTTTGCTGCTTTGGGGTTGTCTTGGAAAGCAATCACTGTGTACCCTTGCTTACAGCCATTTTATTCCCAGTTGAAAGCTACAGCAGAGTAGTTTCAACATTACACTTCATCTTGAGCATCTCTGGTTTATGCTTTCATTCACTTTTGTTCAACATCGTTTCCATCTTCCCTGGTGCTTCAGCTGGACATGGGTGAGGTGATAGGGCTGAAATGTCCCTGGACGTCCTCTGGTTTGGAAGTAGTGATCACTACAAGTGACACTGATCCAGTGGCATCCTTTTAGTTTCCTGATCCTTTCAAACTCTGGAAAGTGTGCTTATGGAACTCAAACAACGTTTCAAACAAGTTACTTATCTCTTTGACAATGCTGAAAATGACGTATGGAAGCTGACTTGACCCAGGATATGATAGAATAACCTGAAAAGGATACTTTACATGTCAGGTCTTCCCTCTCAATTACTGTTTCTAAACTTCAGTGGCACTTTCGAAACAACAGGAAAGCTTGTAGAGAGTTCAGATGGTTCTATACACAGAGAGTATGATTTCATTAGTCTGGGGTGGGGTCTAGACTAATGATTAGATGGCTTAAGCATTTCCTGGGTAATCATGATCTGGAGCTGGAACTGACAACCACTGTTCAAACTCCTTTATTTGGGGGATTACCCTTTGGATAAGTTATTTCAGAGAACAAATCTCCCAACCTCCTGATGGGTCTCTCATCTTCAGTGGAAACATCACTATTTTCAACCTATGTCACTTTCCTTTGGAGTCAATAAAGCAGTGAAAAAGCTTTGCATATGAATACATAGTAGCAGGCTTTCTTTTTAAATTTTTATTTATTTACTGATTTATCAGACCATCCATTACTCCTCAAAGAATTGAAGGTCACAAAGACATTTCTGTTAGAGTGAACAAAGTAGATGGTCTTCTTGATCCTTTAATTAAAGTTCTTGCTTATTAGCTCTGGAAAAGCATGCTTTCATGTTGCTCAAAGACTATGTGGATTCTATTACTTTTTGAGTTTTGCTTCTATTTTAACACATTTGTCAAAGTTCAGGATCAGAATCATTGAAACCTGTTACATTCTGCATTGGCTTCAGAGATATTATGGTAACATTTTTGATAAAAGAACAACCTTTCTGCCTTATCTCAGACTTCTCCCTCAGTCTCCCTTTCCCTGCCACCAAAATAAAAAGTGGGAATAAGAAAGGAGTATGTCTTAAATTTTTTGTAACTCAGAGACATAAATTATCCTTATAAAGATCTATTTTATGATTCTACCAATAATCAGAATATATTTCTTGGCTTCTGAAATCGATGACACAAACACTGCCTTTCTGCACTATACATGAGGAAATGCTTGTTTTTGTTAAACTATATTTGTATAAGTCATTATCATAGTAGCTTAGCACTTTGACAAGCACACGAGTTTAACACAAAACAACTCTAACTCTTCAAGTTGAATTTTAATGTCTTTCTTCTTCTCAAAACATAGAGCACTTTGATTGATTTTCATTTGTGAGCTTTTTGTTGTTGTTAGCAGAGGTGATCTAGAGATTATCAGGAATGCCCAATCTCTCCGCAATTAGTCTTTATAAATGTGCACAAAGCTCAACAGCTTATTGGAATCTCATTGCAAAGAGTGGGAAGTCTCTGTCCCATTCTAACAAAGGCTCAGCAAGGTCACAAGAGCCACACCCCTGATAAGCATTAGACTCTTGGTCCTGAAAGAATAGCTCTCAGGCCAGCAGCATCAGCATCACCTGAAAACTTGTTAGAAATGTGGATTTTGGGCCCCACCCCAGACCCACTGAATCAAAAACTCTGAGAGTGGGTCCCGGAAACTTAGGTTTTAACAAGCCCTCCAAGTGCGACTACTGCGCCACGAAGGCTAAGCTCTGCTCTCCTCTAGACTGGGAGCTCCCTGAAGGCGATGTCATGGATGCCCCACCACCCCTGTGTCCCTAATGTCTAGGAGACAGACGGAATTGGTGTGTAAATAGAAGAATCTACTATGCAAATAGCAGGAGCTGGAAATCTATGAACTGACAGCAAGTAAATGCATGTTAATACCTGCAAGATACCTGATGGTGAGAAATAAGGGTGAGCTAGCTTGGGACGTTCATGAATGTGAGTTCTACAGGAATACCAAAGAATAATGTCAGGTCTACAATTTCTTATCAAATCTTTTTTTTTTTTTAAATCTTGCCTTAAACTGTATCATTTTAAGGAATAATCTGTATTAACATTAATACATAGACTAACCCCAAAGAACTAGTCTTTGAACTGATATTCAGCCTAAATCATGGCCAGTGAGTTAACTCACTTTCCAATAGCATATCTGATCATGTGGAGGTAAATTAAAATCAATGCCTCTTAGCCAGTTGATGTAAACAATTGAAGCCTTGAGTTAATGCTTTGAAACTTTTTTAAGCAGTTGGATCCTTTTCTTTGAGTGCAGTTTTACTCAGAAATTCTGTGTATCAAATAATTAAAACAGAATGGCTCTGGGTGGAGCAGGGCGAGGATATTGGCATCAGTCTTCTCTCCTGGCTGTGCTAGAGCCTGTGTCATTGGTGGTTGGGAGTCTAGGGTCATTGCAGACACAAGAAACATAGTTTAATATTCCTTGTACCAGGAAAACACTTTCGGACCTGCATGGCTTCAGGTGATATTTATGTAATGCTTTATATTTTTCAGAGGACCTGTGCTTTGAAATCACTTTTAACTGTTGTTGACAACTGATGAGTCATGTCAGTTGTGACACTACCAGGCCAACTTTTAGAAATCTGGAAATCATAAATATTCCTGAAACTTCCCCTCCTTTGACCCTCACTATCCGAGTGGTAACTTACATATGTATACATGTATATATATATGTATGTGGGTGTGTATATGGGTGTGATGGGTATGTGTGTATGTATATGTGTGTGTGTGTGTGTATATATATATATTCTTTTCTAGTCTTCAGTAGCTAATGAAAAACTGTAACACCTGGCCATTTATTTTCCTCCCTATCTAATTCCTTAGCAACTTTATCTGTGGCAAATAAAAAGCAACTCCTGGAGAGACTGATTTGTGAGGTTATTGAGAGAGAGGGGTAGAACTGGGGCGAGGAGGGCCGTTGCGACAGGGAGGATGCTCGGATATGGGATCTGCAAGCGTGGCAAAGCTGGGCAGAAAGAGGCTTTTCTTTTCTAGGAAGGAGTCCACAAAGCTGTGAAGAACTAGGTGTGCGGAAGTGTGAGGAATGAGATGAACAGGTGGAGCTGGCTTGATCAGACTATAAATCAGGGAATGTTGTAGCCAGAAGTGGCCCTCTTGTTAGGAGCAGTTGTTAAAGAAATGTTATGCATTGGTTCAGGCTGAAGGTGGGCCGATGTTCAGGGACCTCAGGGAACAAGACAACCAAAGTTTGGTTAACAAACATTAACCAATCTGCTTGATCAGTGAAGACAAAGCAGTACAGAGAATCATTTATGGGGCGAAAACTGGGAATTTGAAGAGTCTGTGTCTGGTCTTATTATAGGTAAATATGCGGACATCCTTGAATCTTATCTAACTCATGTGGGGAAAGGTGGTTCCCGATAGGAAGGTGATTCCCAGGACACAAAAAGGGAGGAGGTGGGATTTCCTAACCTTCACTGTTTTCCAGGATCACAGGGCTTGGATACAATTTTGCATCGTCATCTGTTACATATATCATCTTAAGTACTCCTCATTAAGTGAGAATAATACGTTTTTGCCATTTTATAGATGAAGAAGCTGCAGTTCAAAAGGACTAAAGAACAGGCTTGACATCACAATGTAAACGTTCAGCTGCAAATCTGGGGGCTGGTTTCTCTCTGCTCTGATGTCAGAGAAAACATGGAGATCAGGGAGACGGACCGAAGGGCCATCTTCTATATCTAGAGCTTAGAACTGCCCAGGTCAGAAAGCACTTTCCTAGCACAAAAATAATTTAAACTACGCCTCCCTTAGTCCCAGTGCCCCCCACCCCACCCCCGCAACAGTCTCCAATACCACCGAAGGGGAGACCGCTAGCGGCAGCCCCGCCTGCTCCAAGCAGAGCAGTTTGCTTTAACTGTTTGACACATAGAGCTTCTGACTGTAATTCACTGAAAGAAAGAGATCCAACTGCTTAAACACTTTTGCCGAGTATTAACCAAAGGCTTCACTCTGACCCAAAACATTTCCTGGATTAACCTGAGGATTCTGCTGGCTAGATTCCTAGATTCTAGGAGTTTACTGGACTTTTTGGTGCTTGGATAACGTATTGAGCAAAACCCAGAATTCTAGGTCTGTTTTTCTTTTCTCCTAAACCTAGACTTTTTCACTGGCCTATTTTTCTTCAATCTCCTCTGTATTATCTCCATCTTCCTATTTTGGTCATTGCAAATTATATTGTTGTAGAACTCTCCTACCTGGATAGGACATTTCGAGAGTAATTATCCCGGGAGATAAATGCCACATTTTGATTGCAGATCTTAGCAAGCATATCATATATGGAAAGTCACAGCTTAGTTGATCAAATTTATGTTGCTGGTAAGTCCCTGGCTGTAAATTAGTTTTACCTTTGTGACTGTTTTCTTACTGGTTGTTATCCTTCCCTTAAAAGGCAGAGTTCATTCCAGCTGTACAATCTTGTTTGTTATCATTTCCCGCTTATTTTTAGAAATAGCTTTTAAGTGCTCAAACAGATAAGGAAGTACCACTTTTATATATGGTTTTTTAACCATGTCTACTTTTTAGGAAGATAAATGCAGCCGTTCCACACTCCTCCCTTAAAACAAAATAAACAAACCAGTCCCAGATAGCTTCTGAACATAATCACAAATGGAAAGATTGGTTTACATCCTACATGACTTCCAGGAGGAAGCAAAGTGTTCTCAAGATTTAGAAGCTCGCTCTAAAAATGTTCTTTGTTTTGTTTTAAAAGGAAGCTTAATTACAAAGAAAAGCTTTAGTCCTCCCTTGGGGAATAGTATTTTTATAATGATAGTAGTCTTTTCATACAGTAATTCTTTTATAGATAAAGGATGCTTGTGTTGGAAGCCTTTGGAACTTACTGAAATGCATACGTCCCCAGTGGGTTTTCAGCATATCCATTTAGGGAGGAAGATGGATACAATCATGAGAGCTGACATCTGGTACAACCAGATATTTTCAGTTTAGTCTTCACAGAGGTCTTTTTTCAATGACTTCTAGAGATTGCCTTATATATTTTGGCTACAGGACTATTATGAGTCTCAGATACCATTTTCATGCCCCGTTTAACCTCTCTTTAAGTATTTGGATCCGATGCAGAACTTCCTTTATACTTAAGTCCACCCTGCTATCAAAGTGCTCCTCCCCAAGGAGTGTTGATGGAGGCCACTGAGCCAGTCCCCCTCACCCATCACCTCTGCCACCTTAGACTGGAGGCCTGGAGACCACACTCACCTGCAGACTGTTCTGCCAGCCACTCACAAATCTTTCTCTCAGTGGTGTCCCACCACCGTCGGTGTCAGAGCCAATTGCAGCTTCCAGGCCCAACCATCTCAAGACATTGAAATGTCCTTAGCCAACCAAAGGCATGCCTCTGTTCGAAGGAACTGCTCTAAGGGGCCTGAGAGGTCAGCATAGGCGAGTGCCCAGCATATGAATCTCATTGCTCCAAATGCAAACTTGTAGTAGTTCCCTTGGGTTCTGGGGAATTAAGTAATTTCTCTCTAACATTAGAAACCATTTGTAGAGTTCAACTCACAACATATGAAGCAAGTAAGTAAATGAATGAAGAGCGAATGAAAGAAATGGTAGAAGCCCTTCTTAAAGCCCCAGTATAATAGCTTCGTTTGAAAAGCTATTTCCCTTACAACCATCTTTCCAGGTGGCATGTTCAGGGCAACTGAGAGAAAAAGAGGACACTTGGTGCCTGCAGTAGCCTTTCTTGCCTCCTACCTGGGTCCAGAAACCAGAGGTAGCTCCTCCTGCTTATAATAACAATTTTGCCATAATTTCTGCTCCAGACTGATGGACTCCCCAGATTCTGATATTTCACACTTTAGGAGAAATGTTTGGAGGCTGACAAAAATGACAACAAAACTGTTGGTAGATACCTCGTTTGTTTTATTTATCCTGTTTCTGCCTCATGTTTTCATGGGTCAGCTGTCATCTGAACAGCTCTGATTATATATTTTAGTTGTTAATTTAAATCTCAAAATGCCTACCAAACCAGCACCCTCCCTTTTATGTCATTAATGATGAGAGATACTCTTTTCAGCTTTTTTGTGACTCAAGTGAACCTATCCTCTCAGAACTTTCTGTGATGATGAACAGAAAATGCTTTATAAGCGTATGAGTGATCAGGGACGAAACAATTTTTGTGCTATGCTTGTTGTTAAAAATGATGGCCATATTATATAAAATATTGCTATTTATCCCAAATCCACGCTATCAGTGTGGTCTTGGCCTTATTGTCATTCTCCTCATCCTCATCTAAATTGTTAAAGAAGGGATAAAGTTTGTGATAGTCCCTCTAGAGGGTACTTTATGACTGCTAATTAAACCAGATGCTTTGTTTAGGTTGTGACACAGAATAAATCCAACGAATGTCACACTCAAACTTAGATCATTGGCTTGGGGTGGAGGGTGGGGTAGGGGCAGGGTAGCAGGGGTTGGTGTTGAAGCAGCAACAATTCCTGGTAGGCAACGGGTGAATGCAAATTCTTAGATCCAGGAATTGAGCTGCATTGATAGTTGGGTTGTAGGGAAAAAGGAAATATATAAAAACAGGAACCAGAAGGGCAACCTGGGTCCAAGAGGAAATTGGCTTATGGGGAAGAATTGAATGTGAACTCAGAAGCTAGGATAGAGAAGGACTCCGAGCCTAAGTTATGTCAGTAGTTCTTCAAGTTAGTGCCTTTTCATGCAGACTTCATGTAAGTAACTGTTGTCAGAAAAATATCAATAAAGCACACAGCTAAAATTACCCTACCTAACATCTTTCAAATGTATCTCCTCACTTTAGGAGGCAGACCAGATTCCTGACATATTCTTAACATACCCGTTAGAACTTATGTCCTCTCTACCCTTCTGGTATTCCTCATCTCTTTTATTTATCTATGCAATATAGACTGAGTTGCAGTCCTGGAAGGTAGACTAAATTTCACCTCTGATCCATTGCACATACTGTTTCCTTTGCCCAGGCACTCAACACCCCGCCCAACCCCCCAGCCTAGAAGTGTATTTTCAGTTCTCAGCATAGAGGCCAAGAAACCACATTATTTCTTTATCTGCTTACTCTAGTTGGTTTCCACCATTAGAATGTAACTTCCTGAAGGCAGAAGAGTCTATGTAGTTCTTTACTGGATACCTACTTCCTAAGATGCTATCTGGCCTATAAGCAGGCACTTTATAAGTATTTGTTGAATACGTGAATGAATGGGTGAATTGAAAGATTGACAGATGGATAAATGGATGGATAGATGGACGGACTAATAGATGGAATATATATATATTCGATAAATTGTTATCTTTTTAGATGTCAAATAAAGCTTAAAATTTCATTTGCAAAGGGCATATACTCTTGGTACCAGATCTAATTCTCCTGGATGTCTAGTTGATATTTTAGCCAGAATGTTTCTTGAATTTTTATATAAAACCAGTTCTATCTTCTGGAGGTTTGACAGGGAGTGAATGTCTCTGAGTAATTAGAACTTTACTGATATCATTCCATTGTGTAGCAAAGTAAACTATTCAGAGAGCAGTAAGGCAGGAGGAAGACATATATGCCAGCATTTTTACTGAGGCTCTATTATGTGTCAGGCATTGCTTAAGAGGTTTAATGATTAATCTTATCTCCTCTTGTCATTGTGAATCATGCATTATTATTCTAATTTTATATATAACACTTACGTATGTGTGACCTATATGGATCCTTAGTGTAGTAGCATTGGGGTTGAACTCATGTCCCAGAAAGCCAGATGATGAAAAAATACATTGCATCTTTGACTTGTATATCTTAGACGCCTTAAAAGAATAGTTAATTGACAGCTATACTTGTTAATATTACTTTTTTTTCTTTCCCATTTACCATATACCTTGGATACTCCCAAATGTCTTTTTATTCTCTCTCTCACTCTTGCTCCTAAATTTCATTCTCTTTCTTAACCACTTCTGTTTTTGGCTCTTTTGTCCTTCCCTAATTCTTGATCACAAAGGCCCAAAAGAAACGGCCAGTTTGTTTTTTTTTTTTAATTGAAGTATAGTCAGTTTACCATGTGTCAATTTCTGGTGTACAGCATAATAGTTCCATCATACATATACATACATATATTCATTTTCATATTCTTTTTCATTATAGGTTACTACAAAATTTTGAATATAATTCCCTGAGCTATACTGAAGAAAATTATTATTTATATATTTTACATATAGTGGTTAATATTTGCAAATCTTGAACTCCCAATTTATCCCTTCTCACTCCCTTTCCCCCAATAACCGTAAGTTTCTTTACTATGTCTGTGAGTCAAAAATGGCCAGTCTAGGCAGAAAAGGGACATAGCCTTGGAATATGATTGGAGTTAGGTGTGTGTGTGTGTGTGTGTGTGTGTGTGTGTGTGTGTGTGTGTGTGTGTGTTGGTAGAACTGTTTTCCATGATATCTCTCAGTGAGTCATTGATTTATTGATTTTTATTATGAAATCATTTTATCCCTACCTCACCAGCTTTCAAATAAGACGTGTATTGCTAAAAGGAATGCACTTGGGTATTTATGGTGTTTGATTTTGTTGTTATCATTTGGACAGCGGATCTTTCTTTTTGCCCAACTGTTACGGGTTAAATTTAGTCCCTAAAACAGGCATGTTGCAGCCCTAACCCTCACTCCCTTGGGATGTGACTTTATTTCAGAATGGGGTTACTGCCCACGTAATTAGTTAAAATGGGGTCATACTGGAACAGGGTGGATGTTTAACCCAGTGACTGGTGACCTTGTAAGAGGAGACAAGGAAGGGTCCTCCCATCGAGGCATCAGCATTGTCCTACCAACACCTTGACTTTGAACTTCTACCATCTGGAATTACGAGACAATAAATTTATGTAGTTTTAGACCAGTTCGTTTGTGGTACTTTGACATAGCAACCCTTAGAAACTGAAATACAGCTTTTTAAGGCAAATTATTCTGGGACAATATTGACAGTCCAAGGAAGAGGTCCTAGGACGACTACTAAGGTGGATACATTCAAGAGGACTCTAAATATTTCTTAAGGAAATTACGAAACTTAGTTGCTTTAAAGGTGCCATTGATACTAGTCCTTCATTTGCTTCCTTCCTGCCTAACTGTTCTCTAAAGTCTTTGGGAACCATCCCTCCTGTCCCCTACCATTTCTACCCTCCCTCTCCTGCATTAAACACCTCCAACGGTTAGTTGTGAACCTTGGAAAGATAATGTTGTAATGGATGAGGGAGGCCAGAGGGGAAAATATATTCAAGAAGTGTCATTGAGATGGCCTTAATCTCTGAAAACCTTCACATTGTTTGTCCCAGGTTACATCTAAGAAAAGCCATAGTATTTGCTCTCACGTGTATTTAGTCCTCTTTTTTTTTAAATCTCTCAGAGACTGTGAGGTTAAATAGCAGATATCTAAAAACTCTTCTAGGCATCACCTACCTAAAGGGAAAAGGTAGTATTATTATCGTCTGAGGAGGTGCGTTAAAAATTGTTATCTTAATCACATATTTAGCTTTTCTCTTGTTGATCTAATCTTTGGATTGGAAGCTGAAAGTCAAGCACCTTTTATTTTGAAAATAAATCATTGGTATTCTCATTCGTATTCCAGGTACTAACAATAGTGCTGTGATTTGCGCTATGCTTCTACCCACATTGTCCTTTTCAGTATCTGCTAATAGCTACTAATAGAGTAAATGCTTAATACAAGGAGATTAATTCAATATATGGAAATTGAGCAACGTTCTTCAAAAACAACAAAATACATTTTACTTCATTATGATCATAAAATTAAAACATGCTCTTGGTAGAAAATTTGAATAAAATAAGCAATGAAGCAAACAAACCACCCACAATCACTCTACGTGTTTGTCTTTGAATTTCCATTAAGGTTTAATAGCTGTGCTTACACTGTAGTTTTAATTTGCTACCTTGCTTTTTTTTTTCACTTGTCATTATAACAATTTTTTCCCCATTATACAAAATGTTTTCTGCAAGCGTCATCTTAAATGATTGCATAATATTCCTTCATTAGGATATGTTATAGTTTATGTAAACTTTGCCCTGTTTTAGCACATTCATTTTAATAAAAACTTAAACTTCTGAAAAGTTAGAAATTACCCATTTCAAAGATATTCAATTGTAAATTAGGATATCTAGTGAATTAATACGTATGTTCCAACTATGTCCACTGGTTGCTAATATTCTGTATAAGTTCTATCATTGTATCTTTTTTCTCCAAGCCTCAATATCCATAGAGAACTAGCCTGAGATATGATGATAATATACTTACTTTGCTTTCTTCAAGCTAAACTCTGTGGAGGACACTAAGGTAATTCAGTAACAACACCTGCATTCCAAGCACTTACAACAAAATATACAAGGTAATAACTATAACTCAAAGGAGGAAAAAATATCCTGCAAAATGTACATATACAAATGTTATTGTAGTTAAATAGATTTTTAATAATTTTTCTGGTAGGGGCATTAGGGGACTGAAAATGGAGAGGTAGAATTCGAGTTGGAACTGAAGATTAATATGATTAAAATACTTACAAATTTGAGTGGGCTGAGTGGAGAGAGGACTGTGGGAAGCAAAGGTCAGAAGTATTACTTTTAGTGGAGATTAGCAAGTACAGCATGTATCTCCATTAACCAACTTCAAATTGCTGAATATCCAATGCCCTCCCTGCTTTCTCTAAGGAATTATTTCTGATGCTCATGGCATGTTGAACTCTTGAGCTACGAAGAGAACATTCACACATTTCTATTTCTACAAATTGGTGGTATGCTTAACAAGAGCTACTTGCTTTTGTTGCTAAAACTACTCACATCAATGTTTCTTGTTATTGTAAATATATAGTCATTTAAAAGTATGTTAACCAAAGAAATGTAAGTGTATAAAGAAAGGTGGTTATTTTCTTCTGTGAATGCTAAGTTAAAGTATTGAAAAAACACAGCAGAGATGAATCACTAAAAAATTATGGCAGAATTAAGGGTTGGAGAAGAGTCAAACACAAAAGTTTGGAGGAAAAATTTAAAATATGAAAGGATCATGCGTTCAAATTGCAAGTATTTCTAAAAACTTGTTCCATTCTAAAGAAACTAAAACTGGAAAAAGTGTGTGATTCATGCAATTGGTGTAAATACGTACTTTTTCGGGCAATTTATTACAAAGTAGGTTAATTAAAATTATACACAAATTTTTAAACATTTTCATCCAAGACAAAAACACATAAATATGCATTCACTTGCCAGTCATTTCATGCAAAACCTATGCCATTTTGTTTTTTCTTTTTCGTGTGGAATGATTAAGTCATGTAAGGATTTGGATCCAGACTAAGATGTTTTAACTTTATTTGGGGGATATTGGGAAGATACCGACTGATCTGGAGCAGAGTCGTGGCTCAACCAGGTGAATCATCCTAGAAAAAGAACAATCTGGCAGCCTTGCTCAAGATGAACTGGAATATCAGAGGCTAGAGGTGGGGAGAATAGATGACACAGGACAAGAGAGGTGTAACTATGGCCTGAATTACTGGTAGTGAGAATGAGGACAAGAATTGGTATTCTTCAGGTAGAACACAGGTCCTGGCCATTGGCTTAAATGTAGTGTCAGTGAGATGATACCTGGATTTTAGGCTTGACAAACTGGATGGATGAAAGTGACAGTAAGAACAATGGGGAACAAAGGAAGGGGAGGAGCCCTACTGAGACCCTGAAAGTTGAGTTTCATTTTGGATCTGTTCAGTGGAGAATTCCAGTCATAGGCCCCCATTCCTCCACCCCAGTCCAGGGCATTTCATCTCCTGTGGACAGCAGACAACTGGGGACAGAATCCAGAGCTTGGGGATGAGGACGCCTTTACAGAAAGGAGACAGCTGAGCCGTAAGAGGAAAGATATAGAAACAGTTTGAGCCAAGTGACCCCAGTCTCACCGGGTAAGGGAGTTGAGAAGCTAAGCAGGAACAATTAGTTAAATATTATATAGAGAGGGAAAGGTCTGTAATCTCTGACAACTGATACGTTGTTGGTGACCGTAAAGAATCACTTCAATGTAATGGTGAGGGTCTTCAAGGAGCCAAGGAAAGCCTGTGGGAGAGTCATGAAATATACTCAGTGAGTGGGACCTTTAAGAAATATGCCTTGGAGATGGAGTGTTAAACACAAGCAGTAATTTGAGAACGGGATTCTTTCAACAGTAGGAGAGGTCTTAGGAAAATGTTATACTAAAGAAGATAAAACTGCCATTGAAGAACTCATCTGAATTTTGACTTGAGAAAAATATTTCATTTGTCAATTATAATAAAACACATGCACTCACTCTAAGATAGACTTGTTTAATGTCATGTGAATAATGGTAGTCCATTAGGACAGTGTCTTTTCTAAAATGATATAGAGAGATTGAGCTAGGATTATCTAGAAATATCTGTATGTGTATATTTAGGACAAAAGTATAATAGGAAAAGAAAAATAGAAAAAGAAAGAATACATCCTTACCGGATTTGGGGAAGCAATATGGCCTAGAGCAATGTTTTTCAAATGGTTGAACATGTGCTATGGAGTTGGTACGCAGAACAGAAATAAATTTCATTTTAAGTAACACTTATATAATAGTGGAGCACAATTACAAAGAAATTCCATTTTCAATTTTATTTCATTTCATCTGGATTATGTTGAGGAGAAAGGCCCAGTTAGGTGTTAATAATGTATTCAACTCAGCTCTTTTTATATTAAAAGAGAATGGGCCACCATCTCAGAGAATTTTTGAAACAATGATATTTAACAAGAATTTAATAATTTGTTTTAATCGATTTATGGTTGTATTTTATGTACAGTATTATATTATTTTTCCAATTATTTTAAGATAGAAAATCTCATTTAAAATAAGTTTAAGTTAAATAAGTGAGGTCATTAAATACATACTCAGTAAGTAAGAGTATAGATGATGCAGTTATAACCTCGCAGCTGTGAAAATGGTACCAAACAACAGGGGTTGGGAAACACTAGCTTAAAAAATAAATGTTTAATTTGAGAATTTCAAAACATTTGATCTGCTAATGTTTTTTTGTTTGTTTGTTTGTTTGAAAATGTTATAATCATTCAGAGCTTTAGTTTCTGTGTTTGTCAACTAGAAATACTCACTAGGAATGTGGAAAGGTCACATGAAATAATCCATGGTAAATAAATTGCACAATTTTCAACATTATGTCTGTAAAATACGTTACATGTTTGTCAGCATTTCTACTTGTCATGAGAGTTGTGATTTGCCAAGAAAAACATTCTGGGACAGAATGTCATCTATGGACCAAGTATTTATTGAGCTTTTACTCTACGTGGCAGGTGCTGTCCTATTTTTTGAGAAATACACAGATCTGTTCTCAGATAGCTTACAATCTTGTATGAATAAAAATAAATAGCCAGTTCAATTCAAGTATTAAAACCTATAGATAGAGGTTTTATGCAGATTCATCATATTACCAACATAGATTATTTCATTTTGGCTGCTACGCAAGCTTAGGACTGCCAAATGGAAAGAGATCGGACGTATGACACACTTTAAAGGTTCTTCACTTCCAAGATGAAGTAATTATTCAATTCATCTATAATAATGACCTCTTATCCCAAGGGAATTCAAACTCAAGATCAACATCATCTTGATTACAGTCTCTAACCTAATCATGATGATCTCCCAAAATTTAACAAAAGCAAATATAAGCCACTTTTAGCCACTATAATAAGCAGTGATATAAATAATGCAATCAACAAATCAGAGGACCTAAGTAGAACACATTTTTGATGGGAGAATTGGGGAGTAAGGGTCACAGATTTTGAGCAGTCCATTAGTTGAATCTGGGCTTTGCAAGCAACCGTGTGTAGGGAGTCAGAATATGTTAGGTAGTGTTATGGGGCTGCATGACCTAAGATAGTCTCACTCATATAATTGGTACCTCACTTGTGATGCCTAGAATGGCTCTCTCACCACATATTCTTTCTCTCAAGCTTCTTCATCTGGTAGTAGAAGCATTTCAAGATGGCAATGTCTGTATTCTGACACTTACCAAATCTCTGCTTGTTTCACGTTTGCTGATGTATCATGGGCCAAGGTGTGTCTCATGCTCAAGGCAAGCGTCAGTGTGGGAAGTGATGCACAGACGCTTAAGTAGGAGAAAGTATGGTTCTTTTGGGACCATTAATATCACAGTCTATTATAGACCACTTTTATCCACACTTTTTCTTTTTCCCATATGGGAAATGAACATCATCCAAGACTCCCCAGATCCCTTCCTGTCATGTATCAAGATCATCATCCACAGTCTTACCATTTTGTTCAGGTCCAGATGTGGATAATGCTTCTCTGGTGCAACCCCTTTGGATCTAGAAACCTGTGAAAAAGGTTTACTAGGCACTACCTTAAATCTTTCTTACGTCTTACAAGGAGTTTTGTTACTTCATTCTTCACTTTATCTCTGTCCTGAATCCATTTTATTAATCTGAGACTTCTAGGGGGTGGAGGAGGAGAGAATAAAAAATGAATCAATTTTTTTTTTAAATTACCAACCAAGTTAGACTTGGTTATTTTATATTTTGTCTACATTCTGCTTTCAAATGAAAAAAAATTCTCTTCAGTCCTTTTGTTTGTTTCTGTACCTTGTCATACACAACTCACAAAAGGCAAATGGCATTTTCAATATTCTGCTTTAAAATCTTCTTAACCATATATACAAATTAATTTGGCATATTTCCCATTACTTAAGTTACTGCAAGTGGCAGGTTTATCAAGTGTTTTATAATCACCTTTTTTTCAATTTTCAATAATAGTTTCCCTAGTTCACTTACTGCTTCAACTGAAGAGTCTCCTTGCTGCCTGTAGCGGGTTGACTTGTGCCCTCACGCAGCATCTTGTCAGCCACATCCTAGGGTCCCAGCAACTCATGAGGCCATGACAGATTGAAGTTTCTGTAAACAGACTTCACCTTGATAAGAGAAGTTACAGAATCACATGGCTGGATTTTTTAATCTACCACAATTTTATCATGTGATTGTTGAAATGATGAAATAAATATATTTGAAGAGCAGTTGTCTGACATTAAAAAGCACAACATTTTAGTTTCTTTGTTCATTCTATATCATCATCATTATCATCATCACCACAACACTTTTGTGTTTTAGACAAAAATAGTTATTGCCAAAAGTTAAAGTTCGAAAAATCTCACTAATGTGTTTACTGATTATCTCTTGGTTTTCACAAATGAAGAATATCTTTGGGCAACATGGATTTTTTTAAGATCTTCCTCATGTGATTGTATCTTAAATATTTTTATTCTGTGACTAAATATGTGCTTTTATCAGTATATTTATAGAGGTTATCATCAGAAAAATTATCTGGTTTCTCTGGTTGTCACTTCAGATTCTAATGGCCAGAGTCTGGAGACAGATGGCTTCAGTTTCCCGCCAGGCATATCTCTGACCACTTTAGAGCTATTCTGGGCAATAGTCAGAACTGTATTATAGTAGTTTATTCTCCCTGTGTCCTTCAGACAGTGGTTTATTTTCCCTGTTTTCCTATATTGTGGGCAGTAACCCTGATGGTCTCAAGTTCTGGTTGAAAATATACATACAATAACCTCGTAGCCCTCAGACTAGTAACCAGTGTTCAAAAACCAGTTATTTTCTCACATGCCTTACATGGCCAGGTACCCCACCTCTCACCCAGCCCTAGGATTCCTATTCCCACGTCTCTGTAGTACTAATTAGCTCATTTTAAGGATGTATCATATACTTTTTCCCATCTGTCCTTCAAAAGACTATAGCGAAATAGTCCACCCTGGTTCCTGACGAATGGACTTGATACAAATATGTAGATATTTTCCAGCTTTCATTCCCCAAATTCTTAAAAACTGTCAGGCTGAGTGAAAGGCATAATGAATAGAGGAAGTGTTTTTCTTTCTTTGGATTTTTAACACAGAAATGACATTTTTATTCATAAATAATCACTGCTAAAATAGACTAACTAGCATTCATGCTAATGACTAAATGTGTATGTTTCTAGATAGGAAATTACATTTTTTGAACATTTCGAAAGATGCCAAGTAGAATCTGAGAACAGAAGAGCGTGCTGTTTAGCAGTTCCCACTTCTGGGCATGTGTGCCTAGCTTTGGTTAAGCTCACGGTGAATTAGTAAATGCTGCAGAATGGAGAAAAAACAGTTCCGTGGCCCACTGGCACTGTTGAATGGAACACGTGTAACAATCGTTTGACTTATAGAACTTGGCTTGTATGTTCTACTGAAAAATATTTGGTATAGAAAAGAAGTTTGGATTAGCGGGCAGGAGATCAAGTTCCAGGCATGTTGTTCTACTTCCTGGGCATCTGAGTGTCACAGGCCAGTATCTCTAATGCCTCAGTTGCTTCATCTCTAAATGATGTCTATCTAGATTACAGTGATGAAGTGAAATCACATACATTGCAGCACTCTTAAACTCTGTGAGGCTATGCAAATGCAACTTGCCAGTTTTGATAATTGTGTATATCTCCCTTATTATTTATCTCGAACTCCTTTGAGGGGGGTATAATTGCATTCATTCACCAAAGGAAGGCAGTAGGTTGTTTCTATATACAGCTGTGAATAACTGGAGTACAGACAGGCATTTAGATTTCAGACATGAATTGCCTAACTATAGGAGAGAGAAGACATACTGTGGCAATCGTTCACATAAATGTTACGGGGCATTGAGTTAATCTTAGGCTTAACAGGAATCTACAGTGTGATGCGACTGCAAATTTCTGGCATTATTAAGAAGAAAAGAGTTTGCATGACATGGGAAGTTACAGACTCATCCTTCTCTGCCTTGAGCCAGCCACACCCAGAATACTCAGTGAGGTTCTAAGCACGGCATTTAAAAGGATTAGGGGAAACTACAGTGATTCTAGGTCGATAAAATCTGTGAGGAGGCTTAGAAAACATAGCACATAGAAAAACTTCGAGGGAACTCAGGGAAGCTGAGAGAGAATAAGCAAATTTGTTGTCTTCCTCTGAGAAAGACATAATATCATATCATATAATATCACTTACATGTGGAATCTAAAATATGATACAAATGAACTTATTTACAAAACATAAACAGATTCACAGACATAGAAAACAAACTTATAGTTACCAAAGAGGAAAGGGGGTGGGGGAGTGGTATAAATTAGGAGTTTAGGATTAGCAGACTAAAAACTACTATATTTAAAATAGGTAAACAACAAGGTCCTACTATATAGCATAGGGAACTATATTCAATATCTTATAATAAACTATTATGAAAAAGAATATATATATTCACACATAACAGAATCACTTTGCTGTACACCAGAAACTAACACAACATTGTAAGTCAACTGTATACTTCAGTTAAAAAAAGATACCTGTGAAATACGTTTAATACAATTTTACCTTAACTTACTTGTTCATACAATTTTATCTGTCTTTCTGTCTGACTACTCTGTCTATCTATCTATCTGTCTGTCTATCTATCTACATATAATCTCTTTTGCCAGCCGCGGAAATAATGATAGGCACAAGAAACCATATGGACATGTGAAAATTCTGGGTAATTTTCCATATAAATCATCCAAATCTCTTTTTTTTTTAATTTATAAGATATGGCTTATAAGTTGGAATTTGGAGCCATTACTTATTTTCAAACTTAAGGCAGGTTGCAGAATTCAGCTCACTTAGTCTAGTTTCCTGGAGTGGAGGAGATAAGATAAAACTGGGCACTGAGAGCATTGACACTTCCCAGCCTCATTCCTGCTGTGAGTAATGGCTTCTAAGAAACTTGAAAGTAGATTTGATTCTGAACAGAATAGCCCCTGGCTGGGTGGCATATCAGTATTTTCCTCCTTACCATGTATCATAAGGTTGAACTCTTACCTGTTCAAAAGCTGAAGTTCTGCATGTGTCTACAGAGTTTCCCAATATTTTCCTGATCACTCACCTTGCTACTTCCCTTCAGCTCCCATCCCTCAGGTACCAGAATCCTTGTTTGTGTTTCTTCATGTCTCCAGTTTCCGAGTGTACTTGTTCCAAGGAATAAGGGGGTTCTTGCCACCCCCTTATTCAGACCCCCAGCCTGCCACCGTTCTTCCTTTTCTCCTTCTTTGTGCCAGCTTTGGATCATGCTGTACCCCTGCATTTTAGTGTGGATTTTTCTAGGTGAGACTATTGGCTATTGATGTTGACACTATCTCTGCTGGTTAGTTCTCAGACAGACTCTCTTTAGATTATGAGCTGCTTAGCACCAGAAATCACTGACCTACTTGGGCTTGATCTCTGCCTCCCTTACCTGAGTTGACAGTCTTTGCTCTATGACCGCTGACATCTCCTTTCCTCAGTGTCTTCCCTTTTATTATCCCCCCAGCCTGTGACTAACCACACAGTGGCAGTGTGTGTTCTAACTCATCCTATGATCTGATGCTGACAGGGTCAGGTTAATGAAGATCCTCATTATAAGCACACATCATCACTTTATTGTATTGATTTACATTTATCTCTCCATGTGATTAAATTCTAGGCTGAATCACCTAACAAGCATCTAATTTTGTAGTAAAGGCCAGTAGGTAGTGAGAAGGAGGAGACACAAAGAAGAATTTCAAATGAGTTTTTTTAGGAGAAATAGTATACACAGCTGTACGTGTGACGGGAATTTGTCAGAGCACCTGAGTACAGAAAAAGCCGTTTTCAGAATTCAGAATTGGAGCACTGGTGTAAAGGATGTACTGTTTCTCAAGCCTGCCCCTTTTCAATGTTGGAGTTTCCCAGGACACAACAGAAGCCATTAGCTTTGTGAAACTGTTAAGTACCATAAGATCAAGGAGTGACTTTCTTAGCAACGAAGGTATCCTGTAAAGTCGTGTTTCCTGCAACAAACAGATGGCGCTCTGGAAAAAAGAGCAACTGAGGAAAGTGTTTAAAAGGGCAGCATAATGAAGAGTTCTGGATTGAGGGAAACCAACAGGAGATGGTAAAGCATCTCTGAGGCCAGCAATAGTAGGCAGCCTCTACCATCCTCAGACTGGAAAGGGCAAAATGGTTACGAGCACCCAGTGAGAGCTGTAGCTTTAGCAGTGGAAATTTCGGATTGTTCCTAGCGCTGGTGGTAGCATCCGAGGTGGATGAAGAGCCGCCATATCTGCACCAGTTCCGGTGTCCAAAGGCAGCACCGGCTGAGGGTTGTTTCAGAGCCCAGTCTTCCCTTCATTTCTGCTAATTCTCAAGGCTTTCTTTCAGTCTTCTGTTGATTCTGCCTGTTCCTTCATATCCTCCCAATAAATCCCTTTCCTGCTTCAGTTAACCGGTATTTGTTTCCATTGACTGCATTAAAAAAGACTTTTATATTTGTCCAAAGGACCCAAAGATACCAGGTCAAAATTTATCTTTCTCCATTAAAACTCAGAGACAAGGATGCTTCCACCACCTTTTTGAAGGTAAAATTTTCTGTTTTTGAAATTTGTGTTTTTTTCTATTTTATTTTATTTTCTGTTTATTTCATTTATGGCCTTATTTTGGTCAGTTTTTCATAGCTAAAAGGGAAAATTCACCATTTTAAATGAAACTAGCATTCCCAAGCGCACTCCCACAAGAGTTCTTTATTTCAGTACTTGAGCTCTGTTAAGCATAGTTGAGTTAAATCTGAAGGAGGCGAGATTCAACATGGATTTTAAGGGTGATCGAACATGAAAGTCCTCACAGAAGACACAAGACTCACACTTCTGAAAGTCACGAAGCCTGCCTGGTGGCACCTTACTCCTCTAATCTGCATATGCAAAGAGCCTACAATGACTTGTAAATTCTAGGTATTAGCCCAGTCTCTTGAGATCTTAGAGAGGGCCATTAGTGGCATGAAATTTGGGGAATCCTCCAATAGGTCACCAAGCAGAACAGCCAAAGTGTTCTATCCCCTAAGTGATTAAGACGAAGTTACTTACCTAGTAGGATTACCTTCATTGTACACAAGCCCTACCCATGTCTTACCTGAGTGCAGTGAACTCCTCTTTGTGTCTTCTTCCAGGAATAATTTAACTTTGAGTAGCACCTCCACTCACAAGCTATGTGACCGTAGGGTAGTTACTCAGTCTCTTTGCATCTCTTTTTTCTCTCTGCAAAACTTGGATAATTATAGTAGCTATTTTATACATTAGAAAGGGGGATTAAAATGATTTAATTCATACATTGTACTTATACTGCTGGACCTAATGAGTGCTCCATAAAGGTTACTGAAAAGATACATGTGTGTGACAAGCAAATAACAACCAGAAAATATAATAAAGCAATGCAGAAAAACAACAATGGAGGCAAAGAAGAGACATGGACAAAGATAACAACATTAACAAGCCAGATAACCCAATGATTTCCTCGAGTTAACTACCTATTGTATTGACTACAAAATTCCCAAAGTCAATTATAAGTAAACAAACGAACAAGAAGAAGGAAACACAGAACAAATACATAGAAGCAGCACATCTGTTTTTTTTCTTTTGTATGAAGATGAGACAGGGCTTTCTTTTGGAAGGCTTCATAAGTAAGATGCTGTACGATGCAATGAACGGTGTCCTTGGCAATACCCTTACAATGAGTGATGAGTTCCACAGGGCTGTTTATTTTTTAACAACCCTCAAACTAGGTCAGTGGCATCACCATGAAGTTTGCTTCACTAAAAAGACAGCATCCTGCTACGTACGAAGAGGAGGAGGTTCTGGATATGGAAGAGAGAGGAGAAGAATTGGAAGTAGGGGACTGATTTGCCTTCTCAGAGGAGAGGGAAGCTACCTCAGTGGTTAGTGGCCATCAGACCGGAAAAGGTGAAACTGAGTTTATCAGTTGAAAGGTAAATAAACTGGTCATGATAACAGAACATGTAAAGATTATAGGACACATTCAGTGTGACTGGTAGAGAAAGGAATGGACACTGGCCAAAATCTAAATAAAAAAACATTCGATTCCCAGCTCTTGACTTCTGTAGGAAAGGAGCAAGGCACAAATTCTGCTTTGCTGTCTTTGACATTGGTTCCCACCTCCCTGCTTTCCACTTGAGACTACAGGGCTTTCGACTGCTTCGACGTCAATCTGCAGCATGCTGGGTGTCTGACAGCTTTTGGGGGCTGAGGAAGCTGTCAAAATAAATTGCCTTCATAATGCAAGAGGGAAGCCAAGCTCTGCATCCCTCTCGATAGAGCAAATGTGCACACTCAGCTAGAAAAACAGCACTGTGATTCAGCAGCCCGCTGGATTAAGGAGATATATTGGCCAAGGGTGAATTTCCAAGGACGTGCCTTCAGAATTTCATTGCAGTTCCTTGGGTTTTGCATAGAAGTCAGTTTCATTTTCCCGGGGCAGTGCTTTTATGATGTGCACATCTGCATTTAGGAAAGGAATGAGCCATTCTAGTGGTAGTAATTTTTAGAATTATTGCCGAAATTGTTTCTTCCTTATCTTGGGTCAATCACCTTTGACATTTAAATGCTGACCTTTCGCCTATTAGAGTTTAGCTGTTGTCAATATCTCTCACTAGTAAAAATGGGCTTTTGTGATCCATGGAGTATTTAAATCCCCGTTTTTATCTTAAATTCTAGCACTCTTAGAATGAAAGTAAAACAGCTAACGTGACTTTCACTTTAACTCCTAATTAATAAAGAGATTTCCTTCCCCTTTTGAAATATTTCTTTTGGGCCGCTTTGTTCATTTTTTTCAATAATAATGATTAGAGAAGGGAGGCAAAAGACTTGGTTTGTACTTTTCACTGATTTAATGTCACAGCAAGATAATGTCTCTGACTTTATGTCCTACTAAGTATTTTCATTAGAAAATGCAATATCATTATGTTAAAGGAAACAAAAGTAATGACAACACGACGCTTACCCTATCAAACTTAGAAAGCAATGTCCTTTTCACAGGCTACGTTTAGTTTGCATGCATAAATTTGCATAATTCCAATTATGGTATACAGACTAATATTTGCATTCTATTATTTTCTCTCAATAGTATATCATAAAATATCTATGATTTTACTTAGATATCATCATTGCCATGTTAAAGCCTGCCTAGTATTTTGTTGCATGACGCCTAATATTTTACTGTATTGTTCAACGTTGTATCAGTAAACTTTTCCAAAACTAAGTGGCTTAAAATAAAACCCATCTGTTTCGTTCTCAGAACTGTGGGTCAGCATAGTTCTGACCCACAGTCAGAGTGGGGCTGAGCTGCATAGTTCTTTTGGTCTCAGCTGGGCTCTGTCTTGTGGCAGCTGCAGGTCCGCTAGATGACTTTGCTTTGGGAACCTGGCTTGTTTGCAGCTAGAGCAGTGAGGATGCCTGGACCACAAGTTTTTTCATTCTTCAGCACGCTGACCATCAGCCTGCTCACATGGTGGCTGTCAGGGTCCCAAAAGGGAACACTAAGAGCTTGGGTTAGAACTGGACAAACTCATTTTCATGGTTTTCCCTTGAACCCAGATCCCAGTGGTGAGAAAGTAAGTACGACTCCACTTCTTGATGTCAGAGCCGCAATGTCACATGACAAAGGGCATGACTACAGAGAGGGGTAGAAACTCGTAGGTGTTTTGCAATGTTAAATGTTTTGATTATAATTAACATTTCAGTGACCTTCATTGTACTTACAGCTTTTGTTTGTTTCTACTGAATAATGTCAATAACATAAAAAAAAAAAGGATAAATTCTTGGGAGTAGAATAGTAAAGGAGAGGTAAGAATGTCATTATGATAATATCAAGTTGATAGAGAGGTTTGAGTCATTTTTATCAGTTTCAGTAACTGTTAATGTTCTCACTTTCTGTAGTCTCCCCCTCCACCTCTATCCCATTCAGCCCTTTCTCCAAAATCAGTACACAGTATTGCTATTGGAACTCGATAATATTAGCTATTATTATTATTATTACTGTTTTTATTATGACAACTTATTATGTTTTGCTTTTTATCACCAGCCTTGATGGAACTGTGCTACTGTCAGTCGCTCTTTCTCTGCTTTAGGGTTGATTGATTATCACAGTTTATTCATTAAGATATTATTGTTATATAAATGGATACAGATTTAGATGTCAGCTATTTGCTGTTTCATCTCTGTGTGACTGGGCTTTGTTATATTCTCTATATACTAACTTAATTCTTCTGGAACCTGGCAAGCTAGGTGTTTTATAATCCCAGTTTTACAGCTGAAGAACCTGAAGTTTAGAAAGATTTAGTAGCTTGCTCAAAGTCACACAGGATTCTGGTAGAGCTGGGATTTGAGTCAGGTTTATTTGAATCCAAAGCCTATAGTCATAAATATTCTGTGTTTATCTTTCTTCTTAACGATATATATTTATATACATATCCATTTAAATCTAATACAGTGACCGGGCACATAGCAGGAGCTAAATAAATAGGGACGGGGTGATCCTAAAGGGAAACAGATGAAACTTCAGGTTTAGAAGCAAAAAGTCTTGCCTGGGATACAGGCAAACAGCATCAGTAACATCTTCCAGAAAAAGGAGACAAGGCTTCAATGAATAGATTGTGATTCAGGAAAACAGCTCACATCACTGGAAAGGAGACTGACAAAGACAGGGGTTGGCCATGGGCTGGAAGACCTGGGTGACTAGGCAGAAAATTCAGATTAGAACTTAGAAATGGAAGCCAAGGTAGATCTTGGCTATTGGGTCTTGAACACATACATTGTCTAAACCTTAAAACAATGGTCAGAATCCAGTATGAGATGGATGGTTAAAGGGAGACTGGTCTCAGTAAACCTTGCTGCTGCTTCCAATGGTCCACAAACCTGGGGAGAGGCTCAGCCTTCTTGGTAGAGAGGAATATTACAGCTAAGGTATCCCAGCTCCCAGCTAGTTACCTGGTGAATAAGAAGAGGTTTAATTTTTTCTTCCTCATTGTCTAGTGACTAATCATTTCACATTGAAACCACCAGCAGATTTCTAAAGATGCAAAACATCTACTTTTGGAATTGCTGAGTGGCTTCCTGAAATGGTCTCTGCCTGTGGTATAGTTTAGACAAAACCATTATCCCTCCAAACCATGCAGTAATGACAGAACACATGCTGCTTAATGTAAACTCACAGCCCTGTCCTAGGAAGACATGATTAGGCTGTCATCTTCCCCAACCGCAGCAGCAAGAGAAAAATAAATAAGTAAAATCATCTTATTCATATTTATTAGGGGGCTTTGCAGTGGGCCTGATGCCCTGATGTAATTGACATTTTTGCTTGTGTTCTTGACTCATGAGCTGAGGACCAGTTTAAATTAATCCATTCACAATCTACAAAAAAAAAAAAAAAAAAAAAAGGTCTGACTTTTGTAAGGTAATATCACGCCAATGTTCCTTTTTTCTTAGGGCTTCACCAAATGCACATATTTGTTAATTCTGAAATTGGTACATGGTTAGATATTTGTAAAATTTAAAAATGTAATAATATGATTCAACCTATAGGCAGATAAAGCCTTCAGAATGTTCACCTGTCTTTTAATTCTGGGCTTGTGTTGTGTAACTGAACATACACTAATTTATACTTGCAATCATACACAGACACGCATTGCAAAACATATGCATATGTGTCCATGCACACCTGTGTTTTTCTGACCACCTCAGTGGAAATCAGAGTGCAGAGAGAACTCATCACAATCTCAAGTAAGTTGAATGTACTCTGGCTGCCTTTTAATTTGTACTTTAGAAATATCTGTCCCTATGCATTAGTTCTTGGGTATGACCATTACAGAAAAGACTTCCAAAAGATGCATGTGATAATGTGCAAGAGGCAGGAAGGAGAGAGAACGTAAGTGAAACTATAAAATTACATTCGGTTCCTCGTCATTCCGGAGAGAAATGGACATAACATTTGTTTAGAAGATTTTATAGGCAAGGAAAGAGCTTGCTCTATGTCCATCACCTTGATTCAAAACCATTACTGTAACTCCTCTGATTTAATTATAGAATACAGAATTATAGAATCTCAAGGAAAGAGAGTAAAGTCTGTAAGCTTTCTGCAAACAAACCCAGACTTCCCTGCTCACCTCAGAGGTAGCTTGTAAGGCAAGGGAAGAACACATTCCCTAGTTCATCCAGGTCTCAGCCTTCCTGTCTGGGGCTGGCCAGGAGGTGCAATTTCTGCCAAAGTGTCTGCTCTCCAGGAGATGCTGAGATTCTAAACTGGCCAGAAAGACTCCACTTGTTTCTGTCATTGAGCAGTCAGTGTCAGGATGTGAAGAACTTACGTCATCGGAGGCAGAGGTGACACACGACATCTTGATATCTCAGCTTGCCAAAGAGTCAGCGGGACCGTGACAGCTCCTGGCTTTTGGCATCCTGGGTTCTTCTACTTCCCAAATAGTCAATGCAGCAAGTTAACCTTGCCCGATGAGCTTTTGCTTATATCTGTAACGGTCATTGGGTGTAAAAGAGGTAATAAGCAAAGTATGTCTAAGACTTTTATCATCATCTCTCAACTTGTTTGTTACCAAACCTCTCCTGCTAGAGAAACCTTGTACCATGAAATAGCTTGTGTCTAATGCCTGATGGGATAACCTTGAATTTGGGTAGATTTCTAGAGTCTGTGATGGATGGGGCATTTTTCTGTAACACTGATCATGACTCAGCCTCCACAAGGGTACTGATGAGCTTTGTGCTTGTACCGACATCAGATATGCAAAGTCCACGCAAGGAAAGGCTGCTTTCACTGGTGCTTCTAAATTAAGGTTGTGTACATTCCACAGGTGCTCTGTAGCCACTGTAAGTCCTTTCAGTTCCAAGCACAATGGAGCAACCTTTCTGAAATTTAATGTCCCAAACTTTTAAGAAGATACGGAGACTCTGGACTTTCATCCCTTCGTTCTCCACGATTTTAATGACTCAGACACCTGCATGTATTTTTATTGCCTTCTTTTTCCTTCTTCTTTGACAAATATGGAAAATCCCAATTAGATCTGGGTAGGAGAAAGTAAAAGCTAGAGGAGATTTAACAATCGGTATTTTATCCAGAGTAAGTGGAAGTGCAGAGGGAGTGAGGGTTACGAATTTCGATGTGTTGACAGAAAGCAGCATTGATAACTCCTTCCCCAGGCTGGACACACTGCTGTGTGCAGATAAATTTCGTAATTCACTGGCCTCTCAAAACAACATTATGAGACAGTTAATGATTAGCTTTATTACCTAGAGCTTCAAGGAGGCAGAATGGACGTGCTGTGAAGAGCATGTAAGGGCTTCAGAAATAGCTTGCCTGCTCCAGTCGTGATGCCACCTCTTACTAGTGGTGCGACATTGGACAAATCACTTAAATTCTCAACCCCTCAATCTCTTCATTTATTGAATGTGGATAATAATAACAACACCTTTCTCCTATATTGGTGATGAGGATTATATGAGCTGAAACATAAACATATGGGTATTATGCCTAGCACAGTTGTTCTCAAAGTGGTCCCCAGACCATTAGCATCTGCATCTCCAAGAACTTTTTAGAAATGCGCATCCTTGGATCCCAGCAAGGGCAAACTGAATCAGAAAGCCGGGGGGTTAGTCTCCTTGATACGTGTTTTAACAAGATTTCCAGGTTCTTCTGATACTTGCTAATATTTTAAAACCACTGGAATAGAACATTTGTAAGTACACAAATACTAAGGAAAAAGAAAGAAACCCCTTCTGACCTAATATACTCAGTATGGAACCCTTCCCAACATTTGGATTAACTTCAAGTGGTGAATAGTCAAGAAGAGATGAAATATTGACATTCAGCCCCATAAAAAGATATTTTAAATAATGGGGTGATAAAACTTGCAAAAAGTAACAATGTAAAGTTTTGAGCACAGCATTATGCACTTAGAAGGCTGCAGGTGCTCACCACACATGGACTCATTTAGTGTCCTCTGGTATATCAGTGATGGTAACACAGGCTAAAACTTAGCAGGTACCTCTAGGAGAATAGCTTAGGAGTCAAATCCCAGTTGTACCATTTCTCATCTCACTGATATTGGATAAGTTATTTATCTTCTCTTTGGGTTTGTTGACTCTTTTGTAAGATGGGAACAGTAATCATACACAAGTTTGTTGTGAGACTTAAATGTAAAGTGGAAATAGTAGTTCTCAAAAAATCCATTCTCACGAAATATTAGTTATTAGGGTTTTTATGAAGCACACCTTTGGGCTCTATACGAGATCATTTAGCCCTCCCAGTAACCACACACGGTAAGCACTATAATTACGGTCCTCATCTTATTGATAGGGAATCTGAGAACCAGAGATTGAAAAACAAGTCATTTCCCACTCAGTTGATATAAAGTGCTGGAGCCGGGATTCAAACTGGAAGATCTAATTCCAGAACTGTACACTGAGATAAAGATAGGCAAATAGTTACAGGTATTTCTGACTTCCCCTGGAGCAATAAAGAAAATAAGTGGGTGGAAAAGAAACTTGAGAAAGATCAATTGTGAGGCTCTGGTCAAGGTTCTCCAGGAGGAGCAGACGGCATTGCTTTCCATCTTTGATACATCCTGTTGTGGCAGAGGAAGAATTAGAGGCCATTATTGCAAAAATTGATCTTGAAGAAATAAGCGATGTTGGAGGAGAAAAGAAAGAACACCCTGAAAAGTTGAGGGAAGTATTCCCTTCCTCATCATCCTTATTCTTAATGAGATGAATTAAAAAGGTTACCCTGGATTAGATTTCAGAGAAGAAATGCAGTGAGGACAAATCATGCGGTGGGTTTTACAGGCTGTTTGATTCCTTTGGCAAATCCCCTTCCTTGGCCTCAGTCTTTCCTATCTATGAAATGTGGTGGTTGAACTGGATGATTAATAAGATCTTGTCTAGTTCCATTATACACTTTTAAGATTTTTTTTTATATCAGGATCAAGGTACAGTATAAAAGAGAAGATATTCTGAGACAGCAGAGAAGACTTGCCAATATTTTGAGCTTGTCACTCGATGAAATCATAGTTCAAAGTCCTTGAGATCTCCAATGTGTGACCCTGGGGCCAAAGCAATGTGGATTTGCTTTGAGCTTTATTTCTGGCTTTGTTTCTGTTCCTGAATATAGCCTCTGTGATTTTTCGACAACATATATCTAAACCATCTCTATAATGACAATTTCTCCCAATTCATAATTATATAAAGTGCTTGATGTGTGATTATACAGACTTGCTTCAAAAAGAACAGCGTGAGGCAATGAAGTTATTTTTTGGTAGTTGAAATCCATCAGTAACCATTTTCCATTCTGAACCCCAGACTCACCATTTTCCAACATAATTATTTTTCTCCAATCCCATAGTGAAGATGTACAAGGTAACTACATGACTCAAGACAATATCCTTTTGTGAGGATGAGAAGGGGGTGACAGAGGAGGGAGGACAGTTCTAAGAAATATCACAGGTTAATTATAAATTTAATTCCTATGATCGAAAACTGCTACATTATCCAAAAAAAAAAAAAAAAAAAGGAGAGGGGTGAATTTTGTCAAAACAATTACTGTTGACAAGAAAGGGCTTTGAGGCCCATTTTCTGTATATAATCCTCACTAGTGTTTTCTGAATATAAGTTTGGTGATGAATGTGGATGTACTGATTTTTCCTAGCAACTTTTAGTTGTATTAGACATGTCTATTCTATTCTATTCATTCTAATACACTGTATCATGTAGTAAACACATTTTCTATCACTTTTGATAGGTTGTTAATTTTTGTAGAGCTCAGTCATGATAAAGATTTGGGTCATTGTGAATACAAGAAAGGTTCATTTCACATTTAAAAATACATGTTTCTAGTGTAAATATTGAGAATCTTTTAAAATGAGCACATATTCCGTCAAGAGTCAATAGTTCAGACAAAGGGTAAATCTTTGATAATTAGCAAGATACTAACGATTTTATGAAAATACCATTTTATTGCCTTCGGCTGCATATGATATACAATTTAATGGGCAGTAATAAATTTGACAAGTAGATATCCTCATGGGCCTACTGTCTGGGACCTTCTTAAAGAATAAGTGTAATTGTGACTGAAGTGCCTCCTAAAATTCAGAGTTTCAGGAGAAAAATGAAAAAAAGAGAGAGATTTCTCTGATTTTATATGAGATAATAGCACTAAGGACTAAGAATTTGGATGGTAATCATAGTAAAGGCTTGTTTGTAGATTAAAAAGTAGGGCCAGCTCCCCAACCCTTAATGATGATAAGGCTCTGTATGAGAGAATGGGTAAGTCGATTACAATTTGACTGTTATCAAGCAAAGTGCAGACAAGTGCACAAATCCTACAAGACTTAAGTGAAAAATGAGTGTGCAGACATCTCCTTGTATGTTCTGATGTTACGTGGTTTAGAGGCTGGGGGTGGGGATGGGGGGGAACAGGCTTGGAGGATCCAGACACAATATAATATACAGCATTTGCTGTGCTTGATAAGGACCACTTGTAACTAGTCCATTAATGCTTATCAGGAAATGTTTTATTCTCACGGGTTATATTGAGCATTCGCCCTGAAATTATGTTTGTACTCTTAATTGGCTTAGAGAGCACTCTTTTTTTCCTCATCCCAATAAAGGTGAACTTAAGTTTCTTGATGACACAATCAAACCTTCTCATTTAAGTGGATTTCAAATGAATAAAACTGATGTATTATTCTGTTTACTTATTCTATTCTTTTTCTTACTTCTGTTTTAGAAGTACAGCATAAATGCTCTCTAAAAAAACATAAATGGCATATTTAAATTAGTATGATAACTTGTATTTCAAGATATATTGCCATAGCTAAATGTTCTACAATGCTAAATTTTTACAGTTTTATAATAAAAACTGTTCAAGAATTTGTATCAATTATTACCAATTAAGTAACTGCATTGGAAGGTGTTTACTAATATTATTCTCTGATACAATCATTACTTTCACTACAGAGATATAGGAAATATTAAAAACAATATTTATAAACCAAATGATGACTTTGTACACAAGCAGTGGACTCTGCACAGTAGATTGAGGTGAATGGATTGCAGTATAATAAGGCATGTAACAGCATGGACTTGTGAATCGTGCAGCCCTGGACACCACCTCTTACTAGCTGGGCGACATTAAACAGTGTTCTTAACCTTTATGAGCCTCAGTCTTTTTCATAAATTTTTAGGAGGCTGAGATAATCAACAGAAATCACATGTATAAAATCCTTAGCACAGTGCCTCTTGCCAAATAGACACTTAATAATACATTTTAGCCATTATTATTATTAACCAGCACAGCGTTATTTGGCAATACTCCACTCCTCACCTCCGCATTTCTACCACACGCACATAGACACATACACATACACACACACACATTTAAAGTAACAAGAATGGAGAAATACAATAAAGGAAAGAGTATGATAAAAGTAAGGAGAGAAAGTCCTGGACCAAGAACTCAGGGTCCCTAGTTGATACTCAGGTTCTGTCACTGAGCCGTTGAGTCACACTGCGTAAGACATTGTGTCTCTCTGTTAGAGGATGGAGAGACCCCTAAGTTAGGAGGCCCACCGAAGTGTGGATTCTTGCCACCCCCTGTGAAAGAATTCACACAGCAGAGGCAGAGGCAGAGGGATGAAGTGAACAGCTGCTTCGTTGTTCAGAAGGGGCAAAGGAAAGAAAGCGCTCCAGCAAGGAGAAGGCAAGAAAAGCCCTCCAGCAAGGAAGGGGAGCCATCAGCCAAGATGGGCGATAGGGACAGTTCCGGCCGGGCCACGTAGGCTTTTATGAGAGGCTTGTGCCATCATGTCCTCGTTCAGGTGTGATGGAGACAATCAGTCTTTGTTAGAGTTTTTCAGTCCTTGTATGGGCTTTCCCAGTGGTTGTCATGGCAATCGTCAACAGTCTTGGTGCTGGTGGGTATGTCACTTAGCATGTTAATACATTGTAATGAGCATATAATGAGGCTCAAGGTCCACTGGAAGTCAGATCCTCCACCATCTTGGACTGGGTTCTAACCAGTTCTTGCTTCTTTTTAGCAGATGCCTCCTGAGACTTAAAGAAGAGTAATCGGTTTCTATTTGAGAGAGGAGCAGGGGTATGATCCTGTGGGCGACAGCCTTGGTAACAAAAAGCAAAGTTGCTTTTAATCAGAGTGCTTGCAATCTAGCAGACACAGCGTCCCCCCCCAAAAACCATCTCCAAAGATTCTGTTCAGCCATGAAAGTTTGAAAGGGGAGTGAAGGAATATTTTCAGTTAATTGCTGAGATACGGGGTCAGAGTCCTTGCCATCCCCCATGCCTGCAGGCTTGTCCTAGTCAACTGCTTGAGCCTGCCCTTCTGTGACTCAGGGATGCCTGGGAGACTCCAGCTTTCCTATAAACAAGGGGCAGGGGTTGTGGTGGGGGTGGGCGTGGGGGGGTACAAGATCCTACTCCCTTTCACCTCTAGCCCTCAGCTTTCTTGCCATTAAGATGAAAATTTAGTGCTTCCTGTATTTCTTGATTGAATGGATCAAAAAAAGGTGAAATAACACACACTACCCCCAGATAGTCACAAAAGAGGACAAGAAACCCTACAGTCATTCTTCCAGTTGGTGCCTTTATAAAAGGAAAGATAAACGTTTTTTTCTTTGTATTATTGTCGTTTCATGTTTAAAAACCCTTTTGTCTTACTTCATCTTAATAGATTTGTTCTGAACCGTGTCTCGTATTTTTATCCCCCTTCCTTGGCACAGTCGTTACTTTTTGAAGTTGGACAGGCCATTTTTGCATAGGTCCCTCTGCAGTGAGAAACTTTCTCTGTACATTTCCAGCACTATCCCTCCTTGTGTAGATAAACCATAATTGCCCCTCAGTCTGGATTGATGCTTCAATTACCTGGATAACTTATGTTCATCCTTTCTTGGTCTTCTCAAGTAAAGCTGTTGAGCCTCTGTGCCTTCACTGAAGGTAGTTCTTACTAACTTCCTTGGATTTATGACACCTTACTGCATTGATTTTAATTCAAGAAATATTTATTGAAAAGCTACTATATGTGCTAAGCACTGGGAACAGAAACAAAGATAAATGAGACATATTCTTTTGTTCTTAGAGAGCTTATAGTCTAGTGAGTAGACAGGAAGACAAACAGATAAATTAAACACAATAAATTGAGTCTGTGGGTATCAATGTAAGATATAATGGGAGCTGATAGAAAGGGCATAAGGTAACTCTACATTTAACATTTTAAGAACGCGCCAAACTGTTTTCCAAAAAGGCTGTATCATTCCATATTTTCATCTGCAAATATGAGGATTCCAGTTTCTCCACAACCTTGATATGTGATTTGCATATATTTTCTCACAGTCTCTGGCCTGTCTTTTCACTTTCTTGCTATCTTTTGAAGTGCAGAAGTTACTAATTTTGATGACATCTAATTTGTCAATTTTTTTCTTACGTTGCTTATGCTCTTGGTGTCATACCTAAGAAATCTTTGCCTAACCCAAAGATACAAAGATCTGCTCCAATGATTTAAGAGTTTTAGAGTTTCAGCAGTTATAATTACCTCTATGATTCATTTTGACTTAATGTTTGTATATAGTTTGATATAAAGGCCCCGATTCATCTTGTGAATGTGGGTATCCAGTTGAACCAACATGACTTGTGATAATAACTATTCTCTCCCCATTAAATTGCTTTAGCATCTTTCTCAAATATCAGTTGACCATAAATGTGAAGGTTAATTTCTGAACTCTTAATTCCTTGGCAATGATTTATGTCTATCCTTATGCAAGTACCACACTGTCTTGATTATCAAAGCTTTGTAGTAAGTTTTGAAACCAGAAAGTGCAAATGCTCCAATTTTGTTCTTTGTTTCTTTTTTTTTTTTAAGATTATTTTGACCGTTCTTTTATGTTGTTTTAAGGAACATTGTTGTATTCCTCAGACAAGGGAAAGCCATTATTTATATAGCTTATCCTCTCTATCAGACTGTAAGCTTCTTTAGGGAAGGAAGTTTGTCTTACTCTTTGCTGTCTCCATGGCATCTGGCACATTGTACAGCCTCCAAAGATGCTTGCTGAAGCCATAATACTTACATTATGCGAGATGATATTATGATTACTCAGGGTAATTGTTTTATATGTGCTGATGAGATTTGTAAGGCTGCGTTAGAAAGAGCAGTGGATTGGGAAGTGGAAAACCTGATTCCAGTCCTTGATCCATGACGGACTGGTATTTGACCTTGAGAAAGTGAGGAGCTGCTCTGAGTCACAATTTCCATATCTGTGAAGAAGAGGTTAGTGCTGTTTTCTAGGATACCTTCTGGCTCTAAGAATTTTTGTTAGTGTAAGATATCTTTACCAGTCTTAGGAAAAAAATACTTCACTGACCAATTGCTGTGGGAAAGATAGTGTAATAAAAGGATGAAAAGAAGTGTAAGGGATGAGTTGTGTTCTTAAGGAACTTGTAATCAAGATCAGGCTGTAGGACACACATATTTAAAATAATGCTTTACTTTCAACTTTCATAAACATTGTTATTATAGAATATTGTGTCTTGTCTTCTTTTATGCCTTACCTTTGATACGGACTGCTTCCTTCTACATTGACATTCAGGTAGGGAATGTCATTCTGCAGAATTCCAGTTATAACTGGCAAGTCATCGGCATCTTCATTTTAATACATTTTGAGTTTTCTGATTACTCAAGCTTTGTGGATCAAGTGTAGGCATTTAGTCACATTAGCATTCTTTGTTCCTATGCTTTAACTTAAGTGACAGAACAATTATCGCACATGCCATAGTTGCGATCTGAGGAATGAGCACCGGGTTGTTGAAATCCGATGAGCGCATTTCCTCTGCCCTTTGATCAGAAGCATTACGTGCAATCTAAAAATGTTAGAGGAAGAGAGAAATGGGATGAATAACCCAAATATAGTAGCTTATTTCAGAGACCATTTACTATTACAGCAACCAAAGCAACCGCTTCTCAAAAATCCCAAGTAGGCAGCTCAGCTTGCATGGTTTGCATTAGGATTTTTCACTGAGTATGAAGTGGCATGTTCGCCACGAAGTCCTGTGGTTCGTTGGAGAGAGTCTGTTTCCGTAAGACTGTGTACATGACATCAGAAATGAATTACTTTTTAATGAATTTTGAAAAAACAAACCTCAGTGGGAGTGATTTAATTGTTCTTCTTTCCAAAAAGCCATTCTTCTGTGGACATTCAGCCACAAGGCAAAAGTACTGGAGAGTGTAATTGACTAGAAACACACATTACAGCAGTGAATCTGTCTGTATTACCCATAAAGGATAACGTGCAATAAATAAATGAGTAAGCATTCCATATTCAAACCTCTTCAGAATCACCCTTAATGACAGTAATGAATGTTTCTTCTTTCTGTAAAGGAGAGAGTGCAGAGTAAGACCCAAATTACCTTTTCAGAGAAGTTTGGTATGTTTAATTCAATTTATAGGTTTCGCCCTAAGGGTTTCACACCACTACCAGGCCTTTTATTAAATTTATTTTCTAAGGTCACTAGGGTACAAGCAAAAATTCACAGTCCATTTTATTTGAGACTCACAGAAGCTTATTGGATGTAAATATCTGGTACTGAAATGTTTATTCCCAGGATGTTCAGTCCTAGAGCTTTAGGAATGGAGTTCAATACCTTCTGAACAAGTTAATAATTTTCCAGAAAGCAAACCACCTGAGCAGTGCTATTATGTTGTAGGCTAATGAATCTTTTTATCCATAAAAAGAGCCATCAGAGACTTCCAGGCTACAGTGACTTTAAAATTGAATAAAACTGAAGGGATCTGGGATATCTGACCAATGGAAGACTTGAGAGAGTCAGGGATGTTACTGGTACATGCAGAGTGACAAAGGCGATTTTCTCTGGAACTCCTGAGGACGCAATTTATAACATGAAATCCCTTCACTGCGGTGACCACCACATGCCTGTCCTCCCAGAGCAGAGACATGGGGTTTGAGGGAAGGGAGCGCAGTGAAGAAGCAGCCCACGTGGGTGTGCAGACAGCCTCTGAACCAAGACTGACTTCCTTTAGCGCTTCCTCTTCAATTCCAGAGTCTGCTCTGCTCTCAGGAAGGAATGTTGGGAAAGCCTACAGCTCCAATGGCTTATCACAGGGAGGAGTATTTAAATCAGTGGAGTTTACTGTGGCACGGACACAGGGAAGCGCTGAGGGATAGGGCCAGGCTAGAGACGTGCAAAGCACCGCAAGGATGGAAGAGTAGGAGGGCTCAGACTTCCGCTGGCCACTGCTGTAAACAGGGATGTCAGGCAGGGTCACGCCTGGTTCATGCGGTTTCTTGGTGTGATTTAGGAAATGAGCCCTTTATTCAAGACCTACATTTTGGAAAACTGTTGAAGTAAGATGGTTTGTGGCCAATTGTAGGAAAAGTATCATAAGAAATATATAAATCCCTGATGTCTAAGACCTAAATTAGTAGATACAAATTACTATATATGCTTTATTTATTTTTTTTGCCAAAGTATAGTCCGTTTACAGTGTGTAAATTTCTGGTGTACAGCATAATGTTTCAGTCATACATATACATACATACATTTGTTTTCATAATTTTTTCCATTATAAGTTACTACAAGATATTGAATATAGTCTCTGTGCTATAGAGAAGAAATTTTTTTTATCTATTTTATATATAGTAGTTAATATTTGCAAATCTTGAACTCCCAATTTATCCCTTCCCACCCTGTTTCCCCGCCAGTAACCATAAGATTACTGTGAGTCTGTTATAAAATAGATAAACAACAAAGTCCTACGGTATAACACAGGGAACTATATCTGATACCTTGTAATAACCTATAGTGAAAAAGAAGATGTATATATATATATATATATATAGCTGAATTACTATGCTGTCCACCAGAAAGTAACATGACATTGTAAATCAACTATACTTCAATTAAAAATAAAAGTAAACTACATTCCTTTAAAGATTGGTAAGATTGTTCCTGGTAATCTTTTAGAATAGAGTGGACAAATTATCTGAGGGGAGTTGGTTCCAAATATTTGACTAGGTGATGTTGGAGGTTCTGTGAGGTTGTCGCACCGGCTACGAGTGCTCTGGGGGAACTTCAGGGTGTTAGTCATCATTCTCAGTTTGGAATGGCAGCTGGGAGACCCTTGAGCCTCCCACAGCTGAATACTGTTCCCACCACGGTGGTAGGACGGCCACCCATAGCTAGTAGGTGCATAATAATACTCTGGCAACTTTTCCGTCTAATCCGTCTTTAGGAATCCTTGGTGTATGTAAAAGGCGCATCAGGTTGACACAAGCTGGCATCTGTGGGAGGGAACAGAGGTATTCAAAATGGAATCATATATTAGAGCTTGGACAAAGGTCTTCTAGAGTCCCTCAGCCCAGTTTCCCTTCCAGGGTACCATGTTATGCTTTTCCCAGGGGTCTTCAGGATTCTTGGATATTTCTGATACGTCAAGTAGAGGGAGAAGCAGTCACGATCCAACTCCTGAAACATGATGCATGAGTGTCTGGATCCCTCCATGCTTTCTGTGCCTTCAGGAATCTTCTGAGAAGGTCTTTCCAGTGGCTTGGCCACTTGAAAATCTGCTCTGTCTCTTAGGAAAAAACCGTATGCCTCAGTGGGTAGGAGCTTGGGGCTTGTCTTGGTTCAAAACCACTTACTCTTTCATATCCATCCTCTTTTTATACCTTGAGAAGCACACAAGATCTTAGAATGAAACTGTCCTAGAATGGTAATCGTGCTACATCAAATGCAGCCCAGGTGATCTTCACACACACTAATTAGACTACGTCATTCTTCTAGGTAAAATCTTTCAGTGGCTTCCCTTCGCAATTTGAATAGAGTCAGAATTCCTTACCATGGCTTGCAAAGCCCTGTCTGGGTGCTAAGGCCTTTCTCTAACACTCCTCCCCAGCACCCACAGCCCCATTACATTTACCATATATCCCAACAACCATACTAGACAGACACTCCCTCCAGGCCTCGTTTCTCTCCTCTAACCTTTTTTTTTTTTTCTTTTTTTTTCTTTTTTTCTGTCATCTCTTTCTTCCTCCCTATCTCCTTTTTGGTTTCCCTTAAAAAAAAAAAAAGTTGATTATAAACACTGACTCAATTGCCGCTGATGAAACAAATGATCTTGGAGAAAAGCATATAGTCTCAAAGATTACCCCCAGAATGCTGCTCATTTTTTGTCCCCTCCATTGCTGCTGATTAAAGTCTGACTGATGACTTGTCTCCTGGCTTCTCTGAAGGGGTTGATGGTTCTGAAGTGATCTTTGTATCTGCTTCTGGATTACTCCGTACTTCTTTGTTGTGGGTGTACTTTTATTTTTTCCCTTTGAAACAAAAGGATAATATCAGAATTTAATGGCGATCGAATCGCATTATCATCCTTGACCTACCCGCCGGCTTGGGGTAATGAGGTAAAGGACCACAAAATGGGAAAGAATAATAATCATTTAATTTTTGAGAAAATATAAGTCTGCACTTTGCATATTCATTCAAGCTAGTGTGCCCTGGATATATCATTTGGTCAATTAGAGCTAGAGTTGATTTGGGTGACCACTAGAATAGTAATTCCATGAGGTCAATATGTTATTTATCTTTTTTGTCCCTGGTGTTTTACAGAGGGTGTTGTACTTGGTAGGCTCTGTTAAATTGTGAGTAAGCAACCTTGTACATAGTGAGGAACAATGTAGCATGGAGGGAGTTAACATATGTGTTAGGGTTTTAGGAGTGAAAATCAATTATTGTCCTCTCTTCACTCTGAAGTCTGAAATAATTGAAATATCAGACACAGGAGTCAGATGGGTAAAAAATTAACTATCAGGTTCAACACTAATAAAGTTGATTCTGAGAGCATTTCTCTTCTTTTCTTTCTTTCTTTGTTTCTTTCTTGTGTGTGTGTGTGTGTGTGTGTGTGTGTGTGTGTGTGTGTGAGTGGAGGTACTGGGGATTGAACCCAGGACCTCATACATGCCGGGCACACATTCTACCTCTGAGCTATACCCTACCCCTCTGCTGAGAATATTTCTTGACTTCCTAATATAAACCCTACACCCCTGAACTAAAAAGACATAAATAGTGTGTCAGAGATATGACTACATCTTTCTTCTTTCCCTTCCAAGCCAACTCCCACCTCTACTCCAGGCCTGGGGACAGGCTCTGCTTCTGTAGGAGAGAAAATATTAAACAAACTTCTGAGATGAAAGCAGGTCCACATAAATGAAACCTCAGTGTCTGAGCGACAGGGGCCGTGTTCCTTTTCCCTATCTCTTTATCAGGGGAGTCACTCCTCCTCTCACGGCGAAGAGCTCAGGTGAAAGAAACCTTGTGTGTTCCTTTCCATCTGTGAAATTCTTTCTTCTTGATGAAAACACAGGGAGTGCTCACATTTTGCTCTTCAAAATTGGGATGAAAAGGAAATCTGTAATTTCTTAATGGACTTACAGGTGTATATCAGAGAAAGGTCAAAGTTTTATGTTAAGGCTACGAAATTCATCCTTTAAGCTTTGAATGAGTTAGACAGAAGAAAACAGGAGCCAACTGTCATGATCTCTATGATTATTTTTGACCTATTTTAATAAAATTATTTATTCAATAAATTTTTAAATGTCTACATTACTAGTTGCCATTTTAGGTAAGAGGGATGGACCTTTGAACAAGAGAGAGAAACATCTTGATCTTGTACAAACCTTATATTTCAATGCAGAAAACAGACAATAAAGATAAAAGGAGAAAAAAATACCTAATATAAACTAAATAGTAAGAACTACATTAAGTGCTATGAAGAAACATGAATTAGGATAAGAAATTAAGGAATGGTGAGAAGTAGGTAGCTATTTACATGAGATCATTGGAGAAGGATTCTTTGAGTAGATGATATTTGTGCAAGAACCAGAAGGAAATGAGGGAGCCAATAAAGCAAAGTTCTAGGCCAGGGCATTCCAACCAGAGTTAATAGCACATGCAAAAGTCCTGAGGCAGAAACTAGCTTATGAGGGGAATGTGGATGATTTTGGAATGAATAATAGGAGGTTCTTTTGAATTAGGAAGAGAGTAAGGTCTGGTACCTTGGATTTTAAAACAAAACAAAACAAAACAAAACAAAACAAAAAACAATTTTTTTTTATGAAAGTAGTGGAAAACCACTAAAGGTTTAGGACATATGAGTAAAATGATCAAATATATTTTTAAAAAGATCTCACTGGATGCCTGCAGTAAAGTGACCATAACAGTGCTAGAATGGAAGCAGCAAGACTCTGTTAAAAGAATTATCTAGGGGGTAATAAGGAGACAATAATAAAGATGCATTTGTGGATGGTGTCATCATAGGATATGCTATTCAAAGGACCTGGTGTTTTTAGGAGGGCACATAGAGAAATCGTCTAAAAGCAGCAATAAAAAGCAAGTGGTACAGTGTTCCACCTCCAAGTATTTAAGCTAAAAGGAAAAGGGGGAAAAAAAAAAACGAAGGAGAGAGAAGGAAAGAGCGAGCATGCCCAAAGATACTAAGAGTTCAAGGCAATTGATCATCAAATGGTTTATGTGCGTCCACCATAAACATGATGACATTTTGATTGGCTCAAAAGTTATTGCTACAAGTTGGACTCATTCTCCAAAGTAATAAAAAGAAAATTACCTTTTAGAGTTATATTTAGGCATATATCCTGATGATGAGGAAAAAACAAAACAGTGTACGTATTATATCTGCCTCTGGCTACCTGTATGAGTTTTGGATACACCTCTTAATCATCCTCTCTTTCCTGTGAAAGATGGATGGGAGAATGATTGAAGAACAGAGACTTACAGAGTTTGAAGACGAAGCAGTTTTGCAGGGCCGATTTCGTACTCCAGAGGCACTTGGATAAATAAGTAACAATCACTGTTATCAACAGATTACCGCTATGGATATGTGCGTATATCACGGTAACAATATCTTTATCAATCACTGTTTAGTCAGACACTTACTATGTTCTTGGAAACTGATGAAATACTTTCCATACATTAGTACATCTCAGGTGCATCAAAAAATTTCACAGTGAACTCTGGCCACACTGCTACACTGTTACTTACCGCTCTGCTCCAGAATTAAAAGAACATCTTCGAAGTTATTTTCATGCTGATACAAAATGTACATCATTGTTACAAGCACGTGGTATGAGGCGTCTCAGTAAGCATCATTCTGATGCTGTGCCCTGATCCCCAGCTTCACTAATTATAGGTCTGGCTGTCAGCATGTTCCATAATTTCGTAGTTAGACTAAGCACCAGGACATTAGACTGAGTTGCATAAAAATCAACACCGGACAGTCCACTTGGTTATGTACCAGAGGGAGTCACTCAACATTGGCAGAATGAATGGATTAGAGGCAGCTTCATTGCTTTCTTCCATCTCCCTACGGTTATCCCCCAATGAATCTCAGAGTGCAGCGGCTTTAGAGAACACCCAAGATTAATCTCACTGGATTCAGAGAGGCCATACTACTACCTCTTGAAGAAATCAGCCCAGATGAGATGTATATAGATCACTGACTATAAATATTTGTTGAGAGCCATTTTCAGCCCTGTCAGTGTGTAATAGTGATAGAGTGTCCCTGGCACAGAGCGCTGGCTAGGCACTGTGAGGGATTCAAGGGAAAAAATAACAGTAACCTAGGGTAGAAAGTTCACTCTCTGATGCTTCCTCTGGGGCTCATTCTTGAATACCTCATATGACTAGGATAGCAGAGAACAGTGAGTGAGCTTAAATATATATATATATATATATATATATATATATATATATATATATATATATATATATGATATATAAATATAATGAAAGATCCTTATCATAAAGTTAGGTTGAACCATACAAAACTGACAACCTTCACACATTTTTGATGTATAAAATTTGCAAATATTATTATGATTCAACCTAATAATGCATTTTCATTGTAGAAAAAGAGAAAATACTTGAATGAACTGAAAATGGAGAAAATATTTAAAATCCTACCATGCAGATGCTTCTATTATAATTACATTTGCATATTTCCTCCCAGTCTTTACTCTAAGCATTTGATGCTGCTGTGGTAATACTTTATAGGTAGTGTTGTATTCCATTCATTTATTGCTCTTTGGTTTCAAATTCTGGCTCACAGCTTTCCCGCTCTGAGAACTTGTGTACGTGACTAATTATCTGTAAAATAAGGCTGAGGGAATCTGAGGCATAGGATATTCACAGGACTTAAAAGAGTTAATTTCTGGAAAGTGTTTGCCACATGCCTGGTACCTGGTTAGTGTTCAAAAAATGTTAACTATTAATAATAAAATGGAACAAAAATTTATTTTTTATTACAAGCTCTTAAAATCATATTTAATGGCTACATGATATAATGACTCATTATATGAATGCCTCTGTTTATTGTACTCTTACTGCAGGACATTTAGTTTTTTCCCCCAGGCTTTGCTCAGGTAGTACCCAAATTACACTTTCTCATTTGTTGAGAATAACATGGACTTGTGCATTGTCCATAAAAAAAGATACAGCTTATAAGAATGTCCCTAAGGCGTTCCACTCCTTTGTATTCCAAAAGAATGGGAAGAGTGAGAGTTTTAGAGTTAGAAATTTCTGGATTTAAATTCTGTCCGTCCTCCTCACTGGCTCGGGGTCATTAGGACAGTTGTTAAACCCTGCGAGCCACAAGCTACTTGCCCACTGTTTGGTGTTAGTGGTTAGCCTATAGCTCACAGCCTTTATTATTAATGCCAGGGGGGGCGTTCTTAAGAAGCACAGTCTTCCATACAGTGTTTTCTGTTTCTCTGATCAGTAGGCCTAACCTGCACCTGCTGTCTGCGTAGTAATGCTATCAGTTCTCCTGACCTGGAAGGTTAACCAGTGGGCCACCTCAACTTTCACCAACACAGAACGGGTCCTCAGCAGCTCTGGACACCCAAGGTCTGTTCTTTCTTGTGCTGCAGGGTTAGTGGTTGACATGTTTACCACCAAGTGGCAGGCGTCCAGGGCAGAGTGGCTGCAACGCTCAGTGGTAGAAAAGTTCCCTTGGGTAAGTTTGCCCGGTGCCCTCTTAGTTATTGTTTGACAGGTATCAAACACATAGATCTTTCTGAGGCTAAAATTATGTTTGTTCATCTAATTTCACAAAGCATTGAATGTTCATTATAAATAAATTAGAAAGAGATAAGCAATAATAAAAAGCAACAAAACGGAACCCGTAATTCCTCCCCTCACCCCAGAAATGAGCAGGTGACACATGTGCACTACACGGACAGCTCTTCTGCCAAGTGGGGTTTGTTTCTCTCTACCCCTCCTTTGCCCTCCCTGCCTGCCTCCCTCTTTCAGATATTGTGCATACCCTTGATATGTTCATCTGCCTTCTTATGTAACTCGTATTATGCATATTCTTCTTAAACTAGATTCTTGACAATATATTTCAGACATCTTCCCAAGCCAGTTAACTCAGGATTTATCAATTATTCATTATTAATTAGCCAATTAACTAAACGGTACCGTATACACTTGCAGCATCATTTTTAATGGCTAAATACTATTTCTTTTTTTTTTTTTAAATGTAGCAGAAAAATTCCCGTTATTGGACATCAAGCCTGTCCATGAAAACTTTTTCTTTGGAATATCAACACTCAATCCTTATAATTAAATTTTGTTTTCAATCGTCTTAATGGCACATGTTTTAAATACATAACATATTTGCACTACTAGCACAGTATTTATATTTCCATGGATCACGTCTAAATTCATAATGTTTATTGCATGATTATTATCAGTCAGGTTTCTAAAAATTAGAAGTATATAATTTCTTGCAATATCTCTTTTGACTTTGATGAAACATCCGTTGTTGTTTTAACATAATTTGCAGTCAATTCAGATGGTGGATCAATAAGGCATTCGTAGTTTATAAGAAAAAGCTAAAAATCTATGACCCAAACATGGCAAGTCACATGTCAGGTGTACAACTGGGAATATTAGATGCTGTATTAAGAAAAGGGACCATTAAATCAACTGACTCTAAGCCAGGCTTCTTTGTAAAAATACACCAATATTTTTTAATTATGATAAATTTAACGATCTGAACTGCACTTACGTTTGAATAGAAGATTGCTTGAGCAATGATCCTCTGAAAACTGGCCTTTACATTACCTGGGATTAATGGTCAGTTCCTCGGCTAATGTCCTGAATTTTCTGGACCAAAGAAAAAGTCATCTGTACTCTTATTCACCAGTCATTAACTGAAGTAATGATGGATCTTGTGAAATCATCATTGCTGTTATGCCAATAATCAGCACTTTTAAGTGCTATCTTGCTTGCTTTATTTTGCTTGATTGTTTACTTTAGGCTACTCATCAAGTGACCGTTTGGAAGAATTACTTGTTTTTAGCTCCGTAATTATCAAATGTCATTTATTAGGACATAACCATACAAATGCACATACTTAAATTCTTGTGTACAGAAAGTGAACAAGAAACTAGGTAAACTATACTGACTGGCTCTGGGATGTTATTATTCTTTGTATGTGTGGAAAAATAGTTTCTGAGACAGTACTAAAACCTAACAGAAATATGGGGTTTTATGTCCAGCATATGGATACTTGAACAAGAGATGATTGTGTAACTACTTTCAGAGATGTGTGTATGCGCGATGGCTTTTGCAGGGAGCCAGATTGCAACAGATAGCTTGGGAATAACATGAATCCTTTAAATAGTTTCCTATGTTTTTTTGTTATTTTAAATCCAAAAGAGATAAAAAAGAAGTTGGTTTCTTATCTAGACTCTTCTGCTAATCAAGTCCTCAAAAAAAAAGGTTCAGTAGTGTTGGAAACAGTCTCCATTTTATGAATAGTCTTTTTCAGGATTTAACTTTAGTGACAGTGCAGTTTTTTCCTTCCATCTCATTTTCCTCTCTGACCTATTTAAATTATTACTGGTTTAGAATTTGGGGGAAAAATAAGGAAGAAATGACCGGTGCCCTCTTTGAAGTCACTGTTTCATCATGGTTTTCCTTTTCTTTTCCTCCTCAAATGATCAGCTTGGTGATGGAGCGTGGTTCTTCAGCCAGATTTGAAATCTAATGCCTCAACATCCTGTGAACTATTTTCACTCTCCTGAAGAGTCTACTTGGTGACTTGGTTATGTGGAAGTTGGTTTAGGTAACAGGTGTTGTCAGTGACTTTGGAACACAAACCACAATTACCATTACTTACTGATAGCATAATATATGCTGAACATCATATTGAGCATTTTACATACAATTACAATCTTCTTCAGTTTCTACCAACTCTCCCCTATAGGCATCCTTGTACAATTTTTAGATGAAGAAACCAAAATCAGAATTACTTAACTATTTAATTTAGACTCAATCCTGGGTCAGCTCATTGCTTTGATACTTAATCACTAGTGAGCACTGTCAAATTACTTCTCTGGGTCTCAATCTCTTTATTACCAAAGGATGATAGAATATACGTATCACAGGGTTTCTATAGCGATGAAAGAAATAATGTTTCTAAAGCATATATAGTAATAACTAGGTGCTTGTTATTAACACCCCAAGTCACACAACCTGTTAGTTTCCAGGAATGGACTACAAACTTAAACTTATTTTATCAGAGAACTCATTAATTCATCATGGACGCTCTATAAAGGAAAATTTGAAGACAATGTACCGTAAGAATCTTGGGACATGGTAAGATGCATATAAGCATAGTGATTTAAATTCCTGGGGATTTTCAATAATTGATGAAATAAATGCAATTATATTCAGATTGTGAAAGCAATGAAGGTAAATTCAGTTATGTAAATGATTATTTTTTTCTGTATTATTCTATTTCTCATGTGATCAACTTTTTCCTTTTAGATAATGAAACCAACATTTCTGAAGTTTTGTTTGTTTGTTTTGCTAGCATGCCTAACACAGTACTAGGATATTAAGTGCCCGCTATGTAATTAGGATAAAGTGCTTTTAAAGATGTCTCTCTGGAGCGCAGACATCCTGTATGCAGAGAAGAGTTAACACAGACCTGAGGTTGCTGTGCTTAGAAAGCCTTTCTTGTGAAGTTGACCCTTCACTCTCACCTAAACTTGGATTTTGGGATAATTCCCACCATTCCTAGAATTGAGAGTGGCCCACGGCAACTAACTGAACAGACAGTGTGGTTTATGCTGAACACCTGCTTTCTTTCTAGAATTTTGGTACATGCCAGGCAGAGGGTGTGTAAGTAACCAGCCTCGTGATAAAAACCCAGGCACGGAGGCTCTAGTGAGCTCTCCTGGTGGATGGCATTTCACTTGTGTTGTCAGAATGCCTTGTCAGAGGGTAAAGCACACAGTGTGTGAATCCGCTGGGAGAGGACTCTGGGAAGCCGGTCTGTCACTCCCTCTGGACTTGTCTCCATGTGCCTTTCACCTTTGTTGGTTTTACTTTGTATCTCTTGATTTCAGTGAATCATAGCCATGAGTATGACTATATAATGAGCCCTGTAAGTCTTCTTAGCAAATCACTGAACCTGGTGACGGTCTTTGGGACCCCTGGCACACTCTAGTTCAGGGACCGTCAAGCCTTGTAAACCTGCCCGTCCACAGTAGCTTCAGGCAGTACATTTGGCATACAATGGCAAACCTCCAGGGCATGGAAAAGGATAGGGGTGTAGTGCGGTGGTGGGGGGAGGGAATCGGATGTGTGATAAAAAAAAAAAAGTCAGAGAACATAAGTTATGAAGAGGAAAGGATAACTGGAGATAGAAGAAAGGAGAAGGTTATTAGTGTCTTTGAAGGATTAAATAATTATCTCTTCTGCCTCTAACTTTTTTCAGAACCACCTGAGAAATAAGCAAAGGCAGAATGTGGAAGCTAGATGACTATCTTTATTACTTATAAAGGCTATGTTTTACTTTATAACGGCATAATTGTTGAAGTCCAGTGGATTTGCTATAAGAATTTTAAAAGAATGTATATTACCTATCTTACTGGATTACGTATGGCTTGTTCTGTCTTCTCCTTCAGTTATGCTTGTGAGCTCCTTATTATCAGGAGGGAACACCAGGAATGGGAAAACATTACCAGTTAACATTAGAGGCTGGCAAATAGGAGGTTTGTTGATTATTTCAAATGCTCTCCAATTACTAAGCAACATACAAAAGAGGAAGGGTCCAATGGTGTGGAAAGTCAACATTAGGAATTCACAACTGGTAAATTCTCCTCTGTGAGCCATATTCTCTAAGTTGTTTCACAAGGAGGCTCCAATCCAAAGTCAGGTATTCAAAGTTAGTTTGAGAAAAATCTGTTACAATATTAGAATATTAAAGAAAGAGACAAGGATTTTGGTAGAGGCAGATCATATGGGTGTTTTTGAAATATCCTAGGTATTTTGAAGCTATGCTGCTCACTTGAAACATGACACGTGTACTGTCAACTTTACTATTGACGTGATGGGTTCAGCTGTTGTACTAGAGATTACAAATAACAGTGACCCAACATGTAAGTCTATCTTTGATCCCACATAGTAGTCTAGGCCAGGCAGGGCTGGGTCCATGATGTCAGGAACCCACGTTCGTTGTGTCTTGTTCTGTCTTCCCTAGGGCATTGCCATCTACACGTGGTTGAAGATGACCTATCAGTTCACACACATTCTTGCCAGCAGAAAAGAAGTATAAATCTCTTCAATTTAGGAACATTGCCTGGAAGTTGCACATTTCATTTTTCTCACACAATTTGTCATGATCTTAGACTCATGACCATACATACATAGTTGCAAGGGAGGCTGGCATATGTCTCTTTTCTTTTTTATTTTCTAGGAAGCCATGTATCCCACTAAAAAGTGGGGGTTTTCTTGCTATAGAAGGGAATAAGGGTTATTGAGGGGTAATTAGCATTTATTTACACACTTCATCCCTCCAGCCACATCAACATATGAGTTCACCATCGGAACCCTTTACCATTTTAACACATTCACTCACTCCTCTAATAGAAAGTTGCAAACTCTCTTCTGGGATATCTGATTTTGTAAAGCCTTTTTCATACTTATGAATGTGATTTAGATTTTTCCAATTAGATTTTGGAGGAGGGAGTGAGAGCTACTGTCCATTCAGTAGCTCTCAGGGTACAAAGCATTCATTTCCTGTATGCAGACTGCAGTAGATACAGCCGTTCTGGAGTATACACCAATAGCTACAATTTACTGAATTGTGGCAGCTTCCTTGGCTATGGCTGTTTTATGATTGTGGAATCTTTCCAATATCAGCTGCTTCCAATGATGGCAGTGATAGTGTGGTTCAGAAGCTAGCAGCTGTAGTAGGAACTTCAAGCAGCATCCGGATAATTAAAGATTCAGAAACTTCCTTGGAGTCCAGATTCTGTGTTCTGACGTTAGGAGTAATTGCTTAAAGTGTAAACTGGTCTATTTCCTCCATCTTTCCAATGATACTGTGAGTCACCCAACATGCTACAATAACTCATTTCTGCTTAAACTAGCTAGTGTGAATTCTACTCTTGGCAACTGAATCCTTCTAACAAATTAGTACAGCCATCTAATAAATAAGTCCTTTCACTTTATTTGTTCATTGATGTGAACAAAAGATAAAATGCCTTCAAACAACTTACAGTCGAATAACTGACAGCTAATATTTACTAACAATTTGCCATGTGCCAGACATCTGAGAGTCTTTCCAATGCTAAGATGTTTAATGCCAATAATCATCTACGTATTAGGAATAACTGTATCCCTGTTCTGTGGGTTTGAAAACTGAGTTTTTAAGAAGTTAAGCAGATCCTGAGTATATAAAACTTGTATGTAATCCAGACAGCATTTGGAATCAGATGATCTGGCTTAACAATTACTGGGAAGACATTTATTAAAATCATCATTAAGCATGTACTAAATTAATTATGATTCTATTAAGAATGATGGAGAAGTGCATGATACCAGCACAACGGAGAAAAACTTGAAAGATGAATCAAAACCATCGGGCATGTTGATAGGTGCCACTGAAGTTTCTGTAGGGAGGAGTAATCATTGAACTACATTGGCATGTTTACAAAATCACTCTGACTGCTGAGTAGGAAATGGTTTGATGTGTGGGCATGTCCAGTTGTTCAGAGACCAGTTAGTTGGATATTACACAAGTGAAACTGGAATGGCCAGGGTGTCACCTGCTGCAGTGGGAGTAGGAGTGGAGAGAAATGCAAAAAAAGTGACTGATATTTGGGAGGTAGATTGAAGAAACAGTGATGACTGATTTAGTATTGGGAACGAGAAGGGAACACTAGTACAGGGTGACGTTCAGATTTCTGATTTGAGAAAGTAATTAGATGTTGACACCATTAACTCCATATTCGTGGACTAGAGTTGCCTCCTCTGGATAGAGCATCCTCTGAATATAGCAAAGACAGAGTATTTGTAAAAAGTGGAAATGTACTAAGAATTTGTCACCAGTGTCCCTGCGCTAAAAGCTCTGTGTACATTTTTCTGGACAATGTTAGTGAGTTCTACAATATTGATCATAAAAGACTGATCTCTGTTTCCCTAGAGACGTATTAATCTTATTTGGCCTTATTCCATACATCACCAGTAGTCAAAATTTAAGAGTAATCTATTTTTTTTTTTCCTTTTAACTTTTAACGCCTTGTGAAGTGACTCATGGGGGAAGCTAGAATTCAGAATAGCAGCTTTTAGCTGCTTTGAATCACATTCCTTTTGTCTTAAGAATCCATCCTGAGCTGCAGATAAAGTCAACAGGCCTACCAGAAAGCACGAAGAAAGGCATTTTAAACCCCTCTTGGTTAGGGTGTATAACTACTCCCATCATTAAACTAAATATTTCAGATCACTAATAAGCTGATTAAAATAAAACTGACTTCTTATAACTTAAATTGAGGCAACATGCTATATAAAAGGTGGCCTGAAATTTTTAAAAATTTGAGTTCTGAAACTTTATATAGCAATGCTTTACTATATTTTCTCACCAATAAGTCCCATGACTTAAAAGTGTTTGTTTATTGGATAAACTGCTTTTATTTGATATTAATAGCTTAATTTTGCCATTCTGTTATCAATAATACATTAGTGCCCAACAGACTGTTGATGAACACAATGATACTTTATTTTCATAGTATAGTAATATAATTTCAGCCAAGGCAAATAACTTTGGTATTTTATTTAATGAAAGCAGACTTATTATGGGTCTTTTGTTCTTTAAAATACTGACAATCAGGCTTAATGCTTCAGTGTGCACATATGGCTCCTTCTGACATATTGAAAAGTGAAACTCAAGTATCATCTTACTCCTTTAATGGGAAATTTGGAGTTTAATATCCAAAGATTCAGAAACTGTTGATTTGGAGGAGAATGGGTCATTTAGTTCAAAAAAAAAAAAAAAAAAAAGAAAAGAAAAATTTTATTTGAAAAGTAGAGAAAAAATTGAGTGTTCACATTTTGTTTGGTGTGTCTTAAAAAAGTCTCTTCTGATGAAAAGACACCCTTTCTCCAAAATGACTAGAACATAATGCTGCAGGAACTTAGCTCTGCATAGAGATTGCCAGTTGTCTAAATAGCCCTCTTCAAGTGCTTGCCTTCTCCCTTCCAGGTCTGTTACCCGTCAGGTGCTAAGTGGAAGGAGCAAAGGTTAGAGTCACATTCCCTGAAATCCATGTTTTGCTAATCATGGTTGAGTCCCAGAAGTGGGTGATCCTTTTTCTGCTGGAAACATTCCCAAGCATTCAGAACTTCAATCACTTCCAGTTCCTGGAGAAAGACATGGCACTGAGCAGTGTCTTTCTGTATTAGGCACCAGCGAGCACATTGCTTTATTTGATCCTCCTAACAACATCTTGTGGGCAGTATTGTTATCCCCATTTTATAAATAGCTTCGAGAGGTTAAGTAACTTTCCCAGAAACACAGAGCTAGGAAGAGACGGAGCCAGTATTTGGATCTAAATCTCTCAGACTCCGCAGTTAAGGCTTTTAAATACTATGCAACCCTTCTGCCTTATAGCTTCCTTTTTCTTAACTGGAGAGTCACACTTACCTCCAGTAATTGACAGCTACAGTGCAAGCTGCCACGTTTAAAGGCAACTCGGATCTCCGATGGTATTCTGTGCTCTTGAAATTTCACTTGGGCTTCCTCCAAAAAAATGCATTTCAGCTCCTCCTACTTCACTGACTTCAGAGTTGTTGTTTTTTAGGATTTGGACTCTGAGATAGTTAGCTCTTGTATCATAGAACAAAAATAGTATGTTTTTGTGTATGTTGATGTGTGTAAATATGTGATTAGAACCATCTAGTTCTCAGTGCTTCCATACAGGAATTATTTCTTTCAAGTGTCAAGGAGCATTGCTCCTTAACTGGTTTCTCTAGAACACTTCTCTGAAACTTAAGATAATCTATTCACAATATCTGTTACAAAACGCAAATTATTTACAACTTCACATTTATTTGTGGTAAAGAGCATTATGATGTATTTGTCTCTAATTCTGAGTTTAATATATGTTTTAGGAAAACAAATTAGCTTTGATGTACTTTTTTCTGGGTTCAAGTACCCATATTTTGGTGGTTTTGTTGTGAATCTGTTGAAAGTTACTATTGTTTTAATTTAAATCACTCAGGTCACATCCTTCTTAATAATTTAGATTGAGAAAATACTGGCTATTATGACTCTCGAATTTTCGGGAAAGTGACTTCACCTCAGTCCACCCCTGTACCCATAAACTTTACTTTGAACACCTTTTCAGAACAAGAGCATGGAATTAGAGATTTATGAAGGGGCCTTCAAATATCCTCTAGACAAAATGAACATATACATACCAGTGACTGTTTCAGGGTCACACAACCTACTATTGGCCAACTTGAGCTTAAGCTCCTACTCCTTAAACTTAAGTCTGGTGAAATTCCTACCCAAAAAAACAGTTCTCAATATTTTGTGAACCCTGGGAGCTACAGAGTTACTGCAAAAGCTTTGCGACTCATATGCACCAAGTATTATCTATAGACAAACTAAATAACGTCCTGCACATAAATATATTGCTCCTTCTTAAATGCTTGTAGACCCTGTTTTTTTTTTACATTTTAAATATTTTGAAATTAATACTATATTATCTAAAATAAGACACAGACAATTTGCAGCACTATTTTTTTTTTTGGTACTCTAGGAAAAATGTTACTATTATAGTTTTACCACACCATTGATTGAAAGATGCTCACTAATTTTACATATGTAAAGTATGAAAAATAATGTCAGTTTTAAAGGATAGCAATACCATTTTGTCAATACCATTTTTTTTGCACTAGGATGCAATACATGTTATGATACCACAGAGTATTTCTTCTACATCAGAGACTTGTCTTACTTCATCCTGTATTGATTGTATTGTATTGATTGTATAGTTTGGCTCACTTCATACTGTACTGATTGGCAGGACTTGCCTAGTTGGTTGTGACGACCTGATTTCATGGCAATGTGGCGAAGATTGTCTAAGCAAGGACATATTATAACATTCTTAGAAGAATGCATGACACAGAAAACAGTCAACAAATCAGTGTTACCTCTCATTATTAACATTCCACCACCACCACCATAGTTAATACTTCTGCCCTATTACCTCAAGGGAGGTAGCACTTGTATGAAAAAGGCAAAAATTAGTTGTGGAATCTATATTTTTCTTAAAGACCCAAGGTGATTGACTTGGGCAGCCAAGTATGAGAGCCCAGGATAAAGACAATGTGGCATTTACTTTTTTTTCTGCTCCAAATATTCATCAGTGTTCAGGAGGAGTTGAAAGCTAAGAATGGATTTGTCATTCTCATTCTTAAGCATTGAATAGATACTTTGATTTACTTCTGTGTATGTGGAAATGGCCAACTCTTGAAGTTCACCAGCTGGAAAATTAAAGTGTCTCTATCTACCAGTCTTGTGAACCAAAGTCTGGGAATTTATACATACAAATAAAGTGCCTGAGTTGCTTTCAGAAAATATTGGGATTTTATCTTCTAACTACTATTCAAAGTATGCAAAGCATTTTGACATGGAATCCTAAATAACCTTTGTAAAAATTAGATTTCAACTGCTTACTTTAGGATTAAATCAAAGGATAAGTTTGTTTTCATTTTAAAACCAGAGGTAAATTAGGAGATGGCTTTGGATTGTGTAAATTTAGATGGATGAAGACCAGAAGTATCAATAGCAGAAAAAAAACGGTGACACTTAAGGATGTATATTTGCCAGACAACGGTGTTTAACATGAATACATAGTATCTTTAATTCTCACAACAACTTTAGGAGACAGGAACTATTTATGTTTCCAAGATACAGCCAAGGACACGGGCTCAGAGAGATTAAGTAGTTTGCCCAAGGTAACACAGCTAGTAATAGAAAGTGCCAGTGTGTCTAAAACCAGATCTCTCTGGCTCTGAAGTTCTTTTTCTTAATCGCTACATCAGATGATGTGTGCTTTTAGTTCACATTTCAGAAGCAGGTGTTAATTCTGTCTTTGCTGTTACTGGTTCTACTAAGGTTTCTTCTTTTAAGAAGATCCCTTGACAGCATTCTTTCCTTGGCAACCCACGGATTCCCTGCAAGCGTTAACTCACATCAGACTCTGTGTTTTTCTTTGGAAAAAAATGTTATTCAACAAATATTAGTTGATATGTGAGATAACTGCATTGCATACTCGAGAGGTCTGCACAAAGAAGATGTGGGCACATAATTCAGGAGTTTACAATCTTGTAAACATCAAAAGCACATGAGAGTAAGGAGCCTTGCAAATTTAGATATCTGCTACAGGTTCACTGAATGAAGGTACATATTTTATTCTCTCCCACTTTCCCACTGGCATATATCACACTGTTCCAAAATTGGATGGTCCATCATCTCTCTTGCCATCTTGTCACAATAAGCAAACAGGATAATATGTCTGTTATCTCTGCTTCAGTGTAGACTGTCCAAATTTTGATGTTCTAAGAGTCTCTACAATGTCTATAATTACCTGTCCTACCTCTGCTTTGGATACCTAAGGGTGTAATAATTTCTTGTTAAGGAGAAGATATATATATATACACACACACACACATATATATATACACACACATATATATATACACATACATACATATACCAAAAAATTCTCATTTTATCATCATGCCTGTCCTGGAATAAATCAGAAATGTGATTAGAAAGAGTGCATCTTCCTCCGTAGCTGTATCATCGAAAGTGACTCTGAGGATGCAGGATTCCCTTGTTGCTGTGAGTGTGGACAGGAGGCACAGTTCTGGGCAGGCTGGGGAATGTGGGTAGGCTGAGGAAGTCAGTGAGACGTCAGTGTTCTGTGCTGCGTTCTTAATCACATTTTATCTACACGCCTAGTTTCTGATGAGAAAGGTACCGATCACAATCCCTTCAATGAGTAATGACCTGCTTACCTACTAGTGGGTGAGTAAATTGCATTTGACCACTTTCTATAAAATATTTCTCCCCCTAATCTGCTTGCAGTTATGAGTTGAACAATGAAGTGACTAGTAGAATCAGATAAATAACACTTTGTGGATTAACTAGACTTTCTCTGTCAGATTTTGTCAAACCTTTAAGATTTTCTTCATGGACTGTTAAGTAGCTGTCGTGTTCAAAATGTGCTTAGGGATGTATTTCTTTGTATCTTGCACAATACGGTGAAGAAGGAAAAAAGGTGCCCTAACATCAGTCAGCCAGTGCGGCTTCTCTCTGGTGCTTCCTTCCATGATGATGCTCTGGGACCTGAGGTGTGGGCATTTCATATTCTAAAGGGAAAACATATAATTTAGCAGCCAAACCAGTCATTGGTAGAAAGGGATTTTATATTTTGTTCAGACATATTATCACTATAATAAACACCTAACCTAACTATTTTTTGAGACCTCTGGTTCAAGGAGAGGATTTAATGGGAGAAGGGGCTGGAAAAAGTCAGCGATGGGTCAAAGGGGAAGGGAAAAAAAAAAAAAGAAGAAGAAACCATACCAGAATATGAAAAGCACAGAAGAAAGAGGGGAAGCGGCACAGGGATTAACAGGGAAGGAGCATATAAAGCAGCAGAGAAGAGCAGAAGCTTTGGAGCAGACTCACCTGCACCCAGCTGATGGCTGTGCCACTGTTAGCTACGTGACCTCGGACAAATTATTTCACCTTATTTCTTTTATTGAAAAAAATATCGCGATGATTCCTGTATGTTTTCCTTGTTATGTATTCCTGTATGTTATTGTGAGACTTCAACGGCATTTTATGTGAAACACTTAGCTCAAGGCTTAGCCACAAAATTACCATCCGTAGGCAGGAACCTCTATGTGATTGTACTTTCTTTAGAATAAAAAAAAGGACTTGAGAGTTGCAGATAAGATTGGAAGTGGCAGATTGCCAGACACTGCTGTTTCTACTGTCATTCAGGTCAACCACACCAAATGCTGCTCACCCCTGAACCCTCTAATTTTGTGCTAATATTATTCCAACTCCGTATTTAGAAGCCACGCAAATGGTCGGACCCACCAGTCAACATCCGTGTTGCACTGTGCCTCTGAGATAAGTCTCCATCAGAACTGATTCCACTGGCTGCCTTTATCTGGGCTCCTGCAGTCTCGTGGCATTTCAGCCTTCATGGACTTCCTGGGAGCTGATTTAAGGTGCACACATCAATCAGAGCCTAATCAAGCTCAAAGCTAGTGGCTTCTCAGGGGATGAGACAAGCAACCATTGAGGCCAGTGCAATCAAGGTGGCCCTTGGGTTCACAGGCCCCCACCTGAAATAAATCTGGAGCGTGCCTTTTAAATTCAGTAAGCACTGATGAAGCAGCCGCCCAAGGGGAGACCCTGACTGCACCCTATAAATGCATCTATCACGGAGCAGCCATAAATAACACTCTTTGGTTTTTATAAATAATTAACACTGAGTAGTAGCTAGTAGCTTGGCTGAATGACAAGGACACATTCTCAGGGTACTTTTGTGTGCCTTAGATTCGGAATAAATAAATGTAAAATTTTGAGCGTTTATCCTATTGTGTGTGTGAGTGAAAACTCTTACATTTTGTTTGTCTATTGATCTGTTTTATTCTTCATGTGGCTATTAAATGCAAGTTTATTTCTAGGAAAAACACGGGGCATCACAATGGTTTAATGTCCTTTGGCTCTCATTATTTTAAGCTGAGGTTTCCCTGTAAGGGATGGGTAATAAGGTGACCCAAAACCAAGGTTGATCTCCTTATCCTGTGGGAGCTGGTGAAAGAGAGGGCCAGAAGCTTGGCAGGCAGAAATGACTCCTCAGATAAACAGGCTTTTTGAAGGTAGCAAATAAATCTTGATGCTTGAATGAGCTGGTGTGAGGTGAAGACTGCTGGATGAGGATTCTCTGCTGTGTTCTTCTGGGACCTCTTCATTTAGTGCCTTTGTGTCTGTGTAAAATAAAAACAACAATCTCTTGTCTTGTGAATTTCCATGGAGATGTCCATTAGTTTCATTAGGATGATGCAGTTTCAAGGGCAGTCTGCCTCCCTTTGCATGGGATTCCTCACATGCATTCCCATTCAGAGGTCGCTTGCTTGCTTACGTTTTGAGACCCATTTGAATTAATGATACACTGGATGTCTAAATACAGCTTCCAACTTAGAAAACTTGATTGATAAAAAATAATAATTCAGATATAATAATGTTTATTTCCTGTGATGCTCCATGTAAGCTCAGAGTCTGACAATTTGGCAGTTTTCATTTTAGGAGACAATTGAAACCTTCAGAAATCCTCAGAAAATGCAACTGTGTCCAAAGTAACTAGAAGAGGATTCAATCATTGCCTCAGAGACATTGTAAATAATCTGTTTTTAAGATGAAACAATGCAAGGCCACAGAAGGTATCAAATTGCTGCCCAAGCAGGCAACTAAAATACACATTTTAGGAAAATTTAGTCATGCAAAAAAAAGAGAAAAAATTAGCAGGAATGTCTATTAAGATATAAGTAACTCTAACTGCAAAGTGGCTTCGCTAATCCTCAACTCAAATAAAAGCAGAGAATGAAGCAGTGTCTGTTTTAGCCTTAATTGGAAGTAGTGACCATTTCCTAGAAATTCTGAGAGCAAGGTATTGTAATAGGACTGAGATGTTTGGGTTGACATCCCGTGCCTACAGCCATGTAGCCTTGCACTAATCACTTACTCTATGTCTTCCTCAGTTTCTCTACCTAGAAAAAAGGAGTAGAAGTAGCTGGAATATGTCCCTTGGAAATGCTATTTATAAATGCTTTAGAGTAGCATTTACAGTCATGAATTCACCCTTAAAATTAACTTCTGGACTCTTTCTTGAATATGGGGTTAACAAAACAGAAAGTTATAGTTATAAACTCTGGACACCAGAAGTCACCATAACTCCTGTTATGAATTCCATTATGTGGTGATGGTGACGATGATGATGGTCATAATGACCAGGTCAATGCCTTAAAAGGAAATGGACACAAACGCCATCACATCTGTGGTTAGTGGAAAGAGAGTGACCTAGTCAATGTGTCTAGAGCTTTGAGTAGAGGTGGAGATTGCATTTTTCTGGTCACCTAGGTCTGAACTCTCCCACTGTCTTTGTTGAGTTTCAGAGCTCACTGAGAGAGATGTGGCCTCTCTTTTTTGAACTTACAGACCCACGCAATGCAGCATATCATTTTGCTCTTGTGTTCCACATAAACCACACATATCAGGCATATATATATGTATGCTGTTTATTTATTTATTTTAACAGGCATTCCTGAAGATTTTTTAATCTACTATAAGCAAACAGTTTAGCAACACAATTTTAAATTAAATATTAAACAAGCTTATACCTTCAAATCCTTGCACCTTAATTCTTCCCAAACACTGGTCTTTTGTGTTCATGTCTGGCCATTCTCCCTTTTGTCTCCCTGAGAGTTATTGCTTTTTTTCCAGAAAGTATATGATAGAGTCTGTTAGCAACTCCAAAATAATTTCTCTCACTGTATTATGCAAAGCAATCTGACCCTCCCCAAAGGCTGTCAAAGGATGATATCTGCATAACCACAATGTCGTAGGAGAAAATGAATTGAGAGAGAACCTATTGTCAAACAGATGGGTCTTTTAGACAATGATAAAGATGTTGGGTTTTACTTCTAGTAAATTTAGAAGCTATTAGAATCTTTTGAATTGAGAGAAAGAAATGATCCCTAACATATATTCTAGAAGTATCACCTTGGGTGACAAGTGACGAATGACCATGTGGGAGAAAAATCAGCGGAAGCAAGGAAACCAATTAGGAAGTTATTGCAGCCATGAAGGCAAGATACAATGGCAATTTCTATAAATATGGTTATTAGCAATAGAAGTCATGAAAAGTGTCAGATTTTGAAAATATATTGAGGATATAGCCCATAATATTTGCTTATGGGTTGTAGATAGCATGTGAGGGGACAGAAAAAAAAAGTGTGTTCAAAATTTGGGGCTTTATCTGCTAGAAGGAAAGAGTTTTGAATTCCTTAGATGGGCACTGCTGTAGGAAGGCAAGTAGGGACAATAGGGGAATTGGAAATTTGTCTTAAGACATACTGAGTTTCAGATGTGTATTAGATATCTCACCAGAGATGTTAAGAAGGAATTGAAAGATCAGAATTTGCAACCCAGAGGATAGGTTTAGGCTGAAGATTAAATGTGCCAATCATAATACAGATGCTATGTATAGCCACAAGTTTGGATGAGATTATCAATGGAGATAAGTGTAGAAACAAAGGAGAGGAGGTCCTTCAAACTAGGACACTTCAGCGTTTAGATCAAAACAAGAGGATAGGGTGCTGAGATGGAACAGCAAATATGTAGGAGAACCAGGAGAGTCTGGTGTTCCTGAAGCCAAGTTGAGAAAGTGATTCTAGAAGATAAGAAAGACTTATAGATGCAGAGGTTGGCAAAAGGTTTGGTAAGATGACAATCAAGATTTCACCACTGAGTTCGTAAGCTAGCAGCCTCAACAAGAGCAAGAATGGTAGAGCTGCAAAGCCGAAAACTTGATCAGAGTGAACGCAAGAAGTAGAAGGGATCTGAGGGCAGGTGATGCATACAGATAACTATTTGAAGGAGTTTTGCTACAAAAAGGAAAAGCAATAGGATGGATGGTGACTAAAAGGGAGTGTGGTATTAGGAGAGATTTGAGATTAAAAAAAATTAATTTGATATTAATTTGTTTGATGGAACATATAGACTACTGATGATGGTTCAGGAAAAAGTGAAAATTTGATTTTGTGATTAAAAGGGACAATTTCAGGAAAGAAGCCTTATAGTCGGTAGGTCAAGACAGTACTTAACATGCAATAATGTTGTTTTAGATGTCAGTAAACTCAAAAAGAAAGAGACAGAATAAATGACTCATCATAGAAGTTAAATAAAGGCTGGCTATTGGTATTATCTAGAAACTTGCACATATTGTTATTAAAAAAAAATATGGTAAGGGAGGTAATTCGTTTTATTTATTTATTTTTAATGGAGGTACAGGGGATTGAACCCAGGACATCATTTACGCTAGGCAGGCACTCTACTACTGAGCTGTACCCTCCCCCTTTGTACATATTAATTATTCACATTATAGGAAATTTATTACAACAATAATTTCTTATTGGAAATTGAAGTTATTAAAAATTTGTTGAAGAACCTTGTAAGACTCATTGCCTATTATTACTTTCACCCTTACTGCTGGTATTGATTCTCTCAAGGAGGAAATTCTCCTCCTCTCTCAAGAGGAGCAGCCTGGGACTAGTAACTCTTGAGCCTACCTGCCTCCTGCAAACCTGCTTCACTTGGCTTCACTGAAAATTGGTGGTGGTGAGAGGAATTGGGTGGCGACTCAGATACCAGCGCCCTCGGCACGATTCTCTTCTCCAAGGCCAGACTTAGATTTCCAGAACTATGGAAACCCATTTCAGGAACTACCTCTCACTCTGTCTTTTTGTTTGCTGGTTTGATTTGTAGACGACTATGCCTGAAATCAGCTTAACCTGCTAGGTAGTGAGCTTGGAATCTTGCTGCTGCATAATGAAGGTCATTGTGATGGGCAAGCAGAAGTTGGTCGTTAAATTGCAGAGTTTTCAAGGACTTCCCAGGAACTCCAGCTGTAATTCCAAACTGGTATTTCACTAAGTCAGAAAGGAGTGCAAATGGCCTACTTCCCCTGTCCTTTCTGCCAATTTGCTGTAAGTGCTGATTATTTTGTCAAGCGTTTTGAGCTCAGCCCTCTGCCTATAGTATCTGCAGCCTCGGATGGATTGTGGTGAGGGCAGTAAGTGTTGGAAATGAAATGTCTTGTTTATTTAAGAGAAGAGTTGAAAGTGAAACAGGGTTTGCTCTGCTTTGGGGAAGACTGAGTAAATGCTAACGAGAAGTAATTGAAAGTCTTTATTTTCATATGAAAAATCAAGGGCAGATAATCCCTCCAAGCCCAGAATGGCAAGGCAGATGCTTTCATTATAGCATAAAGAGCACCCTTAGAATGAAACAATCTCTGTTTACATTTTATTCAGGAGTTTGAAGAAGAGTCGCATATAAAGTGTTAATCTATCATCCTTTATGCCTCTGTGGTTAGCAAATGTATTGAATCTCAACAAAGGGAGGTTTTACTTATTAAGACTCTAGAATTCTTGATCTTGTGAAGTTTCTTTTAGAAATCTAACTAATACATTTTTAAGAAATTAACTGAGGGCAAAGAAAATCCTGACAATTTGTTATCAATGCTTGTGACAGCGAATCTGAAATAATCCAGTAACATTTTAAACACTAATTTATTTCAAAGTTATGTCTGAAGTAGTATTTTTTAATAGAATGGAATCCAAGAAGACAGGTCTTCACATGCCCTGCAAAATTTTAATTACCAAAACAATGCAAGACACCATCGGTTTCCTTTATTATGGGTGTGCATGCTGGAGGTAGGGCTCTTTAATGATATTCAATAAACATTCTTAAGCCCCTTACTGTATGTTCAATCCTATATGAAGTAGCCACTGAGGGAAGGAGAGAGGAAGGGGAAGAAGTGGTGAGAATTATAAAATAAATATCACGCAATCCACTTTTTACTTAAAGACCCAGAAGCTAATAGTTGTCTGTTCCTGGACAGCACCATAGAACTAAAGACGTACAAGTCTATGATCAGAGCACTTAACCAAAGCAATAACAGTCCTGATTAAAAATTACTAGAATGGTTACAATATGTTTGATGTTTATTTTAATTAAAGCTACAGGAAGCATAGGACTTCACACTGAACATGCAGGAAGATGAGGACTGTCTGACAGAATGGGGTATAAAGAAGAATTGAGGCTATGATGTCATGGAGACTCAGGAATAATGCACAAAGACTCATGGACAGTTGCACAGTGAGCACTTCCAAGCCAGAGCATGTGTTCAAACTAAGCAGAGAGGAAGCATGAGGGATAAACAGACATTCTCAACACTACTCTCTTCTTCTAAGCCTTGCTACTTGCAGCTATTCCAGTGTCCTCTGAAAAAAAAATGAGCATCCAGGAAAAATCATGTATGAACCAATGTTACTTATTCCTTATATTGTTATCATTTCCTATGTATCAAACACAAACAGGCTACTTTACATTTCAAAGACACACATTGTGTCAGAACAGATGGAATATAGGAATTTAGTGAAGTCTCAATAGGGAAGAAGGATTTTGTCTGAAACCAGAAGAATGGAGTTTGAATAAATAGAATAGATTAATCTTGTGTAATAAGGACTAATGATATTATTAATACATAGCTAGGGGGAAGGTGTAGCTCAGTGGTAAAGTGCTTTCTTAGCATGCACGAGGTCCTGGGTTCAACCTCTAGTATCTGTTAAAAAATAATAATAAAATATAAAAATACATAAGTAAGCCTAATTACCATCCCCCACAAGAAAAAGAAAAAGAAATAAAAAGATAAAATAATTATAAAAAATACTAAACTACAGCATTGTCAATACTCATAATAAGAATTATGTGACAACATGTTAGGTACCCATCTGGGTAAATTGGTAAAGAAAGAAAACAATTTTAGGTGGTTAGAGTAACTGAAAATTATAAATCACTTTTTTCCAGAGCAGTTCTTTGGGATGTACAGAAAGCATAAGTTTTAAAGATCAGACCCAATCAAATATGTCAGAGATATGTTTCTTTTAACTGTGTGACGTGGAGTGTCATCTGTGATTGCCCCTTTTCCTTACTGTCCATCTCTAGTCCATCATAAGACCTGCCAATTGCACCTCCAAACTGCATCCAGTCCCCACAGCCATGACTCTGGTCCAAGGCGGCTCTTCAGCCACTTAGTATCATTTGATTGATCCTCACAGGTCATTTTCTACATGGCAGCCAGAACAGTCTTTCAAAATGTAACTCTGATCAAGTCATTCCTGCGCACATAGTCCTCTGCTGGTCCTTAACAGCATTAAAAAATAATTATAATCAAGACCCTTATCTTGGTTTTCAGAACTGTTTCCTGCCTAATTCTCTGACCTCACTGGATACCACTCTCTTTTCATTTAGTCCTCTGGGCCACCCTAGCCATCTTTCTGTTTCTCAAACATAGGAAGATTGCCCTTTCTTTGGGACCATGCCTTTAGCTTTTCTTCCTAATTGGGAACAGGCATCCCCAGCCCTTCAAAATGGCAGCTCCTATCACCCTTTGACTTGCTTCTTCCAAGGGGCCATCCCTGACCTATCTCTGTTGTGCCTGCTCTCTGAGCTGTAACATTCTTTTCCTCGCTCTGTTCTATATCACTAGATTTGCTCCTTAGCACTGATCGCTAAATACAATTTTTTTTTCTAATTATTTGATGATTATGTGTTTTTTCTATTCAACTAGATTCTTAGCTCAATTATGAATAAATATTTATTTTGTTTACTCTTGTATCTCCACCACCAGGAACAATATTTGGCAATAACACTTACTGAAGAAGAAATAAAGGTGTAGTTTCTCTCATGCAAAATTGGAAAATAATGCCTACCTTGCAGGACTGTGGAGATTACGTGCCAGGCACATTCTGTGATGTGCAAGACGGATGCTGCTCACCAAGGATTAATTCCTTTCCTCTGACCTCTGCTGTTTGAAAATATATTCTGATTTAAACTATTGCTGCAGGTTGTATATTAGTTTCCTTGGGGCATCATAACAAATTACCATAAACTTGGATGGCTTAAAAATAACAAATGTATTATGTCACAGTACTGGAGGCTAGAAGTCTGAAATCAAGGTGTCAGTGGGTCCTTGCTCCTTCTCTGAACACTTTAAGAGGAGGATCCATCTTTGCCTGGTTCCAACTTCTGGTGGTTGCCAACAATCCTTGGAGTGAGTTCATGGTTTGTAACAGCGTAACTCTAATCTCTGCCTCCATCTTCACATGTCTGTCTTCCCTGTATGTGTGTATGTCTGTGTGCCTCAGTTTTCTGTTCTTCTAAGAGTCACTGGATCACGGTGCAGTCGAATCCAGCGTGACCTCATCTTACCCAGTTCCATATGCAAAGGCCTATTTCCAAACTCTGTCACATTCTGAGATTGTGGGTACATACAGATTTTTTTTTTTTTTTTTTTTTTTGAGGACGTTATTCAATCCAAGAATGTCTGTTTCTGATAATATTATAAGTTCCTTGAGGGCAGGGACCATGGATTTCTGCTAAACCAAGTACTCCCTCAGTAATTAGCAGAGTGACTTCCAGGATGTAATGGAGCAGATTTTCACTTATTATTTTGGGAAAAGTTTTGGTGGTCAAGCAGTAGAAAAAAGAGCACATCTGTATTAAAATATGTAATGGAAACTTTTGCCTTATGGAGGAGAAGAGAGGAAGCCAAGCAGAGCACCAGTCACGTGGCAGGTTAACTTCTCCCCCATAGAAAACTGTGTAGTTCAAACTTTAATTCCTTTACAACACTGTTAAAACACCAGAGGAACATATTAATTAGTGATTCTGAGTCAAATCTAGGGTATTTCTAATCACTGGAAAACTAAAGCATGCTGCTGCTGCTTCTGTATCATTACTTAAAATGTGTATTTTTTATTATCAATTTTAAACTTATTTTCACAGAATTCTAGAATCTTTGGGCCTGAAAGTACCTTTATGACAGCTGAGAAAACTCCCCTTTCACTTATTTGAGATTTGAATTTCCCTTTAGCCTCCGAAGTCTTTGTCCAGCTTACACGCAGCTGTGGTTTCTTGCTAGGATGGACGTATCTTGAGACCAGGGACTGTGTCTCTTTCGTCATCCATGTTGTGCCCAGCTCCTAGTACAGTGAGAGGCACAGGGTGGGCACACCACCAATATGTGTTAAGTGAATAGCAGAACATGTATCGAATCACAGATTTCAGAAGGGTGGTCGGGGAATGGCAGGATGCTGCGCCAGGTAACAGAGACACAGAGAACGGTGCCAGGGCTCACTGTTAATACTTTTTCTTTTGCACTGTTTTGGCCACATACACAGATATAACACACAACTGCAAGTTGCAACAGTGCCTGACTCTAACCCAAATTCTAAAATACCCATCCAAGGAGGCAAAACTAAACTTTGATTCCTGTTATGTATTTGCAGCTTTCCTATCTATAATATCCCCTCCCTACCTAAGGTGACCCACAGGACAGTCTCATAGTCCCGAGGCTACAATGGCTGGCTTCTGTGGAGAGGGACAACCATGAAGGAGGAGGAACTTGTGCTGAAGAAGTTAGAGACCAGTTTGACTCCTAAAGCAAGGCTTAGACTGAAACCTGACGTTAACTGTGTGTGGGTAGCACATGGACATTCTAGTGGGGAAAACAGGAAGCCTTCTCTTTGGGCTGCTACCTACATGGACCGACTCTTTTGTAAATGAACAAAATCCTCAGTTTCCAAGTGAGTGTTTCCCTCGCACTTGGGAGCACGTGACTTCTTTTTCCAACATGCTCCCGTGACATCTCGAGCTTTGCTTTTTACAGTGCTTATCACACTGATTGTAGTTTTAATATCTGCATTCCTTCTGAATTGCACATTCCACAGGATGAGAACCATGCTGGTCGATCCACTGCCAGACCTCTCGTGCCTGCTAGCACAGTGCCTGGCAGGTAGCAGATAACCATTTATTTTGTGAAATTAAACTTAACTGAGTTATGTTATTGATCCCAAAAAAGCAGGTTTCTTCTCCCAGATGAATCAATCAATTAAAAAGACAGGTTGCTTTCCATATTACAGTAAAAGAACACTGACTCCAAATTCACCATAAGTACTTCTTCAGCTGGGCTTTTATGTAGATTTTCAGTCTTCCTCAAAGTACGTTTTATGTTGCTGTTTTGTACCCTTATTGACAGATAAAGATAATCACCCTGAATCTTGTATTTCATATCTCTGAGAAGCCATTTAGTTCAACTTCTCCATTTATATATTAGAAAATGGCCTTTATTAAAACAATATATGTTAAAAAAAATAAGCAATAGAGGATCAAATTATCTACTGAAAAGTAAAGAAGAAGAGGCATTCAATCAATTCACTGTAATTGGTGATTTGAGGGTAGATGGTTGGTTATAAGTTAAAACCATAGGTTACTCAGGTCTTTGGACTAGAAATGGCATTATTTCTCAGTGCCATATTTTAATCAGCAACTGTGACATTTTAGTCTAATGCAGAGTTTGAGGAAACAGTTACATTTGAGTATCTTCCAGCAATACCACTGGATGTTTAGCAGTTTTTAAAAACTTTGATTTATTTGCTAAAGAACAGTTTGCAACAACAACGGCAAAGCATCTTTCTTGAAAGCTCCCTTCTCTGAGTGTCTTCTGTCTGATTGGGAGTAAGTTTATGTTCTCTGTTCAGTTTCCTACCTTTGCCTCCATGCTTATTGTAAGCTGCCCAGTGAATGTTTATCTATTCAAATTAAATATCCTTCTCTGCAGAGAATTGCTGTATTGTTCACCTCAAAAATATGGGAAATAATTAATCTTCCTTTCTATTGCAGCTGAAAGTCTGTATGAGGGAATGGTAACCGGGGGTGAATGCTAGTCGTGGGCGAATGCTAGTCGTGGGCATAGGGATTCCAAAGCCAACAAGGATCCAAAAGTGCACAGGAAGAGATTTGAGTCAGACCTATGATTCAAAACTGGATTAGCAACTCATACTTGCTATCACACATTTTTGTCTGATGACTATTCTAATCTTAACTAATGAATAGTTCCAGTCACCCTAATATATGACTCAGTGAACAGTGCAAATGACTTAACATGACAATTAAGTTCTGAAACTCCCTAACACTGGGATTACTAGAGCATTCCCCATCAGAGGAGACAAGTAGAAATTACTGTGCTAAAACCATTTCAGTTAAAAAACAGTGACTATTCTTTTTGAGCTCAAATGGTTAAGAGTGCAAAGACTTTTAACATTTTAAATAGGGAAAGCATGAAAAGAGATGTAACCCCTTTTAAAATCACCTCAACATGGGCCTCGACTGAGTTGACTAACTCAGTACTTTCCAATCGAGAAGTCTCTGGGGCTCTTCAATTGAGTGTAGCTCATTCAGTTTCTATTTATATTATTTATCTATTTCTGTTTTACAGTATTACCAAAAACTTAGCAATTTAAAAAAAAGCATATGCTTATTATCTCACTGTCTCTCTGGATCAGGACCCCAAGCACAGCTTAGCTGCATCTTCTGTTTCAGAGTTTCACAAGGAGGCCAGCAAAGGTTTTAGGCAGGTCTTGGGTGTCATCTGGCTTTGACTGGGGAAGGATTCTCTTCCAAGCTCACTAACCAACCTGTAGGACTAAGGGTCTCAGTTTCTTGCTGTCAGCCAGACGCCACCCTCAGTTCCTTGCCACGTGGGTGCTTCATCACAGCTGCTTCATCAGAGTCAGCAAGAGAGAGTCTCCCAGCAAGAGGAACATTTACTCTTATGTAATGAATGCAAGGCAGTGACATCCCTTCACCTTTGCCAGGATATACTGATTGGGAGCAAAGCCTGAGTCCTGCCTGCACGCAAGGGGAGGGTTGACCAAGGGCAGGAGTACCAGGAGGCAAGGATAATTGGTAGTCATCTTATATTTTTCTGCCCTACTTGCCTGTAAAATGAGAATCAGTGTTTCTTGCCTGGTTTATGGCTCTGAACCAATAGAGCTAAGAAACATGCTGTTTCATGTTCAGAAGCACAAATTTTCAATTTAAAATGCATTTGGTTTCTAGAGCTAGTGATCTCTAGAATTAGGTTTTATGGATTGGTACAATTTAATGGAGAAGGGAGAAAAAAACAAAAATGGGGAACTGATATAGGATTGCCAACTTTTATGAAAAATGTATAAAAGAAAAATAAAAAAGCTAATATAATTATTAAAAAAAGACTGATTAAACACCAAAAAAGGACAAAAATCTCAGAATATAGACTATTCCTTTTATTAAATGAATATATTTTTATTTTAAATTTTTAGTTTTTGTTTGTCTTTACCATAGACTAGTGAAAAGTTAGTAACTTCACCATTTCTCAGATTGGCATTTGGGAACTATTATAGCACAAAAATGAGTTTTTTTTTTTTAATAATTTAAGATGTATAATATGCTTAACTCCTAAAGAAGTTAACCAGATTTACAACTTAAATATGGAGCAAAATGAAACTTTTAAATATGAAAGTTAACAGAGACCATTAAAGGAAGCAGATGGAATAGACAATGCCAGATGCCAAAAAGAAGTGAGCAGAAAGTAGGGCACCAAATTTGGCTCTAAGGTCTTTGGCCATCAAGTTTCCTTATGTAGATGACAAGTTTGGATAAGAGAATGTGTGACTCTAACGAAGGAGAGATTATTTTTTCCTTGGACTTGAACTCAATCAGAATTTAGCCCATGAGTTCTTCTGCTAGGGACTCTTGTCTTACAGCTTTCTAGAGTTTTGAGCAATGTCTCTAAATGGCATCCTTAATATTTAGAGGGAGTAATATTTTTTAAACTTCTTACCCTTCTTTATATCCTTTTAATCATTATAACCATTGTATTACTCATAGTGGGTAGGGTGGCTAGAAGGGGCAGAGGCTGGGTAGGTACTCAGATACTACGTTTTGTCCCAGGAATATGTGGTTACGATTATCTTACCTAATACAAAGCAGAACCTAGAGGATTTAATAAAAGGTGAACCCAATAGGCAGACTGGGTGGTTTAGGCAATTATAATTTCCTCTGTCTCTAGGAAATCTGATAATTAAAAAAAGTAAGCTCTTTTTATGTACAATTAACATGATCATTTTTTAAAGGTGAATTCACTCTTCTTTGTTTGCTCTTAATGATTATATTGGATGCTAGGGCATGCTATGCTGTTGGCCTAAAGTGAAGAAAGAGGAGAAAGATTCCGTAATGTAGAGGCCAGTGGTTTAGAGTGAACGAGAGAGATAAGGTAGGATTTGACAAAGAGGCCCAGGCAGGCAAGAGAAACGCAGCTAGGAAAGCTCTCCTTGGAGAATAGCAGAGGAAGAATCACAGAACCATAGCATCGCAAAGCCAATCACTGGAATAGAAAGAAGAGGAGAATGGAACCCAGACAATCGCTGAAGAGCATGGTTTGGGAAGGTATTACAGGGGTCAGTTTTAAAAAATAAATAAATAACCATAATAGGCTATTAGGATATAACTGATTTTTGTTTTCTTCCCCGAGACCCTTGGAGGGGCTGAGTTCCAGATGTGCCTTTGGTAAACTGAATTCTTCACAACAGCAGTGACTGAGGAAAGCAGGAGATTGCTGCAGCAGTTTAGAAGTTAGAGGAAAAGTGGAATTACCTCCTTGTTCTGTTTCTGTGCAGATAGAAATCAGATTTGTTTAGGCTAATAAAAAATGTATAAAAGACTTGATATCATATTCATCATCCACTCCTTTGCAGTTCAAATACGCAAAGAAGTAAAAGGAATGGAAGATGATCTAGATCAGTAAAATCATCAGCATTTACGTGTTAACGGTCCCAAGAGATCTTTCTGCGGTAGAACAACATGGAGCTTTTGAAACTGAGGATACAGATTTATATCCAGAGCTCATGAAATTGTGGTGTCAAACAGCAGGATGCATAATATTTTGCAGAAAGCTGGAGATTTTTTTTTTTTATCAAGAGAGGAGTCTCAGAGATTCCAATTCACTCAGCTAGGAGAAGCTCTAGAACGTAAATTTATCACAAGGTCCCAGGGCTTGTCTGTTGCTCAAAAGATCAGAAAGACATTGTCTTTGAGGAAGCATAGCCTTAAATTACTCTGGAGGCAATTACTTGTTTGCAGGTCTCAGCAGCCAGAGAATCTAGAATTCATGTTAAGAACCACCACTTATTAAGTGCTACTATACTTTGTATAGTTTATGTGTTTACATGTAATTGACCTCAACACAACTGTCCAAGAAATACAATAGTATATCCAATTTACAGATAAGTACTCTTAATCTGAGAGAGGTTAAGTCAATTTTTCATGGCTACAGAGCTATTAGGTGATGAAATTGTGATTCAAAATTAGTTCTGACTGATTTCAAACACTGTGTTCTTCTCCTCTGCACTGTGATGCCTCCCAGAATGCCTTTTTGGTATTAACTGTTAATACTAGTACACTTGGAGTTATTATCAGAAGAGATTGTAAAGATGGATCTATAAATTATTTCCTCCAAATCAGTAGAGTTTTCTTCCATATCCCATCTAATGAGTTGATCATGCTCATATGGGTCATTGGTAAATTCTATTTTATTCATTAAACAAAAATTTATTGATTGTCAACTGTGTACCAAATATTGTTATCAATACTTGGCAGACCAGCAAGACAAAACCCAAGCGTCTAGAACCTTCCATAATGTATTTCTAGCCACTCTGTCCTTGAAAGCCACCATCCAAATCACTGGGTAGTGCCTGGGATACCACTCAGAGCCACATAGGCATTATCCCAATGCCCAGGGTGGAGCATTTCCCCATTTTAGTAAATGCCAGGTAAATTCTGTTACATCTAGATACAGAATTCATCTTAAATCTGTACACTTCTTCTTGGCTTCACTTCCACTTTGTATAAACACCATGGCCTCTCATCTGAATTAATACACTAACATCCTATAGGGTTAATACAATGACTGTTTCTGATTCCCTCTTTGCTTCTATCCAAACCATTTTTAACATAACAGCATGCTGACGTAGCTGAGTTAACTGTTCAAAGCCTAAATTTACTGGGGATGTGTTACTACTCAGTCTCTCCAGTGGATCCCCATTGCTCGCAGTATAAGACTTACTCTTTGTGGTGGCCTGCCAAGCCCTGTATAATCTAGCCCCTAACTCTTGAAACTCATTACACTCAGTCTCCCCATTGTTTGCAATGCTTCAGTCACTCTGGCTTCTTCATTTATGACCCAGCAAGCCACGCTCTTTCCTGTTTTCAGGACTTTAGACTTATTTTCTCTTCCAAGGGCACTCTTCCTCCCAGCAGGGTCCTTGCTCCCAACACAAGGGTCACTGCAATACCCATGGCACCTAGGACAATGTCTATCAGATAGCAGAAACTCAATTAATATGTATGGTATAAAGGAATCAAAGATCAAGGTTTTAAATCCTTACACTAAATCTATAGTCATCACAAAATGATACCATAGAGCTTTCTGAGATGAATGAAAGTGTCTCCAGGTAACATATCAAGCATTACACAAGGAGCACTAGAAATTTTCAAAAAGTACTCCTTCAGGTGAAAAATAAATAAATAAATGCAAAAGGAATCCGAACTAAACTGAAAGTCTGAGCCCAAATATTTTATCTTCCGCATTCCCAGCACCCTTTGCTGGGTTGTTCATATTGCAATTTATTCCCCTACTCACTTGCTTACATTGTCATGAATTCCTTTGTTTTTATTATCTACATCTTGAAAAGAAAAGGTTAAAAAAAAAGTACTCTACTGCCAAGGATTTTAGCATAAGGTAAGAAAGTTATGACAGGGACACAAATAAGTCAAGTATGAAGTTAAGAGGGGAATGCACTGTGTAAGAGATCTACTGATGAAATGCTTTGGGACATCAGAAAGAGGAGGGAAATTTTAGACAGGATGTGGAGGTTAGCTTTATAATTTGACCTCAAAGGACAAAGAACTCAAAAAATGTAGATGGATATATTCCAAGTACAGGGGCACCAGGAGGAAGGGAAATGAGGAAGAAGTCAGGGCAGGTTTGGTTTTTCTGGAACATAAAGAGTTCAAGAGGAATAGTGAGAAACATAAACCGATGAGAATTGGGTTTGATTATACTTCATAGTCCTGACAAGCATTATTATAAATTAGATTTTAATTCTCTGATTAGTGTGGAGTCATCTGCATTTTTTGAACAACGATTGGGTTTACCAAAGCTCTACATGAAGGAGACAAGCCTGGTTTATTTTTCTCTGTTTAAAAATGTGTTTCATTTTGTTATTATTTTTCATTAAAATATAATTCACATTCTATAACATTCATCATTTTAACATGCGTAAGTTGGTAGGTTTTATTATATTCACAACCTTCACTGCTATCTAATTCTAGAACATTTCCTCACCCCAAAAAGAAACCCCATACCCATTAAATGGGCATCCCCCACTACTCCCTTCTCCCCAGTTCCCAGCAAAACTAATCCACTTTCTATCTCTATAGAGTTGCCTAGTCTGGACACTTCTCAGAGTTGGGTTTATGTAATACGTGGCCTTTTGTAACTGGTTTCTTTTACTTCATGTACTTTTTTCGGAGTTTATTCATTATGTGTTATATTTCAGAACTCCATTTCTTTTTTTAATAGTAGTTTTTTTAATTCTTATTTTTTATTGAAGTGAAGTCAATTACAATGTTAGTTTCAGGTGTACGGCAAAGCAATTCAGTTATACATACACATACATACATATTTTTTTCAGTTTCTTTCCATTACAGCTCATTACAAGAAATAGAGTAAAGTTCCCTGTGCTATATAATAGGTCCTTTTTGCTTATCTATTTTATATATAGTAATGTGTTTCTGTTAATCCCAAACTCCTAATCTATCCCTCTCCCCTTCCTTTCATCCCTGGTAACCACAGTTTTTCTGTATGTTCCTGAGTCTATTTCTGGTTTGTAAATAAAATTTGTATTTTTTTTTAAATTCTACATATAAGCAACATCATATGATATTTGTCTTTGTCTGACTGACTTCACTTAAAATGATAATGTCTAGGTCCATCCATGTTGCTGCAAATGGCATTATTTCATTCTTTTTTATGGCCAAGTAATATTCCTTCTTTTAAGCCTAATATTCCATTGTATGAATAAAATACATTTTAATTATTTATTCCTTAGTTGATAGACATTTGTTTTTTCCCCCAATTTTTGGCTATTATGGATAATACAGCTATGAACATCCATTTCATTTTGTATGAACATAGGATTTCAGTTATCTTGGGCAAATACCTAGAAGTATGCTGAGGTTATAATGCAGAAATAGTGTGGACTCCCACCCCAAATTTGGCTTATGTTTGAAGGCTGATACTGCCACACTTACACCAGAGGGTATGAAAACTTTTATTACAATGAGACTTTCTGGGGAAAGCAAGACAGACCTCCCAAGCTGGTCAAAAAATTACTTAAGTGAGAGAAAAAGGGAGACTGGCTTGGGGTTTTTATTGTGGTTAGGGAGTGGGGCTGAGGGGGTGGTTCCCACTCAAGGGAAGGAGGTTGAGTAGTTTGAATCTCTCATATCTCTCCTTGGTGCCAAAATAGGGAATACTCGGCCTTTCTTATCAGTCTGCCCAGGTGTGGGGTCCAAGGGGAAGAGGGAAGTATGAGACTTAAAAGCTGTTGGCAGTCAAACATCAAAAAATGGAGTCAGAGTCTTTATTACAGAGTGGAGCTGCTAGATGTTACAGTGATTCTGTGTTTAGCTTTTTGAGAAACTGTCAGACTGTTTTCCACAGTGGCTACACCATTTGACATCACCACCAACAAAGTACGAGAGTTACAGTCTCTCCAAATCCTTGTTATCCAGCTTTTGTATTATTATTATCATTGTTGTTGTTGTTGTTATTACTATCATCCTAGTGGTATTAAGTTGTATTACATTGTGATTTTTATTTGAATTTTTCTTTTCTTTATTTTATTTTATTTTATTGAGTTATAGTCAGTTTACAATGTTGTGTCAATTTCCGGTGTAGAACACAATTTTTCAGTTATACATGAACCTACATATATTCATTGTCACATTCTTGTTCACCGTGAGCCACCACAAAATCTTGCATAATGATGCAGAACATCTTTATATATATTATTTTCCTTTTGCATATTTCCTTTAGAGAAATATCTTTTCAAATCCTTCACTGATTTTAAAAATTGGGTTGTCTTTTTACTGTTGAGTGGTGAGAATTCTTTCTATGTTCTGAATACAAGACCCTTGTTATATATATGATTTGCAAATATTTTCTCTTATTCTGTGAGTTGCCTTTTCAATTTCTTCGTGGAGTCCTTTGATGCAAAAAAAGTTTTAAATTTTGGTAAAGTCCTGTTTATTTATTTTTTTCATGTGGTTGCTTTTGCCTTTTGGTGTCCTAGCCAAAAAGCTGTTGTCTAATTTAACATGACTAACATTTATACCTATATCTCATTCTAAGGGTTTCATTTATAGTATTAGCTCTTACATTTTGTTCTTTTATCCGTGTTGAGTTATTTTTGTATGTGGTTTGGTTTAAGGGGTTTAAGTTCATTACTTTGCATGTAGATGTCCAAAGCCTGAGTAATCTTGATCTTCACAAGGGTTATAACCTCAATGTGCAAATGTCATGGTTCCTGTGATAATCTCTGTAAACCATGGACTATAGCTGATCCCTTATGTCAGCCAAATGGAAGTCATTTACAAAGAGTTTTGTTTGCTTTTCTAGCCAAGAACTGTCACATTCTTAGACTACTCAGCTTTCTTTTTAGTCCAGAAATGAGAACGGGTAATTAACTTTGTTTTCTAAGCCGCCTTTCACCATGAACCTAAGTTTGTCATTTTCCTGAGACTTACTGATCATAGCAGTGACCAGCAGCGAAAAATGAACAATACTGAAGTGCAGGTGCTGGGTATTGGCTTGTCTCACTCCCAAATAACTGATTCATTGATGTACAGTGGTCAGTCAGCCAATTTAAATTTTTGTTTTAATAAAATTAGAAATAACTATAAGCCAGGGGTCTAAAGAATTGCTCTGGAATACTCCAAACGATGACTGTTCTATCCCCAGTTGCCATCACATTTTTCTCAAAAGTAATTTCTTTAGTCTTCTGTTTGCCCTAGAGTCAGACACTGTTTGATATCTGTAGAGTTGGTTGCATGGCACATACATAATCTCTGAGCAAGGGTTCTGTTTTCATACTCCCTCTGGGGCCCAAGAATTAGAGTCAGAAAGGCATAATAAATGGTCCCTCCACTTATTAGCTGTGTGATTTAGGTTATTTGCTGTCACCAAGTCTGTTTTTGTCTGTAAAAAAAGCCAATGAGATTTTCCTTGTACAGGGAGAGAAAGGAAATGAACCATGATGCAAAGCACCTAACCCAATACCTGACACTCCAAACACATTAGCAAGCGTTACAGTCGTATTGTTATAAAGATAACACATAATTCTTATTTTATGAGCATTTTCAAGAACAAATTAACCACTAAAGCTTTTTGAAATAAAGATGTTAACCAACAGTATAGTCAGTTCAAATATTCATGCTAATACAGCAGAGCTAGTTTCTCTGCTCTGTTTGTCTTTCTACTGATTAACTCTGTGGTCTTCAGATCTTAGGAGTCAGGATAAAAAATAAAAGGCATACAGTAGTTCTGTAAATTTTATCTTTGTTACTTCTTTCTAGTAGATACAATGGCCATACATTGAGAAGGGTGATGTGAGTTTCGTATGTATGTAAAATTTACCATCTGGAAAATTAACATTATTTCCTGGAGTGTAAGATACCCACAGGGTGCTCTTTGACTCACCCTCATCAAAGGTTCACTTTACTCACTGAGCTAGAAAAATAATTTCCCGGTGGAAGTTGGCCCCCTTCAACAGCTGGGCCTTCTCTGCATTATAGAGAGATTGCTAATCCAGTCTGGACAGGGAATCCTTGGCCCCCTCACATTACTGAGATGTCTTGTTTTCCCCACTGAAGCTGTGTGAACTCACCACTAGCCTTCTCTCATCTGTTTAACACCAAGGGAGCACATATCTTCACTTGAAGTCAGCAGGAGCTCCCAGGAAAGAGGAACATTTGCATGTGGCAGATTAAAGGCACCAGCGTCAAGCCGTCCTTCTGTCTCCATGGTCAGGATTACTCTACCCATTCAGTAGCAAATGTTGAGTAGTAATTATATTTCTACTAACTTGCTTTCAAATGCCAGGAGGTTATAAATATTCCCATGGGAGTGAGACAGATTGGGGAAATGTAAAAAGAAAGTAAAAGGAAAGAGTGGGTCTCTTTTGATGCCAGTCATTAAGTCTGCTGCCTAGATTTGCCATTTAACCATTTAAGGTGCCCCAGTTTTCTCACCGACAAATCGAAGGCAATCAAGCAGAAAACTCACACGGTCTCTTCCGATTTTAAATTCTATATGTGAGCCATCAAGGAGAAATATCCTTTGTCTTAGCATAAAACTTATGAGATTCAGTGATAGCAGTGTACAGTCTTCGCCAGTAAATGACAAACAAGGTGGGGGTGGAAATCAGTGCTGAGCAGTACTTTTCAAGAAATGCTTGTTGAAATGGATGATGGGAAGCATCTAGCTAAAGCTGAAGACAAACGGACCTTCGTGAACTATAAAGAGGGCTCAAGGTTACTTGGTCAAGAGAGAACAATACACTTCAGGCGTTTTGCCTTACTTATTCCACATCCTGAAATGCCCTTCCAGCTTTCATGGTTGAACTACAGTGAACATATTCCAGAAGAGGCTTAGATTAATACAGCTTCATTCAATCACACTAAATAAAATGAATTTTAAAGGCGATTTAAATGTCTTTTAGCTCATGGATAGATTAGTTTTAATGGGGAGAGCTTTAATACAGTTTTCTGTATCAGCGTATCATATAATTGCATTCTAAGTAAATTTGTGAAATTGGTAAATATTTGCTCTTCTTTGAACTTCTGAAATTGATAGTACGTCATTTTTTGTTATACCTGACCACAGGTTGTATGTATTGCCACCATTTACATTGGTGGATTTCCTGATGGCAGTTACAGAATTTGATTCTACGGTTGTTCTCACGAGGACCTAGCCCCCGCCTGGTCAAAGGGATACGCTTCCAAAAACTATTACTGATTATCTCTCACTTTTTGAATCAAGAAGCCAGTCAAGGTGAATAAGGGATATTTGGGGAAAGACTATTTCAAATGCATTGATTTCCTGAATTCTCCCTCCATGCTAAACCACTGTCCAGATGACTGGTGGATTTTTGGCAGAAGCATTGTCTTACATTCACACCAAAGATGCACTTTGTTTATTTTGTGTGCTCATATTGCTGCTTCCACCACTGTGACGTGGTACAGTTCTTCTTCAATTCTTTCTCTTGTTGCTAGAATGCATCTACTCCCCCTTGCACTTATGCAGAGTGCCACCAATAACATATTAGTCATATTGTCTAGCTCAGATTTTCCTGGGGACGCATGACACTCATACTTTAGCTCGTAAGAGCTCACCCACAGGAAAGATGACAGTTTTCAGATTATCAAAATGCAGGAGTCTTCTTTCTACTGCTCTACATTGTATGTCTGTAATAATGAGGATGGGAGGGTTGGCGATACGTTGTGTGATTTTGAAAAGTCATTTGACTTATCATTTTAAGGTTCTTATCCATCAAATGTGAACTATACATCCTTATCTATCATGCTTGATGGTTGTGGGATTCACGTGAGGAATATGCTACAGTGCAGTAGAAATTGTGTAATATGGACTGTTTGTTATACATGATTATTTAGTATCTGTGTGATTTTGCTTCTTTTATATCATGGTGATAAAAAGTGTGGAAAGTGATCTTAGAGAGCTGTGGGTACAATGGTCCATTTTATCACTTACTAACTACATGAGCTTGGGTCATTTGTTTCATTCCTCTGAGACTCAGTTTCCTCATTTGTAAAATGGGCATAAGAATGACCATGGAGGTAATCTGGAGATCTAACTGAAATAATGGATGCAAGTCGTTTTGCCTGACATGGAGTGAAGACTGAAATGTTAGACATCATTATTGACCTGGAAAGTAAGTGGAAAAAATAAGCCTTGATAGAAACTTCCTTACACAGCAGATTTGAAGACTAGGAGTAACATTTCATGTTTTCAATTAAGAAAATGCCCTCGTCACATCCAGCATCTTGAGGAGACAGGAAAGAGCTGCTTATGATTCAATAACATAGTCTTTTTACGCATGCTCATGGTGTGGCCTAAGTCTGTAAAGTTCAAGAGCCTAGAGGATTTGGGTTTCTCTTCCTAGGACCCACCTATTTGGGGTACAAGTCAACCTGAGAGAATCAGGTTCTTCCATGTCCCTTTCAGGCACTGACGAAATGAAAGAAGACGCAGCTCAACCCTGTCAAACTGAATTAAACCCTTTCCTTTGTATTCCTTCTCATCATGCCAAAAGGTTCTACTCTTGTAGCATCTTTTTGGGTTTCAATGAGGCTTGCAGAAAACAAAGAAGCAAAAAAAACAGGTGGCAATAGTTCATTGGAATGCAAAGGTGCAAACCAGGGACTCCTTTTATTTGGTAATTGTTTCAGGGTTCTCAATTACCAGCCATGCCAATTAGAGCAAGATGAATGTCTTTCCACGTGGTGAGAACAGAAAGACAGCTGCTCATTTACTACTAGTCATTTGTGTCCGTGATTTGTCTGAGATTTTTTTCATCTATTATTTCACCCAGGGTAGAAACATTTAACAAAAAAAAAAAAAAAAAAGAGGAAGAAGAAGAAGAAGAAAGTATCCCTGTGACTGACACAAACTACCATGTGAAATATGGGTCAGCATGCAACTGTGACTATTATTCTATTGCCCATTAGCAAACAGGAGATTTCATTACAGCACAGCTCCCTGAAGATCTAAGAGAAAAATGATGTGGGTGAACCACAGAGAAATATTAGAGAGAAGGTGATGAAAAAGGGAGCTTTGGGGAGGTGGAGAGAGCAGAGCTGCGGCAAGGAAATGTGCATTAGACAGTGAATTATGCTTCAATTTTAATCGTTCCACCTACACTCCTTCTGGTCTCTCCATGTGGCTCATTTTTGCTCTGACTTTTAAGTTAAGTAACTTGAGAGTATAAATTGGAGAGAGTTTTGTTTGGGGGAGGGACTTAAAGTTAGATGCCTGTACGGGGACTCAGAGGTCAGATTTGGGTGATTTCATGATATCAGCTGACAAACAGGCCTTTGAGTAAATTCTTGCTCTGTAGGTGCCACACCTGTTTCCTATCCCTATGGAAGGTCTTTGGCTCCATTTACCAGCATTGTAGCTGCAGTTCAGGACCTGGGTATTTCAGAAACCCAACAGGTTTGCTCTCATTTGGCAAAGCTTTATCATCATGGAGCCAGTTGCCTGTTCTATATCAAGAAGGAGACATTCAAAATACAAAAAGGTTAGCAAATACACTCTTAGAATTGTAGACCCTTTTAGTTGGAATAGGATTGCATTTCTTTCCCTTCTTCCTTTTCCCTTTAATTTTGGGATCTGTGCTAGAGAATTTAGGTGCATAAATTCTTGTCAGCAGATTTTGATTTGGGAAATTCGTCTTTAGCATATGCGGTTGTAGGAGACCAACAAATCAGACCCATGCCAATTTCAGAAGTGTGCATATATGTGCCATATACTGTACATATGGCCATATTTGTGAGAATATACCTGTATGTATTTGTGCGCACGTGTGAATGTTGAGTGTGAGCGCACAAGTGTGTGAGAATGTGAGTGTGCACAATGTAAGTACGTGTGAGTTGTGTGTATGTGTATGAGTATGTGTGCATATCTGATCTGGGATTACGATTTGGCCACTAACTGACTGTGACTTCTCTCAACTTGTAATCGTCATGTGACCTAATGCATGTGACAGTGCTTTGTGGAATCTACAGTGCTGTACAAGTCAATTTCATTCTTATAGCTACCTGCATAAAACACATCATTTTAACTTAAGAACGGAACACTTCTGCAAGCCAATCAGCATAGTGTCTGGATATCTTTATGTCTGCATATGGTCAGTAAATCCACTTTAAAATATTTATAGCTAGCTAGCCAGCTAGCCAGAGATATTTTATACACACACACCCAAGTATATATGAAACAACTTTTATATCCTTTCTGTCATTCCTAATTCATGAGCTTTCCTTTCCCAATCATTCTGAAAAGGCCATTACCATTACCAAGGCTAATACCATTCAAAACAAGCTCCTTTGCCTATTCCTTATCCCCTTACCCCCTGACTTGGCACCAATAACTGTAGCTATTCTTGCTAAGGATTTCCTGTTAATGTTTTGAAGTTTTAGAGCAAGATACTTTTCTCTGTGCAGAAAACTGGGAAGAGAAAGTCGCTTCTGCGTCTATGACAGTGTTTCAAATGGAATGGTTCTCATTTCCCAAAACTTACTCCATGAAACGTTCCAGGAAATCACATCCATCTTGTAGGTGACCTCTTGGGTTCTGTTAAAAGATAAACTGAGGCCTGTTAAACATTTTAAGAGTCTATTTGAGCAAGAATCAAATCGAATAGGGAAGCATCCAAGCTAGCAGATAGAAAAGAGGAGATGTACACAATGAAAGACTTACAGGCAGAAGGGAGCAGCAACAGGGAAGTTACGCTAGACGAAAAAGCTGGCTGGTTACTTCAAGGTATCCTTTGGGTGACAGCAGGGGTCTGCCAGGCCGATTATCTCACTAGTGTTGATCAGGTGGTTCCTGATTGACTGGCTGAAGGTTCCATTTCTAGAAGAATCAAAACTGTAACTGAGCCTCAGTTTGGTGACGTGGGGCTTAGCATAAGCGTTTCCATTTGGGACTGTTTTCTTGTTTTTAGCAATTCTAAAACAGATTCTTTCAAAAGCAATCCTTTTAGTGGGATTAAAAACTTCCCCTAGTTTTCATGTATCTTTATAACCCAGGAGGTGTTAAATATGTCTGCACAGAACACGGATAGGCTTGCTATGGGTCATGTGTAGCTCACTCTAAATAAAATAAATAAATAAATAGATAAATCAATACGTACAATTTTAAACAAGGGAGAGGCTCCAGCTTCTTAGAAGATTGTGTAGCTTCAAGGGTCCTTAAATACCAAAGAAGGTTCTTGTGTATTTAATCAGATGAAATACTTCGAATTGAGTTGAGTCAATATTGAACCCTCTGATTCTCTAAAATGTCACACTTTGTGTAAATTGGAGGTGTTTAGAAAGAAGGTGGCAAGCCATGTTTGTACTTTTAGTTTCTGGTTGGGAAGTCTTTCATCACCAGCCTGAAGCCTCTCTCTCTACTTGAACTCCCTTTTCATGGCTGGAGTGTGGAGGCTGTGGAGTCTGACTGGAGACCATGGTCCAAGGGAGCAGCTGCAGCGAGACGTGTGTTGCAGCTGAGAGTCGATTTTGAGAGAGTACCACTCAGTTTTAAGCTCAGTGTGAATTCAGTCAGCATTCCTCTGAACCTTCAATTAGTTCTTTGCTTTATGTAAAGCCCTTGTTACGTGGGTGTGTGTGCGTGTATAGCGTCTATACACATAATTTAAGAAACTCAGCGTTTGAAGGATCTAAGACATCTCAGGACTCTGCATAGAGTAGACATTCAGTAGATATTTTCCTGTTGTCTGACTCTCCCCATTGCTTTAGATTTTGGGGAGGATATACATTCTTTTGAAAATCTGATGAAACTATTTGTATGAAAAATCACTGATGAACGCATAAACGGGTTTACGTGAAATGCCCAGGAAATTAAAGATCTGCTAAAGACTATTGTGGATACACAGAGATTACTCCAGGTACACCTCCACGAACCAGTTCAATGCCTTTTCTGCACAAGCAGAAACTGAGACCAAGAGGTCGAATGAGTCAAGGAGGCCTGGTGTAAAATAATAGGGAACGGTGAGCCCTGTGGCACTGAAAACAATAACCCTTCTCAGAGGGTCCTTTATTCCAGTCCAGCCAATTTTTGGCAGGTAGGAAACAGGCCCAGGGGTGTCAGAGCTCCTGATATATGAAGGGAAGCCTAAAAAAATATTTGTTTAGATATAAAATGTCTTAACTTTAATAGTGACAACTAATTCCAATTATTTTAAACATATGGAAGTGGGCAGGATAACTATCCTAACAGCCTATTTCTGGTTATAACCCAACAGTTTATCTTTCTTTCAAATACTGTATTCCATCTATGTCCAGATTGTTCCATTCATATTGCAAATACTCATTAAGCTCTGTAAAAAAGTTTACACTTTTTCTTTATAGATATTTTTATATTTATAGATGTCTACAAGACTGTGTGATATTCCTGTCTTAATTCAGGAATCTTAGTGCATAATAGACAAAAAAATTCACGCAGACGTTTATGTGGAGAAAACACTTAGTGATATGGAATAAAAACAATGTTGTGGCTCCTCCGATGGTTCGCTGAATTGCTGTCATGTTAACTAGCACGACCCGGCAGGCAGCAGGGTTAGACCTCCTGTAAAGTCCACATGTGTTCTCCCTTTGTCTGGTCTGAAGTCTTACTTTACACAGTTATTGATTTGGTGGTGGAACTGAGGAGGAATACATGCTCCTGGGGCTGTGTGAGGACCTATGGAGACAGACTTGACCGCAAAAAAAAAAAAAGAATTGAATTACCTTCAGTTCTCCTCCTTTCTTTTAACTAGTCCTTAGTGTGACAATCCCACAGAACTTGCAAATCCCCTCCAGCCAGAGTTTTCACAATAATAGTAGTGTCCAGGAATCATTCTACAAATACAAATATCCAATTCATTCGTATTTTAAAACTGGCAGAATATGTTTAAATTCAACTTTGTAATGCCTGCCCTACAAATAAAATTCAAACAGGTATTTATGAGTGGAATTTCTTTGTGTGGAATGAATGTATGTACACACGTGTGTGTGTGCACGTGCACATGTGCATATTTCCTTCATGAATGTGAGTGAATGCGTACATTTCTTACCTTGTTTTCCTTAGTTGATAAACTTGAACTTGCGCCTACGATCTCCCAATATCCATATGGCCAAAGGTTGACTTTATGTTACCTCTTTTTGATTCCGTCTCATGAGAACAAACTACCTCTCACCTTGTGGAGTCCCAACAGTGGCAGACTTAGGAGCAGACAGCAGGAAAACTTCCTGCTGAAATTAGAAGGATTGGGGGCGGCAAATAAAAGAGAAACAAGACTAAGGAAAGACCTCACCCAGGGATTTTAGAACCTGATGGGAAATTGGCATTAGAAATGTAAATGAGGTTAGGGAAATTTAGAGGATTAACTGGCTTACAGGGATTTACATAAAAATAAAGAGAAGATCACTGAAACCTTGTGGGATCTCTATCCCCTCAACAGAATGGTTTTGTTCGTGTGTGTGTGTGTGTGTGTGTGTGTGTCTGGCTTTGCTGCTACTTCTGATTTGTAAGCATTGGACCAAATTGCTCTTGGAGCCTGTATTTGCTTTCTTCCTCAGTGTGCCACCTATGGCCCAAGGCTGACACTCAGTAAGCTTGCCTGCCCAATTTGCAATGCTGTAATTTACATTGTTATTAATGGTGATGGGCTGGAATCCAAGGAGAAAGGGGATTTACAGCCCTTCCAACCTTTTCAGATTTTCTAATAACCTGAAATACAGACCCTATGTTAGAAATAATCATTTTTCTGTATAATTCATCTCTGGTGCTGGCTAGACATGTTTTCCAGAGCTGGCTGTTCTTTAGTCATGGGCAAGTGGGTGAGGTTGAAGAATTGTTGAGCTTTGGAATATATTGTCTAAAAAAATTTAAACCACCAGAAAGTAGGAAAATTCATGTGAGCATCATCCCGGACAATCTTTAGTAATTTCAGTGCTGAACCAGAGAAGTCTCTGGTAAAGCAGGAGGAAGTGGTCACCCTATGTATAAGTCCCAAGAACCTGGAGTGAAGGCGCAGTGACTCTGTTGAGATGCAGCCCAGCTCAATCCTTCCCCTAATCCGTACGTAACGTCGTGAGTGTCTACGCTCTAACAACTGCCTCAGTGCACTAGAGTGTGTCTTGCTTCTCTGCTCAGTGCATAAATTTACCTGAGACCCTAATTGATGTAGCTCACTGTCTCCTTGAGGTTGAGGTTTGTTTACTGCTTCCGTGTTCTAATTTTTCAGACCAATTTCACTCTAACTAACCTCTGAAAAGACCTCCCAATAGCCAGTCTTCCCCATGAGGACTTCAGCAAGCATAACGATCCAGCTAGTTCTCGCTCTCATCCCTTGAGTAGCCCTAGGTTGACTGGATAATCATCAGAAGGCAGCTCTGACTGAGAACAGAGAACAACAATGAAGTATGTCAAAAACAGATCCTTCTGTTTAAAAAGCATGCTAGTCACATTTCATGGAATCAAGTAATTATGTGTATTTTTTTCTAATCCAAAGGACAGGAATTGCTTTTATAAAGTGTGAATGTTTACGCAAAATGATGCTACCTGTATATTGATTGTGACTGAGTGGTAATACTCTAATGGTCTACTTTGATGAACAAAATGGAATTATCTTCATAAATACTTAATTAAAATGAGTAAAACAAATCCATTAGCCACAACTAATTTAAATTATAACAGATGTGAAAACTTATTGCAATGTATTATTATGTTTTTCTTTTTTCAATTACTAAATGATGAGTGACATCTAATATATATTGAATTAAGAGAACTGTGCTTTCTTCATGAGCTAGATATTTTCAACATTAAAATATTAAAATACTTGTACTATAAAATGGCTTTGGATTTGTCAGACCTATTGATAAGCTATTTTTGGAAATTATGATGAACTATTTCAAAGATTCTATTGCTAGTGGACAATATTGCAAATTTTATGATGCAATCATAATGCAAATGTTAAAAAATTGACTTAATAAAATCACCTGCAGCTGAAGATTTCAATCAAAACTTTCTTTCCTAGGGTATACCAGGAACTTTCAGTTTGGAGTAAGATTTTCAAGTCTGTTTTAGGGATCATATAGTTAAGGGGTGTTAACTGCGTAATAGAGAAGGAAAGTCTAGCAGATTTAGGTGCTTCCCAGAATCATGATGTATGTTACTTCAATCTGAAGACCTAGCTCTAGAGAGTCTTACTCAATAATATGAATCAAGCCTGAGTTATCTCATCCATGCTACCTGAGCAGAGGTTCTAAAATTAATTTCCTGCAGAAGGCTTGGGATTTTTGAGTCTGGGATTAACCTATAGATAGTTACAAGACCATCAGGCTGTGTCTTTCTCCCAAACTCCCATTGCATGCTTAGGGTATTTTTTTTCTTGTGTTTAGTCCCTGGTTCTCTGCTATAATCAGAGACCTTCCTTGACCCCCAGTTTAACTGGGGATCTGACAGCCTACCTAATCTTTGAACCATTTTGGCCACAAGGAGGTTTTCTGGAAGCATGAGTTTTATCTTTTACCTTGATGAGCTTTTCTAACCAAAGTTATGAAGGTACAACCCACCAGTATCACCTTTGCCAGGGGATGGTTTCTGGCAGTGTGGATAACCGATGTGGATAACAACCTGACTTATTCTGCCTTTTCTAGAACTTGGCTTCTTTGACTGCTAGTCTCCAAAATTGAGGTGCATCTCCATAGCCAATTGTTAGACTGGGAAAAAACTTCATGGGCAGATCCAATATATTGCACCTTTAAAATCAATAGTAAAATTGAATACATTACATTAGGGAAATTGGCCACTGAAATAGTCAAGTAGGTACTGAGGGGGCAGTGGGCATAGCTCAGTGGTAGAGCACCTGCTTAGCATGCACGAGGTCCAGGGTTCAATTCACAGAACCGCCATTAAAAAAAATACTTAAAAAAATAAAAAAGAAGAAGGCAAAACGTTTTGCCTGGTCTTAATTTTCCCTCTTCCTACAGTATTTAGTGAGTACCCATTACTAAGCACACACTTAGGTTATCAAAATGAACCTAGAACAGCTGATCTTGTGGTAAGCAGCTGTGGTGGGCAGAGTAATACATCCAGAGTTCCTGAGTTGTGATTTAGATCTGTGAATTGTTAGCTGTATAAACGCGTCAAGTCATTTAAACTCTAAGCAGGATTTTCCTCCTGTTTGAAGAATAGCCCCTAGGGAGTTTGTTTTGTAGGTTAAATGAAGTAAAACACGTAAGTAGTCCTTTGTAATCTCTAAAGCATTCAGTATTATCTTTCTTATTTAGCAAGGATATAGTAAATACCCACAGTAGTGTAAGCATTACGCTAGTGCTTGCCATACAGAAAGGAGATGACGTGAGCACAGCCCAAAGATTTTATAGTCCAGAGTGCTACAGAAGAGTAGGTTCTTGTCTCGTCACAGAAAGAATTCAGAGACGGGACACAAAGGTCAAGAAAGTAAGGTGAGGATTTACTAAGTGTTAGTGCACTCCTAAGGGGAGAGTGGGCAGACTGGGTGAGTAGCTGCCCTGAGTTCCTTTGGTAAGCTGGTTTTATGGGGGGTAAAATGAATGGGCAGAATACTCACTGGGGAGGGAAGAATTTGGGGCCATATTTCCTGATTGTCACCTCAGCTCCACCATCCTGAGGGGAGGAGGAATTTTGTCCTTATTTAGTCTTGATCAGAAGAGTCATGGGGGAGGGTATCGCTCAACTGGTAGAGTGCATGCTTAGCGTGCATGAGGTTCTGGGTTCGATCTCCAGTACCTCTTCTAAGAATAAACAAATAAATAAGCCTAATTACCACCCCCCCAAAAAAAGAAGAAAAAAACTTTAAAAAACTTTAAAAAAAGTGTCAGGGCATTGGTGCATGATGTGTACGTCTAACCTGCAAGGTTAATTTTATTGTAATGAGGGCATAATGAGTAAAAGGATTCATTCGGATACTGGAAATTCCTGCCTTATCCCACCTTTCTTGGTCTGCCTCCAGGACACTTGTCAACCCAAAATGTGTGATTCCTTACCAGTCTGGAGGTTCCTGCTTTTCTTTGTCTGCCCAAGGACCCCCATTGTTCCCAAGATGGATGGTTTCCTGTAATTTGGCTCGTGGCCACCTTTCTCTGCTCATATCTTGCTACCTGCCTGCTCTAACAGGAGGGAAAGCAGAATGGTGGCAGTGTGGTTATCAATATCAGTAGTGGTGGCTTCTGTAGTCACTGTGGGCCGTTGCTTGATCTTTAGCCTCTGCAGGAAGACTGTGCAAATACCTACCAGTCATTTTCAATAGCATCATCTTCAGGTAGGGAGTCCTTCAGCCCCAAGGAGTCTTGTGAAAGTAATAACATCATTTTCCTTAAAAGCTACTTGGTTTGAGTCATACATTGGACAAAGTTCTACATTGGTAATTTATACCAGTGTGTCTTACATTGTCTTCAGCAGCCCAAATTAAAGTGAGAAGGAAAAAGCAAGGGAATAGCATAGGTTTTCCAAAGTCTGAAAAGTTTTAGGAATGCAAATGCATTTTTAAGTGCATTTAAACCTAATAGCTGGCATCATATATGAGAGTTTTAAAATTTAGAAATATGAGAATTTACATACATATATACATATATATATACACATAGCCCCAGAAATGTCTATAAACATACATACACACACATACACACACTTTTTCTTTTTCTTTTATTCTGATGTCAGTCTTATTCTAAGTATTCTTTGCAAACAGAATTTAAGCTAGAAATTCACCTTGGAATCATACGTGATGACAGAAAACCAGGTCTACTATTTGAAGGGCTTCCCCAAGGGGCTAATGGTTTAGCTACTCAATCTACATCTTCTTGGTGTTTGTGATGGTGTTTAATGGTGACAAAGAGGTAGTGATCGTCACTTCAGCGTGTTCTGTGACTTTGGTTGGAGAATTACACAGCGTGTTTGGTACCATGAAAAGCTTCCTCCCGCAATTCTATCTAGGCTTTTGATACGATGAAAGAAGGTCAGTCCCTCAGGGTATCATTGAAGGTTATGATACAGGCCTGAACATGATCAAATGCAGTATTTCAGAAGCCTGGAGGATTCCTTTTGAGGCTGCTTGCACGGAGTGACTCTCCTGTTTTCTCCCTTAGGTTCAATATTTCAACTCAGTTCTCTTGAGGAATCACTGCACACCTAGCACAGCTCAGCATGCAAAAATAATGAAATGAAAACTTTAGAAAGGGTGTCCTATTGCTTTCTGCATAGCGCTGCCTTTTTTTTCACTGCTGTGCTTTCCATATTTTAAATGAATGATATTAATAGCATTTACTGCAGACATTAATTATGCATGTTTTATATCCTTTGTGATACATGGTGATTTTAGAAGATGAATGTTGAGTTGTGAAAATACATACTGTTTTGTTTCTTAGTGTTGTTTCCTTTATGTTCTTTTTCACCCCTTCCGGTAACCTTCCTTCTGTTCATAGCTTGGAAAACCCCTACTTGTTCTCAAGAATCTTCTTTCTCAGGAACCCATTTCAGTCCTTTCTTCCTACCAAGTTTGGGTGGTGTGACCATCCTCTGTTCCCAGAGCACCCCATCCCTACCAACATCATCTATTCTTCTCTTTATTCATCACGTTCTTCCCACAAACATAGATTAAGTGCTTACAATGACCTAGAATATTCTATATTGAAATTACCTGTTTATGGTAGTCTCCCCCACTGTTTTATAAGCGTCTTCCATGCAGAGATCAGGTCTGATTTATTTTCTAATCCCTGGGTACCAAACCAATTCTAGAGACAGTAGAGGCTTAACAAATGTTTGCTGTACAGAGTCACTGATAGTAGCAGTGGGGTAGTTTTATCAAAGCTAATCTAATTACGAGGGTAAATGAGCCAACGTACTGTGTGTTACTATTAAATCATTTGATCATTATGATTTGTAAATATAGTTATATTCAAAATTATATCTGTGCTTTCTCTAAATAAGAAGTACGTATACCGCAGAAAGCTAAAGTTGAAAATGGTAGCAGCCTACATGAAAAGGCTAACATCAGAGGTCTCAGACCTGCAGTTGTTGAGAAATATACTCCACAGAATGTGTTTTGCTTGACTGTTTGATAGGCCCACGCAGTGTTTTAAAGGACATAAAAGTAGGCAGGTGCTATGCTTACATAAGCACACAAACAGCTTACCACGGGCTGCCTTACAGGCTGCATACGCTAAACGTGCACTCCATGTAGGTATTTGAGTTTGGGGCCTCTACTGTACGCTTCACAAAGATGCTACCACATACGAACCCTGCCACTTTGTCAGCACATCTATTCAACTGTGATGTAATTTACTGGCTTGGGCAACATTGTGCTTCCAACGATAGGCTTTTGTGTCAATTTCACAAATCATTTCCCAGTTAACATCTCTTGAGGAAAAGAGAGTTCAATGGTAAAATATCTCTTAGCAGTATATTTCAAAAGCACATACATACACACATAAATGCATATACATATACATGTTTGACACTGATTCTTAGAACGTGTTACATTACAAATTTCTCTCATAATCTTGTGTTCACTCCAAGTCATCTCTAGTCACATCAGCAGAGGATCTTTTTAATCTCATAATAAGTCAACTTGTATGAAAATAACTTCTTTCAGTTCAAAAGAGTAAGCAGCACTTAGGTACACGTGAAAGAGGGAAAAGGCATTCCCAGCAGAAGAGACCACATGAACAAAGATTCAGAAGAGTAAAAGGATTTACTTGGCCTGTTAGCAATTAGGATGTTGAATGAGGCTGGAGTTGAGGTCCTACCAAAAGACTTTGAATGGCGTGGTAAAGAGTTTGGATTTGGTTCTCTCGGGGAGCCTTCTGAGTGTGTGCTTTACATGCTAAAAACAATTCCCATTTCAGAAAAAGAGATGGCAGTATCGTGGAGAGTAAATTAAAGTCGGGTGAGACTGGCGTTAAAGGGCCAAACAAAAAGGAATTGCTGTAGCAGGAGGAGGAGTTGATTGTCAGTCGAAGCAGAGCAAATAGACTGAATTTGAGAGACTGTTCCTTTGCAGGTAAAACTGGGAGGAGATGTAGACATAAAGCATTTTTAAAAATCTATTTTAAAAGAAAACATGTCAAGAGCTCGGCCTCATCTCCTCACAAGTGTCTACAGAATTTTTTTGAAAGATAATTAGGTTGGTATTTGGTTTTTTGATAGTACTGAAGTGAGTTCCCAAGGTTGGTTAGACAACACTTCACTATTTATATGTCTATCACAAAATGTAATTTATTTAAAAAACAGATGATTCTCTCATTTTAAAGACTGGCATTCCTAAGAGGGATCACCTTTGATTTAAATTGTATGAATTCGCTTAATCAACAAATAGCATCTCCTCTGTGCTAAGTACAGTTCTAGGCCTTGGGCACACAGCAGTGATTAAGAAAAAATCCTTCTCTCATGCAGCCTATTTTTTTAGATCAAGATTCTCACTATTAACTTCAAATATGCTTTCTTGGATTTTTAATTAATATTTTAGTTTTTATAGACTGTACGTAGAGAATACCACTGCAGTGGTGCTTGAATGCTGGGCAATACCGAGAAAATTTACATAAATCAAAACTGTTTCAATTCACTCTCAAGAGTGATTGTGAATGAAAGATAAAAAGGCCAAAGTCCATTATTAAGAGGGAAATGTGAAAAACCCATGTCCCTCAGCATTATGAAAATTGAGTTACCAATGTTTTAATCATACTGAGTTTGACTGATTTAAATCTTATCCTATCTTTAGGAAAATGCTTAGGATTTTTTTATGATTATCTATTTTAATAAAATAAAAAGTTGTTTTCCTAAGGGAACATTTTAATAAATAAATAAACTCACATTAATTATTTGGAGAATGATGGTGTGTATGCTCATTGTGAACACATGAAAATAATTTAACATTAAAATTATTGTGGTGATTCAACTCTTTTTTTTTTAACTGTTCTTTGTTTGGTGACCTTATTAGTCGTCTGTGTGGTAGGACATGTGAGTGCGTTATTTCATAACCTTCTGAGTGCTAAGTTTTGGATTGTTTTTTAATTAGCATTTTAATTGCTCATCAGAGTAATTGAAGACAGAGTGGGAAAATGGAGCATTCGCTAATCCCTTTGGTACCAGTCAATGCTAAGTTTTCCCAAGGTCAAGTGCCTTCCAGTGGTACTGACAGAAGCTTGCATTGCCCTGCATTCCCTGACACATGGTATGACGATGCCAGGGCTGGCATCTTGAAGAATAAGAGATTTTTTTTCTTCCTTCTTTCTTCCTGATTCTTTGGTTAATTAAGAAAAAGGGGGAATTGGTCACTTTACAATGAAAAGATAAGAGACAAATGGAGTATTCTCTGTGATCAAGTGTAGGTCATAGTAGAGTAGATGTTTGCTACTTTCATTGAGAAGTGAACTTGCTGGATCCATGCTGAGCTCTGTGAGTGAGAGAGATCTGACATGATTTATTCTTTATTCACTTTTTAAATAAAATACTGAATGCCTTCGGTGTTGGAAACACTGGGTTGACAACAAGCTAGACACAAGTTCTAATTTTTGGAAAGCTAAAGAGTAATGATTTTTCTTGTTGTATAGACCACACTGCCCCCATCCAAAGTGGAGTATAAGCAAATTGAAGACGCATCTACAAATGGATCCTAGGAGGAAGCGCAGCGTAGTGCAGGCGCTGAGTGCCTGGTTTGGGTACCAGGATTGCCATCCATTTGCTATTTTATCTCTTGGTGCCTCATTGATGTTGTGGGGACAAAGGGGTTTGTCTCAGAAGAACATTGTGAGGATTAAGTAAGTCAATACTTGTAAGTGGTTTAGAATCATAAGACATTTTGGTAATCTATTTTATTATTTTGAAAAACGAATACAGTATTATTCTTGTGTGGTGCCCGTGGTATGAAGACCAAGATTTCATGGCAAAATTTTTGTCACTGCTATAAAGTCAACATACTTTTCTCAGGCCTGAAAATATGATCCAGGTCATTCTTGCCAATTTAATCTGCTTAAGTAGTCCTTGGCCAGGATGTGAACATTTTTCTGTCTCACTCATATCCTGTACTTGCCTTCTGGCTAATATTGTATATATACCTTCACACAGAGCTTTAAAAACCCCAGTATGCCAGTAGCTAGATAGGGCACAGTTTGGCTTTCAGGAAGGATTATCTACTTTACCAAAGATGGATGATGAGGAAGATAGTCCTGAATGAAAATGGGAGTATTAAAGAATTGATCCAAACCTAACTGAAAACAAATATTAATTGCTTGTCCAATTATAATTATGTCATTGAAGCCAAGCATTTTACAAACTAACAGGGGATAACTGATGAATGGCCAGTCAATTTGGCCTGAACAGCAGATGGTTTGGGGGCAACGGAATCGACTATCTCTGCATCTTTTTTTTTTTTAATTCCAATTTTTTTTTTCTGCTGTTCAGACTGCCAATGTCTTCTCCCTACATACAAGCCTAAAAACAAGTGCAATATTTTTCAGTGTGGATAATTAATAGTCTCTCATTCCTGTGTTAAGTGTGATTATAACACTTTCAGAAAACTTTACTAATTTTTTAAAAATTTGTAACATGCAGTCTGAATTAAGTCTGCCTACTGTGCAAACACAATTTTAAAATATTTCCCTGGCTCTCTTCTCCAACTTCATCACTGTTCCTAAGCTCATTGTGTCTAGAAAATGCTGGAGTTGCCCTGTTTAGAATTTCATTCTGTTGAATTGATAAAATACCTATAGGAATGTTTTCCCAGCTTTTACCATCTCATTATTACATCTTCACTTAGTTTTTCAACTTTTGTAATTTACAGATATCACCTTTTATCCCATGTAGGTCTTTTACCTCGGATGTGATTTTATGTGACATCACTGCCTTTTTTCCTCACTTTGCTCATTTTTTTTCAGGAACTTACCCACCTTTGTTATTCTTAATTTGAATGTATCACTTTGAGGTGTCATATAAACTGCATCTAGTTGGATGTTGGTTTGCCCACTATGATAATCTTCACCTAAGGATAGGAGAGTTTCCCCCTATTTAAATTTGTTGATATGGTTGGTGTATTTAGTTTTACATCTGTCAAGTTCCAGATTTCCATCTTCAAGGTCAGTACAAAGCAGAAGCGGGACTTGCCACTGTGTCTCCTACTATTCAGAGTGGTTTTCTCTCTGTCTCTTTTTCTTCCATTTATTTTATCTTTCAAAAAATCAACATGCAATTTAAGTTGTACTTAATTACACTGGAGAGTGAGGATATATGACTTTGGAATCATCCGTTCCACCATCCGGATTTTTACATACAGACTCACGAGTCACAGTCATTTCTGAGAGAAGGTTCACCGGAGCTCACCCCCGACCCAAAGTGACTTCACAGTTTTCCATGCCTTCTGTAGCTTCTCATTTTTCCACTCTGGCAAAAGAATACTGTTCTCACTTTGAGGCATGGATTCTGAAATGGATGTTCCTAGGTCATCAAGTTGATGATGGAGAAAGGGTTGCATTTCTGTCTTTAAAGTCACAATAGGAAATCTCTCCAGTTGTTTGCTAAAGTCATGTTATCCCCTCCTAACCTTTGAACTGTCCATTATTTTAGACCAGAGCCAGACCAGTGTGACCACTGAAGGGTTATATCCGTGTGCAGAACACATCTTGTCCTCTGATGGAAGGAGGATGTGTACTGTTATACCTGGAGTTTCCTTTCTCTTGGTGCTAACAAAGGCCTGATGTCCTGATGCAGCTGTAACTCACATCACGATGTGCCATCCGTGACCTGACGGGTGCTTTGAAATAGAGCCCACGGAGCATCACGGACCTCTTGCCGCCCTCGGAACACTTGATCTAACTAGCTCAGAGCTCTGCGCAGTGGGCAGTTGTCCTTCCTTACCTGTGATCCGCGTGTTTCCAGGGTACTTGTAATTTTCCTCAGATTAGAGGTTTACTTTGCTGTAAGGATAACAACTTCAGACTCTCAGCACCCAATGTCAAACAGTGTTCATCGCAATAATCTGCTTCTATACATCCTAATTGTATATGCATTTATGTACTTTATATATATTGAGAAAGGTGAATTGCTTTCAATTCAGCTGTGTATATACTAATAAAATTCTAAGCTCATAAAATAAAAGTTAGTGCAAGTGCTCAGGAAGGCATTCCTGTGGAGAGCTAAGATAACATACAGTGAATATTGACTCAGTCAACGTGGATTTTCTGAGCACACACTGTGTACTCAGCACTGTAGTAGCACCTGGAGATATTATAAAGAAGAAAAAAGTTAATTTTCTTCCAAACTTTCCAATGGAAAATATTGAGGAAAGTAAGCCTTTTTGAGTGAATATGTGAAACTTTTGTTTAAAAGATTCTATGTTTACGACATGGTATGAGGTCATAGAATTCATTACATAGAGTGGATATGGCACCGTTGTGCATGGAGAAGTGTGTGGGGAGGGGACCTTTTCTGAAAGAATATTCATTCCTGAGGCCACGCACCTAGAAACAAACTCTGTTTCTTAGGCAGAAAGCAAGGGCTTTAAGGAATAGCCCTGGGTATGCACAATGTGGAAATCATAGTTTCTTTATCTAAATTACAGTGTTATCATTCATGTCTAAAAAGGAGTTCCTGCAGGGTGTTTCTGGAGGTGAGTTAGAATATCTGGAGTGGTGATTGCAGGAAAGATTTGAGTTATAGGAGAGATAACTTGAGATTTTGAAATATCAACCTTTTATCAACCAACTCTCAAAAAGTATTAAAATCTTGTATTCCCTTAGGGTTTGATAAACTCTTTGAAATATTCCACTCAGCCTCAGCAGTGTTAAAGGTGTCTAGAGTAGGACTTTGTCTTTCTTTTTGCTTACATTATAACTGCAGAGAAAAAGAGCATTCTAGAACCAGGATAGAGGTAGCCATGGTAATTGAAATAAGAGAAACTCACAGGTCAGGCTTTCCTCATTTTTTTGGAGAATGTCTTCCAAGTAGTACAAGCTGTAGATTAAGAATTAAATTTCATTAATTAGATGCACACACCTACACACACTCACAAACACACAACAGGGAACAAACAAAATGGGTCTGGTCCTCACAGCTTAAGATGCATGGTGAGGGACAAGTGGTAAACAGTAAGTCAACAGATGTAATTAATATGATTATAATTTGAAATCAATGTTACCAAGGAAAAAGGGCAGAGGGCAATGCAAATCAGCCTAATTTATTTTAGGGGATCAGGGGATTCTTTTCAGAGAAAATGACATTTCAGCTGAGCTTTGATGGATGATTTGAGGATTTTAACCAGGCAGGGAATAGAGGAAAGAAGGTTCCCAGAAGGGAAAACATCCTTGTGAGGCATCCGTGTGGGGGAAGCTGCCATGCATTTGAGTAGCTGAAGAAACCCCGTGCAGCCCTGGGGGCCCCCAAGTGTTAGTTCCCTGTGGCTGTCAGAGCAAAGCACAAAAACTGGGTGGCTTAAAACAATAGAAATTTATTTTCTACTGTCTCTGGAGGCTGGAAGTAAGAAATGAGGATGTTGGCAGGACCATGTGCTCTCTCCCAGCTTTGGGTATTTGTCAGCAGTCCTTGGCATTCCTTGGCTTAATCTGCATAACTCCATCTCTGCCTCCGTCTTCCCCCGCGTGTCTGTGTCTTCACATGGCTTCTCTCTGTGTGTCTGTTTCTGTGTCTCTTTTCTTCTTAGAAAGCCACCAGTCACATTGAAATAAGGGCCCACTCTGCTCCAGAATGATCTAATCTTAATTTGCATCTTCATTACACTTAACAAAGACCCTATTTCCAAGTAAGATTCCACTCCCAGGTACCAAAAGATGCTTCAACATATCCTTTGGGGAACACAGTTCAACCCCCAGCAGCAGGGTCTGTAAGCTCTGCTGTGGAGTTATTGTTTTATTCACAAAGGAGAATGGTTTAAGGAGAGGATTAGAGTGAGCTGACTTGCTGTAGACTGTGTAATTCCATTTCTAGGACATTTTAGAAAGGGCAAAAGTCTAGGGGCAAAAACCAGTGTGGTAGTTGCCAGGGGTTAAGGGGGGAGGGGTTGGGAATCGACCACAAAGGAGATCTAGGTGATTCTGGAGATGGATAGAGATATTTTATATCTTGATTGTAATGTAGGTTAGTAAATGTTGATAGACGTGTACACCTGAAAAGGGATATTTTTACTGTGCGTAAGTGATACCTCAATCAAACAAGCAGAATGGACTCCGTTCGGACCCTGCTCTGGTGGTCTAGTTGAGACAAGGCTGTTGCTAGATTAGGGGGGTGGTCTGCTCTTGGCACTCAACTTTCCTGCCTTGCAGAGCCTTCCTTGGGAATCAGCTATGAATTTGTCAGCTCCTTCCCATTGTGACAGCTTGCTGAAAATAGCTTTTGGTTGCAAGAGAGGTGAAGGGAGAGGTTCAGAACATGAGGCGCCTGTCAGAGGAGGGCCTGAGCGGAGGTCAGGGGAGGGGGTCTTGGAGTCAACAAAAGACGGGACTTGCACTGCTTCCCCAAGGCTCGTCACTGCTCGGAATAATTAAGGAGAAGGAAAGCGAAGATGCTGAAGAGGGAAGTAGGGCCTAATGAAGTGTCTCACTGTCCTGTGCGAATCGAAGGTCACTCTGTTGGGGTGTGTTGAGGGGAAACCAGAGGCCATGGTGGGTGGGTAGAGATCCTCTCCCTCTGCCCCCAAAAGTTGCCAAGTATTAGCTGCAGAAACCTGCACTCCCTCAGCTGTGCTTTGCAATTTAAATTCCCCAGGAAAGACTTTGTTGCTGATCTAGAAGTGTTTAATTGACAAAAGAAGAAATTTGCAAAAACAAGGTGCTCTGGAAAAAAATAAATGCCTATAATTTTTTTCTTGTCATAATCACTTCTGTTATTGATGTATCTTAGTTCAAAAAAAGAAATATTTTATAACTTATTTTTGTTAAGCAAAAAATACATTTTTCCCCTATTTGCAGTCTTGTTAGTAGGAGAAATAGTCAACTAGCACGTTTTCAAGCTATTTTATTGCCATCGGTCTCTGGAATTGGCTAAACTCTAATAAATCGTAGAGGGGATAATATTAAACACAAGCAATGGAATATCATTTTGCAGTGATTTCTATTAAGAGAAAATATACTATAGATACACCAAAAGTCACTCTAACTCTAGACCTTGGCATAGTAAAAGTCCAGAGTTTCATTCTAACCCTGTGAATTAGTAGTTACGTGATCTTGTGCACATTCGTATGTTTCTCTGAGATCAGATATCCTCCTCAGTAATATCGTATGGAATATACACCTGCACTATCTACTTAGTAAATTTCATACTGAAATTATTCTATGTCGGGCACGTGTGATGTCTGATACTTACTTTTCACTTCGTTAATTCTCATCCCCCTTTGCTTTTCTCCAAGGCACTAACTAGATAGCACATATTACATCTCATTTCTTTGCTCCATCTCTCCACAACAGAATGTAAAACCATGAGAAGAGTTTGTCTTATTTGATTCTGTAAACTCAATGCATAGGTCAGTGCCTGGTAGGTGACAATAAAGAATTGTACAATTAACGAACAAATGGTCCTTAGTAATAATGCAGTTCTCTTCCCTTGGTCAGCAATATGGAAGTTAACAAGGTTTGAAGTTTCTCAGCAGTGTGATTTCCTGGCTGTTCCTTGGAGACAGTCAAAGACTTTGCCGTAGGTACATGCGAAAATAAAGACTTCACAACCTGAAACTGGATGGAAACTCCTTTCCTTAACCAGTCAGATGAAAATAACAGAAATCCAGGGTATCCGTAACTGGGCAGAAGGAAAGAAGCCTAGGAGAGCATCCTGACCCCAGGTTTGTTCCGCTCCTGGACCTCAGACATTGACCCTCTGAAATGCAGAGATATTCATGAATAATGGAATGGAACATGAGAAAGAACTTTCCTTTATTTTGACTGTAGTTCACCATAAGAAGCAAGTGTTCTCAGTGCAAGGCAGAGTGAAAGGCTCTCTTGATTTTGAATTCTGGCTCAGATATCAACTGATCCTGTCTCTGGAGCTAAAAAAAAATAGACAGCTTTATTCATTCATTCCTTTGATCAACCTAATCTAAAAAATTCTCTGAGTTGTGTAAGTTTGGCATCGTTGAAAATCCTTCTTGCTCCTTCCAGCATGACCATGTTTTATTGACATGTTTAATTACATGGTGCCAAATGAAGCTGTTGCTGGAGAATTTTAAGGGGCAAATGTCTCCTCTGGAAGAAAGTCAGTTCAGGGAACAAGACATGTACTCCTGGTAATTCTCACATCCTTGAAAGAGCTGAGTGATCTGGTAAAGGGAAGCTCTGGATTTAACCCTCTGCTTCTCCAAGATGAAACCTTTGTGTGTTCATTCATCATTATTAGCGTGAGCAGACAGAGCGAGGTGTCAACATTCTCAAGGCTGAGCTGGGCTGGCATCCTCTAGGATTCCCCATGGGGACAGTGCTTGCATAATTCCTTTGGAGCATCTTGTTGTTTTGAAAAGGACAATGTAAAAGGGCTACATACCTATTTGTAGAAAGATCACTAGATGGGGAGACATGTTCCCAGGAATATTGTTCATCTGTGGTTGGAAAAGTCATCCAGTCCAGCTATGCACCTCCTTGTTCTTTTTCTTTTCTAGTAGTTACACAGTATATACAATACACTAATTTAGAAAGACAGGTTTTCCCCATTCTCAAAGTACTCCTGGTACCAAGGCTTTTTTTTCTTCTTCTTCTTCTTCTTTTCTTTCTCAGTAGAGCCACTTTTGAGTCATCTATATAGTTTTCCAGAAAACATCATCTTCACGCCTACCTAAAGTGATTTGAGATACAGAAATGTGTGAAGTCCTTGTATGATGTTTCCTTATTCTTTAGAAGAAACTGTCCTGATGTGAATGGTGTGAGTTAATAGTCTCTTTTTTTCTATACTAAAATATATGTGTGTTTTTTTTAGCTCTTTTTTCTTTTTATGTAAATGATTTTCCATCTATTGCTTCTCCTCCTCTCTTTGAAAATGCAGATTTTTTTGGCAGGCCAGCTACAGATTCTTGAATATTTTAAAGAGGAGGAGACTCAGGTTTCTAGTTCCATTTGAGTAGAACCACTCTAAGGGGATGTTCCAGGAGAAAGAAGAGTGTGTAAGGGTTTTTCATATTATTTTGAGTTCCATGCCTTGCCCTAGTGAAGAAATACAGATATGGCTATTCTGAGTATTTAGTGCCTTCTTTTTTTCTCATTAAAAACAGCTTCCTTTTTAATGGAGGTACTGGGAATTGAACCCTGGACCTCTTGGATACTAAGCAGGTGCTCTACCACTGAGCTATGCCCACTGCCCCCCTAGCACCTTCATAACTGACTATTTCAGTGGCCAATTTCCCTAATGTATTTAGTTGTACTATTGATTTTAAAGGTGCAATATATTGGATCTTCCCACAAAGTTTATTCCCCCATCTAACACCTTGGCTGTTTTTTCTCACATTTAAATAACATCAATCAAATTTCAGATCACTTTCCTAAAATACATCTGCATACACTCACTGACATAAATCCCTAAGGACTGTGTAAAAATGTCTTTCTGTAACAAGTTATACAGCATCACTTTTATTGACTGCAGATGAAATAATCTATTTATATCATGTCATAGTAAAGAAAACTGAGTATTTTTAATTCTCATAGAACTGGTAGACTCCTGACATGTTCATTCTCTTTTAGCCATTAGAAAAAAAAAATCAAATTAAAGCAGGAATTAACTGTGTAAATATTAATATTTACTCTGGCTTAAAAAAAAAACTAGATTATTGTTCTAGTCGATTGTCCCACATGGTGACTTCATTTAGCCTCAAGTCAGTAAAGGTTTCCCCACTTTAATAACATAAGTTGTTCCTGGTCCCATGACAGATTGTGCCGTAGATCTGGCGTCAGAAAACGGCACCGAAGCTTTGGCTCTGCTGTGTGCTGGCTGTGTAGCTTTCTCCTGGCTTCCTCCTCTATGAAAGGGAAATGATCTTTTTTTCAGGGTAAATAACATGATCCAGTTTCCCCAGGACTCTTTAGCCCTGAAAGTCCCACGGACGGGTCTGATCACTCTCAGTTCCAAGCAACCCAGGCTAGTTGTTCACCCTATTCTTTGCCCCACTTCACTGATTTGTAGCGGCGATGGGTATGCCAAAAAAAAAAAAAAAAAAAAAAAAAAAAATCACTTTTTGAGCAAGAATTGTTTCTACACACAGAAGCAATTAAAGACATATTTATAATTGTTCATTATTTTGATTAAATTTTTTGATCTCCAAGTCCATATTCTTACATGAGCAAGTGTGTTTTCTATATCATGTTATCCAAACAAAGACTCTGGGCGCAGACCAAACTCTGGGGTAAGAAGAGTAGTTCCCACTATGGTCCACAACACATGGGTGTGCCCTCCACTGCTTTTTCATCTTAGGCAGATTCTCCTTTCTGTGGAGTCTGAGATTCCTTGCAGACAGCTTAGACCTGGATTGCAATTTCTGGCCCCCATTTCCAAAGAGAAATTTACTTAAATTTGATAAATTGTAGCATCCTATTTGTAAATGCAGGCTTCTTTAAAGATTATATAAAACACTGTCTCAAGTGCTTAGCACAGGGCTAGCCTCATAAGATTAGTTTTATTTAGATGATTCTACTCATCATTACTGTCATTAATAATTGAGAGCAGTAAGTCAGTAACCAACATTCACAGGACTTAAGCAGTGAAACTTGCAGCCCAGGGAAGAAGTCAAGTAACAGAAAAGAAAAAAAAAGAGTAATCGCTGAGTATTGAAAAGAAGTGTGTTTTCAAAGCTAAGTTATGAACCAGGTTGAAAGAAGTGGAGTGGATACAGTGAGTAACTAGATATTAAAAATGAATCCAGGGATTCAGTTAAAAGGTAACTCAGTATCTCCATTGCTCGTTACTGACTGGTTTGCTTGCTGTCTCAGTTGAATTCCAGTGAACAGTCCTACATGAGTTCCTGTTCCCCAAAGAAACTATGGGACTTTGCCTACAAAACACTTTCACCTGCACTGTTTTACTTGATCTCAAAAAAAAAAAAAAAAAAAAAGAGATAAAGAAAAAACAAACAAAAGAAACAAGAATCATGCGAATTATAGTTCACTTTCGAATGCACAGTTGAGGCTCTCTGAGTATAATGAACCACCAAGGTGACTTCACTTGCAAATGGTGGTGTTTAGATTGAGACCTTGGCTTTGTGACTCTGTAACTACTACTTGGTCCACCGTGTCACAGGGAACATTGTAGCCAACGTGCAGCGCATGCCCAGTTTCTCTGGCATGCTAGAAACACATCCATACTTTATAATATTTCTACCACAACCAACTTTCCTTGTGTTGCAAGGGCAGGGTAGCAGCAACTACTGCTTTCTCTTTCTTAAAATAATGCATTTTACATGTGTTTAATTGCTAGTGAAAATCACAATGAAAAATAAATGGGGTCAAGTTTGCAGAATCAGCTTAATCATTTAGAGTGGACTGATAACCCAACTGGCTACAGAATACCAAAACAATTAGCATTCGTGTTTCACTGACCATTGTCCAAAGATGTACTTGTTTTTTTTTTTCCTAGTTTTATTCAGTTTTGAGGAAAATCTAATCTGGAAGTTTCAGATGAACATAAAAAATTAACATTCCAGTAAATAAAGATGTTAACTACCATCAAGTTAATTTCTATGAAATAGTAATGATGATGGTGATAATGATGTTAACAACAGCAATAAAAGTAACAAATGTCATATATATTGATATATATATGATCAATTTCAATATTTTCTTTTGCTGGATACCTGTGAAATAGAACAGATGGGCATTCTGTTCATAGTTGATACAAGTAAATTTCTTTTGCCCCAGAATGGTCAAACCACTTCTTCAAGCCAGTAACAGAAAGAAGACTAAAATACTGAGCTTCCAACTGTCCATTTCATGCAGTTTCCATGATACCCTTCCTTCCTTCCCATTTCAATATTTTTGATCCTACCATCTGAAGAAGTAGGTGCATCCAAGACTCATTTGGCAACTTTATCTTTCATTCCCAAGAGTCAGCCTGTTACTGTATTTGCAATATGTTCACTGGCTGGCTCTCTGCAAGTGGCTGCGGTATCCACAACTATGTAAAGGCAGCAGTGAGAAGGGGGCTAGTGATTCTTGAAGTGATCACCCTTTGTCTGTTTTCTGATCTCTCTCATAACATGATTTTGCACCCCTTCTTCAAAAGCATAGTCTTGACAAGAATCTGGCCAATATAGTACCTTAAAAACAGTTGTTAAACCCCTTTTGGAGAACTTCTCAGGCTGTTTGCCAGCAAGTTCCCTTCTGGCCACATCCTTTGTTGCCAAACCAACTTCACTTTTTCTCTCTCTTTGCACAGAACTGTCCCAGGGCTTTGCCTGTGTAAAAGCATTCTGAGTTCAGGACTAGAACGCCTGGCGCATGTTCACTACTCATTTTTAAGTGCTATTTTCTAAATGATTTTTCTAATCTAAATAGTGGGGAAACGTGGACTATAAAAGCAAGAAGACAGCACAAAATTCTTCTCCTCTAGAGGACAAAGTATTCAAAAGGCTGTGTAGGACTGATACATCATGCTGTACACCAGAAACTGACACAGTGTAACTGACTGTACTTCAATTAAAAAATTAATAAATAAAAGCTACGGGAGCTAGCCAGGCAACACCGGTGACTAAGGAGCACCAGGCAGGTGTTGGGAGAGTGCTGGTTTCCCGGGGCTGCTGTAACAAGGGGCCAAACATTAGGTGGCTTAAAAGAACACATATGTATTATTTCACACGTCTGGAGGCTAGAAGTTCAAAATTGAGGTGTCTATACTCTCTGACGGCTCTAGCTAGGAGAAGATCCTTCCTTGCGTCTTCTAGCTTCTGGTGTTGGCTGACAATCCTTGGCATTCCTTGGCATTCCTTGGCTTATAGGTGCATCACTCCAGCTGCATGGCTGCCTTCCCGTGTGTCTTTCTATCATCTTCCCTCTTTGTGTGGGTCTCTGTGTTGAAATTTGCCCCTATTTGTATTGGATTCAGGCTCACTCTAACGACATCAATTTAATTTAATTACCTTTGTTAAGACCCTTTTCCCAAATAATGTCACACTTTGGGGTACTGGGGATTTGGACTTCAGTATACGTTTTTTTGGAGACACATAATTTAACCCATAACAAGGATAAACTGGAAAGTACATATTGTCTCGAAAAGTGTGGCAATCCCTCAGCTCCAGCCTGTTGCTCTAATTTTAAACCTTCTTTTTTAAGGGAAACTGGAAATCTGAACATTTCCTGGAAAATATCTACAAGATATGCCCCTTGTTTTGGGATAACTAAACTAAACATGTCTTAAGGTCGGCTGCAAGCCCCCAAATTCTGATTGTCCTAATCTATCCATTTACTTGTGAGAACTCTGGCCCCAGTGGGCTATAGAGTTTGCTGTGGCCACACAGCAGATAGTGGAAGAGCAAGGCTCACAATCCACTGCTCCTAATTTTGTTTTCTTTGGACAAAAAGCAGGGATTGATTAGAGACAATCTTTTTTAGTGATCAAACAGCCTTCCTTTGTGCATTCAGTTACATCAAGTACTATCTGTTTAGAAAAATCTGCCTTCAACTTCCTAAATTTTGCCAGATAATAATATACAAAGTGAAAAAAAGTCTGTTCAAAAATTACATACATACATACTGTTTGAGTATATAATTATGTATATATAAAATCAAAAGAAAAATATTTAGCCTTTGAAATATCTACCTGAATCAAATAAGTAAAAATACTTTTGTCTTTCTTTGTTGCTATTTTAGGTGTACGATTTCTCTTTCTCTATCTGTCCTTTAAACTTGGAGTCATACTGTACTTGAAGTATTAAATTGTACTTTTGGTTGTGATTTTCTCCTTTATAGAACTAATTTACTTGAAGAAGAAATAAGTGCATAAGGCAGGTTATAAAAAGGCAAAAATGATACTCAGAATGTACTATGGTGACAAGAAGAGGATTTGGGTGTGATGGGGGAAACTGTAAAAAGTTTACGCCGCTCTCGAAATCCTGCCGTTAAAAAAGGGAATTTGGGTTGAAAAATTCAGCACTTAATAAGAAAACTTACAGTCTAACTAGATGACAAGGCGTCCCCCAAATCCCAAATAGTAGACGAGCACAAACCATTGGCAGCTACAAAACCCCTGTGGTGTCCTCATTGATACATGAAGAAGGAAAGGGTGATGACAGAATGGCCCTGAGAATTGGGAAGCCACCTGAAATCAGCCAAGAGCCAACCTGAGAACAGCAGCTAAAACTGAGGAGGATCAGCGGGACATATGTGTGAGTGAGTGCAGATCAGGAGGGACGCTGTCTGGACTGTCAATTCTGAAAATTCAACATATTAAAATAGCTCTTGCTAGTATCAGTCACTGTGTGCATTTGCACTCAGTATCTTATGCTTGTGTAAGGCAGGAGTTGAGGTCAGAGAGACAGGCAGGGGCCAGATAACTCAGGGCCGTGTCAGCCAGTTAAAGAGTTAAGATCTCATTCCAGACATCATGGGACAATGCCAGAAGATTTTAGGTGAGGAGTAATGTGTGTATAAAAACCTCACTCTACCTACTGTGTGTAGTATGGATTGGAGGGAAGGCAAAGTGGCAGAAAGGCAGACGAGGCAGATATCTCTGGAAGAGGCTGAGGGCCATCACTGGAGAGAGAACAGAGTGGCCTATTTTTCCTGAGTCTTGGAGATTTAGGCAATAAAACTCGCTGATTGATTGGAAATGAAATATGAGAGAAAGAAAAGATGGAGATTCGGTCCTAATTAACTTGATAGATAATGCTGCTAATTATTAGAAAAAGAAAGTCCTGGGACTGACTATGTTTAGGGAGGAGGGGGAAATCAAGTGTTCTGTAATGGCCATGCTCACTTGGACACGAATCTAGAGTTCAAGGAAGAGAGCAAGACTGTGTGACTGCATTGTAGAGTCACAGACATGTAGATGGGATGGATAAGTTGTTTTTACACAAAATGGAGACCTGGTTAAACAATATTCTACATTAAAAAATAATAATAACCTATCTGGAAAGCTTTCCATAGTGTTATCTTTATCTATATGTTTAATGATGCAGTGGGTTTCCTTTGTAGTCTACTGATGGGCATTGAATGGGCGCCAAAGGCCATTTTTTGTACGTATATCTTTGCACACATGTGGGTGTTTATCTATGAGAGAAATTCCTAGAAGTGGGATTGCTGCATTCAAACATATGTGCATTTAAAATTTTGATAGATGTTGCTAAGTACTCCCAGCGACAATGTATAAGAATGTCTGTTTCTCATACCCTTGCCAAATTTCATAATCTTTGCCAATCTGATAGGTTAAAAAAGAAGTGTTTTTTTGTTTTTAATTTGCATTTTACAAAGTAATTAGTGAGGCTGAGCATCTATCCATATGGTTTTAAGTTAGTTGAGTCTCCTTCTGTGAACGGAACTGCCTGTTTATCCTTTGCCTATTTTCCCATCGAGCTGCTATTGTTTTTCTGGATTTTTTTCTCTATCTGTTGCACAGTAGTATAAATATTTTCCAAATTTTTACTTCTCTTTGAACTTTGGCATTTTTTTGGCAGCAGGATTTTTGAAACATGTTTGTTTGTAATACAAGTTTATGGCTTAACTGATCATAGTCATATATTCCGAGTGACAACAGTAGAGATGAAGTTATGAAAGTGGTAGGAGTTAATATATTACAATTCTCATTCTGCTGCAGATTTGCTCGGTGCCTCTGGGACAGTCATTTAATCATGTGCCTTAGTTTCCTCCTTGTAAAGTGGAAATCACAATCTCTGCCTTACCTTCAAGAACTTATTTAAGAAGAAATCGATGAATAAATATAATAACTGTCTTTTGGGTTTTGAATACTTTCAACATATGAATGTATGCATGCTAGGTAGTCAGTAACATGTGGAACACACAATATTGCAAAATACTAAGAATTTCCAGAGTGCCATATGATCTTTGAAGCTTCATCTCTGCCTAGTCCTTCTCCTTCTTGTCATCCTTCTTCTCCTTTTTATTTTGTCTTTCTCCTTTTCTTCCTTCTCCTTCCCTTTTCTTATTTTGTTACATGTGACTGTCTTTCTGGTTGCCATTATTTTGGTGGATAACTGTCATGCACACCAATCTGGATAAATTGTAAACTGATAAAGAAAGTAAATGCCTGGTAATCACTAGAAGGTCTGTCCTCTGTATCTTTTTTATGACATCTGCTTGGTAGGACACATGCTGATGAATTAGGCTGGATAACTAGGGAGTGACCAGTACCAACGAACAGAAGAAGGATGTGGTTATTACTCCCTGTGAAGTAGTCAAACTCTATAATGGGAAGAGCACTGACCCGAGAGTCTGCAGACCTGAGAGGCAGCTCAGATTCTCTTACTAAGTGGTTTTATAGTAGTGATTTATGATTATGTCATAAACCAAAAGTTACAGCATTTATTTATCTTAAAACTCACTCAGAAGAATATTACTGTTTAAGTGAGCAAAAAATAAAATTCAAATTTAGGTTTATGAATGGCAGACTCAGTCCTAGCCTCTTCATCCATAAAAACAAATTAAAGCAACAGTGCCGCGTTTTACAAGAGTCCTTAAAGCATCTCTGTAAAACGCATTTTGAAAACCCCTTACCTGTATTATCTTTTCCTAATTTCTGGCTTAGACATTAAGTTCTGTGACTAGTTTGCTAGCAACAGCTGTTAGAAAAAAAAAAAGAAAGAAAGGAGGGAGGGAGGAAGGAAACAAGGAATGAAGGAAGGGAGGTAGGAAAGAGAAGAGAGAAGAGAGAATAGTCTCTCAGTCCCTACTCTGTCCCTAACGTGATCAGGACATATTATTATAAACGTTTTCCTTCTTACCTCTCACACCAGATAAACATCCTTATGATGCTCATGCTAAACTATTAAATCCAAACATCACAGCCAGGGGAGATAGGTATCAGTCAGATTCCTGGCACTCATTTTGAGTGGTTACCTGTTATTTGACTGACTCCACAACCCTGAACTCTGCAGAAAATAAGTAAAGCTTTACTAAAAAAAGTTAAGTTTAACTGATTTCTCTAATACTTTCCATACATTTTCTAACCTTTGTATAGCATCCATAATAGTTAGGATTGTGTGGTTAAAACCACATGCAGTTTTAGTCCCTTATTGTCACATCATTTGCAAATATTTTCTCCCATTCTGTAGGTTGTCTTTTCATTTTGTTTATGGTTTCCTTTGCTGTGCAAGAGCTTTGAAGTTTAATTAGGTCCCATTTGTTTATTTTTGCTTTTATTTCCATTACTCTAGGAGCTGGTTCGAAAAAAATATTGCTGCAATTTATGTCAAAGAGTGTTCTGCCTATGTTTTTCTCTAGGAGTTTTATAGTATCCAGTCTTCCTTGTAGGTCTTTAATCCACTTTGAGTTTATTTTTGTATATGATGTTAAAGAATGCTCTAATTTCATTCTTTTACATGTAGCTGTCCCATTTTCCCAGTACCATTTACTGAAGAGACTGTCTTTTCTCCATTGTGTATTCTTGCTTTCTTTGTCATAGATTAATTGACCATAAATGTGTGGGTTTATTCTGGACTTTCTATCCTTTCCATTGATGTATGTGTCTGTTTTTGTGCCAGCACCATACTTTTTATTTACTGTAGCTTTGTAGTATAGTCTGAAGTCAAGGAGCATGATTTCTCCAGCTCCGTTTTTCTTTCTCAAGATTGTTTTGGGTATTTGGAGTCTTTTGTGTTTCCATACAAATTTTAACAGTGCTTGTTCCTGTTCTTTAAAAAATGTCATTGGTAATTTGATGGGGATTGCATTGACTCTTTATAGCGCCTTGGGTAATTTGATGGGGATTGCATTGACTCTTTATATGGCCATTTTAACAATATTGATTTTTTCAATCCAAGTCTATTTTTCCATCTGTTTGTGTTGTCTTCAGTTTCTTTCATCAGTGTCTTACAGTTTTTGGAGTACAGGTCCTTTGCCACCTTAGGTAGGCTTTCTCCTAGGTATTCTGTTCTTTGTGATGTGGTGGTAAATGGGATCAAACAGCTCATACAGCTTACTATCAAAAAAGCAAAGAACCCAATCAAAAAATGGCAGAATACCTAAATAGATATTTCTCAGAAGACATCCAGATAGCCAACAGATACGTAAGAAGATGCTCAGTATCACTAATTATTAGAGAAATGCAAATAAAAACTACAATGAGGTATCACCTAACACCAGTCAGAATGGCTATCATTAAAGAGTCTACAAATAATAAATGCTGGAGAAGGTGTGGACAAAAGGGAACCCTCCTACACTGTTGGTGGGAATGTAAATTGGTGCAGCCACTATGGAGAACAGTATAGAGGTTCTTAAAAAACTGAAAATAGAGTTACTGTGTGATCCAGCAATCCCACTACTGGGCACATATCAGGGAAAGAAAAAACTCTAATTTGAAAAGATACGTGCACCCCAATGTTCATAGCAGCATTATTTACAATAGCCAAGACATAGAAACAAACTAACTGTCCATCGACAGATGAATGGGTAAAAAAAGATGTAGTATGTATATATACACAATGGAATACTGCTCAGCCATAAAAAAGAATGAAGTAATACCATTTGCAGCAACATGGATCTTCCAAGAGATGATCACATTAAGTGAAGTAAGTCAGACAGAAAGACAAATGTCATATGATATCACTTATATGTGGAATCTAAAAATAATGGTACAAATATTATTTACAGACCAAAAATAGTCTCATGGACATAGAAAACAAACTACAGTTACCAAAGAGGAAAGGGCAGGGAGGGATAAATTAGGAGTTTGGGGTTAACAGATGCACATTACTGTAAATAAAATAGATAAACAACAAGGTCCTACTGTATAGCACAGGGAATTATATTCAGTTTCTTATAATAACATATAATGGAAAAGAATCTGAAAAAAATCTGTATTTGTGTATAACTGAATCACTTTGCTGTACTCCTGAAACTAATATTGTAAATCAACTACACTTTAATAAAAAATTAAATTCCAAAAAAAAAAAAACCCAGCATACAATTTTAATAAGAAGAGAGTCAATGGTTGTATGCAACTCCAGGACTTCATAATTCATACATCTGATTGTCTGCTTAATTTGTAAAGAGATGCACTAGCTTATTTTACATTCTTTCATTCACTTATTGTTTACCTACTGTGTATCAACTCCTGTGCTATGTAAGATCATGGTAATATAAGAATGAATAAGGTATGGTCCCTTCTCTAAAAGATTATGCTAAGAAAAGAGGTAGATAAATACATAATTTTTCAAATTTAAGGTGACCAGCCTAATATGTTGGCTGTCGGTGGCTTTTTCATTGTCTTAGCCTATTTCAAGAATCAACGGACATTAATAAGGGTCTTAACTCTCTTACACGTTTCTCTGGCATATGAGCAGGAAGAGAGTAAAAAGAGAGTTTTGCTAATGATGCTCAGAAGCTTTCTGTCCAACTCCAAAAGACAGTTGATCTTGTTTCAGCAAAACTCCACGGACGATAGAGGAGGATAGAGCAAGATGAGAACTAGCGGCAGATACAGGAGCCATTTGACTTGGTACTAGAAACGGTTTTGTCTGTGGGTTCGGAATCCCCTGAGAGTAAGTGTTGAGGACACTGAAAAGAGAATGTGCTACATGGGAAGAGCCCTGCCCTGTGCACCTTTCAGCTAACCTGCTGTGCCAGCTTCCGCAGAGGTAGTCGGTGTTCCAGGACTCTTTGTAAAGGTGGTCTCTCCCAGCAGCTTCCTGTGTGCTTTCCACCTGTCTGTTTCATCTTACCTTCGTCCTCGACTCCATCTCCTGCATATAAGTACACGTGGGCTGTCTTCACTAGGCTTTGAAATGTGGTCTCTTGAGCTGACATTCTTTAAAAGACTTGGCTCAGATTCATCCTGTCGGCTCTTTGCACTTAGGGAGCCCACATGTAACATGCCCTGATGTAAGTGTCCCTCAGAGCCAGGCGTGTCTGCTTGGGCTTCCACAAAAGGAAGGAAGTCTATTTCAGTTGCCAAAGACAACTGTAAATAGTGCAGAGTGAATAACATTTTAAAGGATTTATGATGGCTGACCAGGTGCCCTCAGGATGGTTCTTCCCTCCCTTCAAACTCTTCATACAACGGAAAATGTATAAACAATTTCCCGTTGTGTTTTGTCTTTGTTTTTATGTGTTTAGTGAAGCATATCAGAAGAATTGGATATGAAAAAAAAAATCTTGCCTTTTTATCTTGTCAATCCCTTAGCTCTGTTGGTTGACATAATCTCAAATGGATCTCAAATAACCTTCTTGTAGCCTCCTTGCCTTATTCCCTAGGGTGTCTGTGAATGTAGTGTTTCCAAATGAGTCAAAGTCAAACTGTAAGATTCTGGATGTCCTTTACTTGCTTTCTCACCATGAATATGACCTCGTCAGCATTTACCACATTATTTAAAATACAATCACACCGGCCTCTATGCTTGTTCTATATTCTGTCTTTCTTCCTTCAACACGTCTTATTTTACATATAGACTTACTTTTTTTGCTTCTACTAAATTGAATAGTGAGTATTATCTTTGAAGAAAAAAAGTGATTTTAAAATTATTGGAATATTAAGACAATACTTGGGAAAAAAACTAGAACCTGTCTTTAAACTAGTGTCATTCTGCTTATATTTATTCAGGTAATAGTTCTCATGTCAAAAATTAGACAAATTCAGTGACAAATGATTATCTTTTGCATATTGTTTTGTTTTATATTCATGACTTTTCAATTTTTCATTATAGAAGTAATATATCTGCAGAATAGGAGTTTGCAAAGAAGGATATATCCCTCAACTCCATAACTTTAATGTAACATCTCAAATTAATATTTTGAAATATTCTCTGGTGTTTGTTTTTCTATGCATATTTTTAAAGTTATAACCATAAAAGGCATATTGTGTTTCTCCTGGTTTTTTTTTTTTTCACTTAATACATATTCTGAGCATTTCCCCATACTATTATGTAGTCATGATAAACGATGACTATTGAGTTTTTACTCTTCCTCTATAATGGCAAATGGTCATAAGGTTTACTTTAAACATAAATCACTGTGGCTTCTTATCCATGCTTTGAAATATGGAGGCACATTATTATTCAAAACTACTAGACTAAATTGTTCAGCACGAATAAAATGAAATGCCACTGCTTGAAATTCTGGCCTTAATTTGGTGATTTGTGGCACTTTCTCTCCACCTACCATGTAATGAGGGGCTCTTGATGAATTTGGCAACAGGAGCAGAGACATAAGTCTGTGACTCATAACACTGTCTGATGACTGCCCAGACTTACAGCCTGGTGTTTGGAACCTGGCTTCCCTTGAGGTTTGTTCCAATTTTAATTTGAGCTGCTCAGCTAAGGCTTAACAAAGGCAGGCACATCCAGTGGCAAGATGAATAATGGGCAATCTGAGAGCAGCGCTTGGAGAGGCCTAGGGCGACCTATATTAACACAGTGACCTTGGGTTTATTAGAATAAAGAACCACCCGCAAGGTGGGGGCAACCAAATCAGTCACCTCTGGATGTGGGTCTGTGTGTGACTTACATGCATATTTCCCCTTACCCATTGAACTCTGTGTATGCACAGGTTCTGTTACTTAAATTGAAGTAGTTTATTAGATAACCATTGTTAGCTAATCTGTTTATAATATTTAATGCCAAAATCCACGGAGGAAAGTAGTTCAAAGAAGAATTAAGATAAATCTCAGTTGCCCTTTGAAAATTTTATAGAACTGTAACCCAACTATGGAAAAATTAAATGGAAGAGGAAAAATTCTCTAAGTAAATCTAGGCAGTTGTCTGACTCCTGTTATAATGTAAGCACGTGTTAAATGGAAGACAGGTTTACCTCAGGATCACAAATATCTACAGCCTCCTTCACAATCTTGGATTTTCAAAACAGTGCCGTAGACCATCAGAAGAGAGCTGAGATTATTGATCAGCAGGAAGCTGTGTGAAGCTCAAAAAAGGTCAGAGTAAGATTCAATATAGTATTGCCTAATACATGTTAGAGGTAGAAGGTAGCCAAGCTATGCTATGTTAAGTCATCTCCTCAATAATCCAGGGCTTTTCCAGAAATCTAATTCCATTTGATTAATATCTTGGGTCAAGAAAGGGCTGCATTAAAATTCAGAAGATATTTGCATTGTGGGTGTATTTTTTTAATTATGTAAAGCCCTCTTAGCTTGTCAGACAAAACATTAGACTAGATTTAAGGCAGGCCAGGAAGGCGATGCCAGGCTGGGTGACTTTCAAATGTAGTCTTGCAAGGCTCCTGAGAGTCTGAAACTCTGTTATGTTTCTCTGTGAACTTCTTTTACCACCAACACACTTATTTACATGTCTCAAGAAGTAAAGAGGTTTGTCCGAGTAGAATGGGAAAAAAAAAAAAAAAGGAAAACAAGATAGTTCATAAAAGGATTTGGTTAGAAATATTTAGTTGACATATGGTAATGGATTTTCTTCCTGCTTTATGTCAAGAAATGAGTTACGTGACTGAGGATTCATTTCACTGAAAAGGAGAAGCCAGGGTGGTGGGAACTCCTAGGTTCTGGAGGAAAATGGATTCAACTTAATTCTAGCTCAAAACTTTACCACCTGTGTGACCTCGGTCAGAGCCGCTGAATGTCAGTTTCCATCACTGCAACTTACCTTCTATTTAATAAATCAGAAATACTTACTGGGCACCTCCTTTGTACCAGGCATTATTCCAACTACTGTAAATTCAGCAATAGAAGAACTCTGCCCCTCACAGAGTTTATCTTCTAATACTTTTAGGATTATTAAGCTGATTAAGTGAAAGCATGTATTTAAATCTTCTTGCGTAGTGCCTCGTACACAGTGAGTACTCAGTAAATGTTCCTGTTGCTTCTATTTCTCCAACGCTTTTTCAAAATTCATGAATAAAAATCTTAAGCCAACCTAGTAGGATGTTGACACATTTTGACTTAACCTTTCCCTGTCAAATGCAGACTTATTAAACACCAGACCGTGTTAGTCTTGTCCATTTCAAATGTGACAGCCTCTACACATTGATCTGAATCTGTCAATAGAGCCATTTTGTCACCTTTCTACTTTTTCTCATAGGAAACTCTTAGTTCCCTTTCAAGCACAAGTTCCAATGCTACGTCTTCTCCAATGTCTTTTTTTCCTCCCCTTTTTAAAATGGAAACATAGTTGACTTACAATGTTGTATTAGTTTCTGTTGTACAGCATAGTGATTCAGTTATACATGTACATACATATTCTTTTTCATATTCTTTTTTATTATAGGTTATTACTACTCTGTACCCAATAAATAAACAAGATTCTACTCTATAGCACAGGGAACCATATCTAATACCTTTTAGGTTGTCCTACAAGGAAAAATTGGCTGTTCTTTTTTGCACTTCCAAAAGACTTTAGACTTACCTGAGATAACGCTATTTGCCGTGATGTATTTTCACTGTTTGTTCCCATATGTGTCTTCTCACTATCTATTGTCTTAGCTTAAGCTGCTATAACACATATCACAGATCATACATCATGGCAAGGTGCCAGCAGATTGAGTGTCTGTTGAGGCTCAGCTTCCTGGTTTGCAGATGGCTGTCTTCTCATGTGTCCATGTATGGCCAAGAGGGAAATCATCTCTCTTACGTCTCTGCTTGTAAGCGCACTAATTCCATTCATGAGGGCTCCACCTTCATGACCTATTTACCTCCCAAAGGTCCTATCTCCAAATACCATCATACTGGGAATGAAAGCTTCAGCAGATGAATTTTGAGGGGACACATACACCTAGTACATTGCACATAGTATCCAGGGCATGTTCAAGTTTCTAGCAAATATTTGATGGAAAAAAATGAAAATGTCCATCTGAATAGAGATCAGTGAGTGTAGTAAATTTGGTTTGTTCTTTGCTAAGTCCTCATTTCATCCACCCATTGGGGATGTTCCTTTAAGGAAAATTAGAGTAAATCAGAACTGCTCCACTAGGTACTTAATTTGCAGGGCTTACATTTTCAAATTGTGATTTTTGCACCATAAAATTTGAACTGAGACCAAAGCCAAACATTTATTTTATAAATCATTTTTGAAAAATTCTTCCATCTCTAGAAATACACGGTTTTGAAAATGCTGCAAATTACGTAGTGCCCTTGATAATGCTACGATTTTTTTTTTTAATGTTGATCTCTTTGTTGCCGTTTCAGTCCCAATTTCAGTGTACCCTGCTTAGAAGCTAGAAATCTCTATGGAGGCGAGGGCTAGACAGTGTGACGGGGCGGCATGCAGCAAATTCTGTCCAGGAAGACTAATGCCAGGAGACATTTACAGTCTGTAATAGTAGCCAGTGACTCAGACAGCTTTATTGATGTGTCATCAGGCTGAGAAGAGAAGGCACTGCAGCAGGGTGACAAGGACATGTTCTGTGTGTTCATCGACCTGCAGTCTCCCACGGAAAATGCCACAGATTTCTGAATGTCTTGAGTGGTTTTATCGATGCAGCTCCTGCCAGCTGAGCGGGGAATTGGAATCACCGCATTTATTCTTCCTGTCATGTTGGCGCTGTCATTTAAGAATTTAATATATACATAGATGATGCAGAAAAGTAGGGATACTGAGTACCTGGTCAAATTATTTGGGGGTGGGTTGCTGAAGAAAATTGCAAAACCCCAGAAAGTCAGAGGAATATGAAATCTGCCTGAAATAGATTGTACGTGAACGCTACTGTGGAATTTCTACAGTCTTTTGTCACTGAAATCTCTCCTGCAGCAGGTGATGAATCTTGACCAGGGGAACCAGTCAATGGAGCAAAACTGTCATCCGAGAAGACAATATGAAAAACTGATAGAACTTTAATACATGTCTAGTTTGTGAGTGGGTATATTCATGGGACAGGCTGAATTAGGGCATGTCAGTAGATCATAAAGTCATAGGCCCAAGAAGGACTTTGAAAGGTTATGCAATCCATTTTCCTGTCTCCAAGAGGGAAAACGCTTATAATATTGCATAAAGGAAAAACAAAACAAAACAAAATATCCTATAGATCTGTAGAGTGCAGTCAGTTTGAGATATTAATTTCCATTTTAAATTTATAAATGGCATTTGCTTATAATTCTTTATCATTAAATATTAAATTCATAATTAGTTTCTCATAAAGACAATCAATTCTGAAGCCCTTATTCTGTAATGCCCTTGATTATTAATTTATCAGTTATTTGAACCAACATACTGTATACCCAGGTATGATACTAGAAATAATGTTCTAAAAACATTTATCACAGGAATGTATAATAAGAAAAAAAGAGACACCCTTTACTCAGCTCAGCTCATAGGAACACCTCCACACGCCTGGGTTGTGGTTGGGGGCGTGTGGGAGGCCTTAGTGAGGGCTCCTTGGAGGTTAGTATCTGCAGTTTTGACGTTACTATGTATTTCACAATTAGTGTGTCTTCGTATATTTTTAAAACCATTGGTCACAGTGGAACAGCCCTCCTTATTTTCATGTAGACTGTTTTCCTCTACCTTAGATTGGCACATTATTTCTTGCTGTTTCTTAGGAATCTTACTGCCTTACAGTTTACAAAAATATAGAGACAAAAGTTGAGAGTGATGGAGAGAGAATCTTCTTTGGTCTTTAGCCCGTCTCTGGAGATCACCCAAACTGTGACCTTTCTTTCATCACACTAAGTCTTTTGAAATAATTACACTCATCCCTGCCACTCCTTCACTGTCTGGCTGCATTCCCGACTGCTCCTCTGAGATAGGTCTGTCAGAGATTGCTTCTGGATGCTGGGGAGCTTTTGAATCCTATCTCATTTGACCCCTTTGCAGCCTGCGGCATCCTTGACTACTCTCTACCTTAGGAAACCTTCTTTTCCTCTAACTTTTGAAGCACTTATCTCCTCCTCCTACTGCTGTACCCTTTACTGTCTCTTTTAGTTTCCTTTGTGCATCACAAGTGTTGGTGATCCCCGTGGTTCCATTTTTATCCTCATTTCTTCACTGTCTTCCTTTTCTTTTCACAGTGTATACGCGTATTTACTGATCTCATCAACTTCCAGCTCTTCAGCTATCCTTACTATTCTGATAATTCATGAATCTCTATCTCCCACACTAATATCTTTGCAGAGGTAAGCCTTCCCACCGACTGTATGCTGCATAGTGTCACTGGTGTATATTTCAAGCCTCTGTAACTCAGAGCATCGAACACTAAACCTCTCATACCACTCCAGGCCACACCACTTCTCCTGTGTGTCCTGTCTGTCCATCAAATGGCACCACTACTAATCACATTCCATTGGTCAGATTTCACTCTTCTTGATCTTCACGAACCCCACCACATCCCTATTCACTCACCTCTTAAAACATCAGTGACTATTTCTAGAGCCCTGATAATTTTTTGCTCGTTAGTTTCAAAAAATGGCACTATGGAATGTGCAGATAGCTAAGATCACAGTGAATTGCTAGACTAGGCCCATGCCTGGTGCAAGGGAAGAGAAGATCAGGGTCCGCTGTCAGCAAGTGTATAAAGTAGGTGATGATTATTATCCGTCCTCATAACTTAGCTACTCCTCTCTCTAGCCTCCAGGCTGCCTCTGATGCCTAATGGCATAAGGAAAACAAACTTGATTTGTCACCCACAAATTATTTTATTGTAAAAAAATAGAACTGTCTGCATTTTTAAATGAATGTTTCAGAGTCATAAACATAAAGAAAAGTATTCCTACTCTGGAATTAAGTAATGAATTAACCTGGAAAGTAAGGATTTCTCAGACTTCCCTGTATCCTATTAAAAGATAATTAGTCTTCATACAGAAGTCAACCTTGATGTGATTAAGGCACTGTTCTTTGGACAGGGAATCCAGTATGCTGTGCAAATCATACTAGGGGAGGAGGGAGGTTACTACAAGATGAATTTGAAGATATACACTGGGTCAGGTTGATGGAAAGGCCCCGTAGACCAAGCAGTGGTTTGGCATTTGTTCCAAACGCAGTGGGAAGTTTCCTAAGCATTTTTAGCTGGGATATAATATATTTCAGGCATCTGTGTGAATCTTGGTTTTATGATGAGCAAAGAAAAAAAAGGAAAAAGGATCAACATATGACAGTGTCTAAAATTAGGTAGTAATAGACCTGGAGAGAAATTTAAAAGTTTGGAAATATATTTTGAAGTTAGCATTACCAAATCTTTTGATGGACTGGTTGTGATTAGAAACTATCAAAGATGTCTCCCAGGTTCTTTGCTTGAGCATGTGGGTGGATAAAGTACTAATTTTCTGAAACAGGAAAGGCTGGAGGAGAAACAGAACTTGGAGAGGTATTAAGAGTTGTGTTTTAGCTATGTTAAACTGGAAATGCCCGCTAGGTGACTAAGTGAAGTAAGCAGTTGTGTATATGAGTCTGAAGTTGTGTTAGTGGTTATATTTCACAGGAGGAGAACCCTATCCTGTTTAGCTACTTTCATATAAATAGGAACCAGGTTTCCCTCTGGGCTACATAGCTCTGCAGATACAGAGTCCTAAAATCTGACAATGCAGCATCAGCTGTATTTCAGGGGCCTTTTTCTTGGGCACAAACAGCCCAGTCATATTTGGCTACCCTGATTCCTAGTCTACTTACTTGTACAACTTTGATGACCACTTAAGGGAAAGGGAAATAATCAGTTCTCAGGGGTATACTTTAAGTTGTGTTTCTGGAATGTTTCTGAGAGATGTTACAAAGTCATCAACAGAGATTCCCAGATCACAGGTATTTTTTATGCCAGTCTTTGAACTTCATCTCTGGTCATTTTTGGTGGATGTCTTGGTAAAGAAGACATAACTTTCTGGCTGAGTCAGGTTTCTGGTCCTCTTGGTTATTTTAGCAAAATCAAGGCGGAGGAGAAAGAAAAAAAAAAAAAATAAGGAGCTTAAGAGTTGGAGGTCATTAGGGAAGAACAGCTAATGAAGTTGTGAAAGAAGTGTAATAGAGAAAAGAGAGTGAAGGAAAGATGGAATTCCAAGTTGGGTTAAAGGTTGAAAATTTTGGTCTCTAAAGATTAATTTGTAAATATTTGGTGGAAAATTTTGTTTCTATGAAATGTAATTGTTGTTTCTTAAGGGATGAGGATTTGGAGATGGAGGGAAAAGCAACCACCTCATTTTGGAGGAATCTTTGGCAGCCGTGGAAATTATGTAATATACATTGCCAGGGTTTTCAACTATGAGTAGGAGCAACGTCCAAGTCTAACTGGTGGACCTGCAAGCCAGAAATTCTGAAAGCCTCTCCTTCATCCCATGTTAATTGCAAATGAACATATCTCTAGCAGAAGGAAGCCCTCGCTTCTTCAACATCCCTCACTGCTACAGTGCAACCAGTGTTTATGCTTCTGGGGAGATTACAGCCAGCTGTCTTCCATGGGAATTGCCTGGGTTGCCAGTTGGCCAGCGATGCCATCCCACTTCGCTGTTAGTTAATAAAAATGCTGAGGAGAGAATGCTTTCTTTATTGTTTTTATTTATTTATTTATTTATTTATTTTTATATTTTTTTAATTGAGTGATAGTCATCTTACAATGCTGTGTCAAATTCTAGTGTAGAGCACAATTTTTCAGTTATACATGAACATATATATATATTCGTTGTCACATTTTTTTTCCACTATGAGCTACTACAAGATCTTATATATATTTCCCTGTGCTATACTGTTTATCCATTCTGCATTTTAAAATCCCACTCTGTCCCTTCTCACCCCTGGCCCCCTTGGCAACCACAAGACTGTATTCTATGTCTATGAGTCTGTTTCTGTTTTGTATTTATGGTTTTTTTTTTTTAGATTCGTCATATAAGCGATCTCATATGGTATTTTTCTTTCTCTTCCTGGCTTACTTCACTTAGAATGACATTCTCCAGGTACATCCATGTGGCTGCAAATGGCATTATGTTGTCATTTTTTATGGCTGAATAGTATTCTATTGTATAAATATACTACATTTTCTTTATCCAGTCATCTGTCAGTGGACATTAAAGCTGTTTCTATGTCGTGGCTATTGTAAATAGTGCTGCTATGAACATTCAGGTGCAGGTGTCATTTTGAAGTAGGATTCCTTCTGGATATATGCCTGGAGCGGGATTCTTGGGTCATATGGTAAGTCTATTCCTAGTCTTTTGAGGAATCTCCATACTGTTTTCCACAGTGGCTTTCCTTGCTTCCTTCTCCCACTCTTAATGATTTAGATGTCTTCTTTTACAATTTTATGTTTATTCTTTTTGTAATTCATGGCAGTTATCTCCTTTCCAGTTATGAGTTTCTCATTTTTGTAGCATCCTGCTTCTTTTCTATTTAGAGTAGACGTGTCAATATTTCTTTTAGCACGGGTTTAGTGTTGCTAAACTCTTAGTTTTTGCTTGTCTGTGAAGTTCTTTATCTCTCCTTATATTCTAAAGGATAGCCCTGCTGGATAGAGTATCCTAGGCTGCATCTTTTTTTCATTCAGGACTTTGAATATATCTTGCCACTCCCTTCTGGCCTGTAGTGTTTGTGTAGAGAAATCAGCTGAAAGCCTTATGGGGGTTCCCTTGTAACTTACTTTTTGTTTTTCTCTTGCTGCCTTTAGGACCATTGCTTTATCCTTGACTCTGGCCATCTTGATTATGATATGCCTTGGTGTGGGTCTGTTTGAGTTCTTCCTGTTTGGGACCCTCTGAGCCTCCTGTACTTGGATATCTGATTCCTTTAGGTTTGGGAAGTTTTCAGTCATGATTTCTTCAAATACCTTTTCAATCCCCTCTGTTCTTTCTTCCCCTTCTGGAACCCCTATTATGCGTAGATTGGTATGCTTTATGTCATCCCATAGGTCCCTTATATTGTTTTCATTGTTTTTTATTTGTTTTTCTCTCAGCTGTTCTGATGGGGTGCTTTCTATTGTCCTGTCTTCTAGGTCACTTATTCATTCCTCTGCATTATCTAGCCTGCTTTGTACAGCCTTTAGGTCAGCTCTCATCTCAGCAAATGAGTTTACTAATTCTACTTGGTTCTTCTTTATAGCTTCTATTTCATTTTTGACATATTTTATATCTTTAAACACTATTTCTTTTAGTTCCTTCAGTACTTTGATCAGTCCTTATTTGAAATCTTGATCTAGTAGGCCACCAATGTCTATTTCCTTGATCGTGGTTTCAGGGGATTTCTCTTGATCTTTTAATTGGGAGTGGTTCCTCTGCTCCTTCATATTGCTCATATCTCTCTGAAACTGTGGCTTAAGGAGTTTCAGCTATCTAGTTCTCCTGGAGGCAGTGTGCTCTTAATGATTTTATTGAGAGGTCTTTGTGTCTTCACCCTGTTTCGTGAACTCAGCTTGCTGTTTCCAGAGGCCCTCTGTTGGCACCCTTGTCTGTGCTGCTCCCAGTGGCTGTCGGCTGACAGATCACGCCCCCTCCCAACACTGTGTCAGGTGCTGAGCTCTTACCCAGTGGGTGGGCGGGTCATGCCCCTTCCCAGAACCATGGTCCGGTGCTGCATTCCTGCCAAGAAGATGGGTGGCCGCCCTTCCTTTCCCAGCACCAGTTGCTCCACTGCTCTGTGCAGCTGCCTGCTCTGCCTTCGGTCGGCACTCCAGAGGCGGGCTCTGGGAAGACCACAGAACGGCCCCGCCCCTGCTCTGTGCCAAATCTCAGCTCCTTGTTTGTCTTGGTGGCACAAGTTCTCTGAGGTGCCAGGGCAGAAAGACCCTAATGCCTTGGGCTGTAAACAAGCCTCAGTCCTGCCTAGGAGGTTGTGGAGCCCCCAGGTACAGATTCAGGTCTCAGCCCCTCCCGGACCTGGGCGCTGCGCACAGGAGGAGATGGTGACTGTGGCTGTGCCCCACCTCTCTTCTTGCGAGAAGCACCAGTAATGGCGGCGCAGGTCTGAGGAGACAAAGGCTATGGCGCCTCTCCCCGCAGGGCACACCAGACGTGTTGCTTCACTTTTTTCGCAGTTTATGAAGGACTGAGGTTGTTCTGCTCCATATCCCCTCCCAGCCACGGCGCGCAGCACCCTGCAGTCCCCCGGGGCTGCCTCAGTGCAGCTGCCCCATTGCTCTGCCCAGCTCGGGCGGCCCGTCCTGGTCCCAGCTGCCAGCTCCCGTCTCGGGCTAGGTGTCACAGGAACCCTTGTGCCCGTTTAACTCAGTTCTGTCAGTCAAGGGGTGCCCGGGGAAGATCTGAGCCTCGGAGGCTCCCCTTCCATCCCGCTGGCCTCTCCATTGGATGGGGGGAGACCCAGAGAATGAGCACCAGTCCTCCTTTGCTGCTCCCTCCCTGTGGGATCAGTCCTGCACTGTTTTGCTTTTTCTTCTTTCTTTTTTCCTTTCTCCTACAAGATTTTTGGCGTCTTCGTCTTTTGAAGAGTGATGTTCTGTCGGAGTTCGGCAGGTGTTCTGGTTGGCTGAGTAGGTCCGTAGATGTGAGTTTTGGTGTATTTGTGGGAGAGGGTGAGCTACGAGCATCCTTCTACTCCATCATCTTGCTTCATGTCCGAGAATGCTTTCTTTAGAGTGGAGTAATGCTTTCTGCTGCATTTGTGAATTTTATGGAAGAGGAACTTTACGTGGACATTGGTAAGATTTCATAATTCTGACATGCACTAATTATGCCAAAGCGTGTGGGTGGTGAATCAATAGTTTTCCAGGAAAATTGAGTAACACTCCACTACACATTGAACTTCTTTAAAAACATTTACTTTCCAATGATTCAGAGGAAAAAGGAGCCAAAAGAATAGTAATGTGCTCAATTCCAGATCCTGTTATCTGCTACAGGGGGACAATAATAACTTTCATAAATGCTGAGGGCCAGCGTTTCCTGCTAGGGGATCACTTAGAGCTTTATTCTCCAGCTTGTACAGACTTTCTGCCCTATCATCCTCAAATTGTTGTGTTTATCTGATGCTTTTACACTGTCTCAGTGCTGCTCCCCAAGCTTCGAGTGTCATATTCTTGACTTGGGATTCACAGTTAAATGAACCAAAATGCAGAGCCATTACTTTCTGCCTTTTTGTCTCCAGTGACTTGTGTAACACTGTTTTTCTGTTTGATATTTGCAATAGAAATATTAGCTGTCAACAAGAAGAAAAAAAAAAAGATATGAATGATGCTGTGAAGGTCTCTGAAGGGGAAAAATCATTTAAACCTGAAATTTTTAACTGAAACTTCCTTTGTCAAAAAGGGAGAAGAAAAAAGTAATCAATATAAAGACTAAGAAGAGGTTCCAATTCTGCAGTCTTTTCATTAAGAAGAGTTGAATATTTCTTCAATTATTTTTTGTCACAAACAGGTGACTTAAATGGGTACTTAAAAAATCAAACAGGCAATAAGTCATCTGGAATTTTCCCCAATCCCTAATTTATGGATAGACTATATATAATGTATGGCCAGGGTCAAATATAAGGACTGGTAGGGACATCCCAGATGATCTAACTCGGGTTTTTTTTTTTATTTATTTCATAATTAAGTAAACTTAAAACCAGAAAAAAAATGATATATGCCCAATATGAAAGCAGAGTGGGGTGTGCAGACTTCTAAAGGTGATATTTCCCTCAACAGTCCAATTAAAGATGTGCTGCAGTACAACTGCTTCATATAAATTCATGTGAACAAAATGTAACTTGGATTTATAAACACTTAGTCAACTAAAATTAATTTTTTCTCTTTGGTTGCCATGGTTTTCTAATGATAATAATGATAATAATAATGAGAAGGAGAAGAAGAAGTCAGGTCTCATTCAGGCTTCGGGCATGGATAGTTTGTGAGCTGTGATTAGAGGAAGTTGTAATTCCCAGGAGCCAGCACGGCTTCCCTGTGAAGATGGTGGCACACTTCCTTCATAGTCTTCTCTAGGGTTCCTTCACTGGCAGTTTAGAAGCTAATTGTTCCCTTGTTTGACTGCATTTTGGAAAGACAATTGATGAAAATATCTCAAAATCCTTATGAACAAGATAGAGAAATAAATGTTAGTTGAGAGTACAAATTGGTGGATCCATAGTTGATTTTTAAATTAATATTAGTCTTATCATTTCTAAAGTCTGTCTTAAAGAAGAAGGATTCACTTTCCTTTGGCGATTTCAGAGCATGGTACCAGGCCCAATGGGTAAAGATCAAAGATATAATTTGATTGGTTTTAAAATATGATGGAATTTCTTTAGAGGTAGTGAATTTCCCATTGCTGGAAGTATTCAACCAAAGAGATAAAAAACCTACATCTGACAGGGGTTGAGACAGTCTACTACTACAACAGTTCTCAGAACATTTGGTGTCGTCAAGATCCATATTCATACAAAATGACTGAAGATCCACAAAAAGCTTTTGTTATGTGCACTGTATCTATTAATAAAATGAAACAGAAATTTTTAAAACACTAATTCACTCAAAGATAACAGCAAGTGTGTTACAGGTTAACATAAATAACAGAGTTGTATGAAAATATCTATTTTTCAGTATGATTTAGTGAGAAGAGTTGCATCTTGCATTTCTCTGGTTTAACAGCAGAAAGCTGGATTCTCCTATCTGTTTCTCATTCAATCTGTTGAGATACGTGGTTTTATTTTAAGTGCAGAAAAAGAAAAATATGCCCTAACACAGATCTGTGGTTTGAAAGGAAGTGATATGGTCATATTTTAATTACCCTTTCAGATGATTGTGGATATGTGAAAACTCAACAAGTAGAAGTTTCTTTTTTTTTTTTTTTAGTCTTTGCCCATTTCTTTCTTTCTTTCTTACTTTCTTTCTTTTTTTTTTTTTTTTTTTTTGAAGTGTAGTCAGTTTACAATGTGTTGATTTCTGGTGTACAGCATAATAGTTCAATCATACATATACATACATACACTTGTTTTCATACTATTTTATTATAGGTTACTACAAGATATTGAATATAGCTCCTTGTGCTATACAGTAGAAACTTGTTTATCAATTTTATATATAGTGGTTAATATCTGCAAATCTCAAACTCTCAATTTTTCCCTCCCCACAACCATTCCCCCCTGGTAACCATAAGTTTGTTTTCTGTGTCTGTGAGTAGAAGTTTCTTAAAGGTTAACTGCCGTGGGGAATCTGGAACCACACCAGTGAACTTTTCTGTTAAATCACAAGGCATTGCCCTTTGATCTTTCACCCATGTGTGATTTTGTAACAACATGGGTTAGTCATTTAGAAAATACAAGTTCACTGAGTCATACAGATCTTCTAACTATTGACAAATTTTACTATACGGTAACAAAATGCCTCATTTATTAATATCATCACCTATTCTTTAAGAATTGGGAAGCTATCAAGCTGACTGTGATGGACAGACACAGCCTTCCAAAATTTTATTTTTTTTCTCAAAAGATCAAATTTGATCATAAGTCACAAATAGTGTCAGTTGTTTTCTTTGACGTGACAGGCTTTGTCAATTTTGGTACAAATGCCTGCCAAGTATCCAAGTATGAAAAACCATAGTTTGTCAGTTGTTTTATCAGATGAAAATGGAGTTCGATGAAAAAAACATCTAGTTCAGCTCACAGCTCAATCATACAGAGTGTTTTTCTTTGAGATGACCGTTATACTTCCTTAGGTAGAAGAAGCACTTTCTTTGTATTTCACATTTTTTCACAGAATTAAAAAAAAAAATCTGTTATTCAAAAGTCAAGATTAAATATAATTAATAACATTTGCTGCTTCATCAAGGACAATGTTAAGCAAAAATGGACATTGTTTTGTTACCAGAATGCGAGTCTGAAATACGATGACTACTGGTTTAGTCTAGTGCCACCACTTTGGTTCCTGCTGAGGTCCACTTTTTACCCACCACTGCTTCTGCACCATCAGTGAAAATATTAACTCGCTGAAAAAGGCAAACAGTGTCTTAGTATCAGTATAAATATTCTTCTGATCTTGTGAAATCCTGAGATGGTTTAGGGACGCTCCAGTGTTCCATGAACCACACTTTCAGAATCACTGATCTGGTGATTAATAACACAGAATCTGGATTAGGCTTCTTGTTTTGAATTCTGGCTGAGCTACTTAACAAATTGTGCGACTTTGGGAAAGATACACAACATTTCTGAGCCTCTTTCCTCTTCTATAAAGTGGGGAAAATAGGACAGTGGTGCGTAGTTAAGGAGAAAATGCTATAAACCAAGTAGCACACTGCTTGACACATGTCACTGTTGTGATGATGATAATTCAGTTGTTGCATTGTGAAAGAGAGTAAGGTTGTGTGATTTTGATCAATTAGAAGTTAGAATAAATTACCTTTAAAATACATTCAATTGTGAGATTCTCTGATTATTTTCGATTTATAAAAACTACCAGTACTATTACCACAAAACTTAGGATACAACTACAGCAAGAGATATTAAGAGGGGGAGGTTAAATCTTTCCTATCTCCAGTTGAAGTCAACCCAAATAAACATGCCTATTGAGTGAAAACAGAAAGCATGTAGGTAAGATCGACTTCAAGCCTACCCCTTCCAACCATCCCTTCTGCTTAAAAGTCTGGTGCCATACCTTTGCCATGTTTCTGACTTTATGCATTGTGGCACAGGGGTTAATGAGGGCTGTGAAACCTGAGTTCCTGAGTTTGAATCCCACTTTGGCCTCTTAATAGCAGTGGGGCTATGGGCATTTTTCTTAACCACTCTGAACCTCAGTGTTCTCCTCTGAAAGATGAGGGTAACATTTGCATCTACTTCATGGAGTGGGTATGAAGATTCACATTTGTAAAGTGCCTACAGCAACATCTAATACAGAATGGATATTGGAAAAAAAAAAAAGCTCTCAATTTTCATCAAAAAGATACTATTTCTGGCAAACTTTTACGTGCCTAATGGGCAGTGTGTATATTTCATGTTTTTATAGAACTGTCCTTAGCTTGGGATTTGAAAGTTGAATAAGCCCATTTTATATCCTCTGAGGCTCTTAGAGTCAAAAGGTAAAGGTGACTTTAGAAGAATTGTCAGTGAGCATGAATTTCATAACTACATGGCAGATGAGGAGAGAAGAGGGTGATGTATTCAAAATATCTAACAGCCAATAAGCCGTGACTACTGACCAAGAAAACAAATGCTGGTCCTGCACCAGAGCAGAGACCTGAATTCTTGGCTGGCGTTTGCCCCTCATTTGCTAGATTGTAGGGGATCCAGCCAAGTAGAATGACCACAGCATTTTCTGTGGGCTCAGCATAGCTGTACTCATGCATATCAGCTAATTCATTCCAAAAGAAATGGCAAGCGTGCCTTTCCTGGCTGCTGATCAGTTTGTTTTATCCCCTCTCAATATTAGGGAAGGAATAATTTCCAGAGCCAAGTGAGGATGTTCAGGGATTTATGCACAGGAATCCTATTCCTAGCTGCTTATGAAATTCAACAGGTGGAGTAAGTTGAAGAACCAGCCTGTATTATCACCAAAGACAAAGAGCATCCTCCCCTGCAAGTAACCTTTGTACCCCAGAGCCAATATACCTGGCTCATCGTGGAGCTGGGTCCATGGGAGTGAGGAAGAAGGACCATAATTGAAAACGATGCTGAGAAAGTATCATCATCTTACTCAGCATAACTATAGCTAGGAAGCCTTTGAGTCATTGCTGCTAACTTCACTTAAAAAAAAAATACAAAACCCAAAAAACTGCTGTACTCCTGTGAGCAGACACTGCAGGAGCCAATGTATCTGTGGTGGAACCAGCTGGACTCGATCCCGTCCTGCAACTCATCAAAAGCCTTGTGAGGTCAGTTACTGTTGCAAAATCTCCTAAGCATTGATCCTCCCAGAGGCAGAAAGAGTTCAGCTGGGTTTTTGAATCCCACAAGGAGTCAGAGGCATTGGCACTTAGCAAATCCTCTTTTAATTCGCTCACTGAGAAAATTCAATCAAGACATCGTTAAAAGAAAAGAGACCAGCAGGGCACCATTTGCCAGGTCTGTCTTTGAGCTATCCCTGCGTTTCAAGGGGTGGTAAGTGATGACAGAATTATATTTTCTTGCTTCTGAATAAGCTTCTGTCAAACAGCCCACAATTCTTTTAAAGTCAGAAACCAAGAAAAATTATATATATGTATATATATATATATACGATATATACCCATTACCTACCTGTGCCCAGCAGTAGACAACCAATTAAGCAACACCACAGTTCCACGCTCGACAGCACATTAAATTTGGAAACCTCCAGGGAGTACTGGAATCATGAATGAAGGATGCCAGTTGAAAAGCAGGGGTTTCTGGAGAGTGATTGGGAAACCGGCAGAGCAAAAATTACGAGGAACTTTGAAGTCAGACAGACAAAGGAGTAAATCAAAATTCAGACCTTTGTTATTTTAGGCAAGTTATTAAACTCTGTGTGTTTCTGTTCTCTCATGTATAAAAAAAGGAATAATACTACTTCCCAGGTGTTTCATAGTAAAATAGTCAATTTATATCAAGCGTTTGGCAAATTGAAACTATTTCCTTGGGCTGAACTCCTCTCTTTACGTAGACATGGGCAGGTTCAGAAGGTGTTGTCAGCAGGCTGTTAGGATTGGAATCCCACCTCTGCCACATCCCAGATGATTGACCTGGGAGAGGATACTGTATTTCTTCAAATTTCAGTTTACTTAGACATAGCTTAAAATAAAAACGTATCCTATGTCAGAGGGTTTCTGTGAGGTTGTATACTAGGTATAGTATTATGCAAAAAGTGCTTGCAGAGTTCCAAGGAAGGAACCGTAACTCCGTGAACATAGCTTATGTTGTGATTAATTATCTACTTATGAAGCTGAAGGAAAACATTTGTCTTGCCTTTGCATCATGAGTATTTTTGACAAACTGACAATGTCTCATTCTCGTATTTTTATATTTCATACTTCAAATTCTTGTATTTTCATCACTTTTACATTTTATGATTAAAACAGTTCAAAAATACTAAATATTGCTCTATAAATTATAGAACTATATAATATATAATAGATAGATTTAATTACAGAGTACCACTGTTCTCAAGGCTAATATGAACGATAATAACTAATATTAACTCTTAACCATTGTTCTTTTTTCTTTTTTGGTATTAGAGCAGTAAAAAATGGAGAACTGCTTTTTTATATTCATAAATGGTACAATAGCACCTCTATAGTTTTCTCAACACTGCCTGCAGCCCCAATTCTCTTTCTATTTGATTTGAATTTGTCACTCTTTAAAATCATGTCAGGCATTTCTTTACCAATTTCTTTCCTCAGTCTACCGAGCATAGCTAGTTTTTTCTCTTCTCATCACTTCCAGAGGACCCTGAACCGAATCTCTTTTGTGGCAGATTACACTGGTTTTCTTTTTATTTTGAAACAAGTTCAAATTTACAGAAAAGTTGCAAGCATAATTTGAACTTCCATATACCCTTTAACTAAACCAGTTTTACTATTTTTGCTACATTTGTTTTATAGTGTGTGTATAATTTTAACAATTATATAAATATGGCTTATGTTTTTAATTATGTGAGAGTAGGTTATATTCATCATGCTTTCTTATCCCTTGACTTTTAACTACAGTACAGTTAAATATAGGATATTTAACGTTGACACAATAATGTTATCAAATCTGCAATGTTATTCTTGTCCAGTTGTTCCAAGAATGTCATTCATAGCTTGTTTAACTTCAATATTGGATACAGTTTAAGATCATGAATGCATATGGAGTTTAGTTGTCATGTATCTTTGGCCCCTCATATTGATTTTTTAGCTGTTTACTTTCTAGCCTTCCCTATTAGGCTTCTGCATTTTGAAGACTGGATTTTTTGTGTTTTCTATTATAATTATTTCATCACCTAACATGGTAAATGGTACACAGGATATACTTACTACGTGTTCATTATGAATGGCTGAATAAATGAATAAACTAAATGAACCGGGAATATTGGAACAAGATTTTATTTGAACATATTTGACAGACTGTCACCAAAACAATGGCAGCGTGAGCCAAAACTGCAACCACAAAAACAAACAAACAAAAATACAGTACTACAGAAGACCCTTGGAATCCCATGGGAAACTAACCAGGGCATTTGTGAATAATCACAGCTTTTTGTTCCTCTATTTCTCTTATTGATGTATGTCAGAAGATGGGAAAGTGTGTGAACAATAACATAGAAAAAATTGAGAATATTATATTAATTAGAGTCCATTGTAAAAAATATATGAGAATTTCCCAAAGGGTGTTGTTGGAATTAGGTGAAGGATAGTTGTGAGACCTGCATGCACTGGTATTTGAGCTAGAATTAAGTGACTAGAGAAGGAGAAAGGAAGTACAGGGGAAGGAGTGAGGATGAGATGAGGAAAACAGTACAAGCTATCGTGTAAAGCAGGAATGTAAGCAGGGTAGGGGCACGTATTGAATACTATTGAGTCCTCTTAGGTTTCAATGTAGGTTCTAGGGTTTTGCGTGAAATTAGAAGGCTAAGGTCTCTGGAATTGACTTGATAAGCCATACCAAGTTATTGAAGGTCTCTAAATAGGGTTCTATTTGATAAGAGTTGTGGTTCAACTAAACGGAGATGCATCTATCTTTAGGAAGTATGTAACCCATTCCTATTTCAGAAAAGATAAAATATGGCAAAAGTAGTTTATGGAACCTCGGTGTGCATGATATGAACATTCTGTGGTTCAAATATATGGTTGTGATATTACTTCATGGTCATTAAAACTTAAGAAGAAAATGGTTTGGGCTTTTATTTTTAATGATAAACTGGTTAAGACCTTTGAGATTTTCCATATCCCAGAGCTGAATATCTGCTAAACTACAGGAAAAAAAGAAAGAAAAAAGAATGCATCTTTGTTACTATAGTTATGGTGAAGTACTTTTTTCTTCCATTAACTGAAAAACAAAACAACAAAAACAAAAAGAGAGATAAATTTATCTTCTTCTAGTCAGCAATAACTTAGAGGAAGAAAAAGCAGTAGACTCAGAACTGTTTTGAGTTTTAATGACAGACTCATTCCCTCTGAAATACGTACAGGGAAGAAAAAAGTGTGCATTTCAAAAGACAGCGGTGGTGACCCCAAATATTATTGTTTTTATGACAAACTAAGGCTATTGGAAAGAATCCTGAAAATTATTAACAAGCCACAGAGACCCCTTGCCTTCATGCTCTTTGCACCTTCAAAGGCAGGCACAGCTGGAGTTCCATTAATGAGTGTCAGAGAGATCAGACGGTGATTTCCACACTACACACCATCAGTTGTCATGGCAGTCGGATGCGGTTTTTTAGGTCAGACCTAACTGTTTCTTCCTTGGACTGGAGGTGGAGTGGGTGTCAACCAGCTTGCCCCATGAGAATTGATGACTCTCTCCATTCTCCCATGGAATTTCATCATAATTCAGTTGATACAAAGATGGTGTCTTTATCTAGTCCTTCTAACTAAAGGTATGAAGTTGCAGCAACTCAGACAAGAGTCTTTTCCTTTATTTGGAGGGGCCTCCATGGCTAATTCATACCTTGACAAGGTGAAGTTCAACATGTCTTCTTTTTCCTTTCATGCTTTTATTGCTCTTGCCATATATACAGGGATACATAGCCATTGCACTCGAGCTCATAGCAGGATTGAAGACCAGTTCATTCAACTGCCCAGACATCATGTCCCCTCATTTCTTCCTCTCTTATGCTTCCATGTTATTTTATTAATAGTATCATTATAGAACTGAACATATCACATCCCAATAATCTGGTTAAGTATCTTCTTCTCCATTAAATGGTAAGCTGCTTCTTTATGAGACTGAGTTCTCCGATAATGTAGCCACTAGCCATATGTGGCTATTGAAATTAAAATTCATATAATAAAATAAAATAAAATTAAAGTTTCCTCAGTCACTCTAGCCACATTTTGCATACTCAATAATCACATGTGGCTAGTGGTTACCATATTGGGCAGAGTTAATATAAAACATCTCTATCATTACAGAAATTTCAGTTGGGTAATTCTGATCTAGACTCTTAGTACTCAAAGGGTTGTCCACAGACCAGTAGCACCAGCTCTTCCTAGAAGTACAGACTCTTGAACCCCATCCCCAAACTGGTCTGCAGCTGCAATGTTACAGGGTCATTTGCATTCACATGAAAGTGTATAAAGTACAGGTCTAGTTAATAATCATAGTATACAGTGAGTGTTTCTAAAATGGATAAACAAATGAAAATCACTCTCCTTTATTTGACATAAAGGAAAAGAAAGGAAGCCTTCGGAGTCTCGTGAATCATTTTTAGATTAGAATCACCAATTTCTCCTTGGCATCCTTATTTCCCTTTCAATATCATTGTATTTTTTAGGGAGAATAAACGAAGGATTAGGCTATGTAAAATACGTAGTTGATGTATGACTGAATGAAGTATTTTACATTTTTCAGCCACTGTTTCAGGGTACCTCATTCATCAAAATGTATTAGCATGCCTCCATAATCTCTGTCTGCCATTTCTTAGCTGTTGGTTCTAGGGGGTGACAGTCATGGTGATGTTTCTAGATGCCTCAAGAGAAACGCTGGATGATTTATCTGGAAATATTTGTGGCAAGTTAGTCATGGGGAATTTAAGTTTGATTGAATAGAGAACTGCGGGGTATATCATTTTCTCCCTCTTCTGGGACCTTAAGGGGAAATAAGACATGTCAGGGAAATTTTCCCTTTGTTTAAAAATATTATAGATATTAATCTTTAATGCTTTGTTGTGTAAATACTTTGCTAAGCTGAAGGACTCATCTTGAAATAAAGATTGTTAGGGAGAAAATCCTTGATACTTCTCTGTATTGGATTATCACCTTGGTTAATGGAATGTTGTAGCTTATAGATTTTTTTTTAAATGAATTTTTGTTTTCAGACTACTTGATCTATCTTCTTTAACTTGGATGGGTATGTTGGGTTTATCTGTGTCATCATTGGTATTTCAAAGGGACAACTCATTTCCTGAATTCCAAGGAAAGATCTCCAAATGGTATTTTGAATGTGTAGTGTGTGTGACAGTGTGTGTAATTTCTGCCCTGCCCTAGGAAAAACTTCTGTCTGAACATCATCCTTGTTCCAGCCTGAGCTGGAGAGTTGAGAGCTACTTATGTTGGTGGTGAAGCTATAGGGTAGAGATGCACAAACAATAGAACTCTTCTGCAGAAACAAGGAAAAGGTAAAGATGCTTGCCACAAATGAGCTTTACTAAGCCACCAACATTGCAGGTATCTCGAGTCTCAGCTGTGCTGTTCACTGTGACCTCAGGTCTATCATTTCACCTCCTTAGGCCTCTGTTGCCTTAGATGTGAAATGAACGTAAGAATAGTACCTTTCTCATGGGATTGCTGTGATGTTGTTTTAAGAATTAAAAAATTTAATATAAATTGGATGCTTGGTTTCTGCAGATACGAGTGTTGCTGGTTTTTTTGTTTGTTTGGGCTGTGTCCACTCTGAGAACAAAGCTCAGATTCTCATAGGGTTTACCTGGTCTAGGCATTTACATAAAGAGATTTTTAAAATTTAATTTAATGTTCTTATTTACTTATAGTTGATTTACAATGTTGTGTTAATTTCTGGTGTACAGCATAGTGATTCAGTTATACATATATATATTCTTTTTGACATTTTTTTCCATTATAGATTATTACGAGATACTGAATATAGTTCCCTGTGCTACTTAATAGGACCTTGTTGTTTATCTATTTGAAGAATTTTTTTAACTTAGCACCTTTTGAATATGTGAAAAGAAGATGTAAATATGAATAACCACTTGATTTGCAAAGAGGACTATATGCTAATGTTATAAGTCGATTACACTTCAATAAAAAATAAGAATTAAAAAAGAAGAGAACTATCTTATTTACCCTCAGATGGGCACTAAATGTTAAGATTCATCAGCCAGTGACACATAATATGATGCTGGAAATAGAAATGGACTGAACTCTAAGCAAGAAGGAAAGGAAAACTTCATTTATCAGAGACTGAAAGTTAAGAAATAGAGTGATCATTGAGAAGGAAATTTCCTCTGAGAAACTAAAATTCATGTGAAATATTAGTAATTAAGTGGATGAACAGTCCTTGAAATTAAGTTTCTCTGAAGAAAATATGCCCCCAGAGCAGACTTCAGTGTATCCTATATTGGACGAAAGAGAAAAATACAAACACCATAATGTTTACAAATACAAAAAAAAAAAAAAAAAAATTCTGAGACCATTTAGAGGAGCTCCATTATATAATAAAGCCCTTTGCCAGGCGTTCAGGTCCCACTGGTTTACACACATGGGCTGTGAAGCCCTAGGATTTCCATGCTCCCTACTCCACCCCACACTCAGCTGATACATTGATGGATAGTGATGTCACAACAGCAAGTACCCTGACATTCCAGCTCTCCACTTACAATGGTTAAAGGGACATTGAACAATCAGAGGCTCTCTCACGCTCCAGCCTTTTCCAAATAGGACACAACTCAGTTCTGAGTCATGTTACGTGAAGCCACTGAATTCTTCTCCCCTCTTGTATCTAACCATCTTCACAAGAATGATATGGGGCCATGCTGTTTTCAGGGCTGTAAATATTAAACAGTAAGTGGTTTAATATTTGGGCTCTTTTCCCTGACTTTGAGATGGCTAAGACACCTTGGAATTGAAAAATTTGTTCTGTAAAAAATAGCAAAGATATACACACACACACACACACACACACACATATACAAACACACATATATGCACATATACACATGTATACATTTATATGTCTGCATTATATGTTATATATATTATATGACACATATGTAATATATATAAAATAGTTCATATTCATCTCCTGATGAATATGCACAGAGCAATGATCTGCTCAGAATAGGACCTTCAAAATGATTGACTGAATGAATCCACTCTGACACTTATTCATTTATTTTTTAACCAATATTTATTGGTTAAAATATTAAAGTCAGATGCCTATGGCCCAAAATATGCTACTTGCATAAGTTATTTAAAAATCATGACAATATTTTTATCTATAAAATCAATTTAATAAAAATATTATTTCCCTGCTCTAGTGCCATCTCTTCCAGGAAGCCCTCCCAGACTACAATCACAGGTGATTTCTCTACTAACTGTCATAAACCTCTGCCAACCCTTACAGGGCTCTTAACACAACAATATGAAAACTATATTATGAGCCCCTGGAAGGCCATAACAAAGTTTGATTCATATTTACCATCAATAGGACTGCTATCTGGGAAATCCTCTACTCAGTGAAGATAAGGCCAGTCATAAGTGCAGAACTTTTATTCAGGTAGCGTGGGGAAGGTGGAGGGAAAGGCAGAGTCATCACAGTAGGGCAAGGAGCAGGGAAAGGAAGCTGCAGTTTGGAAGGAGCAGCGTCAATGAGGGGAAAAGCAGTTGGGGGGAAGGAAGCAATTAGTGAGGCCAGACGCAGGAGAGCAAGAAGTGGCAGGTGGTCCACAGGCACCAGGGAGGGTGCCCGGGCAGTGATCCAGATAAACCTGGAGTCTATAGGAGAGAAAGAGAGGATCGGGGGTCTAAAGAACAGGAAGAACAGAAGGGAAATCATTGAGATCCTAAATGCAAAAACTGTCATACTAAACGCACTTTGGAAAGAGGTTAATGCTTCTTGAATCAGAGCTAGACTGCAGTCTGAAGCCTTGCTCTGTCCCGTGAGAGCTGTGAGCTGTGGTCAACTCACCCAGCCTCACCTGTGAACGCTGCCTCTGCTCCACCTCCCGTCTCCAGTGGGAACTGAATCCCAGGTCAGCTGAGGGCCAGTCTGGCTTCCCTGACTCTAAACTTACCTTATGTCTTCCATGCTAGACAGCAAACTTAAAGGACTTTCTAAGTATCTATTAAAATATATATGTACATATACATACATATATGTCTATGTATAAATATATATACCTGCAAACATAAAAACAGATAAAGGTGTACACAAAGGACTTTAATGAAATGTCCTGTTTTGCTTTTGGTTAAGGATGGGCCTGTAACATGCTAATGGAATCATGTCTGCTCGAGATCATCTCTACTCACAAATACTTCGACTAGACTCTGAATTCAGACACTAGCTCCTTCAAGGCAAATTCAGTGTTTGTTTCTGCTTTCTTTTTTGTTGTTGATGTTTGCTTGAGTCTTTGGTTTTGTTTTAATTTGTTTCCGCCGCTTGCCGCCTCTCAACATGGTGTCCGGGGTGTCTGATATAAAGTGATAATAAGAACAATAGCTACCACGTGAGGCTTCTTTGCCGTGCAGCAGGCTGTGTATGATGGCTTTTCATTCTCACAGCCTCCCTGTGAGGTTGGTACTACCATTGCACTAATTTTACGGATGAAGGAACCGAGATGCACTGAGGAATGGAAGTCGGTATTTGTAATAACTCTCATTCACAGATGAGAAAACCACAGCATCAAGAGGTCAAATAATGTGCCCAAATCACATAGGTAGTGAGCAGTGGAGTTCAGATTCAAAACCAGATGTTCCCCTTTCGTGCATTTTTTTAAGCGTTCCCCAAATATTTGCATTTCTGCATTTTATGAAAATAAGGCTAAGAAAACATTGCCACTGAGATTCTTTACAGGCAGATGGGCCATCTTTGCATATGGCTAAGTAAGATCAAACACTTAAAACGTTTATTTGTGTCTGTGGCTTTCTTTGAAAGATACCTCATCTCTCTCCCCAGGATTTGCTGACAAGACAAAATGTGTTTTTGATGTGACAAAATGTGATGTTTGGTTTTGTTAACCCTGGGTGCTTTTTGGAAGGAGAGCTGTGCTGGTGAAAACTAAGACTCAGTGCTACGTGATTCATTTCTAGAATACATCCACGAATAATTACTTAGAGTTTTTCATAGCCTTTTCATTTTCATCATCTTCATTGATTCTTGAGCTATCTGGTTAGGTAGTCAGGGAAGAATTATGGCTGGAGTTCAGATGTCCCCTCTCTTCCACTGACTGTATGACATTGGGAAATTGTTTAATTTCTGTGTGACTCAGTAGAATATGCACACTAGTGTCTGAAACAATTTCTTCCATTTTGAGTTTTGTGTCATTGATGAGACTTACCTGAGGAATTACGTTCATGTGTATGTTCATGAGTACAGACTTAGTCTGTTTCTTCATACCTCTTGCAGAATAGTAAAGTTAAAAGACCTAGTAAACGTTCACTTGATAGCATTGAATTATTTAAATATATACTGAGGTAAATCATTGAACCTATGTTAACATAGAAGGAAGATTTGTCATTGTATGTACATCAATTAAAACAGGTTGTAATAAAAATAATAATAATTATGCATCTGAAAAATTAACCTTCCTTTAGGTCTAACGATAGCACTGTTGATTGATCATCCCAGGCAATGGAGATCTTAATCTTTTGCATTTGTAAAAAGCGTCCAGGTATTTACTCCTTTTCACACAACTGAACACACATCAGCCTCCTGGAATAAGCCCACATAGTTTAAATTCAGAATTTAAATTAAGAAGTAAGTCTTAATAAGTTTACTTAGCTATTCAATTTACTAATAAGGTATTTTTCCTGCTTCCTGGCCTGTTTATCTCAAATAATATTCTTGCAGAACTGTGAGAATATTTCCAGCTTCCATCTCACAAATGGTGAGGTAATTAGAAGAAAAATTAACCTGCCCTAAAGTTCACGTCACTTTCCAGAACTTAGTGAAGTGAGTTTGCGCCTTTTGGGCTTAGATGAGAACACAAGTGGATCTTCCTGTCTGTTGAGGAAATGGACAACACCCTGTATGTTTACGGGAGGATTAAAAGTCCTTTTACTTATCTTGCCTGGTTGGTGTGTCTTAAATGCTTTAAAGAGGATTTGCTTGGGTAAGATACTTGCCCAAGACCACACAGAAAAGCAGCTTTTTGACCTTGTCTGTATTTAGATTCTTTGCCGTGGCAGAAGGCTTTTGCTTATTATAACAGATTATTATTCTGGATACACTAAATCCTAGACCAGGGGCCAGTGACCATTTTCAGTAAAGGACCATGTATTAGTTTCCTATTGCTGCTATAACACACAAACTTAGTGGCTTAATGTAACACCAGTATATTCTCTTATAGTTCTGGAGGTCAGAACTCTGAAATCAGTTTCACTGGGCTTAACCCAAGCTGTGAGGGGTCTTGCTTTCCCTCTGGAGGCTCCAGAGAAGAATCCATTTTCCAGTTTCTAGAGGCTGCATGTCTTCTTTGGCTTATGGTCCCTTCCTTCATCTCTACAGCTAGTAGTGTATCATCTTTTTCCTCTTTGGCATCTGCTTCCATCCTTACATTTTCTGACTCTGATCCTCTTATCAGGACCCTTATTATCCTTAATCATCTCTGCAAAGTCCCTTTTACCATGTAAGGTAACATAATCACAGGTTCTAGGGACTGGGATCTGGACATCTTTGAGGGGCCATTAGTCTCCTTACCATAGGCCAGATAGTAAATATTTTAGATTTTGAAAGTCAGACAGTTTATATGGCAACTACTCAACTCCGCTATAGGCAGTTTGTAAACAAACGGGCATGGCTGTGTTCCAGTAAAACTTTATTTACAAAAACAATCAATGGCCAGGATTTGGCCCATGGGCTATAGTTTGAAAGCCTCTGGTCTAGACACATAGCATCTCACATGGATGTTCCTAAAAAATATTTCTTGATTATGTTTTAATAAGTAAATAAGTCAGTAAATACATAATAAGCAGATCGGTCAACCAATCAATCAGGGATTGGGCAGACGTCCTTACGGATTTGGGGGCTTGGTGTTCTAAGGAAAAACTCCTACTGAATGGAAAACTTTTCTCACACATTTTTTTCATAGCTCCTAAATCCTGACCTCAATACGAGATTAACTCTCACTCTGTAAATCTGTCCCCTTGCCACAGACACTGTACAGATGCATTGATACTAATGGAACCCAGAGTATCACTATTGACTTCCATTTTACTCTCTATGTAATGTGGAGCTGTTTTGAAAATATAAATGCCTGTTGACGAAAGACCAGTTGTGCATTTTTTAAAAGTCATGAAAGATACACAGAAGAAGAAATTATGGATCTGACAGTAACAAGTTTGCTATGATTTTTATCTCCAAAACCCTGAAACCTAAAAGAGTTTGGAACACAGAGCATAGACACTGTGGGAGAAATGTTTGCAGCCCATCTTCTTGCCTCCTCGTAACCAAACGAATCCTGCAAGTGAAGTGGAACAACGCTGTTACCTGTGCTAATCATCTTTTGATCCTTGCCATGTGAATAGATTCATGATATGACATTTGCTATTCTAGTCACAATAGCTCTTGTCTCAGCAATTCAATTTTCAGTGTCTCACGAATTTAATACCTGCTCTATTATCAGAAGACTTGTGATAACTTATACAGCTGAACCTTTTCCAAATTTCCTGTTCATCTTAACCTTTCCACCTTTCCATCTGGGTGTAGAGGATGGCCTTGTGAAAAGGCGGATTTATTCAACATACTTTCATCATGCATAGCTATGTGCTAGAGTTTCAGTGTGACCAGGACACAAGATCTCAAATGCGTCAGAGAACGGACAGCTTCGGTTGGATTTAGACAGAAAAAGAAAAAGCGAAAGCACTAATGATGCATATAATTTGAGCGTTTTGAAGGACTGCTTTTCCCTTGAATCTCCAAAGTTGTTTTCAGTCATGGTGGTAGCCGCTAACACCCAGAAGGAAACTCCCCATCTCTGACTCTTTCCAGACCTGTGCATCTTTGGGTAAATGGCCAGGTTTCAGAATCTAACTTGGGAGACATTCCACCTCTCAGCAATTTTCAGGTAACTGAGATCTACCTTGAGCCCAGGGACTAAGTATCAATTCTCTGTCTTGGGTGAGCAGCACCTTTAGCTTTCGCCAGTGCCAGAACTTGCCCTGTCAGGCAGATATTGCAAAGAGAACTGTGGAGCTTAATTTCCATGAAGAGATGGAGGAGGACCAGTTATCTTGAGTATACAGAATTATGAATTGTGTTATCAATCCTTAGAATATTCCCTGTCTCTCCCCACAGACTTGATCCAGAAAGATTAAATAGTAATCACTGAAACTTAACTTTATTATATACATATATATATACACACATATATACTACAAATAAAACAACAAAGTAAAAATAAATAAAACTAAAAATTATAGAATTATGTATTTATTGAGTTCAAATTTATAAATTTTCAATTAGAGAACAAAATTTGAAATCACTATTGACATCTAATTATTATTCTTTTATTTGGCTAGATATCAAAAAGGAAGTACAAATTCACATGCATTAGAAGTTTGGTAATGAAACTTTTTAAATGCAATTTTAAGATTTTTTTCATAAATACTTCTGTCAAAATTTTTGTGGGTTTTTTGAAACTTTATGAATTTTTGCATAAATAGTACAAAAGAGCTTTCAGTAAGAATAGTAGAAAAGCCTTCCTTTCTTTCTCCTTTTCTTCTTTCTTTTATGTAACATATTCTTATTGATTGCATACTATGCACCAGCCCTTACTTATGATCCAAATAAAATTAACATCATCAAACATTTTATAATTGCTTATGTTTCTTATTAAAAATGAAAGTCACATATGAGTGATCTCATATGGTATTTTTCTTTCTCTTTCTGGCTTACTTCATTTAGAATGACATTCTCCAGGAACATCCATGTTGCTACAAATGGCATTATGTTGTCGGTTTTTATGGCTGAATAGTATTCCATTGTATAAATATACCACCTCTTCTTTATCCAGTCATCTGTTAATGCACATTTAGGCTGTTTCCATGTCTTGGCTATTGTAAACAGTGCTGCTATGAACATTGGGGTGCAGGTGTCTTTTTGAAGTAGGGTTCCTTCTGGATATATGCCCAAGAGCAGGATTCCTGGGTCATATGGTAAGTTTATTCCTAGTCTTTTGAGGAATCTCCATACTGTTTTCCACAGTGGTTGCACCAAACTGCATCCCACCAGCAGTGCAGGAGGGTTTCCTTTTCTCCACAGTCTCTCCAGCATTTGTCATTTGTGGACTTTTGAATGATGGCCATTCTGACCAAAAAAAAAAAAAGAACATAAATACAAAACAGAAACAGAGTTATAGACATAGAATACAAACTTGTGGTTGCCAATGGGGCAGGGGATGGGAAGGGACAGACTGGGATTTCAAAATTTGTAGATACTGACAGGCATATGCAGAATAGATAAACAAGATTACTGTATAGCACAGGGAAATATATACAAGATCTTGTGGTAGCTCACAGCAAAAAAAAAAATGTGGCAATGAATATATATATGTATGTTCATGTACTACTAAAAAATTGAGCTCTACACTGGAATTTGATACAACACTGTAAAAGGACTATAACTCAATAAAAAAAGTAAAAAAAAAAAGTCAGAAAAAAGCACTTAACGTAAAAGAAAGCCGAAAATGTCTATTAATATGATGCTGCTAGGGACTGTTGTGTTTACTTACTCTTGCATAACATGACGGTAATGCCATTAAAGGAGCAATCACGGAGCAGATGTGCTTAAACCTTCTCAGCGTTTGATTGAACACGACACACTTTTGCTAGAATACTATGCTCACTCGTAATTTTACATGAACAGACTTGCTCGGGGATAAATTTTAATAAAGAAAAGTGCAGGGTAACAATCTTGCAAATTGGAAACAGCTTTAAAAATGCTTAAATATAGGTGCAGAAATGACAGGGTTCATTTTATTACAGAGTCTGATGTGCACTCAAATACAACTAAACTGAACACAAAATTAACACATCAGTGGTTTCCACTGGGTTAAAAATTTGTCATTAAATGTGATTGGTTATGTCCATAGTTTTGCAGTACATTTTCATACTGAATATTATAAACAAAATGGTTTTGTGGTCATTTGTTTGTTTGTTATACTAAGGTGACCAACTGTCTTGGTTTGCCTGGGACTGTAGGGCAGTGTTTCAGAGACCTGGAAGTTTTAGTGATAAACTTAGGAAGTTCTGGGCAAAATGGGACAAGTCGTTCACTCTAGTTATACCCCTTGAACGCTATAGTTACATGAGAAAGTGTTTTAGAAATCACTGTGCTAAGTTCTGTGTCCTTAATAAGGCTATAATTAATTGCAAGAAGTTCACCTAGTCCACTGGGTTTCAATTCTGGCTCTGCATTATAATTATCTCCGGAGGGTTTTAAAAGTATTGATGCCCAGGCTTACCAAAGACCAATTACATTAGAGTCAATCCATTTTAAAGGCTCCCAGGTGATTCTAAGGTGTAACAGAGGTGACAGCCGTTACTCATGGGTTCTCTAAATAGCAATCCACACAGTCAGGCAGAGCAATGGCAGAATGAAGAAATAACCCCTGCCCAAGGATAACTAGACCAACCCTATACTGCCCTTGACATGAACTTGCCCAGTAGTGGGGGAGGCTGCCCAAGTTTTCCTTTTCTTTTATTTATATGTGTGTGTGTGTGTATATATATATATTTTTGACGTATAGTCAGTTTACAATGTTGTGTCAATTTCTGGCATGCAGCACGATGCTTCAGTCATATAGGAACATACATATATTCGTTTTCATACTCTCTTTCACCATAAGTTACTGCAAGATATTGAATATAGTTCCCCGTGCTATACAGTATGAGCTTATTGTTTATCGGGTTTTGTGAAAATTCTCCTTTATTTTGAAACGAGAAAGATTCTGCCAGAGTTCAGTAGGTGTTCTGTGCAATTCAGGGGGTTTGTAGATGTCATTCTTGGTGGATTTGTGGGAGAAGGGAGCTGTGAGTCTCTTTGCTCCACCGTCTTGGCTCCTCCCGGAGTTTTCTTTATAAAGCTTGCTACTCTCCATCTCTCCGACTCCTCCCCATGTAGCAGTCTTGTACATCAATATCAGGTCTGAATTCTGTAAACTGTTCTAGAAACTGAGAATTCAAAATTTGAGATTTTAAGGATTAGAGTAAATAGACTAGACATTTTTAGAGAACAAAGATTGTGACTTGTTTAATTCTAACTCGTAGGGCTATGCACACAGTTTTCAATTTATTTGACAAATCATAGAGTTTTCCCTTTTCCAATTTCCCTTAACCTAAGAAATGAAGAGCTTCATCCAAACAGTTCATTTATGTAACTAAGTCATCAAGTAATAACTGTCACATGCCACTTGGTCCAACCTTCATGGGATGCACAGACTTACAGGGAATATTGAAATTCTAATCAGACAATGATTTTAATGAATGCTCTAATTTGTCAGAGTAGCTCTTTCTTGATTATTATTAAATGTTATATAAATTATGTACAGGACATTCTTCTAAACATTTATATATATAAATTTATGTACTCCTTGTTATCAACTCATGACCTAGGTAATGTTGTAGTCATCCTCATTTTACAGTTGAGGAAAGCGGGAGCATCAGTTAGTTAATTAAACTGCCAAAGCCACAAGGCTGGCAAGTAAGAGGACTAGACTTCAAACAGAAGCAGTTTTGCTCTGGGGTCCATGCCCTTAATACTTCCTTTATACCACCTCCTGTCAGAATGGAAATTGGTTTAAAAAACAAAAATAAAAACAAACAACAAAACAAAACAAAACCAAAAAACCCTGCAATGGAACCCACTCGATGACATTACATAAAGAAAGGGAATGTTAAGATTCTAGTTTTCATATACTCTCCCTTACCAAGTTCAAAGACTCTCCCTGGTGAGTCAGAGCAAGGAAGATAAGCCCCAGCTTGGGCACCCAGGCAGTACACTTTTTAGTACCATCTTCTCTGTCATTATATTCAGAAAATCATGGTTGGGTGATTGGGACAGGACTCTTGAACATTTTATAGTCCCAATCCCACATTTAGATGAGAAAACAGAATTTTAAGTGAATCTGGAAATAACTCAGAAAATGCAACTAAATATTACGAACCCTGAAAAAGGGAATTAAAAAGTGGTAGAGAATAGGAGAGGGAAAGAGAGAGGCAGGGGGTACACCTGTGAAAGAAATAGTCGAATGTGTCCTGAATGGATAAACTCACAACAGAGTTGCATCTCATCCCCTCCTGCCGAGTGCTTCTGGAAAACTAAGAGCACCCACAGGAATGCTTAGTGTGGGTTCTAGCCTACCTGTTACCTATAATGGCCATGAAACTTGCACCCCGCTTTTCCTGTCTTTTTTACAGCTTCTACATCCTTTTTTTGCAAATCCTTTTAGAAAAAATTTACTGCCACTATATGCCTTTAAAAAAGTCAGTGAGCATGCCCCAGTTTCTATCTTTAGATTGGGCAGAAATGTCAAGTGTCAGCACAGTGTTGACTTCCATTCAGATGTAGGGAGAAGGGTCTCCTTCCTGATTCTATGACATACATTGTCTTGGGACAGAGTCAGCTCTGCATGTGTCCAGAATTTTCATATCTTCACTAAAAATTACTTCCATCAGATTTTGCTCTGAATTCTCTCTCCCCATTGGGAACCAAAACCAGTCTAAGGTACCTGGCAGGTATCCAACTTTTTCTTCCAATTAAACTTCTCTTTTATTCCTCCAGTCATAGAAAAAAATACTTTATGCATATGAAGAGATTTATAAAACTGTCTTTGGGGTCTGGATGGGAATGGGGTCGGAGTAGAGAGAGTTTATTCTAATGGGAGAGAGAAAGGGGATGCCAGTCCAGAATCCCTTGTTATAAAAGTACAGACGTAGAGAAGAGCGGAATCAGGAATTTTGCTGACTTTCAGGTAGACACATAAGGACCTTTGTGAAAGTTAACGTGACATAGTACTACGTTTCTTGTATTTTCAAGTTATTCCAATTTCTCCTTATTTCTTCACCAAAACTCCATGAGGTGAGCATAAAAAGGTAATATTATCTGCTTAATACAAATGAGAAATTTCGATCCATTTGCTAGTCATTTCATTTAAGGTCCCTTGGTAAATACATAGCAGATCTTGTATTAAACAGTGCCCAATTTTTCTGAATATTGAACTGGGCATGCCAGAAGTTAATATTTTCTATTGCAGACTGTATCAGCCAGCAAATTGCAGTGCTCACTATCTAAAGCACTGAAACTCAGGCAGAATGTTTGCTGATAATGTATACGAATACTTTCTTAAAAGACTCTGGACAGAATGTTAGTCAGCAAATAAGTACAAGAACCTACTTTAGTCCCCAGGAATGAAATAAAGAATTTAGAGGGCCATTGAGTTTGCTGAATTTTCACAGTGGATCAGCAGAAAGTTATTTGTTCCAGGCATCCCAGTCACTTGTGCTGCGCTTGGATATGTAATGTTCTGTGACTCTTAGGTCAAGGGCTATCAGGCTCACTTTCTCGTCCACAGTCAGGCCCTTTGTGAATGAAGCACACAGGAATATAATCAAAGCCAAAAAGGCCAGTTGGCTTCAGGGCTATGTCAACATAACGTCAAATTTTAATTTGGAGAAGACTGCATCAGGCCACGTGAATGAGAACTGCATGGTGCTCATGTGGAACTAGACTCACTGAACAAAGCAATTTGTCCCCCATGTGTGTGGAACATACGGGTTTTTCGGTAGTGATGCAGAGGTGTTAATCAAGATTTGGTAAGGAGAGTCAGAATACAATGAAGAGTTTTCTGGGTGTCAGAATTTGCCAAAACAGAGGAGAATCTTTGCTGAATTATAGTTGTTAATTTCCAACTATATATAGTTGAAGTAGGTTTGTAAATGTTTTGCTGAAGAGTTCTGTATCTGAATTCACTGGGGATATTGGCCTGTAATTTTTTTATAGTGTCTTTGTCTGGATTTGGTATCAGGCTAATTTTGGCCATGTAGAATGAATTTAGGAGTGTTCTGCCCTCTTCAGTTTTTGTTGTTGTTGTTGTTGTTTTGGGGTTTTTTTTGAATAGTTTGAGAATGATGGATATTAACCCTTCTTTATATGTCTGTTAGAATTCCCCTGTGAATCTATCTGGTTCTGGACTTTGTTGGAAATTTTTTGATTGCTGATTCAATTTTAATACTAGTAATCAGCCTGTTCAGATTATATATTTCTTGCTGATTCAGTCTTGGAAGATTTAATGTTCCTAGGAACTTATCCATCTCTTTTAAGTTGTTCAATTTGTTGTCATAAAACTGGGCATAGTATTTTCCTATGATTGTTTGTATCTCTGTGATATTAGCTGTAATTTCTCCTCTCTCATTTTTTTTTTTTTTAATTTGGGTCTTCTCTCTTTTTTTCCTTAATGAGCCTGGATAAAGGCTTATCAATTTTGTTTAGCTTTTTAAAAGAAAAACAGGTCTTGATTTTATTGATTTTTTTTTTCTATTTTTTGGTCTCTATTTTATTTCCTCTCTTCAAGAAAAATAAAATACCTAGGAATAAACTTAACCAAGGATGTGAAAGACCTATACTCTGAAAACTATAAGACATTGATGAAGGAAATTGAAGATGATACAAATAAATAGAAAGACATTACTTGTTCATGGATTGGAGGAATTAATATTGTTAAAATGTTCATGCTACCCAAAGCAATCTATAGATTTAATGCAGTCTCTATCAAGATACTCATGACATTTTTCACAGAACTGGAACAAATAATCCTAAAATTTGTATGAAACCACACAAGACTCAAGATAGGCAAAGCAATCTTGAGGAAAAACAAAACAAAACAAAACTAGAGATATCATGCCCTTGACTTTGGATTACACTACAAAACTACACACATCAAAATAATAAGGTACTGACACAAAAACAAACACATAGATCAATGGAACAGACTGGAGAGCCTAAAAGTAACACCATATACCTATAGACAATTAATCTATGACAGAAGAGACAAAAATACACAATGGAGAAAAGACTGTCTCTTTAATAAGGGTGTTGGGGAAAATGGATAGCTAAATGTAAAAGAATGAAAGTAGAACATTTTCTCACAACATATAAAAAATAAACTTAAAATGGATAAAGACCTAAATGTAATACTGGAAACTATAAAACTCCTAGAAGAACACATAGACAGTACACACTTGGACATAAGTCATAGCAGTATATTTTTTGATCCATCTCCTCAGACCAATTAAACAAATTGGCCCTAATTAAATTCAAAAGCTTTTGTGCAGTGAAGGAAACCATCAATAAAATGAAAATACAATCTACTGAATGAGAGAAGATATTTGCAAATGATATATCTAACAAAGGGTTAATATCCAACATATATAAAAAGCTCATACCACCAATATGAAAAAAAAATGAGCAGAAGACCTGAACAGATATTTTTCCAAAGAAGATATGCAGATGAAAACAGACACATGAAAAGATGCTCAACATCACTAATCATCAGGGAAATACAAATCAAAACCATAATGAGATATCACCTCACACATGTGGCAATGACTATCATGAAAGAGATAGCAAATAATAATTTTTGGTGAGGATCTGGAGAAGAGGGAACCCTCGTTCATTGTTGTGGCAATGTAAATTGGTAGAACCACCATGAAAAACAGTATGGAGGTTTCTCAAATAATTAAGAGTAGAAGTGCCATATCATCCAGCAATTACACTCCTGGATATATATCTGAAGAAAACAAAAACACTAATTCCAAAAGATACATGCAACCCAGTGTTCCTAGCAACATTATTTACACTAATCAAGGTATGGAGGCAACCTAAATGTCCATGAACAGACAAATGGATAAAGAAGATATGTTATATTTACAATGGAATATTACTCAACCATAAAAAAGAACGACGTTTGCCACTGGCAGCAACATGAATGGGCATGGAGGGTATTACACTTAGTGAAGTAAGTCAGAGAAAGACAAATACTGTATGCTATCACTTAAATATGAAATCTAAAAAATAAAACAAACAAGTGAACATAAAACAGAAAGAGACTCATAGATACATATAGAGAACAAACTAGTGGTTATCAGTGGGCAGAGGGGTGGGGAGAGGGGCTAGATAAAAAAGGGGATTGAGAGGTACAAACTCTAGGTATAAAATAAATAAGATACAATGATGTAATATAGACCACAAGGAATATAATTAAAATTTTATATTAATGTTAAAAGGGGTATAATCTATAAAAATATCAAATAACTATATTGTACACTTGAAAATAATATATCATTGTAAATCAACTATTTTCAATTAAAAAATATCTCATCTTCTAGGATGGAGTTGGTTGTGAAAGGCAGGCAACAATATGGCCCCTGGGTCGTTCCCAAAGTTCTCTGGCCCAGTCTCTGGGATCAAGCTGAAGAAATGGTCACACACTAAGCAGAATTTCTAGAACTTCTGCTGTTGCCCTAGAACCCCCAGCCAGTCAAGACCCCACATCATTTCCAATGATGTTTGCTAGGAAAAAAACTGCAAATTTAGGTGCCAAGCCACAGCCACTGTTTGTATCCAGAAGGGACGACCCAGAACTACTCACCTGCTGGCTCTCTGGAATCACTCTATTACCACATCAATCACACAATAACACGACCTTGTATCTTACATGATTGAATTACTTGGGCTAGTTTGTTATACTGAGGCCGGGTTTGCCATACTTGAAATAGCGTCAGTTTAATCAGAAATTGGGCTTTAAAAAAGTGATATTGTAGTATTAACATCCTTATAATACCAATACTTCACAAAATTGATTATAAGGAGATGTTCCTCGATTGCATGCATAGCATCTTGCCTGGTATTCCAAGATATTATTTTGGAATTTTATTCCAAAAATTTATAAATCAACCTGTAAGTTATTCCTTGTTTTTTAAAGATGTAAACTTGACCTAAATTTATGTAATCACGCAGTTGATGCCAAGGGGATCCTATGCATAGTAAAAAAGTTTAAACAATTGCTGGAACAAAAGCAAAAAGAGAGAAAAGCCCTTTGCAGTGGGTGGCCTGACAAGCTCTGCAGCCCTGCTGCCCTAATGCTGTATAGACGGAGAGCAGGAAAGCTTGCTCGTTTCTCCCCTGTGTTATTAGACTTCCTTGTAATTAATGTCTAGCTATTTGGCGGTAGATCTATGATTTTTCCTTAGATGAATTCCCAAGACTCTTGATCACGATGAAGTTAAGAATTACATAAGGTACAGTGGCATGCAGCTTTTCTCTGTAACATGATTAAATAAGGTAGAAAACATGAGAAAGTTTGTTTAAAAGTGTTAAGACTGTATTTTAGCCTCAGTTAGCCTCGATTGTTACTTTAGAACAAGGAAGAATGGTATTGAAAGGACCAAGAATGCCCAAAAGTTGTTGCCTGCAGCTGAAACTTTTGGAAGTTTCCCGCTGTTTATGACAAACTGGTTGGGGAATCCTTGCTGGTTTACTCATTGGTTCATTTTTATCTACAGGGCATCAGTTAAGTATTCAGTGTATACAGTAGCATGAACAGAAGGTTGAAAGCCTGAAGATAGATGTGTAAGTCATTGGGATACCTTTCCGAAATGTAAAATCTAATGAGGAAAATAGGTCTATGAAATTACACACAGCTTCGCATCTTCATTAAGGTGTCAAGGCAAATTATAATGCAATATATTCAGAGGTCCAGAGAAGGTGAGGATCATTTCTATGAGTTAGAGGAGTCAAGGAGGCCTTTCTTAAAGAGATGCGGTTCATGTTTGGAACTGAAGAGTAGGTGGTACATACCTTTCCCACTGCTCATCCTGTAAAAGTCAGGAAAAGGGAAAATCTTGGTAATAAATTGTGGAACTATTACTATGCAGACCAAATAATTTGCTTTTCCAAACTTCCCTTACTTTTCTTTCATAAGAGCTTGTAATTTCTAAATAGGATCACTCTCTGGAGAGCTTTTTAATGAACTGTGTTATGAAAGTAGGGTACTGTCTCAAATCTAAAAAAAAAAAAGTCATTATACTTTAAAGAAGAAACATTGTAGAAAAAAATGTTATTTTATGAAGCCCTCCTTATTAGTTCCTTTGCATGCTTATTAGCACCATTTTATTCAGAGGGCTGTATTTACCCTGTTTTTAAGTAGTTGATTTTGCAACTGTGTAGGAGTAAAAGCGTCTGAATTATACAGACAAAAACATGTGTGCCTCATGCACGTGTATGTGGGTGCCCATGTGTTTGTGATCAGAGTTAGAAAGTAAGAAGTTTATGCCAGGGACAGACGGAGTTATGCAGAGCTGCCTTGAGTAAACTATTGGCTTGCAAGTACAGGAATAAATTTAATGACTTGTTGTGATGTGCTTCTGTGGGAAGAACAGCATCCCCAGCGCTTAGGATCACGGACAAGGGAGGTCCCTCTTGAAGCTTCTTGGACCTCTGTCCATCTGTTCTGCTTCTCCCTGACCATAGATGCACCTGGTGGGCTTCCTGTTAAGTCAGTCTCAATGAAGTATTTACATAATTGACATTTCCATTGCTGAAGGGGTACCCCTCAAATACAACAATGTATAATTCTAGAAAAAGAGAAAACACCATGATTAAAAGGGTGAGAGAGTTCAGAGGAAGCACACGCATGGCCAAAAGAGGAAAAGTATTAGAACTTCTAAGTCAATGTCAATTTCAGAGTAAAGAATTACATGGAATAAAAAGGGGAGAAGGAAAACTAAGTGTCAAAGCCAGTCTCCAAAGCTAGTCTGCATGCTTCCCAAGTCTCCAAAATAAACCCTGATGGTGTTGTCTCTGCGGAGGAGTCTTGTGGTCTCCAGAGACTGGCTATTGGAGTCGCAAAGGCTTGGATACTATCCCTCTTCTTTGACTTCCTAGCTGTTCTATCTGTGTATGTTTCTCTGTCACTTGGATTGCTAATTTCACCATTCTTAACCATCAGAATAGTAATGTCTACCTAATAATAGCCTTGAAAGGATGAAGAGAATACCATGTAAGATTTGGGCATTATTTGCATCCCACGTATGCATTAAATGAACAGTAGCTAACTTTTCTAAGCAAGCCATGATAAAAATAATAATAATCTAACACTGCGTGTACAAACTTGTTGAACCCTGAGACCAAATCTTGAAATAATTACTTTTATGCCCATTTCACAGATTAGGAAAATGAGGCATAGAGACATTAAATATCTTTCCCAGGGCTGTAAAACCAGGAAGTAACTGGACCAGAAGGAAACCTGAGGCAGTCCTCCTGCAGAGACTAAGCTCCCAGACCCCGTGCTCTACTCTTTAAAGATTGACTATCAATAGTGTTGTCATCACTAGTTCTGTCTTCTTGTCCTACTGGGATATTGTCACGTCTGATCGTCTTCTTAATTTTATATTTAAAACGCCCCTTAACTGAGCACTCTCTTTTAGGATTAGTACCCTTTAGTGATCACTTGTTCATAAAGGATTCTTTTATGGTAGGACTTGCTGCACACAATTGTGGATATTGTCCAAATTCTCCAGAGATAAGATATAAGTTAAAATATTTAAATGTCAGCATATTAATTTTTCTATAACTCTAGGCAGCAAAATGGATATATGTACAATTTATGTACATAATAAAATCTGTGTAAACACATGCTGGTGACCTACTTTCCTCCAAGCCCGCCTTGTTTTTTATATCTATACTACCTTTTTGCATCAGGAGAAAAAATCTTTTCTGTTTTTTCCCTCTCCCCTAGTTTCCTCCTCCCTGTCAGACCGAACTAACAAGCACAAAAGAATGCAGTTCACGTCACCCAATATGTGTTTCAGTATTGAACCCAGTGGTCTCATCCTAGGCAATATACCTTGACATAGAATCCATCTCTTCATCTGGGAAGAGTTTTGGAAAACAAGCCTTCTTTCTGTTTGGTAGCTTTTTATTTGAGAGCTTAGCAGAAATAACACAAAACAATTCACTGTCAAAGTTTCGAGAAAATCAATACACAGCTTACCTCCCTGTCTCTACCCTCCAGATTTTATTATATATTACAATGGACTTATTTCAATAAGAACAGTGCTGCATTATTTCCATTACTTTCTCTATGTTGCAGCTAATATTTCACCTTAGTGGAAGGATATTAGATACTAGGAGCTTATCTGGGCTCTTCCTGAACTGATTTCATCCATTTATTCATCCAAACTATTGCACAGCCTTGACAAAGAATGTGAGAGTTCTCTATGTTCTGACATGAAAAGATGCTTAAGATATATTAAGTTAAAAAAAGCAAATTGCAAAATAATATGTTTATCAGGATCTGATAATTTTGTCTTCTCCAAAAAATAAAATCAAAATGATTCCATGTGTATGTATGTCTACAGAAAAACTCTGGAAAAGTATTTTCCAGAATGTCAGCTTCAGTCACCTACCTCTGAGAAATAAATTTACTTGGGTTAAGAGGGCAGTGAGGGACAAGATGAAACATTCTTTTTTACTTACACACTTTTGTTGGGTTTTATAAAGATTTTTTTGTATTGTTTAGTTTTGTACTGCATAGTATTACTACAGTAATTAGAAATATACAATTTATATCATATCTGTTATTACAGAATTCGATGTGTATGCAAAGACCAATGGGGAAGTTCTGAATTTGATGATATTATAATCTAACAGATGGGGAAACACAAGTGAGAACCATCTTTACAATAAAAAGAGACAAAAGTAATCAGTCCCGTAAAAAAGTTCACGTATATTTGAGATTAAGAGAAAATTACATCTCATTGTGCATATCAAGGACATAGATAAATGGCATCTGATTGAGAAAGAAAGGGTTTTAGCAGGTCAGGCTGAGGTGTTCAACTTGGAGGGATATCTGTCTTTTCTCCTTTCTCTTGCCAGTGCCAAGAATATGGTAGACACTGAATAAATGAGGGTGTAGGAAAGAGAAAAGAAGGAAAGGAGATGTGAGGTGTAATGGAGCAATCCCCTGGTCATGGACATTTAGAGCTGGTGGAGTATAGAGATTATCTTGTTTCATGCTTGAATGCTCTTCAGAAGCAACATGGTGCCCCATTGTGGGTAGGACCTCAGCATATAATTTTCTTTTCTTTCCTTCAGTCAAGAAATTTCACCTTTTCAGTTAAAATATTCACTTTATAGCTTCTCTTTGGCGAATCCAAGTTGTCAGCATCACTACTCTTGTGCCCCAGGGCCATTCTTAAGTAAAATAAGAGTTACTGGAACACAAGCACTGTGGTACCCCGAAGGTCGATCTGATAACTGAGAAGGTTACTAAGTGACCATCGGGCAGGATGAGCTGAACAAAAGGATGAGTCCCATCCCAGGCAGGACAGGGCTGGACTATGTGAGATTTCATCAAGCTACGCAGGATGGCATGTAACTTAAAACCTATGCATTGTTTATTTCTGTAATTTTCACTTGATATTTTTTGGACTGTGATTGACTTTAGGTAACTGAAACAGCAAAATCAAAACCAGTTTATAAGGCAGGGAAGGGGCTACTGTATACCATCGTCCCTTCCTTTCTTGAAGACATTGAATTTCTAGATGCCACCACTGATTCGCTTTTAACAGCAAAGATCTATCTTGAAAGGATCTCTAAAAGAATTTATATGCATCCTTATGCCTGTGACTGGTACCCATTTCATGGGTTTTTAAATTGAGGTCATAAGAACTCCAGGGCATACTATGTATTAAGGGGTAAGATTGTATTCAAATGCTTATAATTTGTATGGGTTTATACAGTCTATTTAAAGGTTATTTTGCTTTACTTCCTGTACTAAATTAGCCAGAATAAATTTGTATCAAATTAGAAAAAACAGGTGCTTCACTGGCTGATCTGGTAGAGGATGGCCGGTGGAGGAGAGAGATGGCCAAGGTGAATGTCACTGAGGAGAGCACGGTTCTTACAACAGGCAAAACGAGCCTCAGTGCACAGCCCAACGTGCATAGTGGCACTGAGGACGTACATGCTGAGATGAATAGGGAAGATGCCGGAGTCTATATTTTAAAACGTGCCATCTCTTTTTATTGACAAGCATTTGTCCAAAGTCAAGTGTTGTTAAATGTTAATATATGGGCCAAGATTACCAAGAACAAGATAACAGTTTTGACTTATGCTTCAAAACTCTCCAAAAAGGTCTTTCCTGGAGCATAATTTCAGGGGAAAGAAATGATCAAGTGATTGGATCAGACAAATCAGATGTTTGCAGTATCATCCAAGGACTGAGAGCCAGCTGCTTTGGAAGTCTTCCCCTGCACTGTCCAGCTTCCCAGAGGTGCAGGGGAAGGGCAGCCACCTCAGGAACCCATGTCCCTCCCCCAGCAGAGAGTTTCTGGGAGACAGAGGTCCTAGATAAATTGTCCAGCATAAGCTTCTGTTCACAGGATCAGCAAACTTCAAGCACTTCAGCCCATGGGTTTCTTTATGCCAGAGGCAGTGTCTTTGCCTCCTTTCCAATGGAGCTGGGGAAATAGTGGATCTGTGTTGTGCAAGTCTTGCAGCTGTATAGGTTTCTGTATTGAAGGCGAACTCCCTCAACAGGGGAGGTCAATACAATTATTCTTGAAAATAAAAATCTCACAACTGATAGAGGCAGATGAAATTTCTTCTCCTCAAAGGATATGGTCCAACTATATTGCTGAGAGATCTGTGAATACTAAATAATTCTAAGTGTCTTCTTTTAATACAAATACTAATCATGAAGGCTTAAACTCTTCCCCAGCTAGTAATATGATACTCCCTTTGTTTACTGATAGAATTATCCTCTGATAATCTGTTGATTTTGAGAATGATTCTTTACAACTCATCCAAGGGAAACTAATATTTGTGAAGTAGCTAAGAGGTGCTAGACATAATGATCAGTGTTTACGTTTAGTACCAAAGGCAATCTAAAATAGTGCAATTTCAGCTAAAAAAGCTGAAGCTTAGGGAAGTCAAGTATTTTGCCTAATACAGTATGTCAGAGCCTGGAGTAAAATCAGGTCACTCTTTTCTCTGGAAGTCGAGATGGGGAAGAAGGAGGGCTAAGTGCATCGGAACCTTGTGCCTAATCTCTGTAGACCTAACATAATAGGTCCAGCTTTTCATAGGTTTTGATTATATGTATCAAGACTGCGCTCTGTTGGGAGTGAAGGGTATTTCTCACTAGAATGAAGAGAACAATGTATGTGAACACGTTAAAGACCTCTCCATATGGGGAGATAGTTTTGGAAACAACTGCCTTCATCACTTTTATAAACGGTTCCCCACCCGCTTGCACCACCCTGCCCCTCTACCAACTGAAGTCCGTTCCAAATGGTGGAACCCAGCTTATAAGAATCTGTGTGATGTCTGTTAAAAACTGAATAAACTCTCTTGGAGCCAACAAGGAAGCTTTGTTTAAATGGTCCCTAACTCAGCTTTAAAGCCTTCTAGTAATACAAGGATACCCAACCATAGCCAACAGCGAGTTCTTAGAATTGCATTTTCTTTGGCAGGAAGGTGTTTTTTTTTTTTTTTTTTTTTTAAAGTGTTGGAATGGAGCATAATGGAGAATCATGGTTAGGAATATGGGTTTTGAAGTCAGGCGACTGAGAATTGTAACCCAGTAGAGTCATTTGTGCGACTGTGAGCCACTTACTTAAACTCTTCAAGCATCAATATGCTCCTCTAAACTCAGCGAGAGAAAACCGCCTGCCTGCAGAGACTCTGTGAGCAGCGCACCGAGCACAGCACCCAGCACTCAGTCACTGAGCATTTCCTACCCCCAAGGAGTAAGCTACATCTGACTTACATGTCACCTGATAGCGAACAGCTCCGTGAGGTGGAGGTGATTTTGTTACCAGTTTATATTTAAGAAAACTGAAGCTTACAGAAGTTTACATAAAATATGACTAAAGTCACACATTTAGGCCATAATATGAATGTAGGTTTGCATCTACTTTCAACACCTGAGCTCCTAAGTGTGTTCTTATTCATTTTACACCTGAGATCCTCCTGTCACCGTGAAGTACGTTAAGTGTGTCTTTGCCAATATAGGAAATTAGTCATAGAGACTCTGGGGCGTGAAATGACTTGCTCACAGTCACATGGTTGGTAAGTGGTGGAGCTGGTATGGGGACCCAGGTCTGTGTGATACTATTTTGTCTTTACTACTGGTAGCTCCCTCTCCTTTACTTCATTGAATTCTCCATCTGAATACGTTCTGTCCTTCAGGTTTCTTTCTGCAACGCAGATCCCACACTGTCTGTGCCCAGCATGAATCCCTCACTGATTCCACATCGCCTACATCTTTGTAGAACCTGCCTGGCTCTCCCTGATTGGAATCCTGCCTCCCTCTGTCATTTCACCTCTTGGTGCACTGCCTACCAACGCCTTTGGATACATCCTCCAGTGTAATGCACTACTTGGAACTCCCCCGTGCTTGCCATGTTGTTTTCTGTCTTTCTGCATTGGTTCATACCTGAATGCACTTACCCGTCTTGTCTACCCTGTGACTTCCTGTTCATCTTCCAGCACCGTCTCTGAAGTCCTAGTGCACAAGTAAAACTAGCTGCTCAAAGGTGGCAGCTGTCAAAGCATGCCACCTGGCCTGCTGCTGGGAACATGACTGATTGACAGCCCACGCTGCTGCTTCCTGTGTCCACCAGGGCTCTTGCTGCTGGGCTGTGCTTCCCTCGCACTGCTCCCAGCCAATGAGTGCTGCTGGCTCAGGCCCATTCTTAAGAAACACAGGACTCCTCTAATGGGGAACTGCAGCTCAAGGACTTCCCACTGGCCTAGCCAAACCTCTCTTTAAAATGCACTGCAGTTCCGGAATCTCTCCAGCCCACCTTCTTTCCTTCCATTCTCCTTCACACACATCAGACTTCTGCTGTAGTCTTAAAGCTCGCCATTCTTTCTCTTGATCATTCCCACATTATGCTTCACAGGTATTCCCAGTCCATTTCTGATGTTTTTATTCCCATCTTAGTGTCTGCCTCTTGGTGGACCTGAACAAATATAGCCTAAAGGGTGTCTTTCTCTACCCTGTACACATACATCACAAATAAAATATCACATGTACTGTTTCACTTTTCTCTTGCTCCTAGCTAGATTATGAGGCCAGTCAAATTAGGAAAACATTGTATTACTTCTTTTATTTTTAGTCCTTCGCATACTGCTTGGTACTTAGGATTTAATGAGCAGCTGGATAAATGAATGCTAAAGTTACGATGTTACTTCACATGAGTTTATTTAAGTCCAGACAAGCAGAACACTGTGTTTACTTCTCAGCCAACACTGCTAGTCAGTGTAAAGTTACCTGGACATCAGCTTAGGGTCACAGATGCTAGGTTTGTGTTTCAGAGTACTGCCATTTAGCTTCCAAAGGCCCAAAATATTTTCCTGAATTCAAATGAGTTTTTATGCTTATGAACTTAATTTAACTAAAGTTGAAATCTTGAAGTCTCACTGAATATCTCTCATCACTAAATGAAGCAGCCTTGATTAATCACTCTGAGCATTTCAAAATATTCTGTCAGTTAGCCTATATTTAACATAAGCATGTGTAAAATCTATATGAGAACACTCATTAGTAGGAAAGTGTATTCTTAGAGAGCTATAAATTCAGACAGTAATTCTTCTTAATATTTCAAGTGAGGAGTAGGATATAGGACATTTCTATTCATTACTGCCGTACCCATTACAAACCTGTCCTGATCCATACACATCAGAATGTATTAGAACTTATTATTGCTAATTCTTTGTTGTTGAGTTATTTATGGTAAAAGCAAAGGCTGGTTATATAGTCCATTTATAATTAAATTTGCTCTTCACGCAAAATTACACCAGTTTGGCCACCAACTGAAATTCTATGCCATTGCGTGACCCCAGACACTTTCTTACCTTGTTTTATTTCATTTTACATATTTGGGATCTCTTTTAGAATTTTGTGTATGTGATCTTCTAAATATATTTTGGGGTTTTTTACTGTAGATAATGATAATAAATATCATTTACTGAGTGTCTATTATGTGAAAGAAAAATTAAGTCTTAAATGCTGTTTTCCCCATTTTCCAAATGAGAGACTAGGAATCAGAGAAGTAAAATAACTTGGGGGTGATTGTATAACTAGTAACTGGATCATCAGTGACTTGAACTCAGATCTGCCTAATTTGCAGACTACCTAGTCTTAGTTCAGCTGTCTAAAGTTTTGACTATAAAGTTTGAATATTAATCTACTGAATCATAGAACTTTAATCTATGGAAGGAAGGAAGGGAGGAAGGAGGAAGGAAACTGAATGTATATTTTAAAAAAATGTCAAAAGGAGACAGTGTGAAAAATGTAGAGGATGGTAGAGAAAACCAGAAAAAGACAGGTGTGGAAGCTAGTCACTGACAAAGTCCAAGCAGGAAGTGGTAAAAGTCTGACTTATGTCATCAAGGATATGGGCAGGAGAACCTAAGACTGGAGAAACATTTCTAAACCCAGTGAGTCAGCAATGTATGAACTGTGGACTTCTTGGTCAGATCGCCAAGTAACCATGTATCTGTTTCCTCTCCTGTAAAACAGAGATAATAAAATCTATTTCAGTGTTATCAGGAGCTTCAAATAATGGTATATTTCCATATACTTGTATGTTACATAGTGTGAGTCTAGGCACTTTGATGGACACTTTATTTATACCAGGAATTCACTCCTCACAACAACTCCAGTAGCTCAGTACTGTAATTCCAGTTTTACAGATGAGGGAACTGAGACACAGTGAGGTGAAGCAAAAAAGCGATGGTGCTGTGGCGACATGAGATTAAAATAGAAGCATACGTTATATGTCTGCCAAATAGTAGGTTCTTTATAAATGACTATAATTATCCACCTTGACTAATGCCCTTGAGAAGTAGAACCAAATCTGACGCATTTTTGTAACAAGGTAATCCAGCAAGTGGCATAAACAGAACCGTTTGGTTGGATCCTCATGGACACAGCACAGGTACTGTCCTTGGTGCTGGAGATAAACTAGTGAACTAAACTAGCCTCTGCCTTCATGATATTTTCTTACTGCTGGAACAGATATTCCAATGCCTACGCGATTGAGTAAAGGGAGCATAGTTACAAAGCTTTTCTAAATTATTTTCTGTGACATTTTTTTCCTGTAAATGTTTGCTCAGAGAGCTGCCAGAGGAACAAGACTCTAAACTTTCTCCACTTTACTGCATTTTCAGTGAGGACTAGGGGAATAAATTTGTTTCAGATCCTTTCTTGAGCCCTTTCCCTTTTCATAGAGATAACTTTAAACTCTGGACTGTTACAGGCCCAAAGCTAGCTACAAACTAGCTTCTTATTTTCTGTTACATCTTCGGCTTTTAAAATAGTACCTAAAACAATGAGCACTGAATAACAGCGTGTTGAGTGAATGGATGAGTGAATGACTAAATAAGGACATTTTTCACTTTTAAGGCTATCCATTCCTTACATACAGTAAGATGATCCCTAAGGGAAAAAAAAAACTAAGTATTTAAGAATTAATTACCAACTGGCATGTGTGCTAGGATTTATGTTTGCTTGAAGAAGATATAGCAATTTGAAAGTGGTTCTTAAGAGTCATTTATAACAAGCACCGAGGAGGTAGTTTTTGGCTACATTTATGTGAGCAACAGAACCACAGCATCTCTGAATTTCAGAAGTGTCATTATGCCATTTTTACAATTAAATCTCACTTTCAAAATTCAGATCACAAACAAGTTTGTAAAAACATTAATGTTCAAAATGAAGATGTCACTCAGTCTTACATCATGCCCAATAAACCATGAGAAAAAATTTTTTTTATGTTTTTTCATCTCATCCTTGTACATGGACACATATAGCATGCATGTAATTATAGAAAATATGCTATTTTGAAAAGCCCTTCTTCCATGTGATATTATATCATGAACATGCTTATATAGCACTATGGAATTATATGATTATCATTTTCATATCTGGATAATATTTTGTCTACTGGCCCCATCCCTATGTGGCCACCCACTCACTCACCTTCAGTAGGCTTGTGGAATTGTATCAGTTCCCAGTTGTGTCTAATAGCATATATTTGCAAGAAAGAATCATTATATTATAGCATTTTCTATTTGAAGAAGAGCTTGAAATTCATACATTTAAATAAGTCTCTCCATTTGAGGATCAAGACACAGAGACTGAGGGGGCAGTGGGAGGCAGAGTAGCCTGGTGAGAAGAATGGTGGGGGGCCAGGAGGAAGTTCTTCAACTGTGATGTTAATTATTTGATCTGGGACCATCCCTTATCTTCTTTGTGCCTCAGTTTTCTCGAGTCTGCCTCACTTAAGATTATTTTGGGGGGGGGGATTGTCATGTTTATTTACCTAAGATTCCCTACCTGGCTCAAACTAACCAATGGCATTTCCAAACCAATTTGTACAACACCAAATCAAAATAAATCATGTAATATGCTTACCATAAAATTATGAAAATAATAGTATGAACATGTTCAACATAGTCTACCTGCTGCTGTAATTTTTATTGTAATGCTAATGACTTGAATCAAGTCTCTACTTGGTGTGGGATAAGCGTATTCTAAAGCAATTCCTTAGTTTGTTATCATGCAGAGTGAATTAGCCATAGGGCTTCCCCATCCTTCTTCTGGAACTTATTTCTATGACAATTCAGAATCATTGTAGAGCTCTCAACCAAATGAAGAAAGGTCAGAGGGAGATTAAGGTTTTTTCTTTTCCCTGACAGAATAGCTGTTTATCAGAAAGAAACAAACTGTCAGAACTGGAGGAGGACCCAGGGTCTGCTCATTCATCTTCACACCCTGCTAATAAGGCACCATCACTCCTGATGGAACATTCTCCAGTGATTCTTTTTAAGTGACTCTAGCAGTGGCACTTCCAATTAGATTGATATTTGTCATAACTGTTTCACTCGCTCTTGGTAATCACAGAGTGAATTACTGCTATTACGCTCCAACATTACAATGAATCAATCCACAGAGGCAATTATGAAGAGTGAATGACTGAGGACACATAGTAACTAGTCTGTCTCCAGTAACTAGATACCATAAAGTAATCAGGTCCTAAAGAATGTTATCAATTACTCTTGTTTTTTTTTTTTTTAAACTCATTATGAGGCTTCCAGATACTAAACTTCTACAGTTAGGTGTCAAAGTGACTGGCCTTTGGGAACTCTGCTGTATTGGCTCCAAATGATACATTCTGAGGATGACAACATGATAACTGTAGCTAAAAACACAGTAATTGTATATTTGAAAGTCGCTAAGAGAATAAATTTTAAGTTCTCATCAGAAGGAAAAAATTGCCACAATGTGAGGTGATGGATGTTAACTAAATTTACTGTGTTAATCATGTATATTGTGGCCGTACAAAAATTCATAAACCAAATCATTATGTCATACACTTTAAATGTATGCAATGTTATATGTCAATTATATCTCAATGAAACTGGATAAAAAAAGAAAAAACATAACTTTGAATAAAAAAAAATTTTTTTGTCACAACTGTGCCTAAGTCAGTTTCACCATTTACTAGTTGTGTGTCCTTGTACAAATTACCTAATCTCCCTATGCCTGTGTTTCCATGTTTAGATGGGGATACTTACAGCTGCAACCACACAGGGTTATCTGAGAATTAGACAGAACAATACAGGCAATCCCTTTGAGTACTGCTCTCTATACAGTAAGTGCTCAGAGCTGCTAGATTTTATATATACCAGATGATTTTCTTCTGGTGCTGTAAATCAGGCAAATATAAGTTGCCTATTTTTAGGTGTTAATAACAGTTATTGTGGTAGAAAATAGCCTACTTTAGAATCAAAAGATCCAACTTTAGTCCTGAGTTCACCACAAATTAGCTTTATGAACCAAGACAGATCTCCAAAAATCACAAACTAAACTGTGTGTAGAAAGTGGTAACACAATACATAATTGTATCAGGATTGGAGTAAGGCTCAACTATGTTGTATATTCAAGTTGTTCACCTATTGTTGAATACATTTTGATACTCAAATAACATTTTTTACTGATTGTCACATGTTATTTACTCTGCTTGCTTAATGAGAATAACGACTTTTAAAAATCTATACGTGAAAGATACAGTATCCTAGGTGGAACAAGGGCTTTGAAGAAAATTAAGGAGAGAATAAGGATAGAGAAGGGCAGGCAGAGGGTGTCCCACTTTTAATAGGGTAGCCAGGGAAGCCCTCCGCTGAGAAAAGGGGCACATTTCAGTAAATAACCAGGGGAGGTGTGCGAGAAGTTCACCTGGATCCACAGAAGAGCTTTTCAGGGAGAGGGAGCAGCAGAGGCAAAGCCCGAGGGTGAAATGCACCTGGCATTTCTGAGCAACAGCCAGGAGGTCATGTGGTGTGAGCAGAGTGAACAGGAAGCGAGATCTGAGAGCTAACATGGGCCCGGCTCGTGTAGGATTTCACCGGCCCTTTTTGGAGAGTTTGGCTTTTATTAGAACGAGATAAAGCTACTGGAAGCTTTTGAGCACAGAAAAGACATAATCTGATTTACTTTTCATGAACTCATTCTAGCTGCTATTTTAACGATAGACAAAAGGAAGGGCTAGGGTAAAGTAGGTCTCCGCTGCGATGAAACTTAATGGGGGTCCAAAAAAAAAAAAAACAAAACCTTAACAGGGGTCATAGTGGCTCGGACCAGCATTGTAGAAGTGGACGTGGAGAAGAGTGGTCACATTTTGACATATTTTGGATCCATTTTGAAGTTAACACCACCGAGATTTGTTAATACACTTGACATGGAATATGGGAGAAAAGGCGGAGGCAAGGTTTTGGGAATGAGAAAGTGGTAAGATGGAGTTGCCATTACCTGGGAAGAAACTGTAGGCAGAGCAAACTGGGGTGACAGGAAGCACAGTTTCCAATATGCTCATTTCAGATTGGCTATTAGAACTCAGAGTGGGTCTATCAGGTAAGCAGGGTGGTGCCCGTGCAGAGGTCTGCCCTGAAATAGAAGTTTGACAATCCCAGACGTAAGGGTGATATTTAAAATCATAAGGCTGGGTTAGATCTGGAAGGGAGTTAGTCTAATAGAAAATAGGAGACGTTCAAGATGTGAGCCGTGGTGCACTGCATTATTATAAGGCTGGGGAAATGAGAAAACAATTTCAGAGGAGACTTAAGAAAGTGTCATCACTTGAAGACAGAAAACTGGAGAGAATGATGTTTTGGAAACCATGTTTTAAAAAAAAAAAAGAGAGTTTTAATTGAAAAGAAGTATCAGATTGGTATAATGTAAGGCCTTAACTATAGCATCACTGTGTCTGATTTACACCAAGATAGAGTAAGGAGAAATTATTCATTAGATTTGAATATCCATTGTGTGCACAGGGAAGATGGTGATTAAAGGAAAAAGAACAATAAGAGAAAAGCAAAAAAATAAACCAAACCAAAACGAAACAAAACAAAAAGCTCTCACAGATAAAACATCCTCTCTGCCTTTAAAGTCAAAGGCAGGGAAACAGAATTAGGAACCTTGGTTATAAGTCTAATAATGAATGACAGTCAGTAGTCTGTGGGACTATAGATGAGGTAGAAATTAATTCGGAAGGCAGCTTCTGGGGGGAAAAGGTCATATTTAAGCTGGGTAGTAAAGAATGACTGTAAGTCTGTTGGGCAGAAAATAGGCTTGGACAGAAGGATAATGACATTGCAGGCAGATAAGATAGCACGGGCAATACCGTAGATGTGTGAAAACGCAGAAGGTGTTCAGGGGAGGAGGAATAAATTCATTTGACTAAAATAGAGTTGGAAAAGAAAAATGGGGGCAAAATAGCAGTAGATACACCATTTTTTTCCTTTATGGAAAATCCTGCTGAACAGTCCAGTAGAAAGAAAAATTTGAAAAAGTGAGATATTTATCCAGAACCAAATATTATAATTACTATCATTTTTTAAAAGGCTTTTTCTATTCTGGGAAAAGCCTCAAGCAGGACGTATTGTAAAGTGAATGTACATTTGGAGAAATATATAGAAATATAAATTGTTCCCTGTAGGTTACTCCATTAGGTAGATTTTAATTTCAAATAATTTTGCTCGGGCTATTTTCTAACTTCCTTACATGTAATGTTGTGTTTTAATTTTATCTCTTTCCCAGAAATGGTTCTCTGTATTGCGAGGCTGCGAGATCACCCAGGGAGAACGGGGCCAAGTAAGCCGGACCACCTGACACACTGAATGTATGTGAGTACGATATTAACAGCTTTAAGAAAAGTTGTCTTGTATGTGGCTTCAGGCACTCTGGAGGATATAGACTGTGGATTGAGATGGTTCATGGCTGGCTCCTCGGCCCGGGCAAGCTCTCACTGGTGAGAGTGGGGTTTGCGTGTGCACCTGTGACAAGGCTTGATTTCTCCTCTAAGGCTATGCATTGCATTTCTGCCAGTAGTGACTGTCTCTCATAACTGCTCTGCCTCCCGTAAAATTTGAAAGCCTGCTTTCTGAGCACAGCTGCATATACTACTTCTTCCACTCCCTGACTCCTACTGAGCCACACTTACTTTCCTTTGATCTTTCTCTGTCATTTTGGCCCATCGGGCACCACATTTAATTTTATTTGCCCTCCTGAATCCAAAGTCCGCCAATTGGACAGTTCTCTCTAAACCTCTTGTCCTCTTTCTCTCCTGCCATACTTACCTTGCCAATTGGCAAGTTAGTGTTTATTTAATTATTTGATTATTTTCTGTGTCTTTTTCTAGACCAAATGCTCCATGCAAGTAAGGATCGTGCATGTTTGCCGACATATCATAGGTGGTCAGCATTTCCGGGCTGCCTGACCCTGCCTGGTCCTGAGTGGCATCTGGGCCCTATGATGCTCCAGCCCTTTTCAAAATCTCAGTTCTCTGGGGGCTCAAATCTTCCCCAGATTATCTCAGTTTCAGATAAAACAGCCTCTTGCTTTCTAGAAAAGATGAGTCTCTCTGATGTGAGCATCACTGAATTTTTCTTTAGCCCTTAAAATATCTCCTTGTCTGTCCATAGTCTATTTCCTGTTTCCCAGAATAACTTCGTAAGCACATTAGATTTTAATCCTAACATTTTACATTTCTATCTCAACTTTCTTAAATCTGTTATTCCTCCCTGATTTGCATTTTTCCATTTTTCTGGTTCCTTCCACACAGGCAAAAAAATCAACATGCTTTTTATGTTTTTTATCCTGGAAAAAATTCATGCAACTAAAATCAAAACAAAACAAGCCTCCTTCATCTCACTAGTATCTTAGTTTTCCCCCCACTTAGCCCCTTTTACCCATTCAAACTTCTCTGCAGAACAGTCAGTGTCCTTTGCCAACTCATGGTAAATTCAACAAAAGAAGGGGCTATTTTTATTTTGCAGTACAGTGTATTTCCAGTACCGAGCACAATAGCTGAAATGGTAGGGGCTCAATAATTAAATGAGTTCATTTTAGCCACCCTTTCACTTCCCACTGTCTACCTGAGTGTGAAAATGTTGCTTCAAGCACTGCTTAAATTACTCTTACCAAAATAACTAACCACAGTAACTCCTTTCTCTATATTATTCAATCCATGACCAAGTTTCAAACACTTCCCATGTATTTTATATCATAATTTATCTTAATTACTGTTAGCTGTATTTGCCTCATCACTTCATCAGGGCCGTGGCCCCTAGGGCTCAGGACAATTCACATGGTATTTCCATAGCCCCGTAACTCTTAAAAAGGTGTTTATTGGTCAGTAATTACTAGTGAATTGAATTAATACCTTTAACTATTGAAGAGTCCTCCAGCATTGCTGTAACCACGTTAGCATTGCCTTTGATGAAATATTTTGTTCCTAAAATAAAAATGGGAAAACACAATGGGATAGCCTTTTATAAACCATTTCAAATCATTAAAATAATAATTCTAGAAAACTATGCCAAATGAATCATGATATATGTGCTTTGTATCTATCACCCCTTTGTATCAACAATTAGACATATCTATCCATATGTATGTTATATATACATGTACATACATATACATGTAAAGACCATGGTGTAACCACTTGATAAAAGGACCAGCATTGCTTAAATTATTTCTAAGAAAATAAGATTCTCTTCCAGGTCCTTTAAATGCACCCAATAAATGCACACAAGAGGAGATAGAAAAACCCTAAGAAACTGTTTCAGGAACCTGAACAGAGATTTACGAATTATTCTACACTTACCTTCCTGCTGTCCTCATTTTTGCCCTTCTAAAATAGGCTCTCATTTGTCACTTCTTCCAACTGTTTGATTCACTTCTTCCTCCAGCTCACATGTATTTGCAGCCTGATTTGAGTGTATTCACCCGAGGTCTGATCTTCTATGACTTCTCTGGGACACCACGTCCAGGATGACCTGTGGACTCCATGTAGTGAAACCATGGAGGAGAACTTACAGTCATAGGAAAGAGATTAGGCAAATCCAAAGTGATTACTCAGTGACTTGTGGACCAAATAATTTACTGTTTAACTTTTCTGTTTCCTGTTTAGTTGTAACTTTATATAAAGAGAAATACCTTTTTTAAGAAAATATGGTGGATTTAAGTTGCTTTCTCCCAGCAAAAAGTCTTGCGTGTGACCCTCACACAGATTTAAAATTTGAATTCTATTGCTTATGTGATGCTCACACAGAGGACTGTTGTTTGTCATGGAGACCTCAGCAAAACCTAAATAATTCCCAAAGCTGTAACATTTAAAAAATTTAGATATGGTGTCAATTCATGGAAACCATAAAGGTTTATTGATAATCACTTAATTTGGGAGGTCTCTCTGTCTCTAATTCAGTAATTTGGATGACTGCATGATCTATGCCTCTTCTGTAATTATTTGGTATGTGCATTGGGCTAATTCTGTACGGGATGTGTCAGAGACACTAACCGAGAAGGACCCCCAGTTCTATTCTCTGGGTTCCATGCAGCTGTTCAGGTGGACATCCTTTATTTGCTCCCCCTGTGTCACTCTGTTTTGGAGGCTGACCTACTATATCAATGCCTTGATCACTGGGCTCTAGTCCCCTTTTGGCCAGCAGGAAGCCCCAGCAAGAGACAATAAGAAAGGAAGAATGAGATCGAGGTGTTCATTCCACAGGATCCTTCTCTGTAAGTTCATCTCAAGCTGGCTGGATCTGTTCAGGTCTGTGTTTTTCAAGGCTGCCTTCTGTACATGAAATATGTAAATGCCGTCTGCATAAACGGCCTTGTCTTCCACTCTCTTGTCACCGAGAGATCTTAACTCCTTTCTTCTTACTAGCTTAGAGTTCTGCATCCTGGCTTCTCTGCACCCTGTTTACCTCTTTGTAAATAGCCCCTTTTAAAATATACCCTCTTCAAATTACCTTAATCTGAGTGTGCCAGTTATTGTTTATCAGAACTCTGGTATAATGTCTCTTTTTGAGATTCTTTAATTAACATCATATTGACTACAACTTTTTAATCTGATCACTAATACTGGTGAACAGCAAACTCAGTGTAAGTATTTAAGTAATAGGCATGAACTAAGTGTCAATACAGAAAGAGGTCCTGAGAAAATATGAGAAAATATTGCATTAGCAATGTTTGTTGTTTCCTTCTACATTTAGATTGGCCCCTAAAATATAATCAATAACTGAATTATTAGGAGGTGATACCATGTTAGGTGTACTTTGTCTTTTTTTGTGTGTGGATGGACAGCACCGAAGTTGTACTAGATGTGCCAGGATATGCAAATCAAACTTTCACCAATTTAATGTTTCCTTTTAGAAGGTTAATTGACTGATGGGGCCAGTAGGTGAGATCTTTTGGACCTTGACAAAGGCGTAAATTTGGTGTGAGTGGCCATATTTACAAAAGAGAAGCTTGGCTATATTGATACTGTTGGCATTCAACAAGTCAGAGATTTTTTTCTAATGATTTGCTTTTATTATTTGTGTTTTTAAAGAGGAAATGTCTAAAAGCAACAGAATAGGATCTCTTTCATCTGAGAAAAACTCAAATGAGAAATATGCTTCTTTTATTTAATTATACAAGTTAGCCCCAAACCTTTTTTAATGTCTAGTTCAAAGGAGAGAGGCAGTTTCTGATAGTAAACTTAGTACTATATATAATCTCCCACCAAAACATTTCCACAGCATTTGAATATTTGAAATTTGGTTGCCACTTCGAAACTATCAAAGCAATTGTAGACCTATATGGAAAGTTTGAGAAATTGAGAAAAATAAGTTTATAACTCGAACGTAGAACTCTTATAATTTTAGTACATTGACCTCACTTTTCTTATATAGTTTTGTTTTTATTGAAGTATTGTTGATTTATAATGTTGTGTTAGTTTCTGGAGTACAGCATAGTGATTAAATTATGCATATACACACACACACACACACACACACTTTTTCAATATAGGTTATTACAAGATGTTGAATATAATTCCCTGTGCTATACAGTAGGGCCTTGTTGTTTATCTATTTTATATACAGTAGTTAGCATCTGCAAATCCTGAACTCTAAATGTATCCCTCTCCTCTTTCCTCCAGTAATCATAAGTTTGTTTTCTATATTGTGAGTGTGTTTATATTTTGTAAACAATTTCACTTGTGTCATTTTTTTTAGATTTCACAGGTAAATGATGCCATATAATGTTTGGAAACTATAAACAAAACAAAAAGATAATTTATATGGTTTTAATCTTAGTGCACAAACAATATTTGCATCCATAAGCCAAGAATTTTTCCAAATTCCTACATAGTTTTATAATAATTACTTCTAGACATCTTTTAAAAAAAATTCTTGCCACCGAGTTAATGTTCAATAAATGTTACTGATTATTTAATGAAACAGATACTTAATGCAATTTTAAAGATAGATTGCTTCAATGATAATGACATTCTTTGATACGCACTTAATTCCATATAGTGAATTAGCACATTTCATTAATTCTAAGATGCATGTTTTAAAAAAAAATTTCCAACTCTAACAATGAAGCACATTTTATTAAAGTGCAAAGCAGTTTAATTTTCAGAATATTTTTCTTTTATATGATTCATAAAATAGCTAGGAGCCCATGATACCTTAATATTTTAATTTTGGAGATTAGATTACCAGACATTGGTGATTTTGTGTGTGTGTGTGTGTGCGCATGTGCACGAATGTGGCAATGAATTCTGAAAGAAAGATTATACCTCCTCCCTTAAATGCTGTCTGGAAGTCCATGAAAATTGCTAGAAAAAAATCCTGTAAAATTGAGACAGTGAAACAAAAAGAAAGTGGTTAATTCCACTGCTTCAGTTACAGTGTTTTTAAGAAAATATTTATACCATATTTCCCTTTTAAATCTTTAAATAATATTTGAAGTCACGTATGTTTTGGGTCAACTTACAAAGAAAAAAATGTTTATGTTGATTTTAGGAAAAAGTATTAAAAGTAAATGAAAATATTATCCTCCCTCTGAGAATGCATCTTCTTTTTGAAAATGATTGCATAGTGGCCTAATACACATACCGCTTCTCCCAGTAATTCAGCCAAAATCAAGTTCTGGGTGGAACACCAAAGTGAGCTAAAATATGTCAAAAAATGCCTCTGAGTACTTCCCACTTGCAGGCAAAGACATCACTTAGTTACAACAGTAGAAATTACATTTTAATCAATATTCCCTTTGCTATTAATCCATTTTTGACTGCCAGAGAGACTGTAATAACATGATAGGAAAATCAGCTCTCTAATGAGTCATTGCAAAGAAAGAAGTGTTGGATTTCGTTCATTTTTAACTCAGCATGTATAGCATTGACATGTATACTTTGCGTTCTTGCAACTCTTGAAAGCACCTAGAATTTTTAGTGTACTCAGGATGTCTTTCGTAGCAACTTAAAAAAATCATCTGTGATTTTCGTTGGTGACATAAATTGATCAGCCACCAGCAGGTCCGCATTATCTTACCTCTGGTAAGGACTAAATGTCTGATGATGTCATTAATGGCCAATGCCTGTTCTAACATAGATATAAGCTAGGTTTTACTTTCACCAAAATCCCCTTATTTTTGACCAATTTTATTTTATAAAGCGGCAGTGCACATTCACTTTAGAAATAGCACAGCATGCACAGAAGACATAAAGACTTGAACACTCACGACACTCTTTTGCTAAACGTAACTTTCATTATCACGGATGCACGGATGCATTCAAATGTTTTCTCTATGTACATATCTCAGTTTTCAATTTATTGTAAATATTTTTTTCCTTTTAGTAAGTATGTGTGTAATTTTTTTTTTTTTAATTCTGTGTGGTGTTTCTTTGTAGACTTGTATCTTGATGTATTTAGCTAATACTCTGATGTTAAAGTATATTGTATCCAAAGTTATATTGCCAGGAAAGTGCCAGGATGAACACGCACATAAATTTGGGGGCTGTCCTTCAATATTTTAGTTGAATAAATTCCCCCTAAGTGAAATATTAGGGTAGCAGACACATATAATTTGAGCATTTTACAGCCCACCTGTATATCCAAATAAAGTTTTTAGCAATATAGGAGAGTGATTCAATAATTTTTTTAATATTTACCAATCAGATATCTTAGTCCATTTGGGCTGCTCTAACAAAATACCATAGATCAGGTGGCTTAAGCAGCAAACATTTATTTCTCATGGTTCTGGAGACTGGATGTCTAAGGTCTAGGAACCAACAATTCGGGTGTCTGGTGAGCCCTCTCTTCCTGGTCCATAAATAGCTGTCCTTTCTCTGTGTCTTCATGTGGCAGAGGATGAGAGGAAGCTCTCTGGAGTCTCATAAGGAGGCTAATCCCATTATGGAGGCTTCACCCTCATGACTTAAGTACCTCCCAAAGACCCACCTCCAAATACCATTACCTTGGGGATTGGATTTCCACATGTGAATTAGGGCGGACACAGACGTTCATTCTATAGCACATGACAGTGCTCTCCTATTATTAATTTGATTTTTCTTCATCCTTAATGAGCATTAATATTTTCCATACATTTATTATCTATTTTATTTATTTATTTATTTATTTAGTTATTTAGTTAGTTAGTTAGTTAGTTAGTTAGTTAGTTAGTTAGTTAGTTAATTGTGTACTCATGACCCCATCTGGGTTGTGTTTACTGAGGACACACGAAGAGGAAAGAACATAGTGTAGAACGTGGAGGTCACAGGGGAGAAGGAGAGACGGCTTTCTCCCCAGTAAGCCTCACGCCTGCTGGAAAGCAATCTCTTCCCTTGGAGACTTGTGATGAATTTGGCATTTGTACTGAATGCCAAAGCAAACATGCAATTTGGTGAAACTCCAGTCTGACTGGTTGTCGGCATTTAGGTTGATTAAAGGAAAAATAGCTTAGATTTTAACTTTCTTTTTTAAGCCACCTGTTAGCAGGTGGTATCAGCACTGTTAACAGTGAAGGTTAGGATCTTTCTACATGAAAGTAAGAGCTTAAAGGAAATCAGATACATTTATCGGCTACAGTGCTTGAAGTGTTGGACTAAGAATTTACTTACCTTATGTTCTTTTTGTCAATAGACACATCATTTTTTTGTTTCAGCATCCATTTTGTTCATCTTTATTTTCCCAGTGCCTAGAATAATACCCATCATATAGTAAAAGTTCAAGAAATGCATAATTATCTCTGGTTCACAGGTAATAAAAACCAATGGTCAGAGGAACTGAGTAATTTTTTACCTGAGTCACACAGCTTGAAAGGGAAAGTCTCAAAATTTAGCAGAAGTTTGTCCAAACCCAAACACTTAGCTCTATGTATTTCATATGACATCACTTCCTAAGATAATATTGCTCTTGGTATACATTCTGTCTTGTTATGTTCTCATTCTAATGCAAGATAGACTAGATAATGCTGTGGAACAAATAACCCAACCATCTCAATGGCTTAAAAAAAAGCACGAGTTCCTTCTCGTGTGTTTCATGTAATGACTGCTTGTTAGCCAAGGGCTTTGCTCCTCATTGTCTTCAGTCCAGAGTCCAGGGTGAGGGAGCAGATCCTCCCTGGACCTTTCATGGTTTTCTAGGATAAGGAAAAAAGAACAACAGTCTTGTCCTGGCTTGTTAATCTCCAGCCAGAAGTGAGGTGATAAACCTGCTGGTATTTCGCTGGTCAAGGCAAGTCACCTAATTTCACACGTATTGTGAAACTTCATGGGAGCTTGAGGGTGGGAAAGTGAAATTGAGTGGGCCCAGGGTAGTTACTTACAATTTATAAGTGAGAGAGGATGACAGAAGAATCTGAGTCTGAGAAGGAGGAATGAAGATAGGACATAGGAGGGGAAAAAAAAAAAAACTAAATATTTGTGGACCTTCCTCTAGTCACCAGATACTCAAATAACTCTGTGATAGTTAATTTTATTTGTCATCTTGACTGGGCCACACTACCTAGATATTTGATCAAATGTTATTCTGGATGTTTCTGGGAAGATTATTTTTGGATGAGATTAACATTTAAGTGAATAGACTCAGTAAAGCAGATTACTTTACACGATGTGAGTGGGCCATTCAACCAGTTGAAGACCTTCATCGAACAAAGACTGACCTCTCCTGAGTGAGGAGGAATTCTGCCTGCCGTCTGTCTTTGGACTGGAACTGCAAATATTCCTGACAGAGCAAGGTCTTCATTTTAAAAAGATCACATTTGAATAGATAAAAGATAATATCCAATGATCTCCACAAGCATTAGTCCACCTTCTAACAGGCAGCACATTCCTCAGGCAGACAGAACACCAAGGTTAATATATATAGAGAGAAAATGTATATGGTCCATGGGACAATAAACACACACACACACACATATCCTGTGGGTTTTGTTTCTCTGGGCAGATGATAGGTCCCTCTCACAGCTGGTAGGTAATGGGAATAAACACTTCTGGAGGACTGGATACGTTCTTTGATTAGATATAAGCTATAAGTCTGCTCTACTGGAGGTGTTCCTCTGTTCATGAATTTCCAGTTTCTGTTCTTTTGGTTTGTCCTTTTCAAATATTGTACTTTTTTCGCCATCATTCTTGGTTGCATCCAAAATGTACCTTGGAAAATATGCTCTCCTAGGAGAGATGAGCAGCTTTTTCAACCCACTTTCTACCCCAAGGGCCTTTTTAAAATGTCGAGCGTAAATCTTTGTCTCAAAGGCTTAGTTGATTCCTTGCTTATTTGAATCCCTGTGCTGTTAGCTACTCTAGTGGTGCTTTTTAAGGCGTGTTACTTAGCTTTTGCCACATTTCTTTGGCTTCCTCTTCTTTCTCTTTCTAGGCTGAATCATGGGCACCTAGAGCTTACGAGGTTTCAGTGAGAGAACAACAGTCTTTGTCTCTAATTCCATAGCCACCGTGACTAATTGAAATGAATCACAGGGCAGCTAAATCCCTACTCTGACTCCGTCGTCACGTCAGGGCTTTTAACAGTGGGTGTGCTGGTCATGCTTTGATTGGATCCCTACTTACAGCCTGAGTTTTAATGAACTTTGCCCTTGAAGGTCTTCTTGTTTCTCTTGTTTTATATTTTTATGCTGCAAACCCTTGAATTCGTGGACTGTCTTTATTCTCTATAATTACTAATTATTAGTGGGTTGATTATTTTCTGAGTTCATTTCTTTTTCTTTTTTCCTAGAGGTTTGCTAAACATAAACACAGAGAATTAACATTCTAGAGTCTAATTTCTTCCCTAAAGATACAAGTTTATGAGTTCTATGGAGTAAGGTGACATCTTCACCAAATGCTTTGCTGTTATGTAAGAGAGGTTACCATCTTTTCTGTCTCCTTTAACAATTTCACTATTGTTGTCCGCTAAGCCAAGGTCACACATTATTCAGGACTGCTGGCTGAGAAATGTTTCATCTTTATGCTTCCATGTTTGCTGAAGGAGACAAACAGGAGCATCAGTATTGCACACTAAATATTACCTCCTCCACCCAAAAGTGACCTATGTGACTTCCCTTTACATGTTAATGGACAAAACAACATACGTGGCCATAATTAACTTCAGAGGGGTAGGGATGTGCGATCCTACTACATGTCTGCAGGAAAAACTAGAAATACTGAGTGAACAGTACTAGTGACTGCTACATTCTCATTCCCATCCACACTTTATTTTTGAGAAGAATGCCAGGCTATATTTTCCAAGAGGGCAACACCATTTTTTATCGTATTTTTTGGCTTGATAAAAATAAATAGGTACTCTGTAAACATTTGTTAAATTAAATGAACTGTCAGGAACTATCCAAAGGCAATAGCACTAAAGGCTCACTGAGTTTTGGACTTTTCTTAACCAATAGCAACTTTATTCTTCCTCAGTTGCAAATATCATCACATGAGTAGTAAACACTGATCACACAACTCTACAAAGATAATAGCTGGGGTTGCAGAAATAGCGTATTCAATCTTACAACAACAATCCTCGGTAAGGAGAACAATCAGTCATTTTTCTAGGGGACAAATATATTCTCATTAAACAGTGTAAAATTTTCATTGAAAGGTATTCATTATCTGTACTCCAAAAATCTGAAAACTGGAATAGTGTGGTGATGGGTTTGGGGAGGGAAGAAGGGAAAAAGAAATGAGAGGGACAGAGAAACAGAAGAGGTTAATTTATTGTTCTTAAGTGTTGAATCACATATACCTACCCTTCTCTCCCCTAAAGTAAAAATAAAATTGCTTTGCAATGTACGAAACTGGTCTGCAAAATCCCTGATAATTAAGAGAACCCCCCAACTTTGAATTTGTTGTACCAAGTGAGAAGCTGAGCCATTTGTCTTCAGGAAGCAGTGGGTTTTAGGATATTTGTACGGAGTAGCACAGAATAGAGGATTCCAAGAATGCAGTTTTTGCTGGACCTACAGCATACTGAACTATATCCCCCTTAGAACATCGGTGCTCATTTACAAAGATCCAGATTGTATTCGTTTTTCATTGCTGATGTAGCAAATGAAAACAAAGTTAGTGGCTTAAAACAATCAAGTTAACGTCTTGTAATTCTATATGCTGGAAGTCTGACCACAGGTCTCCAATCCAGGTGTCAGGAAGACTGCATCCCTTTCTGGAGGCTCTAGGGGAGGATCTGTTTCTTTGCTAATTAAAATTGAGTTCCCTGCAGTTGGAGGGCTGGGATCCCTGTTTCCTTGCTGGCTGTCAGCTCAGGGTCATTCTCAGCTCCCTGAGGCTATTCATGTTTCCTGGCTGGTGGTCTTCCCCACCTTTAAAGCCACCGACGGCAGGTCAAGTCCTTCCCACACTCTGAATCTCTCCAGCACATTCTTCTGCCTTTCTCTTCCACTTTTAATTATTTGTTTTATCTTTTTGTTGTTGTTGTTATATGTCTTCTCATGTTGAGAATTTTACTGTTATGATGCACTGCTATTTTATGTACTGAAGTGATTAAGGATACATGATTTTTCTTGATAAAATCTAGTTTTTAAGTTTTCTTGTTTCTATTACGTTTTTTTTTTTTTTCCTGTCTGGGAAATATTATCATCCTGTAAGTTTAGATAGATGCTTTTTTTGATTTTCTTCCAGTGGTTTAGGATTTTAGCCTTTATGAATAAGTCTTTGATTTTTATGTATGGTATGAGATATGAATACTGTGTTTGTTATCATACATGTAGTACTGTGTTTTTTCCAGCGTACTTTTTTGAAAGGCTTTTCTCTTCTCTATTGAATAGCCTTAACATTTTTGTCAAAAGCCAATTAACTGTATATCTATGGGACTATATGTAGATTCTCTATTCTGCTCCATTGATTTATTTTTCTACCTTTATGTCAATATCTCAATCAACCATTTGATTAATATAGCTGTAGAAGTTTGGAGAGCAGCTATGTGATTCCTATAACGTGGTTCTTTTTTTTTAAATTGAAGTATAGTAGTTTATAATGTTGTGTCAATTTCTGGTGCACAGCATAATAGTTCTGTCTTACATATACGTACTTGTATTTGTTTTCATATTATTTTTCGTTATAGGTTACTACAAGATGCTGAATATAGTTTCCTGTACTATACAGTATAAACTTGTTTATTTATATTATGTATAATAGTACCTGAAAATCTTGAACTCCCCATTTATCCTTTTCCACCCTTTTCCCCGCCTGGTAACCATAGGTTTGTTTTCTGTGTCTGTGAGTCTGTTTCTGTTTTGTAAATAAGTTCATTTGGCCTTTTTTTTTTTTTTTTTTTTGTATTCCACATATAAGTGATATCATATCACCCTGATACCTAAGCCAGACAAAGAAACTACCAAAAAAGAAAGCTCTAGGCCAATAGTGTTGATGAGCATAAGGATTCATTTGATTAGATTGGACCCGTCTGGATAATCCAAGATAATATCCTCATTTCAAGGTTTTTAACTTAAATCATATCTGCAAAATAAATAAATAAATAAATAAATAAATAAATGAAACCCTTTTCCATATAATGTAACAAATTAGGACATGGACATTTGGGAGGTTGCATTTTTCTGCCTACCACCGAGGTCTAAGTGTCATATCCACGTGTGGGCTTCTCTGAGATAAATGAATGAATGGAATCATCAGAGTTTCCTGTGAGAAGTAAACTGGAAGCTAGCCATTAATGGATTTGGAAAAACCTAAACGCAGTTCATTGTATCAGCATGGGGGAAACAAAGGTATACCTTTCTCAAGACAAAAATATATAACATTTATTATGCTTAGCTCAGAACTGTTCCTACCTGAAGCCCCATAAGCAATGCATTGAGGGGCATGCAACCAAGATGCTATCTCATTAGTTTAGGAATGTGAAAGTACTTTGTGGGCCCAGAAATAATTATAAAAAGTAAAATGTTCTCCTTTAACATTTTCACTATGTTATGATTCTGAACGTGTGACCTATCTGCCGAACGCGTCCTACAAATATGAACACAAATATGGACATGTGGTTAAACTTGGCTGCAGTGGATTTAATTAACCTGGAGAAGAGAAAAATCTAGGAGTATTTGAAAGATGTCTTTATTTTAATAAGGGGGCAATATAGGAATGATAATTAGCAATGTTCTTTGCATTCTTTGGGATTGAAGTGGTCCAAAGTGAATGCTTGCTTCCAGGATACTGATTTCCGTTCAACACAAGGAAGATTTTCTAGTAATCTGAGCAGTCTAAAAGTGCAGGAGACTGCGTCATAAAACTGTAATGGTCCTGTCACTAGAGGTCAGCCAGCAGTGGTGCATGAGCCCTTTGCAGGGGTGTTTTGGATAGGCTTTAAGCACTAAAGAGATGGCTTATACACAGTTTTTAGTAAAGTGGTCATTGTTTTCCAAATCAAATTTTCCAAGTCTTAGTCTGATAATATTTCTGTCTAGCTTCTTGTGTCTTTCAAACATGTGAAAATTAAATGTGAAGTTGTTTGAAATAAACTAAATACCATTATTGAAAAGGATAACATCTACATGAAATGTGCATATTTCTATGTTGTAATGATTATAAACATATATCAGCTTATTACTGCACACTGTTCATTTGTTAATATTTGTTTTATGTGAAGCATTCTCCCAGCATTGCATTTGGTTTTGAGGATACAGGCAGGCCTAGACTTCACAAAACTTACGGATTGATGGGGGAGGCAGAGGGCAAACTAATGAGCAAATGAACAAAATCATTTATCACAGATTATGTTATAAAGAAGGTAAGCAGGATGATGGGTTAAAAAGAATAACAGAAAGACCAGTTTAAATAAGGTAATTAGGGAAGAATTTTCAGAGGAGCTGACATTTAAACTGAATGTGAAGTGTAGGAAGGGGCCAGCCGCTTTACATAACCTTATGAGTTATTAATCCTTTCAATAACCCTATGAATTGAGGACTATTATTGTCTTAATTTCATAGAGGAAGAAACTGAGACTTAGCTAAGATTTACCTGCACAAGTTTAAATGCTAAAGCATGGTAAAGCTGTAAAATCCCTGTTGGAGCTGGAATCCATGAACTTTAGTTTTTAGGCCCCTTCTGACTGAGTTTCTGTGACTGAAACTGACCAGTACGACTTGGATAGAGTGAACACGGGGACACGCTAGTCCCTCTCTGTAGGGCCAGTGATTTACGAGTAGCTTGAAGAATGCTAAACTTCCATGAAGGAGTTAGAATATTGTGACTCAGGAATATATCCTAAACCAGGTGAAACTGGTGACAGTTCTTTTTGTTTGTTTGTTTGTTTTTTGGACATCGATTGTGGTAGATGCAGAGACAAAAATTGGTGAAAGAGAATTTCCCAGTTGACTTTGATGCCATTTGGACATTGTTGATGTATTATATGTACATTGGTCTAAAAAAAGAAATTCAGGAATTCAGGAGGACTGTACCCATTAAAGACAAATAGTGCCTTATCTTGGGTCTAACTCATCACTGAGGGTAGGGCTATGTCAGGAGGCAGAGCAGGATGTGGTACTACTGTGTAACTGCTACTGTGTAACATCGCGGGCAGCCACTGCATTTCTCCAAACTCAGTTTCCTCTTCATGCTCAAAGGCTTTCTGACAATGTTAGTGACAAATCTGTAAAAGCCAATCTCTTCTTCATATTTAAAAAGTTAGTGGAAGCAAAGATGTAAGTTCAAGATTCATGCAAAAATGGAACTCCAGGGAAGAATGTCATCTTCAGAGACACTTGCTTAAAGGGAACATAATGCACCTTGTAGACAGTTCTAGAAAACACTGTTGGTATAAATTCCCCCCCAAATAGAAAGTAGATAAATTGTTAACTTTACAAATAGATTTCTTTTTCTCTTTTGAATGTTTGCCTACAATTCTTCAAATTTGTCTATGCCTTAATGCCAGCATTATATATTTATTTGGCAAACATCCACTCTCTTTTTAAATTCAGAACACCCGCCCACCCACACACACACTAGCATTAATTTGAGTTTGAGAAGGCTGTGTATATACCATTAACACATACATCCTCATAATAAAAATTTACAAAAGCTTATTTTACATTAGGGGACGAAAGAGCTGCGTCCCAGATCACACTTGTCCTTATGCAGAAGCTCACTGGGAATTCTTACTGAAGGATAAAACTTTTGAAAGGGCTTCTGATCTACCAATCATACAAGATTAATGTTATCTTCATATATTCAGCATACTGATATTGAGTTATTTCTATGAGCCAGGCATTGTCCCAGGCATGTGGAATCCAGAACAGACATAAGGCATTGTTGCTCTGCTCAATAAACAAGAGTTTTGATGTGCAAAGGATGTCAAGCTCACACTGATTTTGTTATTGCAATGGTATTTAATAATGCAAATATTGAGCATCTACTTTGGGTGTAACTGTGAGGCAAGGGCTTTGCACACGTTACTCAAGCCTACCCCATTTCACTATGCCAAAAAGTATTACTTATTTTATATAAATTATATCAATGGTGGCCCCTTGAATTATAGAATGTGATGGTTCTCATTGGATCTGAATGATGCTAAAGCCACAATGATAATATTACCCTGTGAAGTCCATTGCTATAATACTATAAGCAGATAATTCATGATTACCCGTAGTTTTTTTATAAATGGAAATCATATATTAGAAGTCATTTAAAGGGGGAGGGTGTAGCTCAGTGACAGAGTGTGTGCTTAGCATGCATGAGGTCCTGGGTCCAATCCCCAGCACCTCCATCAAAAATAAATAAATAAACCTAATTACCTCTCATCCTCCAAAAAACCTCAGACAGCAACAAAAAGTAATAAAATTGAAAAAAGCAAAAAAAAAAAAAAAAGAATAGAAAGCAGTTTAAACAATTTTTTAGAAGTTATTTATATCATTTATCTTAGGAGAAAAATAATGCCTTGCAACAGCTCTCAGTACTAGGTATATGCACAAACTACAGATCCAGCCACTTTTTAAAAGCTGAACATTCACAGGTTGAGAGGCCATGCAGAATTTTTTCTTAACCTTCTCCTTATAGAGAGCCACCCAAGAAGTCTTGCAGGAATAATCTGTCTAAGGTACAGCTACAAGTTTCTGTTTTTGTTTTTATTTTTGTTTTTGTTTTTGTTTTTGTTTTTGTTTTTTTTTTTTCCCTAGCCACATTATGGCGATAAGGAAAAACACCACCACCTGATGACAGGATTAGAGCTGTGACTCCAAAATTTTAGAATTTAAATATGAAAATTTTACCTCCTATTGAACGAGAAAAAACATACATATGTCAAGGTCAACTGGGTTTCTTGTCTGAGCGGTGACATTCATCAATTCTTTATTTTTGTCTAGCGCAAGGAAAGAGTATTTTTATGTAGCTATAGTAAAAGTTTATGTAAATATATATTTAATGATGACAAACATCAGTAGAGCGGAGGGGCAGAGGTTAAAAGGAGCTAAGACATGAAAAATTTAAAGCAGTGGATTTGGATGTCATCAATCACAATTTACGTTCTAGAAGGGGAGATAGACTATGCATTACTAGTCTTACTATACCAACATTCTCAGATTTGCCACCCACACAGTTTACACCTTTGAATATACCCAAGATAGTTCATTAATTCTAAGTTTCTTTTTAATGTTTAATACTTAATGGAGAGAAGCTGTGATAGCTCAAAAAAAAAAAAAAGTTGGTGCTGATGATGATTCTGCAAAGAAAACTCATCTTTATTTAAATACAGATTAAAATAAGGACTATGTGCTACTAGAGTGTCAATGTAGTTATTTAGCAGAAAGAAAGAGAGTGCCAGCTTAATGTGTCCATCGGCTTTGTACTTTTTTTTGATACAGTTGTGTTATTTTGTTTCATGACCATAGTTTTGCCTTCCTGCTGCTCCTTTCCCCACCTTAATACCCCAGCCAGGCTGGATGCAAATGTTCTAGTTTGTGTGAACAAGCTGGACAAATGTTATTGGAGTAAATTTGTTACCACTCTGGGAAAACATCTCAAAGCATGTACCATGGTGGGTTGGTAGGCCAGTGATTAGAAGGTATAAATTTTTACTGTTGTAACTCTTATGAAATAAACCATAAGATAAAGTTGGAAAATACTGGAAATACTATATTGTATTTAGTTTTCCTCTAAGAAATGGCTTAATTGGTTTTGTCTACTGCGATTACCTAAATTCATCTAATGGACTTAATCCACAGATTTCATGATGCTCTTAAAAATTACACTTATAAATTCATGAATATGAATATCAATCAGTGTTTTACCTTCAAATTAAGGTTGATTAAATGTCTTAAATAGCTGTCATTTAAAAAAAAAATTCTTTCCGAATTTTAATGAACATATCTTATTAAGCCCTAGGATTCCCATGATTTTTAGACCTCATATCAAATGGGATTGACTACATTTTTCTTAAATTGCTTCGTATGTGTGAATTGTATTTCCATAAGATTAAAGTTTTCTTAATAATACTCTAGGTCTTTTTCATCTCTATATTATTCTCGTCAAATTCTTCTTGCTTCCTAAGCCTCTCCTGTTTCTCTTGGGTATTGCATAGAATGAAATAGATGCTCAATATATACCTTATGAATTAAATAATGCTATTTTCGATCTCCTGTAGCACCCAGAGCAGCCTAGATTATACAGAAGGAACACAGTAAATTCCCATTGATCAATGATAGATAGGTCCTGAACCTATGTGTGAGAATCTTAGCCTCCACAAAGTCACATCAGTATTCCTACCAGATTGTGCAACACTTTTTTTTAAAAAAAAGGTCTCATTTTGATTCTTAATATTGGGTGACTCAAGGATGATCTTATTCCTGAATATTGAAGTACAATTATAAAAGGAAGGAAATAAGAAATGAAGAGAATTCCCCACTGTGACTTAAAATAAGAGTCGGGTGTTAAATTGCCTGATCTTAATCAAGGCAGGTGGGCAGAGTGCAAAGAGGTTGTTTTCTGAGATCCTAAAAACATGGTTCAAGTGTGACTTCTCAATACCTTTGTGAATTTGGCAAGTCATTGACCTTTTTGAGTTTCAGTTGTCTCCTTTCAACAAAAGTATAGTAATTAAATATGCTATGCAGGATGGTTCTGAGAATTAAAGAAACTGCCCTGTATAGAAAGCCTGTAAAGAATGCTTCACAAAGACAGAAGAAGGTCAAAAGCTGTGAACCCTCAGGTTTCCTCTCACTCAGTTATACGTGCATAATACAGTTGGCAAAGAAAAGTTAGTAACTTACTGAAACCGGATACATGGGGCTGGTATATACATTTCATTAATAGAAAAAAAGCATTGGGCTATGTTGGAAGTTTCTGTGGATACACCACCTAAACGTATGGGCTAAGTCATTCGAAAATTCTCATTGTGTTAACTGCTTGATTGCCGTGTTTTGTTTGTCTGCTTTTTGTTGTTTTAATAGCCATCTTTTCACTATTTTTCATCCTTTTCAGTGTAGCCTTATATGATCATTATGTGAAAGTGAATTTCCAAATATTGTCTGATGACGCCTATACCAAGGTAAATTCAGTGAAAGCAAGCTATAATTCATCAACTCAATGGTTAAAACCACAACCTAAAATATAAAACAAATAGAATTTCATATAAACAAGAATTGATTCAAAAATGGGTAATGCATAGCTTATCCAGAGTTGACAAAAGTTTCTCATTTAAAGGAGGAAAGAAAGCAAGATGCTATTTCCAACTCCAAAGGTTCAATGGTGATGTTATAAGAATGTCTACATTAATGTCTACTATATAATATAAAGTAAAAGACACCTTACAAAGTGTTAGTTGGTCCATATGTTACCTCATTTGCATTAATTGCTAGTACGGGTGTAATGTCAGAGGCAAAATTACACTTTATTCTGCCTTTCTCACCTCCTAGTTGTACGTTCCCTAAATGGCATGGTACTGCTCCCATAATGCCCAGCACTGTACTTTACTAGGAGTTCAATAAATGTTTGTTGAATTGAATCACCACATTAACATGTAAACTGTGAGATCGCAGAGTTTACAGCCTGTAAATCTTATTTTTAAAATCTAGGTTTACACAAGTTTGCATATTATGTAGAAAATGAACAAATTAAGCTTGCATCCAGTGCCTAATTTATATGCATTTCCATAAACTCATTTTAATAGTTTGAAGGGTTACCACTGACCAACAAGTTGGATAGGACACTAAGATGACCTAATTCCTCTTAGGGGAATTGATAATTTTTTAGAAGATGGCCCAGATTTTTGTTTATTTACCAATTAACATTTTTTTTCCAGATATACCTTCTTTGGAGATTTTTATTTAGGGTTATTCATTCACCAGTTTTTGAGCCCTGTTGCTTTGTTGACTTCATGTGCTCAGTTTGACAGACACTGTTGGATGCTTCTTTGATAAGTAAAACTGATCAGGCCTTGTGAGTAAAGGATGATGACAAGTCACTGAAGCAGTCTGTCAAATTGTTGTTTTATTGAATAGTCACATTTCATTCAAGAAAGAGAACATGCTTGTGGCTTGTGGCATCCCAACCTTAGGCACCTTTTGTTTCGAGAAGCTCAGATCAGCCTGTTGTAGGAATTGGCCTCTTGTCAATTTAAAGAGAAATTAAGCTGGCTTCTTCACAATTTCTTCTACCTTCATTCTCATTTGTCTATCCAAGTAAGGCAGTGCTATAAATCTTTGTATAAAGTCTCAGATAGAAATATCCAGTGTGATGTTTATAAAGCCATGGTCCCTAGTCAGTATGCAAAAAACAAACAAACCAAGGGTGCCTTGCTTTTTCTAATGCAGTGCCCCTAAATTGAAGTTATGTGCCTGATCAGGTAAAAGCAATAGCTGTGCTTCATATTTCATAGCATCCTTATCCTAGCTTCTTATATCTACTCAAGTAAGTTTAAGTGAAAGATATTGAAATTATTTAACAGGATGAGATGTAGCAAGATATTTTTGACAGGGTTTCCAAAGAAACCACAAAACAATAATGCGGTGAATCCTGATTTTAGAACAAATTCAACTTCTAGATAATTTATGAAGCAACGCTGATATTTATGAACTTACAAAAAATTTTTAAGGAAAACCCACAGCTCAGTTTCCAATCAGTCAAGACATTGAAAAATGTATTTCTGTTGGGAACAAAGAAAGAGTGGGACTCAGTGCAAAAAGAAGAAGCTGTAGAGAGGAGGACTTGTATCTAAGGCTACACTCTTCCAAGGTGTTCAGTTGATGAAGTCTTTGCCTTGCTGTCACCGAGCTTCGTTCTGTGTTTCTGTGATCACAATGCAGTTTTTACACTCCGCAATTATCTTTAATTGCAAAGATACGCAACCCCTTCTTAAGCTAAAAGGAAGATAGTAGCTGTGCATTTTAAAGAACTTGTGAACTCCAGTAGCCTGTTTTGGGTTCTGAATGATTCCGACACCCTCTTGAATAGTGAGTGCCCCATTTTGTCCCTTGCTTTTGATGAGCTTCTTAAAGCAAAAAATGCTGGGGACATGCTCTTAATAACTTGCCTCACTGCAGCGTGGTTAGCAGAGACGCCATCTGAAGGTGAGCCACTCCTCCATGTCCAGCGGGAGGGAAAAGTAACTTACACCACAGGTGCTACTTATCTGAGCAGAAAGATGAAGAGAGTTCTCTAACACCTCCCTCTGTATCAGTGAATGTGGTTTCAGCCAAAGACCTTGGATTGTCTGATGGAAGATTTTACTTGATTCTGAAAAGATAGTTCAGTTGATAGTATACAAGCTGCCGATGTATTTGTATACCTCTGTGTTTGTCAGCCTGGAAAACAGCCCCCCGAACAACACGTACACACACATGCAAACCACCACCACCACCTCATCACCGTTATATATTAGAACCCTGTCATTCCAGGTCCCGCTCAGGGACAACTGTTTTAGTGGAGCTGTTTTTGTTTGCTCCTCTGCTCACTCCACATGTCAAAATGAATCACTCCTTTCACTAGTATTGCCTTAATGCAATGTTTGTAACACTATTTAGCCTATATTTTATTCTGCCTCATATCATTATGATATTCACATGACTGTTACCCCTAACAGCTTGTAAATCCCCTGAAAGCAAATAATAATTGTTTTTACTCTTTGTCCTTTCTTCCCAGTGAGTGAATAATATATGCGGACAGAACACACACACACACACACACACACACACATTTATCCATCTATATAAACACACACACGTATACATATGGAGAATATAGAGTATAAATAGAATATATGCATGTATGATTATATGCCATATAATATGAACTTTAAAAGAGAGAAAGAGATTACCTTTTCTTATATGTTAGCTGCTGAAAAGGCAATAAAATCATCCCATTTGCCAGGTCACTGCCCCTATTCCAGTAAGAGTGTTATATCAAATTATACTGCCAATCGTGTGTATTTAAAAGTTAACACTATAACACAAGCAACTGAATTCAATCCCTCTTCCTTCTCTCCATAAAAGAAAAATCAATTATTTGAAACAAGCAGGTTGATTGGATCTTGCAGTGCAGCAGGGTTCTCCCCACAGATCCTTGGGGATGTCAGAATTACCCTGCCCTCCCACTCTCCCCTCCAAGCATCTCATCTCTGTCTTCTGACAGCGAGTCTGCCTCTCCCTTCTTCTTCTCTGTTCATATTTATGATTCACTCAGAGGATATCCTTAGAGTGCCCATCAGACAGTAATTTCCAGGTTGGAAAAAAACTGGTAGAGGTGTGCTCCAACTCTCACAAAACCTTTTGAAAAATGCCGTGTCAAGTAATTGCACAATTTTACTTGCAGTGTATCAAAACATTCTTGTATGCCCTCTGTGGATGTTTAGAAATATCACATTTAAATGTTCACACTTCTTAAAAAGGATGAAAAGCTTGAGTGTCAATTTGCTTTTGCCAACATGCGGGCTGCATGGTCCTGATATTTCACTGTTAGCCTTTGGAATTACACTCCATCCTGTGGGTCCCCTTACATGTTAAGTGTAGTTTACTGTACAGTTCATATTCACAGTGAAACACATTCAAGAGTGTGGTTTGTTTCAAGTGACAAGGTCATGTTTCATTGTCATCAGTGCATTTACATCACTATTTGTGGCTTCTGTATATACAGATGTCATTAGACTTTCATTTTGAGAAGGACAGATTTAGGCAGTTTGTGAAATTTGTAACGTATTTCAATGTCTTTGAGAAAATATTTTGCTGAAAGAGACCACTTTTCATTAAAAAAAAAATTAAAATGTTATCAAAGAACTACCACACATGAAGCAACAAGCCCAGATGGTTTCACAGGCTGAAGTTTTACAGAACCTTCAAATACCATGCCATGCCGCGGCTAAATACGTTTTTACAGAATATTAAAAATGGCATAACTTTCTAAATTTCTTTTTATTTGGCAACTACAACATTGATACTAAAGCATTATAAAGATAGGAAAAAGCCTACAAATTAACCTCACTTACAAATATTTATGTGGAAATCCTAAATAAAATAGTAGCAACAAAATTCAATACTATACTAAGATAATTAAACAAAATGACTCACTAAGATTTATCTCAGGAATGCAAGGGATTCAATATTAGAACATCTATTAATATACTTCACCAGATTAAGGGATTTGAGGAAACAAATCACATGAATATTTCCATAAATATTGAGAAATTCTACAAATAACTTAACACCTATCTCCCACAAGCACACTCAATAATAAAATAATATATGTGCACTTTCTTAACCCAATGAAAGATGAATGCCTTAATCCTGAAGCCATCAACTGCTTTACTGGGGAAATTATAGAGGCATTCCCACTAAGCTCAGGAATTGGTCAGAGATGCCTACTACGTCCACAACTGTGTGACACTGTGTAGGAGATATTAGTTTCTGGAATTAAGATAACACATAAAAGCATGGAATTGAAAGAAGAGTAAGATTATTTGCTGATGATATAATAGTATACCTAGAAAATCCTAGAGAATCAATGTTAAAAGTAATTCAAACAGTATAATAATTAAATCAGATAATAAGATATGTCATTAATATACAAAGCCAATAGCCTTCTGTATCAGTTAGCTATTACTATGTAACAAAACACTCCAAAACAAATAGATTTAAACAAATGGACAGACATCCATTATTCTTGGATAGGATTTCTTAATATCAGAAAGATGTAAGTTTTCCCTAAGTTAATTAGTTAAATTAGCTGATACCAATAAAAAGATCAAGTATTTTACTGCTACCAGATGAATTGATGCTAAAGCTCATATAGAAAAATAAATAGGTACACATACCTCAGAAAAAAATGAGAAAGAGTGATGGTGGATTCATGAATAGACCAGGAAGACACACAATAGAAAAAAAAATCCAGAAATAGACCCAAATACATATGATTTGTTTTGCTTTTTGTATTTTATATATATACATATATATATATAAAATGGCATCTTAAACCACTGAAGAGGAATTTTAAATAAAAAGGTCAGTTTGGATCTATATCCCTTCTTATACATAAGAAATTAAACTAAATGCGTTAGATGTGATGCATTAGTTTTGTTTTAATTTGTCACACAAGTACTAGAAGCAAACAAATTTGAATTCATTAGTAATTTGTAGTGAAAGATTTTTGAGCACTGACTCAAAATATTTGAAATTGTAAAGAAATTTTGCATGAAAAATATTAACAAATCAAATTTAAAGGACCAATGATGAACATCAAGAAAATACTCACAAAATATATTGCAGATAAAGGGCTAAAGTTCTTACTAGAAATCACCTTTTTTAAATAATGAGCAGGACCAAAAGACCATAAAATTGGCAAATGACAAAAGTAGTCATTTGACACAATAAAAGACGTACAGAAGGCTCTTAGATGAAAATACAGTCAACTTCATTCATAATAAGATAAATGCAAATTTAAAATATACTGAAGTCTCTTTCTCACCTCTCCAAGTGGCAAAATTAGAAAGCTTGATACCACACTCTGCTAGGATGGCTGTGAGGAAATAAATCATCTCATATAATTCTAGGGAGAATGTAGAATGATAACAACCCTCCTGGAAAGAGTTTCGCAAAATGTGACGACACTCTGTACGTAGTTGTCTTTGACCCGGCTGTCATACTTCCAGGAGTTTGCCCTGAATGTATAACTCAAAAGAAGGAGAAAGCATATACATGAGTTGACTCATTGCAGGAATTTGTATAATAACAAAATATTGAAACAAGTTAAATGCACGTTCAGTGGAGTCCTGTTCAGCTAGCTCTCCCTTCCCTTCCAAAATACGGATAAGTCTTCATTAAGTGCTAAACAACGATTTCTAAGATAATCTTAAGTGAAAATCAAATTTAAAAAGATTACATATAAAAGATGTCATACTTCTCACATACACACACATATATAATATATTTATATAAAATGCATATATACGTGCATACCTATATAGTATGCCGTATTTATATATGTGCGTGTATTATCTTGATGTAAAAATGAGAATGTTTATTTGTGTTTGTATATGTTCACAAACAAGAACTTAGAAAGAATAAGCCAGAAAGTAGTGAAGTTGGTTACCTACAAGGGATAGGCCGTTGTGAGCTATCAGAGTTAGAGAAGAAGGTAGGATGTCTCTGAGTATATCTTTTTATATAATTTTGCCTTTTGCTCTAGAATAACTTTTGATTCAGTCAAAAATAAACAATAATGGGGTTAAAAAAACACTAAAATTGAATCAATAAAACTCAAAGTCTAACTTTTGATCAAACGTATAGCAAAAGACTAAATCTGGATTCATTTTGAACACAGTATTCTGTTTTACACTTTCAAGAGGATTATAATCTAAGGACCAAAAGAACTGCACTTTAGTCAGTAGGCTTAATGTTGGTACTGGAGTAGTTATTCCAAAGTATTGTAGGATCAGCCAAAAAAATTCTGTTATCATTTTGGAGAAAGAGAAATACAAATATGCAGGTGATAAGGTGGGGAAGAAATCCCAGGGTATGAAAAAGGGAAAACTGCTATTAACAGAAGAATGGCAACTGACACAAAGTGCACAAATTGTAAAGTCAACATTTAACATCCACAGTGGTTATAATTCAGGCAAAAATCACCAATGAACACTAAAAACAGGAAGCAAAAGATTGTTGGGGTACAGGATATTCATGAAGTTCAAGCTGCTTCTGCCCCCACACATGTATTTTAATTTTTATCCACAAAGGGAAGAAAGTTGTCTGTAAATGGAAAAAAAAAAAATGAAAACCATACTTAAACCAAATAATTAAACAGGAACAGTAATGTGAAAAGCATATATGTAATTCTTTAATCTGTGAATTTCTCCTGATTCTAAATCTTGTTTCCATCGTTTTTCCCTCTAGCAGTGTGTTTATTCCTAAGAATAAAACTTCTCTAATTTATCATTTGAGCATCTCTACAAAACTGCTATGTGTGCAGTCACCATGCAGTCTTCTTGTTCCTCTGTCACATATAGCTTCCTGCTCAGAAATACTCTTCATTAAGACACAGTTTTATACGGAACACAAATCTATGTTGGGGAGAGCCCAATTTTGTCTGTGATAATCAAAAGGGATCTGAATTAGAATCATACTAGCTGTTTTAAAAAATAGATCCAAAATTTCATGGCTCAACAAGACAGAAGTTTATTTCTCTCTCAAGAAATAGTCCCTCATAGGTGTTCATGCTGAATACTCTCAGGGATGTGCTTTCTTCTGCTTTAGCTGGTTTCATAAAGAAAGGTACAGAGGATCATGGCAGGCTGGTTTTCATGGGCCATGCATCGTTTCGACTTGCATTCTGTTGGACAAAACTTAGTCATATGGCCATTCCTAGTGCAAAACAGGCTGGCTAGTGTCATATTCAGCCAATGAAAATGAGAATTAATCTGAGGGTATGTCTAGCAGACTCTCAAATATGGTCCATCGTTCCAGTCCAGGCGTCTAGAGATGACAGTACATGGAGTGGGCTCTTCACAAACTAAAAGAGAAAGAGTTGTTTTGACTTCTGAAATGGCTACATCAGTATTCTCTAATGAAGAGTCTATATAATTGATTACATCTGATTAAATACCATAAACCATAAAGAATCCATTATGTGTTCTGTTATCCACCTTTAGGGACTTCTTTAAAAGAATGTGATTTTTAATCTTAATAGATGTAGCTAAGGAAACAGGTTAAGCTGGTTCTGAAATTTCTTCTCTGGGTGCCTCATGTCTCTAGTGCATCTGTCACAGATCTGTGTTTATTGTGACCATTATTTGCTTGGAGGGCCCTCACTACTGATTTTTTAAAAAATCTGATGCAACTGTGACTAGTAGTTGGTCAGATTGGAAAAAATCAAATAAAGCAGAGAATTATCAAAACTGATGCAATTCATGCCTTAAATACTTTATGTTAGCGTTGAACCCACATCATCTTGCCAATTTTGCAATCTAAGACCAAGGTCTGCCTCGTGGAATCCTAAGTTTTCTGTCATTTGTGCACCAGATCTCAAAATGTATCTGTAGTTTCTACTTTGTTTTTACTTTGTGTGTGTGTGAAGCACAAACTCATAGCCATCTGATACACAACCTGAAATTAGATTCCTTTTATAAACATATGATTTTCCTCATCTTTATCAGTCTCACATACAACAAATATTCAACAAAAAATTTTTACTAATTCTCCTTTATTGAATATTTCCAAAGTCAACTTATATTTTCATAGAAACAATAACTCTTTCCCTTTGCAGACACATTTCATAAGCTTATATAATATTTAATCAAATTATTTAATTACAATAATAAAGGTAAAACTGCTTGAAATATTTTGGAATCAAGCATAACATATTCTTCCTCAGCATACAACTCGACTAGGAAGCAGAAGTGGAAAGTAGCCATAGACTGAACTGCTCGCCATGGTCAGCTGAATGTGGACATCAGTCAGTATGTTTTAGAAAGAAATCAGGGAGCTTTGATTAGTCTGGTCAGTCCATTAAATGTAGGTCAGTTAAGAGCGCTTAGATTGTAATTCATGTACTTTGGCTCTCTAGCAGCAGCAATATCTGCATACTGCTGTCTTTCCATTTCTAGAAGTGTTTTCTCTGGGAGATAAGCTTTTTATGTAATCTCTAAACATGGAATCTGGTTTTTAGTCCTTTTGGATAGGAAAAATCACTTCTTATAGAAGTCTGAAAGTAGATTCTTGATATGCAAATTCCCTGGCACTAATTGTGAATTTTAAATTTTCTCCCTGTGATGGTAGATTGGTACATTGACCCTTTAATCATTGAATCCTTGCTATTATTTGCATTACATTAGAACTAACGTCTTATGATGAATTAATTAATGGACTGAGCTGTTATTATGCATTTCATAGCTTGCGTTCCTCAACTCATGGTTCAACTAACTCTTCCTGGTTTTGTGTAGGGTTTCTGAATTCCAGGGAAGCCATTCCCTCTGCTTGCTAAAGTCAAAACTTGGTGCTTCTGTTTTTAAACAAATTTAGAAATAAAAATATGCATGACACATGGCTTAGCTCTATTTTTTCTTCTGAACTCAAACCACTCATTGGAATACTGATCATTATTCCTCAGCATCTTAGTATGTTTCAAGTATTCTTTCTCAAAAATCCAGGTAGAAAAGAAACATTGATTGAATAAAATTTTAAATGCATTTTAAAATCTGGACACTAAATACTCTCTCCAAATTATCGCTTAATCATAAATACACATAGTACAGACCATTAGAAATTTTTCATATCAAAAGTATTCTCCTTATTTTTTGGTCCTTAATCATGGTTTCTCTTCCCTCATAACTCTCTTAGTATTTTATATGTTTGATTGTCCTTTATTACACTCTTAAGAATTTCTCTTTGGAATTAGATGTATCTGTTCCACCTAATCTCAGTGAAGTCAGTAGTATGCTCACACACTTCTCCTGCCCTGTGCCCAGGGCAATGTCTTACAAACTGAGTAGGTGAGAATGTACATGTATAAAATCTTAAGTGCACTACTGATAATTTCTTTGATATTTTAAGATAGTATATTTCTCTTTTTTCACTATATGTAACTTTTTTGTTTTACTCTATCTATCTATCTATCTATCTATCTATCTATCTATCTATCTATCTATCTGTGTGTTCTACATGAATATATATGCACCATATACATATGATTTTGCTCTAGGTATATATGAATGAAGGGGAAAATATCTTGACTTAGAGTTCCCAGACAGCAGCTCTCTTTAAGTTCTAGTGTATTTTAAAATATAACTTTAAAATATGAATAATTTTGAATTGTTTGTACAGACTACTTTCTATCATTTGTTACAGTCTCAAGTTACTTGAAATTTGAAAACAATCTTAAAATATTAATGTAGGATCTAATGGATCTGAGGTCCGCTTATACTGATTGAAACTAAGATTCACCATTGAGAAGACGTTATTTTTCTCCCTTGTAAAGAACTCAAGGAAATCTTGAAATGTTATATTTCAAGGTAATGCCATGTTTCCTTTCTGCTTAGAATGGCTATTTATAGTTGGTTCAATTAATTCCTAGAGTGTGCAGGGCAAAGAATCCCTTTATCCTGTCATCCTATAGAGCTAAGGGTATGGTCTGTGCTGAGCTAGAGCAAACTTTAAAGCTGATCAAACTTCTAAGCAAAATCCTATATTATGATTAGTGATGGACCCAATCCTGTGAAGTGAATAGAGGTGAAGAAATCACAAAAGGTTCCAAGGATGGAGTTGGATGAAAGAATCCAAAGGATGAACTGTGTATCTAAGCCTTATCTAAACCCCCTTGGTGGCTGGAATTGGGTCTGAAATCTTGTTAGGACACACCTTCTTGGGAGATTTTATGCCTTTTCTCATTTTAGTCAGGTCATATGAGCTGAGAGAGCAGTTTGCTGGTTCAAAAGTGCCAAGGGAAATACGACTGAAATTGCAGACATGGCCTCTAGGATTGGAGACCAGAGTCCAGATGTCAGGACCACACCAAAGGACTATTTGGACCTAAGTATTAGCAGAAAGCAATATATAAAAACAATTGTGTGAGCTATAGAGTCACCTACATGTAATTATAACGGAGAAGGCTACAGAGAGTGGCCAGTGGCCAGATGAATTTCACTTTTACGGAACAGAAGAAAAAGAATAAAACAGATGAAGAACATAGTTTTTAGTGGTTTGGGATCAGAAAAAAAATATAATGCAAAGCTGTATGTTTCAAATGTTTTTATTTCTCAATATCTTTAAAAATTGGAGAATGAAGTGTTGACTTTGTCAGGCACAGGAGAGAGATGGTTTCCCTGAAATTCAGAAGCACTGGGGCTGCTGCAGACACTTTTTTCCAAGTTCACTTAGGAGGGTATTTATATGTGAATAGGGATGTGCAACACCCACTGTTACCATGACGTCTCTGTGATCATCAACTAACTGTAATTTTGTTTTGTTTTCTTATATTTTACACAGTCTACAAAATTTAGGAAAAGTGATTTTTTTGATCCATTATATTACATTAAAATATATGGACTTCAGAAGTCTTCATAACTCAGATTTTGTTAGAAACGATAAAAAGACACAACAAATTCTTAGGTATAATAACTCCTAGAATTAAATTTTATTGTTTCATTAAAAACAGTTGTAACAATTTTTGCGCTTAGCTTTTTAACTTTTTTTTGCCTTGAAAAATTATTTTTGCCCAAAACTGTAAGTGCTTCGGAGGCTAGGAATGTAATCAAGACACAAATACTGCACCCAAAAATATTAGAAACCAGTTATCTAGTCAACCAACAAATATTTATTGAGATTCTGCATTGCAAAAAGAGCCTAATACAATGTAGAGAGAAAATGATGAATGAGAGGGAGAGGATACCTACTCTTACGGGACTTACTTTCCAATAGATGGCTCAGATAAGAGGAAAAGATGATAGAAGGCAGAGTATAATACACACCAGAGTTACAGAGGTCAAAAGAGGATCATATCTTATCTCAGTGGAGGTGCATGGAAAAAATTAAAGGAATACTGGGTATTGAAGTGTGGGTGTGTATGGATGGGTTCGAAGTAAGTATAGCCTTTCAAGAAATAGACATTGGCAGAAATTATAAAGGAAGTTAACATATTTTTGTTTTTGTTTGGGTGGGCGGTTTGAGTATCAGTAGGGTAAAGAGTTTAAGGAATTTGTGCATAATTTTGTTGTTGGGAAATACTAAAAATCTGGGATGTACGAAGTGCCTGGATCAAATCCAGGCATTAAAAAGTTTCTTACAAAATCCCTTAATCAAATTGTTACTATTGTATAAATTTATTTTTTCTTTTCTCCATTCATGAAAAGCAAATAATACATGGTTACTTTTTACTCTGTAAAATACATTTTACTCTGAAAAATGATCAGGCTGCGCTTGTAACAGATTCATCCACAGTGTAGACCGCCCACAGTTTTGATGCGAGTCCTAAGAAGAGCTGCACCATAAGATCCCTCAGAAACTGGGGAAACTAAGTCTTTTCTTAGCTGTTTTTCTTTCAGTGTGTAGTAATAAGATACTGATTGCGGGGAAAATTTATAATTTGATTAAATCAATTCATTAGTTGCCCAAAGGTTTTGGAAATATATTTATCAAAATGTTTTTGACACTCCAAACAGGTGTCAGGTGGAGGTGACATTATGAATTTTGAATAGGAAGTATCTAACCATTTTAGCACTAAAGAAATTGGTAAGGAAAAAATTGATTTGGCAAGCTTCTGTGAATTCAATTAATGAATTGAATCAAATGTAATTTGCAAATGACTTCATGGATATTAATGGGTCAGATAATGTGCAGATTTGTGATCTTGGGGTTAACTCAAAACCACATGTATATTCCCTGAAAATTACCCGTGCCTGTTTTGATGTTATTATCGAGAAGCAAAGCAGCTTGGTTTCTTATGCTTAGACATGCAAGCCAGTGGGCAGAAGACGCATATGCCTTTGGGTATGCGTGTGTGCATTACAATAAGTAACTAAAATACATTTTTGATTGTTCTTCTAGAATCAAGCCAATATCTTCAAATCTGAAACCATACAGATTATATCCTTTCTACATTATAATATTATTCCTTGGCCATAAGTTGGTCAACTTTCTAAGGACTCAGCTGAATGACTGTGTAAAACCATGGCTATTATTTACTCCTAATTATGTCCCTGAGAATAACTAATCTAATAACGTCAGAGAAATGTCTCTATAAAGAATAAAAGTAAAACCTTCAGAGTCCTACTGAAATTTTCTTTTAAGTTTGCTCCCACTTCTTCATTCCTTATTGTGTTGGCAGCTTCAGACAGTAAGAAGAGGGCTTGGTATCGATTTGAATTGACTTAGATTCAACTCCTGGCCCCCTCCTCCTGATAGCTTTTGACCTTGGGCATGTTTCTGAATTTCTCTGAGTCTTGTTGTCCTTGTTTAAAACACTGAGACTAGGACTTTCGGGGTAATTACGAAGATGATCTATGTTGTAATAAGAAAAGAGTCTAGCTTACAATCCCTCATCCTTAAGAGCGCGATAGATGTTGAACCTTCCATTCTGTATTTCCACTTCATGCCAAGCCGTCCCACTCCACTGGGTGGATGGTCTCCTTACCAGTGGAAGCAGCATTCTAAATTTTTCATCCAAATTAACTAAGACATATTAATTGCTCAAAGAGTGCATGCAACATTTTGTGTATTTTCTCTTTCTTATTTTATTTTGACACCTATTTCTATATGTTATATTAGGCTCTTTGATAAGGGCTGTCTTGAAATACAAATCCTTAGGAGAGCTGTGACTGGCAATTTGGTAGCAGATGGATTGTTTCGTGTGTGGTTCTTTAGAGTGAGTCTAAATATTTGCATGTCCTACTGGTCATAAATTGAGAAAATATGGGACACAGCATGTACAAAGCTCTATATACACTGATTAAAGTGAGATACTATGTAAACACTATACTCATTTTCTCATTTAATCTATTCAACATCTCTACAAAATAGACATTATGATGATGCCCTTTCTGCAGACAAAGATGTTGATGCTCAGAAAGCTTGAGTAACTTGTCTAAAGTTAAACAGAAGGTGGTAAGGTCAAATCACAAACAGATTTTCTGACCCAGTGTTGCTCCTGGAGTATTAAAATAGGAATGCCCAAATGCAGAATATGCAAAAAAGACAATAGATAGATTTTTAATTCATATTAGCTTGAATTACAAATAGTATGCATTGTGTTCAGTTTTTCTTTTTTAAGAAATGTGGTTCAAATAATATATTTTGTTTGTGTTCATTTTGCTTAAATCATAATGTGCTCTGGATTTTTTTTCTTTCTAAGTTTATTTTCAAAGTAATACCTATTTGTGTGTGTGTGTGTGTGTGTGTGTGTATAAACAAAAGCATAACAAACAAAAAACACATAAAGTCACATAAACTCACCCAGCAAAGGAAATAGTTCATATTTTTTGTATATATACTCGCAGATAAGCACTTGCAAGCAGATAACAGACACACGAATAGATTTGTTATTCACAGGAGAGAAGCATACCACAATACTATTTTCAACCATTCAATCACATTAAATAATATATCATAAACATCTTTCCTTGACAAGATATTTGCTTTCACAAAACTGAGCTTTGTTTTTATGTCTGTGTAGTATGTATAAAGATATATAGCAGAATGTATCTTTGTTCTTGAGCGTTTAACTTTAATGCTACAGTGAACATGCTTTTGATGAAATCTTTGTGCACATTCTGAATTATTTTATTCATATAAGTTCCTACAAGTAGACTAGCTGTGTTATGTGATATGCTAGACTTTACAGCTTTTGATAGGTATTGCCAAACTGCTCTCCAGAAAGTCAAAACTCCTAATGTAAGAGAATATTTCATAGTGTTAATAATAATGGCTCATTGCCTGAAATAAAGATATTTAACATGTTAATTTAGTTGAAATTCCTGAAGGAGAAAAAAATAAAGGCAGATAAGCATTTCAGTGTGAAAATTGCACTTGCCCCATAGGACCATTGCTGCTTCATAAACATTTACCTCAAATATCATAAATGTACACACAAGAGACATCAAATATCTGGAGAAGATATTTCATTAGAAACATTCACTATAGCATGGCCTAACAGTTTGAGATTTGGTTAATCAGGAGAAATTTCCATATTTTATTGAAGAAATTAGCATTTTTTTATCACCATGAAATAAAAGAGCTCTTTCCAGTTCTTTTTATGTGAAAGTTGATGTCATGGATGTGCTATTTAGTTTCCTTGAGGGAACAACATTTCCAAATAAGTGAGAATTGTTTCTCAGCAAAGAATTGCTTCCAGGTTGGTTAAAACTGGTTCAACATTCTGCTTTAACCATTTTTTTAAAATAAAGTTTATTTATTTTGTTTACTTATTTTGGGGGGTGGGGGAAGGTAATTAGGTTTATTTAGTATTTGTTTATTCTTAGAGGAGGTGCTGGGGATTGAACCCAGGACCTCATGCATGCTAAGCATGCGCTCTACCACTTGAGCTATACCTTCCTCACCCTTGCTTTAATCTTACATTAAATGCAAGTATTGAAAATATAGTTTCATGGGTAATCTTTGGACATCCACATGCAATAGATTGAATACTGTCAGTTAGATGTCAAATATAGATACTTTGAAAATATGTTGTTATAGGTCAATGAATGAAGTCATGTATTGAAAAATAAGCTATATTTCTAATATATTCATTACTATCAAATCAAAGTAACATTTAAAATTCATAGTCCAAAATCTGCCTTCTATGAACCCACAGAACAGAGGTACAGAAAATCTAGAAGCTGATGTGCATTTCAGAATTGGGGTCTCCTCAGAGTTAGGGACTCTGTCATTTCAATATGTTCGAAAATTCATGTATAATAAATTAGGAGGCTTGTAAAATCTAACTGGTTTCCATATCTGATTCAGCCATCTCCTTTCTGTAAATTAACATTTGCCTCATGGATTTGCAAGAATCAAAAATCGCAATCCAAACACCCGTCACATAGCACCTAGCTTTTAAACCGAAACTGTCTCTTTTCAAAAGAAATGGTCATCTTGAATGCCCTAACATAAAGATACAAGGGGTTATTGGTGAATTCTTTTTATATTCCCAAGCATTTGCTTTTCAGTTTCTACTTACCAGCATTGTATCTAGCAGTTCGCCTCCACGGTGTAGCCACTAAAGAGAAATAAATGCTAAAGTCATGTGCAAAAGTGAACCTTTCCAGCAATTACCTTTCATGGTTCTATTTAAACATTTCTTTAGAATTGAGATGTGGACATTCAAATGGAATCTGGCCACTTACGTAATTACCACGTCAAATGTCCAATTTGCAGCCTAGTCAGGTGTAAGTGTAAAGCTAAGGGCAATAAACAATTCGATTTAGTTGCTGGCATCCCAGATGGGAGTGGTGGAAAGCAGACTGATGTTAGGGCTCTTTATGTTACTTAATAAGCAAGGAATAACTATATCTTTGCTCCTTAACTTTTTAAAGAAACTGCCTGTTCTTTGTTCTTTGGGGACAAAAAAAGAAAATTGAGCATGCTAATGAGCATAACAAAAATTACAGATGTGAGGTTTGCGAGTGTAGCCAAACTTACCTCGACAGGATTATTCTAGAGCTAAGAGAACATGAATTTCACCACAGAAATCTTTGGCAGCAGTTTAGATTCCAAGTGAAATAAAATCAATATTTATTTAATGACTAAATAATTGGTATAATTTAGATAAATAAATGTAAGTGCAGTATTCTTTGTTGATTTGTTAATTATTCTGCCTTCTGAGGCAGTCCTCAAGTTTGTAGAAGGATAAACGTGCCGTTCACAATTTCTTCCATCTGCCGCCCACATTCCTGGGTAGCACAGTTTATATCCAGACACCATCAATCCTTCAGTAATGGGTATGTGTGAAGTCTGTCTACTTCTTGCCAGCCAAAACCCTATGCATTCCTCACTGTGCAGCCATCCAAAATACAGGGTGATTCTGAGAGCAGTGATACCCTCAGGGAATTTCAAGTTGACGGGAAATCAATAAGGGCTTTCCTAAATAACTACTTAACATGGCACCTAGTACGTGGTAGATGCCAAAACACATTTTTTGAGTGAATGTGGTTTTGGAGTGTAGGTGCTCTGGACAAGTAGGCTCAGCCTTTTAGATTACTCAGCTTTTTGGGACGGCATGCACTTCAAGAAGATACCTTTCAGCATTCTGGGTGTCTGTCTCTTCAGTTAAGATACCAGATAATATGAAATCTGGAGAGTTTTCTGATTACACTACCTGTTTAATCATGGAGCTGCTTACGACTCCATTTTAAGGTAGCCCTAAAATTTCTCCAGAGCCCACACATCAGAGGATGCAAATGGATAAATCATCTTTTATACATGTCCCAAGTATAAGCCACAGGACCCTTGGCCTCTGATGCTAAGTATGGCTTTGGATAAAAGGACTAGGATTGCTGCCTACCATTCTGGGCATAGCCTGGTGGTTGTGTAACAGGGCCTCCATCAGCCACGCGCATCTTGTAACTTAGATCTTGTACTTCTTTCTTATCAAGTCCAGATTAACTTCCTCTAAGGAGAAGAGTAGCAATCCTGAAAAACGTCCATGTCCATATTTTAGCTAAATAAGTACGGAGCAGTAATTTTAAACTTAGCCATTAAATTATTTATTTATTGCTCAACAGTGCATTTGCATGTTAAGAGTGGGTTCTAGTAATAAATTTATTTGACATAAAAGTAAGCCAAAAAACATACACTTAGGGATGTATCTTAAAGAGATTTTTTAATAAAAAAGTTCAGAAATAATTGTCAATACCTACAGTTTTTTCCCATAAAATTAGAAACTACATAGTATTGTAAACATTTTCCACATATATAGGAACCGAATCAAATTTTACCTAGAAACAGAGTTATAAAGTGCCTTTCAGAATTCAACATGTCCAAAGGTATAGAGTTATCTGTACAATAATAACTATTTCCTACATACTCTGCACTGCATCATTTTGGAATACTTATTTCATAGAACTAGCTTATGGCCCATACATGAATATCAGTCTCATTATTTTGGAAACAACCTTATATAATTATCAAATCCAGTATACCATAACAAAAAGTCATGTTCTATAGTGATCCTCTAATAGATAGAATGAATTAATAATTCCATTTCTACAACATGTTTTTGTATAATTTCCTATCAGGAAAGGCACATTTTCTTTAAAAGCATTTAAAAAAGAAAGAAAGGAAATGTCAAAAAAGAATGATTGCCAAAGCACTAAATATTTATACATCTAACTATATTATATATGTAAAATTATATGATATCTATAAAATTATATTATACATATGTTGTTATATTATTATGTTGGTATGCATTTATACACTTGTAACTCAGAATATAGTTTTCTCACTTGACTGATGAGAGATCATTTGAGCTGATGAGTTGGTTTTGGATTGGAATGGCAAGACATGACTTTTAAATCCTCCTACATACAAGTACTTATATTAATTTTCCTTCTAACTGATCATAAAAATATAGATACATAATTATAGAAATCTTTTAGAATGTCAGACCAATTTACATCCGCATTTTTTCTCAATATAATCCTGTAGTAAGATGGCAGTCATCTATAGGTGTGATTCACTAAAATCATGTTCGTTGTATAATACACTGCCCTTCCCTGGTCATAGTTGCTTAGAGGATGGCATGCATTGACTCAAGACTAGGAAGCTGCATTTCTGTTTTGAAAATGTAGAGCTGCATCTCAGAGACTTTCATTAAGCTCTTCTAAGTAGTTGAGCTGAAAAGTGGCAAAAGAGAAAATAAGTCTGATTGCAAGTAGCACTGTACAAGGCAGCACATAGACCAGTTCATGAGTCTGTGGGAATGAAGGTGATTGCCAAAGGAGATCAAGATGACACACACCGTGAGACTGAGACTGGGAGTGGAACCCCTTAGTCCCAAAGGCGTTTAGACTTATTCCTATACCTCAGGGGCCTGGTTCACAGATAAGGAAATATCTCTAATAAAATAAACTCCATTTCCTTGAAGCAAGCTTTGGAGAAGTTCTCAAATATGCCATCAAGAGCCTTTTCTCAGAATTGTACATTCATTAAGTATTGCAGACCCATTAGATTCTAGACTAAGAATTCAGAGAAAAAAATGTAAGACAGTAACCCCCACTCTAACTTCAGCTTCAACTTATTTAGAGAGGAAGGTGAATGATGAGGAGGAAAAAAAAAAGTAGAGGTCACTGTGGGTAGTAAATAATTACATTACATGGTGTTAAGTATTGAAATAGCAGTAAAAGTTAAATTGTATAAGCGAGGGCAGAGTTTGGGGCATTGGGATGCACTTCACAAGAAAGAGAGCATCTGAAAAGTCTTAGATAAGCAGGACATCACTTGGCAGAGAAAAGGGAGAAGAGGGTTCCAAGAAGAGAGGGAATAACACACAAAAAAAGATATTAAAATTGGCAGGAAGATGAAATGCATTTGGGGACATAGGCTGGAAAGACAGAACAGTGTCAGAATGTAAAGCTCTTGAATTCCAGCCTAAAATATTCAGATTTTATCCCATAGGCCACAGGTTCTGTGATCATATGTCCCAGTTTGCCAGGGACTGTTCTAATGGATACTCACCATCTTAGTACAATTATCAGTAGCACCCCCTTTCTCATTCTCAATAGTGTCTCAGTTCAGGCAATTTATTATTTGGTCACCATACCCATAGGGAGCTATTAAAGGGTTTTGGCTGGAAAATAACATAAGTAAATCTTTATTTTACAATTATCATTCTTGGAAGTGTGTATAGCAGCAAACCAAGGCCTGCTCTAGTCAAA